>NC_063348.1:38527122-38564653 GCF_021869965.1 Rhincodon typus
AAAAAAGTCAGCTTTCCTGCTCCTCTGATGCTGCCTGGCCTGCTGTGTTCATCCAGCTCTACACCTTGTTATCTCAGATTCTCCAGCATCTGCAGTTCCTACTATCTCTAAATATGACATGGTGCAGCTTTACTCTGATAGACAAAAAGGTCACTGACAGACCAGCAATTTGAATGCTACTCCCAGATCAGATAAAGATTGGAATCACAGGATAGTACAGTGCATAAGCAGGCAATTCAGCCCATCAAGTCAATGCCATCTGTTTCAAAGAGTAATCTAGTTTATTCCACTCGCCAAAGCTCCTTCCTCATATCTTTGTAAAAATGCACTTAATTTTACACTCATGAAGGACATCAGTGCAGTACTCTGAGAAGGCTGCATTTTGTGCAGGTTTGTATTGTTTTAATGAGATATCAACTCAGGTCTTCCCCATCATTTATATGTAAAAGAGTCTATGGGTACTGCCTGAAGATAGGCAGGAGATTTTACAGGTCTACTTATAACCAACACAAACCCATCAATTCACACCCACCAAAATAAACAAATTACTGGTCATTCCTGTACTTGCTTTCCTGTACTATATGCTGCATACAAATTAAACATATTTGCCTGGGGTGATTGCACTTTGAAAGTAATTAATCGTTTGAGAATCACTGTGAATACAATAATGTGCTCAAAATTTTTCCTTTCCTTAACTGAGCAGGGTAATAGTTTTCAGTATAAATATTTAGCACAGTGCTCACCATCCGTGCCACAACGGTTACAGCAATTTCCTGGTCAGCAAAGTTGAGGCATGGTACACTCCTCTCGAATCTTTTGGCGCCAACACATTGGCACAAGCTTTATCCATCAGGTAAGAGAAATATATTTCACGTGTGACGTGTGAACCGACAGCTCATGTTGCTCCTCAGAGGACATTATGGAAATTTCAAACATTTTATGTAAATTAGAGGCAGCTGCAGAGGGGCTTTTTATTAAAAACAATCATGTAGCCATCCATCACAACGTCATGACACTTTATCGATTTATTTATACAAATCAATTTTGTAAGCAAGATTTGCTCATGTAACAATGCCACTGTACACTTTCAGCAATGGATCACCCTCATCTTCCTGATTGCCTCAGTCTGATGTGTTTTGCTCCTATTCATTGTATGATTATGGCAATTCTAAACTACGGCCTGGATTTAATGCAGCCCATAGTGATAGGAACAGTGGCTACCAGGTCTATTTTAACCTACTTAGTCCCAGGAGAGAATCTGCAGGGGCAGGGGGAGGGGCAGAACCTCCCTGATTTATAGTTGTTGAGTAGATAGATTGGATGGATGGGCAGGACACCCCATGTGCCACTGGCAACAACGATCAATTAGCCATGTCTCGTGAATTTAACAGAACGTACATAGCTTTCTTGTGCCCTTGGAAAGTCACCCAATAACCCCCCTTTTAGCAGTGGAAAGGCGTCCCTTATAACTTTGTCCTCTGCAGTTAGTGGATGGACCTAACATTGAGAAGGGGAGGTGCTGCTAAAAGCCACCTGTCCACCCTTCTGGAACTCCTTAAACCTCCTGCACTCACCCCCAACCACCAACATCACCACCTGCATCTGAACGTCACTCACCTTTGGACTGGAACTCGCATGACATTTCTTACCCTCAGATGGAGACAGTAATACCATCGGCCCCTGTTGCTTCTGGAGCTGACGATAATGAGTAACTGCTCACTTCTGATTGTTTGGTAGCTCTCAGTGGGTGGGACTTCTGCCACCGGGCATTTCAATGGCAGGGGAGGCCTGACAATGATCACACAGGCATCTGAAAAACACTAGATTCTGTCAGGCATCCCCCATGGAAACAAAGTGCATTCCCCACCAGTCCTATGACCAGTGGCAAGAGCCCTATTGGTTGCACAAGGTCCAACCCTATTTCCAGCATGATGTCTCCAACAACTATAGCTTTCAACTGTGACACTCCAAAGGTTGCATTCCTGATAGACATTGTTGGTCTGTGCTGTGCGTGTGCCAATTAACATATACCCATCTTTGAGTTAAAGGTTCAAAAGAACATCTGCTTCTGCAGAAAAGAAATGGCAGCAGTCAAACTAAAGGACGCCTCATACTTGCTCCCTCATTCAATAAGAGCTTGGTTCTTATCTTCTAACTCAAATACAAATTCCTGCCCTACTTCCGTATTCCTTAATTGGGTTCAAGTCCAAATCCAGAGATTTCAGTTACAGATACAGCCTGATAATACCAATGCAGAGACAGCATTGAGATGTCAGGTTTCAGGTGATACTTTAAACCATTCATCCTCTTAGGTGAGTGTAAAACATCTTTCTGTGCCATTTGAAGAAGACCAGAGGGCCAGGTCAATATTTATCCCACAACCTACATTGATAAAAACAGATTGCCTGTTGAAATTCTGCATGTTGGAGCTTCCTGCATGCAAGTTGGCTGTGTTTCCCCAATTTATAACCACAAACTATGCTTCCAGAGTACTCTATTAACTGTAATTTGTTTGGAAAGCCTTAACATTTTGAAAAATGCTCTATAAAACAATTATGTCTTTCCCGTTGCAAGCTATCTGTCAATTTGAGATGGTTTGTATTTTCATGGGGTGTGGACATCATTGGTACAACCAACATTGATTGTGCATCCTTTACTGACCTTCGGAAAGTGATAGTGATCCACTCTCCCTACTGTTGCAGTGATGGGGTTTAAGGACATTTGCAATGTGGTTGGGGTGGGAACTTTATTTTGTGTCATTCATGGTGAGTTGGCATCACTGATATTGTGAAGTTGGGTAGCGTGCTTGTGGACTGGGAGGTAGGAAGTTAGAATTTGGTGTTTGTAAAATGTTAAGGGGGAAAGTATTGCGTGGTCCTTTTAACAGGTGATCTGATTTTTCTCTGCTTAGAGATGTAAAATGGATGTCTGTGAGCTGCAGTTTGAAGGATTACAAGTTCACAGAGAAAACCTGAAATGAAACATTTGTATCAAAAGGCCATACAGTTAGCAGGCCAAGCAGCAGTTTTGTTTTGTTATTAAGACAATAAGTTTTGCATTTAGCCAACCGATTTGAATCAAGCATTTAGATACCAAAAGCCAATTAAATTTAAATCTGATGGTTTTGACAACATAGGGCAAATTGTATTCTAAGAAATTGGTATGTCATCAAGGGTATAAAAGAAGGGGGCAGTTGGACAAAGAGTGGAGAGCTAACTGCCATCCACCAGAGCCAACAGACCTCCACTGGCTCTCAAATTCTCCTCTATGTCTGAGAGAAAGCACCACTTAATTCAAAGATACCAATGGCACAACTAGTTAATATTCCTGACAGAAGAACTAATGGAGAAGGCGTTCCTGACAGAACATTTGACGGAGAAGGCACAGAACTTTCCAGAAGACAAGTAACCTGGCTGTAATTTCGAGAGACTAAATTCTATGTTTGCTTTTATGTTATATAAGTGGGGCTTGTATTTATCAGAACAGCATACCATTAGAACCTTGTTTTATTCAGGAATGGTTAGTAGTTAGAAGAGATTTATTCGGTTTATTAATAGTTTAGTTAATTTGTTCACTCTTAGAGTTAGATAAATAAATTGTTACTTGTTGATTTTAAAGAGTGCGTCAGGGATTTATTTTATTTAACCACTTGAAGTTGCTGAAAGGCAGGTCACACCACTTTTCACACTCCTTTTACAGATTATAGGGAAGGTGCTCCTCTTTCAGTGTTTCGTCTTTAGTTCTCAGAAGAGGTCAGCCTCCAATGAAATAATCTGGTGTTCTCATCCTTGTATCTTTCCAGAAATGTCAAAGGATTGTGATCAGTCTCTGACCAATCGTCTCTGATGCATTGTTTGCAACGTAAACATTAAAATGTTGTAAGGCCACTACCAAACTCAATAACTCTTTTTCAATGGTTGAATATTTTTTCTGGTGGATATTGAGTTTTTTTGAATAACCACCGATTGGCCTTTCACTTCCACAATCATCCTCCTGTAACGACACAGCTCCAACACCTACATCACTTGAATCGATGGCGACTTTAAAGGGTTTCAAAAATTTTGCCGTGGGTAATACTGGTGAACTAGGCTTTTAAATTCTCAAATGCCTCCTGGCATTGTTCTGTCCACTGAAATTTTGTGTTCTTTTTTAACAAATCTGTCATCGGAGCCTCTACGCTACTAAAGTTTAGGACAAATTTTCTGAAGAATCTGCTCAATCCTAAAAATCGTAGCACTTCCTTCTTCAAGGATGGTCTTGGAATTTCCTCAATGGCCTTCGTCTTCGTGTTCTTCATTGTCATCCGTCTGTGTCTGAAGTTGTGCCTAAGAATGTCACTTCCGCCTTCACGAATTCTGTTTCTGACCAACTTTGACTTCCGTTGTCTCTCAAAGAGCTCTGCCCAATGTTCCATGTGATCCTTCCATGAAAGGCTAAAGATCACTAAGTCATCTATGTAGACAGCACAATTAGTCAATCCTGCAAAAACTCTGTTCATTAGCCTTTGAAAACTGGCCGGTGCATTTTTCATTCCAAAAGGCATTACTTTCAATTGATAAAGCCCATTTGGGGTTACAAAAGCAGGAACTTCTTTTGCTCTCTCTGACAGAGGTACTTGCCAGTAACTGCGAAGTAAGTCCAACTTTGTGATGTAAGTGGTTTGTCATACTTTTCTCACACAGTTCTCTAGCCTCAGAATTGGGTACAAGTCAGATTTGATCACAGTGTTGACCTTCTGATAATCTACGCAGAATCCTTGAGTGCCATCAAGTTTGGGAACCAAACACAATCAGCAACCTTCACTCGCTTTGACTCGGCTCGATGATGTCTTCTTGTAGCATCACTTCCACTTCCTTCTGAACTTGTGCTGCTTGGAGAGGATTAAGCCTGTAGGGGTGTTATTTTATTGGAACAGCCTTTCCTATGTCAACCTCGTGTAATATAGCATTAGGCCTTCTCATTCTATTTCTACATATGTTCTCATAGCACTGCAACAAGTCTTTCAATTCAGTTCTCTGTTCCTGGGACAGATAGCTCACTGCCCTATCCTATTCCTTAAGGACTTCCTCATTATTTAATTCGTTCTGAGGCACCTCAAAATCCAAATCATCTGGATTTGATTCTTCCCTCCGACCGGCAGTAACTAATACCTGTTTCTCCAGTTTCCTTTCCCCGTCATAGTAAGGTTTCAGCATGTTCACGTCATACTCTGATAATTTTTTTTCCCCTATCTAGCATCTTTACCAGATAATTCACCTGACTTAACTTCTTCTCAATCTGATAGGGATCATTAAACTTTGCTTTGAAGGGATCTCCTACCTCTGGTAACAGCACTAATACTTTATCCCCACAAGCAAATATACGAATTTTAGATTTCTTATCTGCTTCTTGCTTCATTAGGTGCTGTGCCACCTTCAAATGTTGTCTAGCTAATTCACCTACTCTGTTTAATCTTTCTCTCACCTCAGGTACATAATCCAACTGTGAGATCTCTGACTTCAAACCTACTTTTCAACTTTTCCTTAATTAATTTTAAAGGCCCTCTTACTACTTGTCCGAATATCAATTCAAATAGAGAAAATTAAGTCGATTTATTTGGAGCATCTCTAATAGCAAATAATACAAATGGGATACCTTTATCCCGATCATTTGGGTAATTCTGGCAATAAGCCTTCAACATGGTCTTTAGAGTCTGATGCCACCCTTCCAATGCTCCCCGCGATTCAGGATGGTACGCCCAGGATTATCTGTGATCTCCTTAAAAAATTTGGCAGTAAAATTGGACCCTTGGTCTGACTGAATCTCCCTGGTTAGTCCATAACGGGTGAAGAAAGCAAGCAACTCGTCCATAACTGTCTTTGCCTTGACATTCCATAATGGAATTGCTTCCGAAATCCATGTAGAATCATAGAATCACAGAATCCCTACAGTGTGGAAACAGCCCATTCGGCCCAACAAGTCCACACTGCCCCTCCAAAAATAATCCCAACCAGACCCATTCCCCTATGCCTGATTTCCCCATGCCATAACCTTACAGTCTCCTGAGTCTACTCTGCCATTCTAGATCATGGCTGATCATCTACGTTACTAATTCCATGTTACTCTGTATCCCTTGAAGTTATTAGTATCTAGAAATCTATCAATCTGTGTCTTGAACTTACTTAGTGACTGAGCTTCAACAGTCTCTGTCATAGAAAATTCCAGAAGGTTCACCACCCTCTGAGTGAAGCAGTGCCTATATTAGCATTATCCCACTTCCTATTCCCTTTTGCCTATCCTTTCCAAATACTGAATATTCTTTAATATTCAGCTTCCAGTGTCAATCATACTGCAGCCATATCTGCATAATGGCAATTAAATCATATCCTTTTACTTCTACTGGAACCATCAATTAATCTGTCAGGTTATCTGAATGAATGTAGCATTTGCAGACAGCTTTTAATCTGCCTTTTCAACATTATTCTGTAAGTTTACCCTGGTTGATTTGAGGATTTTTTTTTTCTGTTGCTTTCCATTCACAGCTTTTCTATTGAATGTCCTCTTCGGTTCCCATCTACCGACAAGCGACTTTAAACACTGTCCAAGTAAATCTCCCCGTAAGAATATCAATCTCAGTCCTGCTAAGGTGTACCACCCTCCACATCAAGTCCCAGATGCCACAGAGCTGGTCCCAGGGTCCTGTAAAGCCTCCCTTCCCGTACCATTTTTCCAGCTAAATGTTCATTCACTCAATCACCCGATTTCTACATTCATTAGCACATGGTACTGGGAACAATCTTGAGATTACTGTCTTGGGAGGTCCTGTTTCACAGTTTCTAGCCTGGTTCCCTAAATTCTATTTTCAGATCTCATCCTTATTTCTCCCTAAGTATGGTTCAATAAGCATGAATCTTTCAAGCTCCTAATTTTAGTTGTCTCCATCTTGGCAGATGGACCTAGATGTTTATGAAGGGAAATTTACAGGATGACCTGCACCGAATGTAACTTTTGTTTAAGTTCTTCAGTTGACATTTAGTGGTTCACCAAATTTTATTCTTATTTACTTTTTCTGTTTCTTACAACTGAATGGCTTTCTAGGCTATTTCTGATGGTAGTTCAGCATCAAGTTCAGGGAGGACTAACCTGGTCAGGATGGCAGATTTCCATCACCACAGGGCATCTGATATGTTTTTAAGGCTTTGAATGGCTTCTTGATCATCATAACTGAGCTTATCTTTTTATTACAACTGTATTTAATAAGGTAAATCAAAATTCTCTAACAGCTAATGTGGGATTCAAACTCATTTCTCCTGACCATTAGTCCGAGCCTCTGGATTACTAACCCAGCAACATGGCCAATTTGTGATCATATACTCATTAGCTAGGTTAATTATTTCAATGTCCCATAAAGGTCTCTGTTATGATCACCCACAATATGACTACATAGCAGGAGAATTTCCATTTCCCCTTTCAACAGAGTCATCTGACTCCTAATCTTGACAAAAAAATCGTTGTGGAAGTAGAGCATGTGTTGACAATGCCAAGATGGCCACCAGCCACCTGTACAAGCACATATGGAGATGAAGACACCATACCATGAAGGCAGGGTCTTCTAAGCAGCCCATTCCTGGCCAACCTACTGGTAACTGCCTGCACCCAACTCACTGCCACCCCCAGCCACATTTCCTGTTACAGCTTTCTTAGATATTCTGTCATTCTTGAGTGCGCCAGTTGCTGCACAACCTATTGGTAGCAACAGCAATAAAGACAACCTATTGAATAAGTGTTGACTACATTTCTGTGGAACAGGAGCAAGCTCTTCATCCTTTTACCATTCAATTACGTCTGTACTCCAACTCTATTTAGCTGAATTTACGCACCTTCCTCAATAACCTTATCTAATAATATCTGCAAGGTGAAATCAATTGAAAATTTGAAAAATCAGTTTGATTTAATTTGGTTAGTCAAAGGTATTAAGGTTATTGAAATCCATGCAGGAAGATGGTGTTAAGATACAGATCAGTTAATGGAAGAATAGGCTGGAGGGATTGAATGGCCTCCTCCAGTTACCATGTTTCAAAGTCCAGCCACATATAATAACTTATGACCAACAATGCTTGGAAGGTAGACATGAAAAAGAACATTTGTGCTCTTTCTACACAAGGAGCAATGGTAGATTCTACAGAACAGGAGGAAAAAAACAGAGAAAAGTCTGAAAGACACTTTGTTTTTTTTTTCTACAGAGTGTCATTAATCATCTGGAGTCCAGATCAATTACAGCCCTCAATATTTATACTTTAACAAATAAAACATGTCAAACTCATTGTGAAAGAATGGTACAACTAAATAGAACCTGTCCACAAAAAAAAACACAATCTACTCACATCATATCCGCTGTTGCGAATGCCCCGCCATGATCTCTCCCTCCTGACAAGTAGATCCATCTCGGTTCCTCCTGGACCTGGGCTGTTCAAAGACTGCCTGCTCCTATAAACAGCATTCTTCGTCTGGGATTGCCTACATGGAGTCAAAATATATTTAAAAACAATGATTAGAATTGTAGCAAACACTACATAGATGATTACTAGCATCTGCAGTAAATACAATCACTTACAGTTTGCTTCTACATTGAGGATGTCAAGTGAAATATAGAGCAAATTATTTCTCTCAAACAGTATCTATCCTCAAAGGAAGTGTTAGTCAGAAAATTGATGCTTTGTCTTGAAGCTTTGCATCCTTTCCTTTTAGTTATTCATGGGATGCAGGCATTCCTAGCTAGACCAGCATAAATTGCACATCGCTAAGTGCCACCAAGAAGGTGGCGGTAAGACACTTTCATGAACTGCTGTAGTCTATAATGGTGCTGGTGCACCCATAAGGCTGTTAGGAACAAAGTTTCAGGGTTTTAACCCATCAATAGTGAAGGAACAGTGAGTGATATAGTTCCAAGTCATGATGGTGTGCAACTTTGAAGGGAGGTACGCTGGTGTTCCCATTTCCTTGCATTGTGTTCTCTTTGAGCGTAACATCCTTCTTGGATATTGGAATAACTAGATCTATTATAAACTCTTACTTGGACAACACAAAGATTAAGGATGGTAACCCAATGGAGAAGTTTTTGACGATTAAGGATTTGATAGAGAAGATGGAAAGAAAATGGACAGGGTTTTGCCTTTAGGCTTCTGAACTCCCTAACAGGCTGAAATGGGAGCTCACACCATGAGAAAAACACACAGTCACTCACTGCAGTTTTCACTAGGACAGGCACTTAATGACCAAAGGGTGGGCTTGCTATCCAAACAAGAGATCATTAAAAACTGCAGGGCCAACCAACGGCCTTCATGATTGAAAGAAGCAGGTAATTCAGAGTGAGGCCCTTCAACATGGAGACAATCTACAACTTTTTTTTAAAAACAGAGCATTCAGAATCAGGTAGCAGGAAGCTGAGTGGATAGCAAACTGGCTACAAAAAATAAAGACAGTAAGCGTTTGAAGCAGATACTCAAGACTGGCAAAAGATGAAACACAGTGTTCCACAGAAATTGGTTTTGGGGCCATTATTGTCCTCAATTTATACTCATTATTTGGTTTTGAAAACTGGGAGCATGTAGTGCTTGGAACCAGGTGGATCTTATTGACTGTGACATCCTTGATTGGTGTTGTTAGCCTGGGCCAATCAGGGATCCCTGGTCAACAGATATAAACAAGATACTGCAGCCCTCTTGTGGGGCAGAGGTAATGTCCCTACCCCTGAATTGAAAGACCCGGGTCCAAGTCCCACCTGCTCCAGAGGTGTGTAATAACATCTCAGCAGATTGATTAGGAAAATAGGTTAAATAATTTTTAAAAAAATTATAAACAGGACATTCAGAATCTCCTCACTCCAGGGACTGACTCTGATCTGGTTGGCCACAGCCAGTGTGCTACGTACATGTAAATAAAGGGGGACTTAGAGATGGGATACTGGTCTTCGTGCAGTTATTTCAGAGTACAACTTTCAAAGGTGCATTCAGAATCAAAGTGAGATGTAGTTAATACAAAAGGAAGACTATGACAACATTGAGTAACATGCTACTAATCTTAAAAATCAGCTTCTATTTGGCAGATGCATTTCAAAATGAATAGAATCCTGTTTAGGTCAGAGAAATAAGATGGCCACAGGATGCTTGGATGCTAGCAACATGATTTTAACTTCCTGAAAATTCAGACTGAATGTGTAGAATTACAATCAAACCCACCAACCCATATTTGAGTCTCATTGGTGAGGATCTCTGATGCGACAAAAATGGCAGAAGGCATCAGAAATCCAAAGTCCCACATCCAAACCAGCCATTTTCTATTTTTGCAGGTGTTAGACTGAAGGATGGCCAAGGTTCTTGCGTGCATGGTTTCGAATAGGTAGCTGACCATTTACATCACTTGTTCCCTCCATTCAAATCTTATTTAGAATTCCATTTCGTGTATAACCCAGACAGCGTGCAGATTATACCTACTCAGAGCAGGTCTTAACATTATGGATTTGTATGGATAGCCGCTTTGGAATGGTAAGGTATCTAAACCTGAAACACTTTTGGAGGTGCCCTTTAGCATTGTTAAAAGTTAATATAAATCTGTGTAAAAAATAGATAAACCCATTACTGTCAACCTCAGATGTGAGCACCCACCCACTGAGTCACAATGTAGACTAGCCATGATCTAATTTAATGGTCTGAAGGACTGAGTGATGGCAGCCTGTCCCTATATTTCGGTTTCTTCAAAAGTCAAAGTCAAATGGTCCACATGCCCACCCTTTCGGTTGCTCAGCTTTCACACTGCTGCCTTGTTGGTCATAGATTAGGATGTATTCAGCAATGTGCAACTTGTGGAAGCTGCTGCATTCAAAAGGAAACATCACTAGAGATGGGGTTGCAACATGGTTACAACAAATCCCTGACCTGTCCTTCTCCCTTCATAGTCAGGATGACCAACAGTAGAATCATAGAATATCATAGAAATCATAGCAGCACAGAAAGAGGTCATTCAGACCATCGAGTCCATGCCAACTTTCTCAAAGAGCAATACAATTAGCCTCACTCCTTACTCTTTGCCCAACACCTCGAGTTTATTTTCTCCTTTAAAGTATTTATCCAATTTCAGTTTGAAATCCAATAGTGAATCTTTATCCACCACTTTATCAGGCAGCACATTTCAAATTCTAAGCACTCATCGCATAAAAATTGACTCTCTGGCCAATCATTTTAAATCAGTCTTTTCTAGTTGTCAGCCATTAAAAAGAAGTCTTATAATTCTCTAGCACCTTTCACAATCTCAGAATTTCTCAAAGTGCCTTTCAATCAATTAAGGACTTTTGAAACATAGTCCCTGTGGTCACATAGAAAATACAGCAGCCAATTTGCACACAGCAGGTTCCCACAAACAGCAGTGAGATTATGAACAGACCATCTGCTTTCTCACAATGTTGAATGCGGGCTAAATATTCCCCAAGATGGCAGGGATTTATTTCAGTTACTCTTCTTCAAAGCACTGTTTTAGAGCTTCCCACAGCCACCACAGTGTATAAATGGGGCCATTGGTTACTT
The DNA here is from genome assembly GCF_021869965.1 of Rhincodon typus. Classification (NCBI taxonomy): domain Eukaryota; kingdom Metazoa; phylum Chordata; class Chondrichthyes; order Orectolobiformes; family Rhincodontidae; genus Rhincodon; species Rhincodon typus. The sequence goes on from NC_063348.1 coordinate 38,538,681, forward strand.
TCTCATCCAAAAGATAGCAACTCTGACAGAGCAGGACTGCAGAATTTGATTCATTTATAGGATGTGGACTGAGCAAAGCCAGCAATTGTTGGCTAGTGAGCCACGTTATTGAGCTTCGGCAGTCCATCTGGTAGGTACAACATAGGACTTTAGGGGAGGTAGTTCCAGGATTTTGACCAGAAAACTGTGAAGTATTAGTGGTATAGTTCCAAGTTAGGATATTGTGTGGTTGGAGGGGAACATGGTGGTATTCTCACACACCTGATACCCTTGTCATCTAGGTCACAGAGGCAATAGGTTTGGAAGATGTCATTGAAGGAGCCTTGGTGAATTGCTGTTGTGCATCTTGTAGATGGTATGCACTGCTACCACATGTAAGGTGGTGCCAGTCAGTGGGCTGCTTTGTCATGGGCGGTGTTGAGTTTCTTTAACATTGTAACTGCACTCATCAATGCAAGTGGAGAGTATTTAATCACACTCCTGGCCTGTGCCTTACAGATAGCGGTCAGGCTTTGGGAAATCAAGGGCTGAGTTCCTCACCCCAGAATTCCCAGTCTTTGTCATGTCCTTGTAGCCACGGTATCTACACAGCTAGTCCAGTTCAATATCTGGTCAATGGTAACAACCTCCCTGCCAAGTAATAGCATATTCTTCTGAAGTGCATATCTAGAGTGGAACCATAAACTAACAGTGCTTTGGGTTGGAGGCCTATGAAGCCACTAACACCTTACAGAATCATTTATTCCCTACAGTGCAGATAAAGGCCATTCAGCCCATCAAGCCTGCACCAACCCTCCAAAGAGCATCCCACCCAATCCCTGTAACCCCACATGAACCATGGCTAATGAACCAAGCCTACAATCCCTGAACACTATGCAGCAATTCTGCATGGCCAATCCACCTAGTCTGTACATTTTTGGACTTTGGGAGGAAACCAGAGCGTCTGGCGGAAACCCATGCAGACACGGGGAGAACATGCAAACTTCACACAGACAGTCGCCTGAGGCTGAAATCGAACCTGGGTCCCTGGCGCTGTGAGGCAGTGGTGCTAACCATGCTGTCCCTTTGTTTATCTACATCAATCACAATTTTTAACAATTCTGTCAAACCCCCTCTTAACCTTCTCTGCTCTGCCGAAGCGAGCAGGCCTAGATTCTGCAGTCTAGACAAAGAGCTGAATCTGTCATCACTGGAAACATTTTACTAAAACATCCATCAAATAGCTCAGGCAATCTTAAGGTCAAGGCAGAACATATTGCTGCATATTTTTGTGGGGCGGGGGGGGTGGAAATTGAATCTTGTGTGAGCATATAGAGAGAAAGAGACTTAAAACACTTCTCAAATTGGTGTCTGTTGGTTGTGTGCAATTAAATAAATGTTCTTTCAATATCTCCAAGGTGAATTTTGGAAGTATTTTCAATCATCCCATTTTAATATTTGTGTCAGTTCAGCTGGAAGCCCATCTCAGTTCACTGATTTACAGTTGCTCTATTTTGATTCAAGGCAGCTTTTAATCATCCAGCCCTGCCAAAAATGATTTACAAATGTCAATCTTGCAAACCATGTGAATTTTAGCCACCACTTTTGGAAGCAGAGGTACATATGTCAATACTTTTTCTATTTTTGGAATACCGTTATTACTTGTCTGCACTTTAAGCAATGCAAGCTATTTGTTAATTTTCCCATGCCACCATATTGTAAGTAAAAATAATTATAATTAATTTTCCTTCAAAGCAAAGAGGATTGTTTTAGGAATAAGACAATGAAGGCCCCTTCTCTTAGGCATTACCTGTGGACAAAGTTGCTGGAAAAGCTTAGCAGGTCTGGCAACATCTGTGAAGGAAAAAACAGAGTTAACCAGTTCTGAGGAAGGGTCACCGGACCCGAAACGTTAACTCTGTTTTTTTCCTTCACTGATGCTGCCAGACCTGCTGAGCTTTTCCAGCAACTTTGTTTTTGTTCCTCATTTACAGCATCCACAGTTCTTTTGGTTTTTACCTGTGGTTTGGTGACTGGCCCCCTCAACTCTCAGTTAGAATGTTCAAGTATCACTCCAGAGAGCTGAATGTAACTATGAAGCTGACATTCTAGTGCGGTATGGAGTACAGTGGCAGTGTTATCATTCAGATGAAATATTAAATCAAAGTTGCCCTGCTCAAGTGGACATGGCACTACTTCGAGTTGAGCAGAGGAGCTGTCTCCATTGTGAATATTTATCCCTGAATCAATTTTTCAAAAAGAGATTATCTCCTTTTTATAACACTGCTGCGTTTGAGAGTTTGCTGTGTGCAGAATCGCTGCTGTGTTTTCCATATTTAGCAGCAACTACAGAAATACTTCATTTGTTGGAGAGCACTTTCAGACATTCCAAGACCATGAAAAGTGACATTAAAAAGCACAGATTTGTTTTCCCTTAAATGTAACTCTTCTACTCAACAGCTAACATGTTTTGAATAGGTTGTGGCTTCTTTAAAATTTGATACTGAGGAACTTCCTTTCAGTTTGTCAAGTAATGTACAAGAGACTGCTGATTTATGAACATCTGACTTATGAACACTTGTACTTTAGTAATGTGATCCCATAGAGGAGTGTAATTTTAAAAATCCAACATACAAACTTCTTCTGTACTTGTGAGCCACTATTTGATAATCTTCTGCATCGTGTTCCAACTTGCGTATAAAATCGACTTGTGAATGAACTCCAGAACAGCTCTCATTTGCAACCCGGGGACTGCCTGTACGGAATTAGGAACTGATACGGTGCAGAGATGGCCATTTGGCCCATCACCCTTATCTTGTTTCTTTGACAGGGTTATCTAATTTGTCCATTTCCTTGCTCCTTGCCCATAACAGTGAATATTTTCTCCTCCAAACTTCCATCTCATTCCGTTTTGAAGGTTATTATTGAATCTGCTTCCAACATTCTTTCAAATTTCAAAGGGTTACTGTTAATTCTTCAAGCAATTTGGATTCCCCACCCTCCTGAACTTTTATTGTATTACGTTGTTCTTACCTGTTTCGAGATTCAGTGAATGCAGAGGACACCTGGGTTTCAGCTTCCATCTGTACCTTCTCATGCAATTTCCTCTGCTTCTCCATTATTGCTTGATTATTTTCTACTTCTGGGAAATCATAATACCCTTTTCTCTTTGCCTTCAGGCGTAATTTGTTCCGATAGTGCTCAATATCAGATTTCTGTTTCAGAGCCTTGTTTACCTGTGTAAGGAAGAGCGAGAGAGAGAGACAGAGAGAGGTGAGGCAGAGTGGAAAATGGATGTTCACTGAAAGCAATCAATTTTGTCCCAGGTTCTCTGTGCTTATTTGCCATAGCAAAATACAACTTGTGTTCATGTTACAAAACCTATTGGATGGAATTGTGCTGGGAAAATAACAGTTTGTTCATGATGCAGACCCTATTAATGAATAAATTGACCAGTAATTTCAAGGGATTAAGAGAATGGTGTGAGATGCAATATTCAAAAACTGATTTACATTGTTCAGCTATTTGCCACACACAATTGCTTTCCTGCCCTTAGTCTCCGAGCTATTGAACAACTTTCTGAATTTACACATTAAACACACCACAAAATATTAAGGAATTAGCTTAAGTCCATTTTCTTTCACGTGATCATTGCCAATGCAATGTCAATCAACTTCGCAGCATAGAAGGTGAAAAATTAACTTATTTTCATTCCGAGAGATAGTAAATCATTGTTAGAGATTTTAAAACTTAAAATGTTAAAACAAGTTCTTACATTTCCTTACCACTTTTCTTTCTTAACCCATTTTATTTCCTGTACCCGATTTGACACTAATTCACCCAGTTTCTTTCTCCACCTTCCCTCGATTTCTTTCTCAACCTTTAAATATCACTAATTAAGGAGAAGGGCTTAGGGACAATCATTGCCTCATTGGTCTCAATCTCTACAATCTCTCCAGTCCCACCACCCTGCCAAATATTTGCATTCCTTCAATCCTGGCTCCTTGAACATCCCAGATATTGATTGGTGCTCCATTAGTGGTCATGCTTTCAAATGCACCAGCTCGAAGCTCTGCAAATCCCTCCCTGTCCTCCCATAGAACTCTCCTTAAACCTACCTCTTTCCCCAAGATATTAGCCATCTGTGTTAATAGCACCTAATATGGTTCAACATCTAATTATGCTTTAGAAGGCTCCTGTGAAGTGTCTTGGGATATTTAAAATGTTAAAAATCTGTATAAATTTAAATTGTTTTTATCATGGTTACAGTCAGAAATAATAATTTACTCACAGCAAGGAACCAGAAATGGAATTAGCATTTGCTTTGGATGGTGTTGCTTGATGGATTAGGTCTGGCCGGGACAGTGGGGATAATGCAATCTGCTTCTTTTAAATGATCACTACAAGACCTTCCACATTCACATACATCCTTGATATAAACAGGTAGGACTTTGGGTCAAAGTCTAGTGCACAAGACTGACACATTTGACAGTGCAACAGTCCCTCGGTACTGTTCTACTGTCAGAGATGTAGGCCTTGAACCCCAGAGGGAGTGCTGCCAACTATAGCAAAATTACTCTGTAATGTGAGGCTTGCAGCCTTTTATTTTTTTTTCCCCCTTCTTGGGATGTTCGTGTTCCTGGTAAGGCTGGCAATTATTGGTCATCGCTAATTTTCATTGAAAAAGTGGTGGCTAACCACCTTCTCAAATCACTGCAGCCCATCACAGCAACTCTGATACAACTGAGAGGCATCCTACTGCATTTCTGAGGGCAGGAAAAAGTCACCCACAGTTCTGTAGGTCTGGGCTCAAATGACAACCAGATTGGACAAGGACAGCACGCTTCCTTCCTTATGAGGACACGACAGTAAGCTGAAAGATAGCAAGAACTGCCGATGCTGGAGTCAGAAATCACGCAGCATGGAGCTGGAGGAGCGCAGCAGGCCACGCAGCGTCAGAAGAGCAGGAAAGCTGACATTTCGGGTCGGGACCCTTCTTCAGAAAACAGTAAGCTGGCAGTTTCATGGTCACCAACTGTCTGGATTATTATTCCAGACTTTGGGATTACTGGATAAGTAACATAACCACTGTGCTACTGTACCCAATTCTACATAATGATTAGACCACGTGTCAAACATTGTTAGATATACAAAGTAATTTCATAAAAATCTAACTTCTTTCAACTTGAAGCCTGAAATTTACATGCAACTGATTGATCTCTGGAATTTAAAATGGTTTGGATTCACACATAGTGTACTTAAACATTGACCTTGAAGGGAAAGATCATATAAATAGTTAAAACACTGTGAGCATGCAGTAGACACTAGGTTATATGGGGACAATACTATGGAAGGGCAAACAACAATAGATGATACATGTACCAGACAGCATACTGTTGACCGCACTGGCATTGATTGACTATCATGGACAGGGCAATTTGTCCACTATAAATCCTACACATCATGATTTAAGATGCTACAATTAAAAAAAAAACTGTCCCACAGCTCACAGACTGTAAAGCTTGTTAGATTTTACTAAGGACAACATTCTAAAGCTGACAAACATCTGGCAACCTGTGATACACAACTGATGGCAAAAAAACACAATCAACACAGACTCTGCCAAACAACATCTGTATTCCACCAGCACCAGCAAAGCTGAAATGAAAACAACTGCCTGAGTAAGATGCAGTGTCTCATTAAAAAGAAGAGAGACAGTGATTAAGCTTCAATTGGAACATTGCTAGGTTAAGCATACAACGGCTTGATGCTGCATCCTACAATACCACTGCAATCCCACCCCAAAGCCTGATGTAATAAATAATAAATCCAATGAGCTCTTGCACATTCCTAAATGAAAGAATCCAGATGAAAAATTCCACAAAAGAGGTGGTGTGCAATATTGAACATATTGCTTTTCTTTCACTTTACAATCAGCTCCATCTGAAGTGGGGGTCGAAAGCTGCCAGCAATCACTCAGATCAATGTTGCTGTTATTCTTCCTGATGGCTGAAGGTTTTAAAATCCATAAAGCATTTTGCTGTATTCACCAGTTACATTAGTACAGCTGCGTTGTATTTCTCTTTTATACAAGGTGAATGCCAACTAATTTTCACGCCAGTAAAAGATCCTGCAAATTTACTGCCAGTACACATGGTGGTTCATGCATATACCATTAGTAAAGAACTCACATTTAGAGACAGCACTTCATCAAGGAGGAGCTATGGCTCAGCAGGTACAACTGTCACTACTGAGCCAGAAGGTTGATAGTTCAACTCCCACTTCAGCAGAAGACCTCTCCTAATGTTTTAAAATGCAGTGTTAAGGAAATGCTGCTCTGTTAAAGATTCCCATTTTTTTACCACCATATTTTGGGAAGTCCTAGTTGAAGTATGGAATACTGGGACCCCAAATGGAGATGCAAGCTAAAATCTTAGGGTCAGGAGCTCTGAGGCAGCAATGGCCAACATGGGGCTCAGTTGTAATAGCTGTACCCCCAACTCTAACAGGTCCCCACTCTCTCAGCTTGGATAGAGAAATCACAATTTTCAAGCTTCAAATAGGATGTCAGTGGAAAAAGAGATGGGAATAATTCCATTAAACAAGGCCCTTATGCATGAGCAACCCGAGAAAGTAAGTTCTTTCTCTCTTCATTCTCAAAATTTTATGAAACTCCAGGAGAAACTATTACTGAAATACAGACATTGATTCATTTAGCTAACGCAAACATTTTTCACAGCGTGAGATTCTGAAAACGTAAGAACGTGCAGCGTTCAGGGATTGCTCCAATGCCACAGGTGCCATCTTACAAATGAGATGGATTTGCCAACCATAGCTCAGCTGGAGCAATCCTTATCCTGAATTAAAAGGTTGGAGGCTCAAACACTACTTGGAGTGCTGCAGTCCTGAATTTTAGATGAGACCAAGTTCACCCTCCCCTTTGAGTTGAACACAAACAAAAACTTTCCTTCTCCATAAAGTCCTTGATCTTAAAGCAGTGATTATAACACTCAGAAAATGTAGAAAATGGGCTTTAATAAATTAACAGCCCACTGTCCATCTTCCCTTTGATTCGCAACCAGTTGATCAATTTGTTATTACCCATTTTCCATTGTTTCCATGATTTAAAAAGATCCCTCAAATCAATTGTAGTGATTGTAATGAGGTCAGCCAGGTGGAAGTCATAGAATATGAGTTCACTGATTAGGGCTGTTAACCTGGTCCAATCAGGGAGCGCTGGCTGACAGGAATGTCAGGGGTTCTGTTCACTCTGAGAAAGCCATTCCAGTGTCAGGTACTATGCACTTGTAAATAAAGGGGGACTTGATGATAGGATACCAGCCTCTGTGGAGTTACTGCAAATGGGGTAACAAAGGTATCTTTATCATCAACATTCATCATTAAGTTTAAGCATTCCTTCCTCTCTCCCCAAACCCAGATACTGACCCCTCTAGACTCCACCCCTCCATCTCTCCTCCGTGCTAAAAGAAACCTGGCTGATAGATCTTTTAATTCTGAACACACTATAGATAAAATTTCCATTTGATATAAATTATTGGGTAAAACATTAATTTATCTTGTGGTCAATGGATCAGTGTAACTAAAGAGAGATATAGTGCATTCCTCTGGCCCCAAACACAATTCATGACAAGAAATATCAACAGACAGAACCAGAAAGAGAGGAGACTGACAGAGAGAAGAACCACATAAATCAAGGAAGCACACTAAAACAGTAAACTGAGGGAGAGATGAAGACTAGGTAAATACATGCAAAAGTGTTCAGACAGTGACAAGAGAGAGAAATAGGGTGAGGTAGACTCACAAGTGGTAGAAATTATTGCTCTCCTCTGTGGCATGATTGGTGATAGAGGGGCATTTGATCAAAATGTAAGACAGCAAGTTAGAACCACTTTCCTAACATCCCACCTCTGCCTCAGTCCATGTTATGGGTTGTTAAATGTGCAATTAATGCTCACTGAAAGCCTCATCCTGCTGCCATAGGCATTCAACTAGGTGTAAGGGGGTACGTGTGGAACCCAAAATGCAAAACATGTCAGGATTGCTTGCAGACACCCAGAGGGCAGGGACTGATCCCTTATTCAAAGGTATGCAGTGATCAAGTGATCCTAGCATCAGGAAAAGGGTGGTGGTATTTTCAGACACAAACCCCTGCCTTTCCATCTCCCCAATGATCCCCACCTCACAATTCCCCTTCATGGGATAACTCGCCCATGCCTGGGTCCATGGCTGATCACAGGCCTCTGGGAGAAGTAGGACCAATACCAGCAGCAGCCACCACCTTCCCAGTGGCACTGCTGAGCAATGAGGTGAGTTGGCCTCTTAATTATCTGTGACTCTTAGAGGGACATTCGCCCCAAGGGCCCTTGATCCCAGAAAAAGCCCATCATTATCCAGTTGACAATTAATCCAGATGGCCTTCAGAAAAGAGGTGACAGGCTAGACCCTATCTAAAGATAGTAAGAACAACAGATGCTGGAGTCTGAGATAACAAGGTGTAGAGCTGGAGGAACACAGCAGGCCAGGCAGCATCAGAGGAGCTGGAAAGCTGACATTTTGGGTCGGGACCCTTCTTCAGAAAAAATCCTAATGCCAGGATCACTTGATCACTGCATAGCTTTGAATAAGGGATCAGTCCCTGCCCTCTGGGTGTCTGCAAGCAATCCTGACATGTTTTGCATTTTGGGTTCCCCTTTACACCTAGTTGAAGGCCTGAGGCAGCAGGATGAGGCTTTCAGTGAGCATTAATTGCACATTTAACAACTCATTTTTCTGAAGAAGGGTCCCGACCCGAAACGTCAGCTTTCCTGCTCCTCTGGTGCTGCCTGGCCTGCTGTCTTCCTCTAGGCCCTATCTATCCTGTCCATTGACCAAAACCCAGAGACAGAACAAACACAAATGCGACAGAATAGATGAAAGTGGATTGACAGAAAGAGAGAGAGAGAGAGACACTAGAATCACAAACATCAGAAAGAAGAGAAAAGATGTGTGTGTGAGAGCAGGAGAGAAGAAAGAGACCAAGAACTTTTAAAATTTCTAATTATTATTTAAGTAATGGGTCAAAGTAACATTTCAGAACACTGAGAAATCAGATGAATTTTACTCGATACATAGTTTGACAGCACATGACAAGAAATTCAGTTCTGATGAGGGTCAGCAATCTGAAACTTGAACTCTTCCTCTCCATAGGTGCTGCCTGACCTGCTCAGTTTTCAAGTGGTTCTTATTTCAGATTCCCAGCATTCTCAGTGCTTTGCTTTCATAAAAGAAATTCAGTTCTTTCTCTGTAACTACGCCTGAAGTAACCTTGACTCCTACATGCTGAAACAGCTTTACCATTCAAATGAGCATCTACACAAAGAAATACTTTAGTAAATCTATGATTCATGAATGTACACGAATCATTACTTCTCTTATTCGTTCACAAAGTGTGCGCATCATTGCAAAGGCCAATATTTGTTGCCCATCACTAATAGCCTTGACAAGGTGGTCATGAGCTACTGTCTTGAACTGTGGCAACTGTGAGGAAAGGAGTTCCAAGTCAGGAAGCTATGCGGCTTGTAGGGGGAAATTTACAAGTGACGACATCCCCATGCATCTGCTGCCCCTGTTCTATTAGATGGTAAAGGAGCTGGCCAAGGAGGTTTAGAGAGCTGTGACTGCGCACCTTACATTGGTGCACAGAGCAGGCATTGTGTGCAGGTAGTGGAGGGAGTGAATGTTTAAAGTGGTGAACGAGCTGCTGTGTCCTGGATGTAGTTTTGAACATTGTTGGAGCCACTATCAGGCAAGTGTGTGTGTGTGTGTGTCGGGGGTGGGGGTGGTTATTCCATCACATTAGATGGTGGGCCGGGTTGAGGGAGTCAGGAATTAAGTTACTTGCCACAGAGTTCCCAGCCCCTGACCTAATGCTAAGATATCGCCTGGAAATTCTACTGAAGTAATCTGACGAGAACCAATTTTTTTTTTAATGTAAGTCTCATAACTTCTTTGAAAAGTCCCAAAATACTGCAAGAAACAATCTAACAGAACTTCAATAGATTTTATTAAAGAAATTTGTTGGTTATTGATCTTGCTGCTGCTTGTGGGATTTGGAGAGAAACTAATACATTTCTTACACTTGCTTATCCAATAACTGTGGCTGACCTACAAAAGCAATTCATCAGGCTCCGTCCAACTCACCCTCTTCCTTAATTTTACTGTTCTGTGAATTCAATAATGGCAGTAAATTCAGTGCAATGTAAAACAGCCCATCATATCCTATCAATTTACTTGTTTGAATTCTGTTTCTTTCTCAAATTGTGTGATCCTTCATTCTTGGTCTCTATTTCTTTCTTTCTATTTCACTGTCTATGTCTACCTCCCTATCATTTTCTCTATTTTCATATTTGAGAGTCTATTCTGAAATGAACTGCTATTGATAATTAATAAATAAGTATGATTTGATAGCCATTGCAGAAACACAGCTGGAGGATGACACAAGTTGGGACTTGAATTTTGAAGGTTATGTGACATTTAGGAAAGATGTAAAGCTTGGGAAAGGTGGAGGGATGGCTCCATTAATTAATGGAGGACAATAAGGAGACAGAACCTAAGTTCAGCAAACTACAGCGCAGAAGCAGTGTGGTGAGAAGAGAAACCAGAAAGGCAAGTGATAACTTGTTCAGAGTAATTTTCAAGCTCTCTAATAGTAACCTCACAGTAGCATAGAATGTAAAGGAAGAAACAGTGGAAGCTTGGTGGAAAGGTATGGCAAAATCAAGGGGAATATTAATCTCCACACAAAACATCAGATGGCCAAGGAAGCCAAGTGGAAGAGTTCAAGATTGTTTCTTAGAACAACATGTTCTGCAACAGACCAGACAGCAGATTAGGTGAGATAACACAGTGTGGAGCTGGAGGAGCACAGCAGGCCAAGCACCAACTGAAGAGCAGGAAAGCTGACATTTTGGGTCGGACCCTTCTGCCCCATTTCTGAAGAAGGACCTGGACCTGAAACGTGAGCTTTCCTGCTCCTCTGATGCTGCCTGGCCTGCTGTGTTCCTCCAGCTCCACACAGTGTTATCTCTGACTCCAGCATTGGCAGTTCTTACTATCTCTGAGCAGATAAGATGAGACCTGGCACTGAGAGACAATTAATTAATGGCTTCATAGTGAAGGCAATCCCAGGTAGCCGCAACGATTGTATAATGAATTTTACATTCAGTTTGAGGGACGGAGAACTGGGTTTGAGACCAGCAGTTTAAACAAGGGCAATTAGGATAGTATGAAAGCAGAACTACTGAAAGTAAACTGGTAATTGGGTCAATAGAGACAGAAATTTGAAGGAACATTTCACAATGCAAAAATTAGATCTATTCCAATGGGAAAAAGAAATTCCAAGGTGAGGACACACCATCCATGGTTCACTAAAAAAAAGTTAAAAATAGTATCAAACTTACAGAAAAAGCATATCATTATGCAAAGATGGGTGATAGGTCAGAAATTTAGACAGAATGTCAAAAAAAAACTGCTAGAAGATTGAAAAGGAGGGAGAAATAGAGTACGAAAGAGGAAATGGTGAAAAACGTAAAAGCAGATACAGGATTTTCTATAAATAATTCAAAAAGGCAAGTGTTAACAAAGTAAATGAGAAAGAGAGTCTAGAGAATTCATAGTGGAAAACAGGGAAATGGCAAATGATCTGAACAGGTATTTTGCATAAGTCTTCACTATAAAGGACACAAGTAACTTCCTAGAAATAACTAAATCAGGAAAAGTAACAGAGAGGGAGGAGCCCATGAAAATTACAATCGTCAGAGAAGTGGTACTGAGCAAATTGTTGGAGCTGCATGTTTACAGATCCTGGTTCCTGATGGACTTCATCCTAGGGGCTTTAAAGAAATGGTTAGTGGAATACTTGATAGATTTAACATCCTAAAATTCCATATGTTTGGGGATGATTCCTTTAATTTAGAAAATTGTAAATATATTCCATTATTCAAAAAGAGAGAGACAAAGTGCAGTAAATTTCAGGACAGTTAGCTTAATATCTGTCAGTAGGAAGATGTCAGAAGATATTAGGAAAGACGTTACGGCAAGGCACTTGGAGAAAATCAAAGTAATCAGGCAGATTACTTGCAGTGGATAAAGGGAAACCATTGGACATACTGTAGTTAGATTTTGAGAAGTCATTTGATAGGTGGTGGTGGGGGGGCACTTAAGAGATTACTAGGGGAAATGAAAGCTCTTGGGTAAAAGCTAGAATAGTGGCATGGAAGAAAGATTACTGGTTAGCAGGAAGCAATGAGTTGGCATAAATGAATCATTTTCTGCCTGGCAAGTTACAATTGTATACATGACTGAGATGAAGGCGTGGAAGGTATAATTGCTGAATTTGCTGATAACGCAAAGATAGGTCAGAGAATAAGTTGTGAAGAGTACATAAGGAAGATAGAAAATAACACATATAGGTTAAGTGATGGGCAAAGATCCAGAAAATAAAGTGGGAAAATGTGAAATCACTCACTGGCATCAAGAATTTTTAAAAAAGCAGCATATTATCTAAAGAGAAAGATTGTAGAGCAGTGAAGTGTAGTGGGAACCGAAAGAACTGCGGATGCTGTAAATCAGGAACAAAAACAAAGTTGCTGGAAAAGCTCAGCAGGTCTGGCAGCATCTGTAAAGGAGAAAACAGAATTAACATTTCAGGTTCAGTGACCCTTCCTCAGAACAGTAGTGGGAAGCAGGTGTCCTAGTACAATGCATTGCAAATGGTTAATATGCAGAGACAGCAAGTAATCAGGAAAAGATTATCATTTATTGTGAGGGAAATTGAATACAAAAGTCAGAGGTTAATGCCAAAGAATATGAATGTAGACTTAAACATTAACTTTGCTTCTCTCTCCACAGATACTGCCAGATCTACTGAGTTTGTCCAACACTTCCTTTTTATTTATTAGAGAAGTTATGACTGAGGGCATTAGTGAGACAACATCTGGTGTACTTTATACAGTACTGGCCTTCCTTATTTGGGGAAGGAAGTAAAGATATTGGAAGCAGGTTAGAGAAGGTTTACAAGACTGATACATGAAATGAGAGGTTTGTCTTAAAAGAAAAGATTGAACAGGTTAGGCTTGTATTCTCTGGAACTTGGAAGTGTAAGAACATACTTGATAGAAACAGAAAATCCTGAGGGTTTTTGACAGGGCACATGTAGAAAGACTGTTTCTCTTATAAGAACTCAGGGTCAGTGTTTAAAAAAGAAACCTTCATTTAAAACCAAGTTAAAGGAGAATTTTTTTTCTCACAGACGGTCTTTGAATCTCTCATCCTCAAAAGGAGGTGAAAGCAGAGTCCTGGAATATTTTAAGGCAGAGGTAAATAGGTTCTTGACAAGCAAGGAATAGGCAGGAAAGTGGAGTTATCAGATCAAACATCATCTTAAATGATAAAATGATAGAATCCCTACAGTGTGGTAACAGGCCCTTCTGCCCAACAAGTCCACACTAACCCTCACAGCATCCCACCCAGACCCATCCCCCTATAACCCACCTAATCTACACTTCCCTGAATACTATGGGGCAATTTAGCATGGCCAATCCACCTAGCCTGCACATCTTTGGACTGTGGGAGGAAACCAGAGGAAACCCATACAGACACAGGGCTGGGCAGGGGGGGTGGAATACGCAAATGCCACACAGACAGACACCTGAGAATGGAATCAAACGCGGGTCCCTGGTGCTGTGAGGCAGCAATGCTAACCACTGAGCTACATAGTGAATGGAGAAGCACTCTCGAGGAGGTGAGTGGTTAATTCCTGCTCCTAATGCATGTATTCATACGTACACAAGTAACTATCCATCTTCCTTTCAAATGCCTCCTGTAGCCACAACCTACTGGAATAGGGCACCTTCTAATCTCACAACCTCTTGGTGTGCACAAATTTTCTGGAAATATTTCCAATCAGCTGATCTTGAATTCTAAGAGTGCACCCAGATGTTCTGGATTCTTCTATAGTCTTAATGTTGTTCTTTAGTTACCTTTTATTGGAGAGGATATTTGAAGTCATTTCTCACAGTGGGTGGTCCTGTCACAAAACTCGCGCTTCAAAAGTAAACAAGAACATCATGCTTACCTCCCCATTTAATGTCACTGCCTCTGGACTCCTTTCTGATGCAGGGTAACCAGGATGGGCTGTCAGAGGCTTGATTGAGAGGAGCTGAACAGACCCGGAGGATGTGTCGAATGGATCATCCGATGTCTTGGAGACGTGCTCAAACAGTGTGGCACTCTCCTCCTCATCACTGACTGGTGCTGAATCATGTTTCATTAAGAATGACAGGTCATAACAGAGCAAGAGAAAAACAACTGTTACGATGCCAAGAGACAAGGCTTCCTAACAAATCACACATTCAGAATTCCACCCCTCAAGAAAGAACAAGCAACGGAGGCACAGCCGAACATTCTAGTGGTGGGGAAACGTATAGCCACTCCTTTACTGTCACTGGGTCAGAATCCTGGAACCACCTCCTTAATAGCACTACCCTACATTGCCTGGAGTGATTCTAAAAAGCAGGTCACCTTAGGCTTTTCACAGGCAGCTAAGGATCATCAATAAATGTTGGCTGTGCTAGCATCATTCATACCTTACAAATGAAAAAAAAAAGACACCTACTGTTAGTAACAGAAACCCATGTTTCGTTTTGTTAAGATAGTGTCTTATTATTTTTGCCTTATTTTGTTTAAATTGTTTAAAATGAGAAAAAAGACCTGTTTAAGGACCAAGGGTGGCAAGGATTGCTGCGTAGTCCTAATGCATGTACCTTGATATTTATTGCGAATACAGTTTGCACAGCTGTTGATGCAGAGGAACTGGAGCTGAAGGGTTGTGGACTAATGGAGCTTTGGTTGGCAACAAGCAGTGCATTGGTTTATGGTCTAGTGGCCAGTTACCAATCACAGAAGTCTTCTGCCTGTCTACAATTATGTTATTGGTTCTCCAGTAAATAAACAGCTTCGGGACATGAACAAGATAGTGAGTTGCAATCAGAGCTCTACCAGGTCAGGAGCTCTACTTCTTCTAAAAACCACTTTAAACCTGAGGAAAACCCATTTGTCATTCCCTCAGCAGATGCTCTAAGTCGTGACTTTTAATCGATAGGTCAAAGACCTTTCATTAGTGAACCAGCCACCCTACGCCACTTGCAAACCAGTGGAAACATCTGGAGAAGGACGACTGAGAAGCAGCATTCTGATCAACATAAGAGCCATTAAGAACTATCTCAGGAACCACTGAACTGCCATCCCAATCTTCTTGTCTGTCCATAACACCCATGTTATTTTCTTTTCCTTCCTGTGTGTCCATAAGAGGATAGTTATGAGGGGAAAATATTCTAATTAGTAGAGTTATGGGACAACAGTTCTTAACTGTCTACCTGTAGCTGGAGTCTAGTTACTTGAGATAAACAGTAATTTTTAGTTTTGAGTACAGACACCTGGTTTGTGCTTTCTGTTAATCTGGGTCCACAAGAGAGGTTAATACAAGAACTTTTTTGTGTCTTTTAGAATCTTTAACTTATATGACAATTCCAAGAATACTTGGTCTTGAATTTGAGTGTGCTACCACAGAGAGGCAAGAGATTCATGTGAAGCATAATTCCCCATGTGGACCTGTTTTATTAAATGGCCTGTTTCTGTGCTGTAAATTGTATATACCATGTCCAATATGTCATTCACTAACGGCACAGAAAAGAAACCATTTTTATTTTTAATACAAAACAATTACTGGATATATGTTACTGCATAATTGTCACTGTGTCATTATGATGGAAAGTGTACTGTATGAAGGAGTTTATTATAGTGAAGTTATGATACAAATGTTTTGCTTCAAGCAAGTTTAATAGTGAAGGAAGAAATCTAATAGGACTGCATTAATTGTTCATTCAGTAAGATCACTGTAGTTAATATCTATCATCATAGAATCCCTACAGTATGGAAACAGGCCATTTGGCCCAACAAGTCCACACCACCCCTCTGAAGTGCATCCCACCCAGACCCATTCTCCTGTTTAATCCAAACATCCCTGGGCACTATGGGCAATTTAGCATGACCAATCCACCTACCCTGCACATCTTTAGACTGTGGGAGGAAACCGGAGCACCCAGAGGAAACCCATGCAGAACATGCAAACTCTACACAAACAATTGCCCGTGGCTAGAATCGAGCCTGCATCCCTGGTGCTGTGAGGTAGCAGTGCTAAGCACTGAGCCACCATGCCATCTACACTCAACACTTCTCAAAACAAGGAATTATTTGCACCCAGGATGGTATTTTGACACGTTTCTGAGCTACGTGACTCATCAATGGCACTGCAAGCCAAAAAGTAATCAATAACTCTGCATCTATCTTGACTGCCTGTCACACTCACAGTCAATTCATTCTAATCAAACTTCTTAACTATAAGAAGCACTTCTGCTTCGGCTGAAATGACCCATGTTTCTTAATTTTAAATAAGAAATTAACAATTATGACAGAGTACACCATCAAATGTTTTTAACCAGTTTGCAGTTTTGAGATGGATCCCCACTTGTACCACGTTCTGCTATATAATCCATTCATGGAATGTTGGTGTCAGCATTTATTGTCCACATCTAATTGTCTTTAAATCCTTAATGCTCAAAGGTCATTCAGGCTACCAGAAAGCAAATCAATTGCTTGTACAAAGGAGCTCAAAAAAAAAGGCCCGCCATGTCTGTCCTGTATGCCCCATCTTCTACTATCTCAACGATCTTGAGCCACTGCAATCCTTCTGGCCTAAGGGCACTGTGAGGATACCTACACCAAGTAGACTTCAACAGTTCAAGAAGGCAGCTCATCACCACCTTCTCAAGGGCAACTAGGGATGGGCAATAAATGCTGTCCCAACGAGCCATACCCTCATCCCACAGATGAAATTAAAAAGTGCCAATTGTGACTCAGTGCTTGCGTTTGTAGTCAAGCTGCCTGTTGATACTCGTACTTGTGTTATTAGCAGATATTTGCATTTATGCAGCATCTTCGCAAGTATTCAATGTAGCTTAGCTAGTAGCACTCTGTGGCAGAAGATTTTGGGAAGACAGGCATCAGCTCATAATCTAGGCTGGTGCTCATAATGCGGTAATGAGGTCATGCTGCACTGTTACAATTGTACTTTTTCAGATGAGATGTCAAGCCAAGGTAAAGTCTGGTATCTCAGTTAGATGGGCAGCTGATTGATATCCTGATCCATTACTTTAAAATTTAATTCCTTCCAGTGCCGTTATACAGTGGCAGCAAAGTATACTATCTACAAGAAGCTGTACAGCAACTTCCCAAACACCTTCCAAACCTGCAGTGTCTACCTCCTAACAAATAAGGGCAGCAATCACACAGGGACACCTTTTACATGTTTCCATCCAGGTTGGACATCATCCTGACTTGAAATTACATTATTACAATTTCACTGCCACGCATCACAATTCTGGAATTCCCTCCCTAGCTGCATTCTGGATGTATCCCCACCACATGGACAGCACAGTTCAAGAATGTGGCTCACCACAAACTATACAAAGGCAGTTCCAAGTGGTCATAAATGCTGATCTCATCAGCAACACTCATTCCACGAATGAATAGAGATGATAGATCCCATGACATTAAGTAACAAAGAACAAGCTGGTCTTTTCTGTTTCCAAGCCAACATTTATCGCTCTACCAGCTTTGCTAAAAAGCAGATTATATCATTGCTGTTTGTAGGAGTTTGCTCCAAACAAATTGGATACCTAAATTACAGCAGTGGCTACACTTCAAAATAAAGCTTATTTGGCTGTAGGGCGACATGGGACACCCTGAAATTGTTAAGCACAAATCTGCCCAAGTCAATGTAAATGTAACACAATGGAGGCCAAAGTTCTCAGCCTCAGAAGATATACTTAATATGTTAGGAACAACATCAACTGCAGTTTACCTTAATTTAACAGATTATACTAGTGTTGTGAAATTGCATAGGGTACTAGTATTGGGAGGCAGGAAGTTAGAACTTGGTGTTTATAAAATGCCAGGTGGGGAAAGTAATACATGGTCCCTTTAATAGATTAGGTGTTTTCTCTGTGCTTAGGGATTTAAAATGGATATCTGTGAGCAGCAGCTTGAAAGTTTGCAAGTACATAGAGGGCACCTGAATTGAAACATGTGTATCAAAATGCTGTATGGTTAGCAGGCCAAGCAGCAGATTTTACCAAGACAACAAGTTTTTTAATTTAGCCAATGAACTTGAACCAGGCACAGAGATACCAAAAACCAATTAAATTTAAATCTGATGGTTTTGACAACATAGGACCAATCCTATTGTAAGAAATATTGATATGCCATCAAGAGTATAAAAGAAAGGGGCAGTTGGAAAAAGGCAGCAGAGCTAAATGCCATCCGCCAGAGCTAGCAGCCCTCAGCTCTCAAGACAGAACCGCTGGCTCTCACAGACTCCTCTAAGTCTTAGAGAAAGCACCATCTGAATAACAAAAGTACCCACAGCACATCTAGTTAATATTCCTGACAGAAGAATTAACAGAGAAGGCATTCCTGAAGACAGGTAAACTGGCTGTAATTTCGAGAGACTAAATTCTGGTTTTATTTGATATAAGTGGGACTTGTATTTTTTGAAATTGTATATCATTAGAATCTTGTTTATTTGGGAACAGTTAGTAGTTAGAAGGGATTTATTTGGTTTGTTAATAGTTTTGTTAATTTGTTCACTGTGATCATCAGGGCAAACACAAAAATGCTGAATTTCAAATGATCCCAACAGTTTATACCATAGGAGAACAGGACGCTGATTGACTGGCAAGTTGACCCTGATCAACCAATATTACTCTGGCGTGGTCTTGATGATGGCAACAATACATGTTTGGAAGCTCATCTCAGAGTCAAATATGACACCACGGTTGCAAGCAGCCTTATATAGGGAGAGGGATGAGTCAGTGACTAGACTGTTCAGTTTGGAAAGGGAAGGAAGGACAACAACTTTGGATTTTCCATATTAAGTCAGTGGAAATTTCAAGTTATTCTATAGTAGATACTGAATAAGCTGGAAATCAAGCTCTACTATTGTTGGCATTGAAACAAACATTAAAGATTTTAACAAAGTACGCAAAGAACCCATCCAATTTACCTGTCAGGTGTACCCATGCTGACAGAAAACATGTACCACTTTTCTGTACTTAAGAAATACTATCTATAACAAATAAAGAGATTCTACGTACAGGTAAACAACTATGAACTGTTGCCATATCACTCTAACAGTTAAAACACTAACCCCCTTCTAAAAATCCTTATACACACATACAGGCAGACAAAGAAAATGGTTGTTGGAAAAAAAAACTGGAAAGCAGTTCAATGGCCCCAGTCCACACAGTTTGCTGAGATGATATTTTTGCTTGTCAGGACTTTTTGTTCTTTAATCTTTTTTCTCCAGGTCCTTTTCAGTTCTTCACTAACTGCAAAGTTTCAAGCTTACTGGTTAAAGGCCACAGTTTACAACAACTGATGAGAGAAAATAAACTGACTTTCATCAGACTTTGGGTATTTTACGACAGAGAATGGTGTGCCACCTGCTCCTCAAAGCTGTCAGAAGGTTTCTGCCAGTGTCGTGTACACCCACAAGCTGTTCAGCTAACCAGGAGGCAATCAGATAGTTGTTACTAGGCTGATGGCCTTTGGCATTCATGACTGGTCACAATTCTACAGACCAATCAACAACCTGTTATCAGCTGAATCTCTCACTGTACATGCTCCCTGATTCCAGCGCATCCATAAACACCTTCCCCCACTGCAGCGTAAACATGACTTACATGGACTTCCAGTAATTTGCTTTATAAAAGTGTAGCAACTCCTTCCACAATCCCCCCACCATCCCCTGGAAATCCAAAAATCTCCTAGAGGTGGCACAATCCCAAGCTGACCTCTGGGACCACGATTTTCAACGTTTTCCCACATCGGATCTCAATCCCACCAGCAACTGAAACTCTGGCATGGAGTCTTTCTAGAATGTCCCTGACCCCATCCATCATCGGATTATCACACACACCATTCCCAACTTGTGAAAAGGTCATAAATGCACTGGACGAAGAGTAGAAGCAGATTCATTAGTAACTTTCCAAGGGGACACTGCATAAATACACAAAAATAACAAAATAAAATCTCTACACTGAAAAATGAGCTGGCAAGTGGGACTAATTGGACAGCTCTGTAAAAAGAGCTGTCACAGGCACAATGCAGTAAATAGTTCTTGCTCTATGATTCTTTGAGGAACTTAAAGATTCATCCTTTGTCCTTTATTTAATGTGACACTGTTATTACTTAATTTAAAAATATATTAGACAGCCGAATCTGCTGAAATATAACTTAATGAAAAGGACTGCGCTCATTGTGCAGACAATAATCAGAAGTTATGAGGGCAACTAGTTGCAAAATCATCCTTTAACATAAAAAATGGAGGAGTTGCTGGCATTGCCTTTGGTAAACATGCCCAATTCATTCATTGAATTGGTCACTGAAAGATATATAGTGGAATGGAAAATAAACTGAATTGAGAAGGTTACCTCCTTCAGCCCTACATCACTATAAAGACATTGCATACTGTCAATTCTGCCCTCTGATACATCGCTGCACCCTGCCTTCCACTATTTCTGGTTGAGTGACTCAGTTACCTTAAATCCTCAACTCCGAAATTCCCTCCCTAAACTTCTCTATCCTTCCTTTTCTTTTTTCTTTGCAACTTATTCTTTTTTCCAAACCATCAGTTACCTTTCCTATTTATCTCCTTCTTTAGCTTAATGTGAACTAGCACCGGATTGCATTCTTGTGAAATGTTTTATTATGTTAACAACAATAAGTAAAAACAAGTTGATGTGGTGCATTCAATGAAGTCATAATCTAGGAAATTGGCTTTCCACAGAAATAAAAAGGTACAGCAATCCATTTTCATTCTAACATTACAAATACCTAGAAAATCTTGCAATATCCCATATATACACCAAGTCAACTGAAATTTTTAGGACTGAACTCAATTGACTGCCACCAAGTGAGGAATTCGAGAGATTTGGGACTAATGTGCATCTATATAGATCATCCATGTTTTTACTGAATGGAGGGAAGCAGCTAATCTGCAATGTATAGGCACCCAGTTAATGGCAATTTTGAGGTCTTTGCCATTTTACCAGTGATGGAGCTGCCCTCAAATACAGGCAAAGATCACCAGCTCAATACAGCATCTTTCCTGTAGCAGGTTGTGGGCTATTGGATCTGGAGACCTTACGCTTCTAGGTTGCACTACAGGCAAAACTACAGCAGAAGGATTTCCCCTCAAACCTGTCTGTCACAATGGCCTGAATCTTAGTTTAAGTTCCTGGTGTGCGGTTTGTGCTCCCCAAATTGACTCAATAATGCCCACCTTTGGGCAAATTGAAAATGAAACTGAAAATAGCAAAAAGCATGGTGCACACTTGCTGATGAATACAGTGTTATCCTTAGTTCAATCTGTGGCATTCTCACCTTGAGTTGGTGGATTCACATTTCACTCCTGACATGTGAACACAGAATATAAAGATTCAAGGACAAAATCTGTGCTGAGACTCCAGCGTAGTTATAAGGGCATGCCGCACTGGAGGAAGTTTCATCTTGCAAATGGTATGTTAAACACTAATGTCCTTTCTACTCCTCAGGTAGACATAACAAAAATAAAATCCCACAGCATTATTTTAGACAAAGACTGGGGAGCTCTCCCTGGTGCCCTGGGCAAATATTTATCTTTTGACTAGAAAAATGACTTATCAGTTATTAGCACATTGCTGGATGGTGGACATTTGCTGAGTGTCTATCCCTTACACCATTATATACATTCCCACTTTACTTGACTTGAAAAATACTTCATTGGCTACACAGCTTTTGAGACATACTGAGCTCCCAAAGGGCACTATATAAACACTTGTGGTTTCATTAGGTGAAACACGACTGTACTGTGATATTCTCAACTTGACTTCCAACTGCTACAGAAAGGAAAGCAAATGTTGACTTCTGTGATGATAATTAGAGTTGCTTAAATTACAAAGGAAGTAAACAATTTTAAGTATCAGGCGTGCTTTTGATTTTGCATGCCCTAAGCTTCTCTACTTCTTAATCTATCTCTCCTACAATAACACTCTCCTTCCCTCTCCTTTAGCTAAGCTTTTTGTCACCTGCTGTAATACCTCATGTGGCTTGGGTAAAAGGTTGTTCTTAACTCATCTATTACATCTTGGGACATTTTACAATGCTGAAGATGTTCTATAAGTACAACTGGTTGTTGTTGTTTGATAGATCTCCTGCCTCTGACTGACTCTACAATGATATTACTGTCAGGTAAGTGCTATTTCCCTGCACAAGACAGCAGTACAACCCCCTGTGCAATAATATTCTCTGAAACTATACCATCAGGTAGCGAATGCTGTGATTCACCCAAGTCCCACTTTTAAAAAGAAACAGCTTGCACTTACATCACACCTCTGTGAATGTGGAAAGGAAGAGAGTAATTCAAGTATATCAGTAGCTCAGGGCTGAAGTGACAATGATTAAACACTTAGGCTATCCATTTATAACCTCATCTCAACCCTTAACATTTATTCCTCCCTGACAACACACAGCATCTGGTACACTGTAGACAGCAGACTTGCACACTGTACTGTAAATAGAGTAAATATGAGAATTTCAAACGACATCTAAACATTGAAAGTAAAATTTTACATTATTTTCTAGACCAAAACTATGGTGTGTTATATAACCTCACTGCACAGCCTCGAATAGTGACTGTACTTCAAAAAGGACTCCATTTGTTATGAATCACTGAGATGTCAAGAAGTGCAGATGCTGGAGCCAGAGACAACAAAGTGTGGAGCTGGAGGAACTCAGCAGGCCAGGCTGCATCAGAGGAGCAGGAAAGCTGACGCTTCGGGTCGGGACCCTTCCTCAGAAATCATTTCTGAAAAAAGGTCCTAACCCAAAGCATCGGCTTTCCTGCTCCTCTGATGCTGCCTGGCCTGCTGAGTTCCTCGAGCTCCACACTTTGTTGTCTCCATTTGTAATGTGCCATTTTGGGACACCCTTAATGTCAGCTGGCCAGCATTTATTCCAATCACTAATTGCTTGTGAGAAGGTCGCAGTCAATCGCTTTCTTGAACCGCCACAGTCCATTTAATAATAGGGTAGGAGTTCCAGAATTTTGCCCCAACAAGGCTGAAGGACCTGTGATAATTTTGTTTTGTAATATCTCCACAGAGCACCTTGGGATGTTTCATATTTATGGACTGCTTTGATAAGCTTCAATCCTTCCCTACCATGACAAGGTCTTTCATAATCTAAAAGACCATCCAGGCCTCTAAAGTAAAGAAGTGCAATCTGATTTATTTAACCTGATAATTGTAACTTTTCAGTGCAAGTATCATTCTTGTATAATTTTGCTGCATCTTTTCTGTTGCTTCTACCTCTATATAATGTATACATGAAGATCAAAACTCAGGCAAAAGGTAGGAAATGTAGGAGGGTGAGGCAGTTAAAATATAGTTTTAATTTGTTCCAAATTTCTGTTTTAATTAGATCAGTCTAACTTGAACAAGATTTTCCTCATCTACACTGTAATTCTGAGCTGGAGTATTACAAAATTGATGGATGGGGAAGGGGAGATGTGAGGCAACTGAAAAACAAGTAATTTTATCCAGAAATAGTTCATAATTTTTTATGCACCAGCAAAGAAACCTCTGAATAGATCCTGCTTACGCTGCATAAGTTGTTTCTTGAGGCACAGGAATTTATGTTCAGATCAAAATCATGTTGTCCATTGCGAGAGTTGTATTTTCTGCACGTTTGTGATTTTTTGCAAAGTGTTTGCTGTAG
Source organism: Rhincodon typus (assembly GCF_021869965.1). Classification (NCBI taxonomy): domain Eukaryota; kingdom Metazoa; phylum Chordata; class Chondrichthyes; order Orectolobiformes; family Rhincodontidae; genus Rhincodon; species Rhincodon typus. Next base: position 38,562,594 of record NC_063348.1, read on the forward strand.
GAGCAGATATGGTTGCATTAAAAAAAGCTCATCTCACCATTTTTCTTCCTTGTTCCCTCTTTTGTAATTTTCTGCTGTGCAGTTGCCTTCTGTGGAGTGCCTGTATCCGAGTCAAGATTTCCTGACTGCTCACTGATGACAGAATCTTGTTCGCTGTGTAACCTGCTACAAATCACCATGGTAACAAGAGAATTGTCACATATTAATCTTTCTCTTACCCTTGAATGTTTTCAAGGTTAGTTTGATTAATATCCATTGCTTGTTGTTTACCCTGATCCTGTCAGTAAATTTCTTATGTACAACTGCAAGAGTTCACAAAGAGAAACATTAAATAATACATTCTAATTTGTTACTAATATGATTCTGGATGTAGCTTTCACACTCCACACTTCAGACTGCAAAACATCCATCCCTCCAAATGCTAAGTAGGCTGTTTTTCTACTTAGCACATGGATTCAGTCAATTTTATTTTGGATCAAATCAGGGGAGATTAAATGTTTCACGATTTTTGGTATTTTATAGTAATGTCTGTACTATAATCTCAATCTCCTCCAATCAAACTGCAAAATTCCATGCTTAATTCTCTGTTATAATATACCGTTCATGTAATATGTGTGTTCTGTCACTGACTGGAATTTCAAAGTATCTCTCAGTAGCCCCTCCCTATCTCTCGTAAATCCTGTCATCATTCATGAACTCGGAGTTCCTCCAATTCTGATCTTCTACACATCCCCTGCTTTCTGCATCCAAGCATTGGATCCCCAACCTCTGGAATTCCTTGTTTAAAATCTCTCTCTTCATTTAAGATCCATCTTAAAACCTAGCCAATCCAAAAAGGCATCCAATCAGCACCTGATTTATTTTGTACGAAGTAACAAAATGAGAAGTGAACAGAGCAAACAATTCTCTAAGATTCACAATTACTGATACCAGTAGTGACACACTTATTAATAGGAGTAGGGTGTGCGGGGAGGGGGTTTCAGCTTACTAAACTGTCAATCAAATTTACAACCATTTAATACACGACTGTGGGCTACTTCAGCATTGTCCTGGAGTTGTAGTTGAGCTGTGTATGTGGGGAAGGAATGTACAATTGCTCAGATATGTACAGGACTGCTATAAGTACCCTTCTTAGATAAGGTGGAGGCAGGGGGGTTGTTTCCACTAGCAGGTGAAACTAGGACTAGGGGGCACAGCCTCAAAATAAAGGGAAGCAGATAGAGAACTGAGGTCAGGAGGAACTTCTTCATCCAAAGGGGTGTGAATCTGTGGAATTCCCTGCCCAGTGAAGCAGTTGAAGCTATCTCGCTGAACGTTTTTAAGCAAGGCTAGATAAATTTTTGAACAGTAAAGGAATTAAGGGTTATGGTGAGCAGACAAGTAAGTGGAGCTGAGTCTCAAAAATATCAGCCATGATCTTATTAAGTGGCGGGGCAGGCTCGAGGGGCCGGATGGCCTACTCCTGCTCCTAGTTCTTATGTTCTTATGTTCTTTTTCAATATCTGTTGTGTACTGTACCCTAATGGTTATATTACTGAACTAGTAATCTACCAGCGGAGTCTAAAAGCTTGGAGATATGAGTTCAAAACCCCATGATTGTTGGAGAATTTAATTCCAGGCAGTTAAATACATCTAGAATAAAAAGCTAGCATCAATTACGATGACCTTGAAACTTAACAGACTGTTGTAAAAACCCATTTGGTTCACTGATGTCCTTCAGCAAAGAAACTTAGCCAGTCTTCTCAAAGGCTAGACTATGTGAACCTCGAGATGCACAGCAATATGGTTGACTCTTGACTGACACCATAAAAGACCAAGTGAGCCACTCACTAACTAAACTGCTACGTCAGAGTGCAGAGGTCAACGAAGGTAACACACCACCACCTCAAGGGCAATTGGGACTGTTCATAAATCTAGCCTTACCAACAATGCCTAAGTTAACAGAACGACTAAATATTTACAGAGATAGTAGGAACTGCAGATGCTGGAGAATCTGAGATACCAAGGTGTAGAGCTGGATGAACACAGCAGGCCAAGCAGCATCAGAGGAGCAGGAAGGC
>NC_063348.1:38565053-38589517 GCF_021869965.1 Rhincodon typus
AAGCAACATCAGAGGAGCAGGAAGGCTGACGTTTCGGGCCTAAACCTCCATTTCTGAAGAAGGGTCTAGGCCCGAAACGTCTGCCTTCCTGCTCCTCTGATGCTGCTTGGCCTGCTGTGTTCATCCAGCTCTACACCTTGGTATGACTAAATATTTACAATCTGGTTTCACAAATGCCACCTACAGATGACCAATGCTTTTATCAAACTGAATTAATGCTTCAAACCATTGTAGCAACCAAACAGGTTTAAGACTGCTGACATATCATTGTGTAAAAAATATGCTGATCTCAACATTTATGAAATTCTACATGTTTAAGAAATAAATTCAGAATTGGCAACGCAGGCAAAATCCAAAATCGTCATGCACAATTTATGAAACCTTCCTTCCCAGAGCTTTATCAACCTGCCCTTCAATTTCTAAAGATTTATGAAGTCTAAGAATTAATTGTTCAGCTAAAATCAGCTTTCAAATGTGGTACAAATAGTGAGGATTCACATCATCCTGTTGTGTAACTGAAATCCCTACATGTTTCTTACTCTGTTTAACATGCCAATGCTTGTCTCTCCTTCATCATCGTTGTATATCTCTCTTACAGCAAGGAAGTCAAAAACTGCAAACAAATACAATCACTTAGACAAAATCATCCTGATATCCTTTTTTTTCATTCATTCACGGGATGAGGGTGTCACTAGCTAGTCCAGCACTTATTGCCCATCCCTAATTGGCTCAAGGACAATTAAGAGTCAACCATGTTGCTGTGGGTCTGGAGTAACACGTAGGCCAGACCAGGTAAGGATGGCAGTTTCCCTCCCTAAAGGGCATTAATGAACCAGACGTGTTATTCCAACAATCCACAATGGTTTTATGGTCTTCAGTAGGTTCTTAATTCCAGATATTTATTGGATTCAAATTTCACAATCTGCTATGGTGGGATTTGAATTCAGCTCCCCAGAATATTATCGGGGTCTCTGGATTAACAGTCCAATACCACAAGGTATTATCCTCCCCATTATCTGCTCCCTCATCCTCATTTATACAACAATCATCCCTCGACATGCAGACCGTAATTGATTCCCAGTCCAGCAATGACTTGTTTTAAAAATTTCACACTTGTTTTCAAATCCCCCTCCATGGCCCCATGCCTCTTTGTAATCTCCTCCAGACTTCCGAGATATCTGCACCCCTCTAATATAGGCCTCTTACATATTCCTGATTTTAAATCACTTCACCATTGGTGGCTATGCCTTCAGTTATCTAGACCCTGAAATTCCCTCTTCAAACCTCTCTGTGTCTCTACCTCCCCTCTTTCAAGTCACTCCTTAAAACCGTACACTTTGAGCAAGCATTTGATAATCTGTTCTTTATTTCCTCATCTTGCCCATTCTCAAAATTTGTCTGAAAAATTTTCTAAAAAGGTACCTTTAGATTATTTTATGATGCTAAAGGCTCTATATAGAGAAGAATATTTCACAGTTAACCAATTACAGTGTAAGAATTTCTTTTAGATTGGTTTAAAAACGTTTATATTTCATTACATGGATTAAATGCTTGCTTCCCTTACTTGAGAACAATCTAACACAGGATGAAAATGCAGAATCTAGACACGAACAACATCTGAATGTTTGAGAATTACAAAGTGTTGCTGCAGAGGGTTAAAAAAAAGTCACATTAATGGTACTGACTCATAAACAAGCAAATCAAATTTGAAACCTTCCAATATCATTTGCTGTCCTGGACATATATTGGGCAACAGACAAGTTTAAAATATCTGTGAGAAACCGATTGGAATCATATATGTTGCAACATGATGAAAAAGATATTTGGTGTTGGTATCATTAAATATTTTCTCTGTTATTTTTGGCTATGCCACTTTTTATGCTGCAGATTCAAATATTTAAAAATAGGTCAACATACCTTTAGCAGTGTTACTATGGAAATAAATATACGTGTTCTTAATTTGGAAAATTAGACAGGCTCTATAGCAGCCTTGAAAAGGGAATTGAATGGAAAGTTGAGGGAGAAGAAATTGCAGCAAGATGGGAAAAGAGCAGGAAACTAGACTGCTTTTCAAAGGAACCAGCAAAGAATTAAAAGGGCTAAATGACTTCATTTTGTATTGAGCTACTGTTTGATTTAAATTCAAGTGCTTTCTACTCTGATCAGATTTTGCCCATGATTTGGGTGCTCCAAACAACAGCATTGCTTAACCACACGATGTTGATTTCCTACAGAAACAGGAGGAAATTCCACCCTGCACTTAGCTGCAACATCTAAAAAAGTATTCAAGCAAAATGGAACGGAAGGAAATGAGAAGATATGACCGGGATTTTAACATGAGGTAAGATGTTTACTATTTCTCATCAATCTCTGTGGAATTTCAACTGTCACTTCATCTTCTATTTGTTGTAAAAAGTACAAGGTACATAAATCTAGTTAGGTTTCATTACAATAGCAATGTTTTGCATTTATATAACACCTTTACCATATTAAAATGATCCAAAGCACTGAACAGGAGTGATTATCAAATAAAACATTTTGTCAAGACATAAAACCAAAGGTTTGATAAGGAACTAGGTTAAGTAGTGTCTGATAAAAGGACAAAGAGGTAGAGGGATGCAAAGATTTAGATTTTTAGTGTTTAGGCAGCTGAAAGCTAGGGTCCTAATAAAAGAACTATGAACATTGGAAAATCACAAAAGGGTAGAATTCAATAAAAATAGGTTCTCAGAGGTTGTGAGGCTGGAGAAGATTTCAGATAACTGAAGTGCTATGTCATGGAGGGATTTCAAAACAAAGTTGAAAATTTTAAGATAAAATTGGAAAATTATGGGATAACCCATCAGGTCGGGCAGGATCTGTGTAGAGAGGAGCAGAACTACATGTCAAGTTCAATATGTCTCTTCTTTGGAATTGAAGGGAGATAGAGGAAGGAGGTTTAACATAAAAGAAAGTCCAGGATAGGTTAACCATTGCTCTGTATCTGAAGGTTTAAGGAGAAAACTATTTCAGACTGTGAACCTGTACCCTCAAAAGGAAAACTGAGGATAGGAAATAAATCCAGGAGAATTGCCCCACACAAAAATGTTAAAATTGTAGTGTTTCTGGACCAAGAGTCAATGTAGTTCAATGAGCAATTGGATGATAAATGAATGAGACTTGGCGCATGTTTATGGAGGGTGGAAGATCAATGTTTGGTCAGGATGCATTGGATTAGTCAAGCCTAGATGCGAGAAAGGTGTGTGGTTTCAGCAGCAGATTTAGGGGAGGCAATGGCCTAGTGGTATCATCGTTAGACTATTAATCTAGAGATCCTGGTAATGTTCTGGGCACCTGGGTTCAAATCCCACCATTGCAGATGGTGGAATCTGAATTCAATTTTAACAGTCTGGAATTAAGAATCTAACAATGACCATGAAATCATTGTTGATTATTGGAAAAACCCATCTGGTTCACTAATGTCCTTCAGGGAAGGCAACTGCCATCCTTACCTGGTCTGGCCTACATGTGACTCAAGACCCACAGCAAATGTGGTTGACTCTTAACTGCCCTCAGGCGATTGCAGATGGGCAATGAATGCTGGTCTCACCAGCGATGCCCACATCCTGTGAAGGAATTTTAAAACAAACTCAAGCAGGGACAGAGACAGGTGAAGACAAGGAGAAGGAAATAGGTGGCTTTGATGATGGAGAAGTTAATGGGTTGATTAGGAAAATGCCGAGCAACTTTTTCTTCTTCTTACTTCGTACTTTGAGCAACCGTACTACATTCCTTCTGTAGCTATGGAGTGTCATCTGGTTTTTGCACATTGATTAATTAGTAGAAATGCAAGCTGTGACTCTAAAGATTTTATCTTTTATTACCAACCTGTTCAACAGCCATGGCAATAAAAGCAAGGCATCCTGTGCAGGACATAATGAAAATACATTTAAAAATGTTTAACCAACCATGGTTTCCCATTTAGTTTTGAGTTGTAATGGTATGATAATTTCCCCCATAAAACACTGGAATTGCTTTCATATGACAACTTCGATTTTGATAATGGATGAACTTCTTTGATTATGCAACCACCCAGATGCATTTCTCAACTATTTACTGCACATTTACTGTACACTAATAGGCCATTCAGCCCAATATGTCCACGGAAGTGTTTACACTCCACAGGTTCCTCTCTCCCTTATGTCTTTATCTAATGGCCTCCGTTAACCTCACCAAGGCAAATAGCAGAAGTTAGGACATTTCCCACTTCAGGATAAAGCAGCCACAAAGACGGGATTTTATTGCATGGCGGTTGGAGTGGGGGATGGCCTGCAGTCAGGCCAGCTGACTCTTGGAATGGGTTCAGAGGCCACGTAGACACTGCTGGGTAAGCAGGCGATCCTGGGTTCATATCCCAGTGGTGCCTGTACCTTACTTTAAAACTAGAACTAGGATGCGTTGCCTCAAAATAAAGGGGAGCAGATTTAGGACTGAGTTGAGGAGGAACTTTTTCTCCCAAAACAATTCCCTGGCCGGTGAAGCAATAGAGGCTACCTCATTGAATGTTTTTAAGGCAAAGATAGTAAAGGAATTAACGAGCGGGCGGGTAAGTGGAGCTGAGTCCATAAGAAGATCTGCCATGATCTTATTGAATGGCAAAGCAGGCTCTAGGGGCCAGATGGCCTACTCCTGCTCCTAGTTCTTATGTTCTTATGTTCGAAGGCAGGTTGTTTAAAGGTGCTGTAGTGCATACCAAATCACTGCAACTTATTGCCCATCACTTCAATGACTTAAATTGTTGAAGCATTCTTGATGATCATGTGTTTTACAGCAGCCTTCATTCCAAGAATCTTGGCAGAAACTGTGGGAATGGGAGAAAACTGTCTGACCGGCAATGGAATAAAACATTCACAGCTGCTGCTGGTTTAAGGAGATGCGTTTTTGGTGTTTCAAAAAAATGTGCTTTTAAAATGCCTTTTATCCACTGGGGAAAAATAATCCAAAATAAACATCAGCCTCTCTGGTAATGATATCAAGACAGCGGATTATTGAGTCAGGCCATGCCGTCAAAATCATGGTGAGGTTAATGGCATTTACCATTATTTATCTTTGGACTGCATTGCAACCGCAGATGAGAAACAGATACAGAATCACACAATGGAACCTCAAATTTGCTAAGCAAGTTGCATCACTGCCACTCGAGTCCAAGTTGTACAGCACAGAAAGAGACCCTTCAATCCAACTCGTCCATGCCAACCAGATATCCTAAACTAATCAGCATTTGACCCATATCTCTCTAAACCCTTCCTATTCATGTACCCATCCAGATAGCTTTTAAATGATGTAATTGTACCAGTCTCCACCACTTCCTCTGGCAGCTCATTCCATTGCATGAAGAAGCTGTCCCTTAGGCCCCTTTTAAATCTTATCCCTCACACCTTAAATCTATGCCCTCTAGTTTTGGACTCACCTGCACTGGGAAAAATACCTCAGCTATTCACCCTATCCATGCCCCTCATGATTTTATAGACCTCTATAAAGGTCACCCCTCAGCCTCTGATGCTCCAGGGAAAATAGCTCCAGCCTATTCAGCCTCACCCTGTAAGTCAAACCCTCCAACCCTGATAACACCCTTGTAAACCTTTTCTGCAGCCTCTCATGAAAATGACTATCTTGCTGCCAGTCCTATCACGGAAATGGATTACATGCCATAATGTTGCTTGCTTGTGTGGTGGGTGTAAATCATGCTTAGAGATTACTTGATTCTTGCTGCAATCATTGAATTTCTTCAAGTCCTGGGAATTATTGACTGTACTTATGTTGTAATCAGGCCACCCTCTGACAGAACTGAGAGGTTCTTCAGTAAAACTGTGGCCTACCATATAGTACAAGAGCAGGGAGGTTATGCTGAAACATTATAAAACATTAGAGTCCTAGAATCATACAGCACAGAAACAGACCCTTCAATCAAACCAATCCGTGCTGACCACGTTCCCAAACTAAAATAGTCCCACTTGCCTGCGCTTGGCCCATATCCCCCTAAACATTTCTTACTCATGTACTTGTCTAAATGCCTTCTATATGTTGTAATTGTACCTGCATCCATCACTAGTTTTACCTCAGCTGATGTCGTGTACAGTTCTGGGCACTATTCTTTAAGAAGGATGGAGAGAGTGTGTTAAGAGGTTGGCAAGAATGATGACAACAATTAGAAACTTCAGTTATGTAAACACATTGAAGAAATTCAGGGTGTTTATCTTAGAGAAGAGAAGGTTTAAAGTAGATTTGATGGACATTACCAAGATCATGAAGGGTCTGTACAGAGTATATTGAGAGAAATAGTTCCCACTCGAAAAAGGATCAAGAATGAGAAAGAGCACAGATTTAAAGTAATTTTCAAAAGAAGCAAATGGAAGGTGAGAAAAACTTTATAACATAGCAAGTTGCTGAGGTTTCTCAATGCCCTATCTGCATGTGTGGAACAGGAGGTTCAATTGGGATATTCAAAGAGCACGGGATGATTACTTAAATTTAAGTAATATTCAGAGCTATGGGCACTTCATCATTAAGCTCATTGGGAGAGCTGGTGAAGAGACAGCTTCTGCACTGTAACGATTTTTATTATTCTGATTCACTCCCTGAATATGGCGCTGGTTTGTAACAACAGGAAGAACCATTAACTGGAAGCCGACATGACTTCTCATTCTTTGAATGTCAACCCTTCCGTAGCTCTTCCAACCCATATCCCCAGGTCTGTGGATGGATTTTTGTAGGCAAAGAAGATGGCCCCTCACCCCTCTGCAAGTGCCACGGAATCACAAAAGCATTACAAGAGCTCAGCAACTACCTCCATTGAGCAGTCCTTCACCCAGCTGAAAATGAGTTTCACTGATTCATCCAATCATGTGGGAGCCTGGGGTTTGGTAACTCAGGCATATCATAATGAAGAATGAGATTACCTAGAGCTTACTAATAACAGGAAACACTTCCATAATACTGCAGTGATCACTTAGTAATGTGACCAACACGGTGCCCACCTTGGATTGTACTGTACTGTTCTTCCCTTGTTGTCTTGAAAGACCATAAGAACCCAAAGGCAGAGGCGCAAGCTATTCGGCTGTGATAAGTCATTCTTATCTTGGGGGATCCCAACTTGGCCGTTTGCTCTGACTGCTCCCCCAACATCACTAGCAGAGACAGGCCTTGTCAGCAGGCCCTCTGCCAGAGATGGCCAGAGGAAGACCAGAAACAGGAGGGTGCCACAAGAGCTATGTGGCTCACTCAGCTACTTCAGGAACATCCACAGGACTTGGAAGATGCTTCTGCTGCACTGAGGGAAGCTGCCATTGGAGAGCAGCTGGCAATCCCCTCCAGCCACCTTTGGGTGACCTCAGCAATTGAAACTCAATTGGTGTTATCCATGTATATTAGTGCTTGGGTGTTGAACTAACTGGTCTAAACTACCTGAAGCACCATTAGTTCTGGATAAGGCATGTGCACTGCTCCTGCACACATTTCTACTGGATATGATGTACATGAGGGTTACAATCCTCTCATACACTCCAAGCCCTGCGACATGGCCAAACTCACCTACTGCACACACTCCTCCATTTACAGTCCATGAATCAACACAGGGAACTCTGACATGAGCTGACTTGCTCCTGCTTCTCCAAGTACTGGCCCTCAAAGCGTGACTCCTGAACACCCTCACCACTGCCAATCAGAGCATCACAACAACCCTGTGCAGGCCTTTGCAATGGCTTCCCTCGGCGTAGCAACTGATTATTAAATGGTGCATCTCACTGAGCTTCTCATTCTCATGGGATACAAAGTCAAGAGTGCTGAAGGCATTATTTCATTTGATGGCCTCTCAACCTTAGGATGATCAGATGGGGCAATTGGGAAAGGCTCATTTGCACCTCCAAATATCAGCATATTGTATACTGCATACACAGCTAGAGAGAAGGTGGAATTAACAGAATCTCTCTGTGAACAGGAACTCTCAATGGATCTGAAGATACGGCCAGTTGTATAGGCAGGGTCACATATTAGCGCATCTAACTTAAACCAACTGCTTAAAATTCTATGATACTTCTTGCAGGCTTGAATGATCTTGGGTGAATTGTTCCTGAAACACTGGATGATGAATGGTATGGAGCTGTCCTTATAGGTTGACTACCATTCGATTTTAGGAAATATACAATATTTGCAATATCTGCTGATAAACGAGGCCACATTATCTTGACTTCTGGGAGTCCGTGTATTGCAAAAGATGCACACAGTCTTTCTATCGTCGTTCCGATGTTTGTCGAATAAACTCTATGCATGTCCAGCCATTTTGAATGGCCATCCACAATGACTAAGAACGTTGAGCCCATGAAAGGACCTGCATAGCCGACGTGTAACTGAGTCCAGGGTTTACCTGGCCATTCCCACGAATGTAGGGGAACTGCTGGCAGTAATTTTTGTCTTTGTTGGCACTCTGGGCATTGCCTCACCTCACCAACACAGCTTTGTTTGCATTCAATCCTGGCCAGCAGACATAACAAATCACCAAGATCTTCATTTTGGAAACCCCTGGATGACCCTGGTGGGGTTCAAGCAGTATTTGGCTTGGGACAATCACTCTTGCTCACCATAATAATATGCCAACCTCTGCTGTGATCTGGTCTCTTCAGGTCCAAAAGGGTTTCAACTCTGGTTGTAACAGCCCTTTGGTTTCCCCCATCGCCACCAGCTGTTTCAGTTTTACCAGGGCGGGATCTTGCTGCATCCGAAGTCTGATATGGTCAGCTGTGATTGGAAGTGTGTCCATAAAATTTTAAATGATTACGGGCTCTTCCAGTGGTGTTTCTACCAGGGCATTATGGCTCAATGCATCTGCATTTGGTACCTGGCCCCTCAGATGGTGTTCCAACTCATAATTATACGCACTTAGTATTAGAACCCATTGCTGAATTTGGCCTGAAGCTATGGGCAGCACTGCCTTGTCCTCATCAAGTAGACCTAGCAAAGGTTTGTGGTCCATTATGATGACAAATTTATGTCTGTAAAGGTATTGGTGGAACTACCTGTCTCAAATATGTCCGCCAAACCTGCCTTCTCTATCTGGGTGTATTTATGCTTTGCATTTGCCAGAGTCCTGAATGTGTACGTCATTGGGCATTCCTCTCCATTGGACCTCCTGTGAGCTAACACTACCCCAATGCCATACAGAGAGGCATGGCATGTCAATATCAGATCTCACTTCAGATTATAGAGTGCCAACACTTTACAGGATGATAGTTGTTTCTTCACTTCCTTGAAGGCAATGGCTTGGCTACGCGACCATTTCCAAGGCTGACGCTTTAAAGAGTTGATGCAAAGATGCCAGGATGGAGGCCAGGTTATGTATGAACTTTTCGTAATAATTCACCAGCCCAAGTAAAGACCTCAGCTCTGGTACAGATATGGGAGCCAGGGCACTTTGATCACCCTCACTATCTTCCAATGGGTGTGATCTGGTTGTGTCGACACTATAGCCCAAAGTAGGTCTCTTGGGGTAGGAGTAGATTAGTGCAGATGCTGGAATCTGTACTGAAAACAACAATGCTGGAGATCACAATGGGTTGGCAGCATCTATGGAGAGAAAGCAAACTAATAAAGAGTCATCTAGACTTGAAACGTTAGCTTGCTTTCTCTCTATGGATGCTGCCTGACCGGTTGTGATTGCCAGCATTTTTTGCTTTCAGGTCACTTGGGCTGCCTGGAACATACATTTTTTTCCCTTCTAAGGCATACCCCCACCTGGGAGAAATGTCTAAGGACTATGTCCAAGTACTCTAAGTGCTCCTTGTTTGTCTTCCCGGTTATTAGTACATCATCTAGATAAATGGCAACCTGGTGTAGATCTCGTAAAATGTTCACTATTGTCCACTGAAAAATTGCACATGCCAACAATACCCAGTCTCAAATATTGGCACAAACCCTTAAAGGTATTAACTCTAGCATACTTCTGGGAATCCTCATCTAACCGCAACTGCATGGCTCATGTCCAGCTTTGTGAAGGACAGTCCCCTTGCCAGCTTTGCATATAAATCCTCTATGTGAGGGACTGGGTATTTATCCAGCTGCGAAAAGTGGTTTACTGTTTGTTTCAAATCCCCACAAAAGCGAACCGACCTGTTAGGCTTTACAATTGGTATGACCGGTGCTGCCCATTCCGCAAACTGGACTGATTTGATGGTTCCTTCATTTTCCAGCCTTTTGATTTCTGCCTCTACTTTTGTCCGTAAGGGAAACAGCATGGCGTGGGCCTTGCACAATCGTGGAATTGCCTCTTGGTCAACAAACAAGGTTGCGTTGGCTCCTTTGATTGTCCCTAGACCTTCCTGAAAATCTTCTGGGTATTTAATTAGGACTTCACTAAGACAGCCATTGTATAATCAAAAGATGTTGAGCCAATCTAGGTGAATCTTCCTCGACCATTTTCACCCCATCAAGCTTGGACCCGAGCCTTTTACCAAAAATCACTGATAACTGAACCAGCTACTTCTCATAAGAGACTGGACCGAAGTTGCACCCTTAATCTACAGAGGTTCTCCAGTATAGGTTCTCCGCTTGACTGAGGTTTTATGCAAACTTAAGGGTTGGAGTCCAGAATAAATTTTGTTAAGGACTGGTTCTGTGATCACTGAAATGACTGTGCCGGTATCAACCTCCATTAGAACCGGGTGACCATTTAACCAGACATTTATTTTGATTGGTTCAGATTTGAATGTTGCTAAGCAATTTAACTGCTCCAAACAAGATGGACTTTCCAGGGTGTGTACTCTCCTGGATACCAGCCTACATGTTCTCTTACTCAACTCAGGCCTAGTGGGATTCTCTTGCTGTCTCAAGTCCACATGCTGGTAGCAACTTAAATGGCTTGCCAGCATGATGCCCCAACTCAAAGACAACTATTGCAAGTGAATTTCTTCACGAACGTGCTTTTCCCTCATCACCAATGAAATAACTCCACAGAAGCTGGCATCCAGTCTCAATTTCAACCTTTATTTACACATGGAGAGTCCTTGACACTGATCCAGCTGCCTCAGAGCCAACTCTCAGGGTGAACAGGATGTCTCCTGTTCTCATTTGTCAGCCAGGGCTCCCTGTTTAGATCAGATTAACAACCCCAGTCAGGGAACTCTAATTCTGTGAGGTCCATCTGGCTGACCTTGTTACAATCACTACAGCTCCAAGGAACTAGTGAAGGAATCTCTAACCCAGATGCAGTATCTCAAGTGTAGAAAGGATGGTTTCACAGCATCAGACTTTAATTAGAAATCAATGCATTGTGTTTGCAGGCTTTGGCTGTTGATCCTGATTTCTGGATGTTGGTGTTTACATTCTGACACAGACCAGTGAGATTCTCAGGCAGAAGGTACTGACGAGATTGAAGGAATGTACAGTGGAACTTGTATTTGCATGTGGCTTATTGGGTACGACATTTGAAGAAGCTATGAACCAGTGGAAGGTCAAGACTAAATACAAATGGACGGATTAATTGTGTTCTCTCAGTTGAAAAGGATCAAAGCTTGTAGGTACAGGTTTCAGAAACACAGGGCTAGGTGAGATGTGAGGGACTGCTTCATTTCACAGAGTAATGCTGGGAACTTGTATCCAAGAACACCATGTACAGTGAGTGCAGAATCACTGCAAACTTTCTTTTGGGAGCAGAATGAATTCCGAAGACTGACTGGCATTTCCCCTTATTGAAGGTCAAAGGTCATTACTGTCAAAAGCCTGAGAATCTTTCTGGAAAATCACAAATCTACACAAGAATTTACATAATTACAGTGTTTTTCATGACTGCTGACATCCCAAAATGCTTTACAGATAATTAATTGCAGTCACTGTTGCAATGTAGGAAATATGGTGATCAATTTGTATACAACAAGCTGCCACAAACAGCAAAGGGATAATAACTGGATAACAATTTGTTGCAGAACAGGTGCAGACATAAGGTATTGTGCAGGTCACCTGAAGCAGTGTTCCTGCTCTTTTCAAAAATAGCCCCATGCCATCCTTTATGCCCATTGGGGAGAAGGGAGGGAAGCGGTATGCCTGAAATCAGGCCTATTTTCTACATCGCATCTGAAAGCCAACAGTCAGCACTCTCTTGATAGAGCACCAGATTGCCGGTCTTGATTTTCGAGCTCAATTCCTGAATTCGGACTTGCGTCCATAATCTTCAGGTTTAGAGGCAAAAGGGTTACCCACAGAGCCACAGCTGAGTTATGTTGCTCCATCCCAACCTTTTGTGCAAAGTTTGGGATGCCATTGTGCTTTATCTCATTCCGAGTTTATTCACATTCCGCGAGATTCTCATACTAGAGCACAACAAAACTGTGCTGACAGCTTTGGTAGCCCCTTGGGGTGAGACCACCAAAGAGAAGCTTAGAGAGCCAGCATCTCCACAGTCTCTTGAAACTCAAGTGGAATTTTCCCCAGTTCCTTGATTAAATTGCTTTCAAAACTGGACTCTGCTTCTCTCTGGGAGCTAGTACGACTGCATAGAAAACATAATGGAGTACAAGGGGCCTGGGAGAGGGTTAATAGTTTGCAAAAGTTGTACTACATTGGTACAGGATCAGCTTGATAACCCAACGTGACCTTGCCCATCCTTCTTTCATCCTTATTTAGAAGGAAACTAAAGGAATAACTATGAACATACAGAGTTAATATGTCACGCACGTGTTGTTAATATAGAGCATTGTCACAGCTGAGACACCGAAACAAACTGATTGGAAAGTATGGGGGGGTCAGTTGGCGAACAGACAAGAAGATTTTACACAGACGATGTTGCAGCAGCACATATGGACAGAAAAATAGCCAACAACTGCCTGAGGTTGAAAAATACAGTTTTTGTGTGATACACTCATGGCTCTGCAATGCGCTAGAATTCATGATCAAACAGAAGCAGTCAGCACTGCAAAATGTATCAGCCTCTACCCAAAACACAGAGCTGTGAGCTGAAAAGGTCTCACAAGGGACATAATTATTTCAGGAGTGGGCACTGCAAGCTCCTATATGTAGCTGCAGGAATCATTATTACAGAATCATAGACTACTACTCAACAGGAGGTGACCATTTGGTCATCACGTCTGTGCTAACTCCTTCAAAGAACAAATCAATGAGTCCCATACCCCATCCCTACGTTCCTCAGTGACTTGGAGACAATAAGGACTGTAGAAGCCAGAAGCCAGAGTCAATAGGTGTGAAGCTAGAAAGTACAGCAGGTCAGACAACATCCAAGGAGCGGGAAAGTCAACATTTTGGGCCGAAACCCTTTGTCAGAATGGGAAGGGGGAGGGGTGTCCAGAAGTAAAGAGAGAGAGGGGGGGGGGCCAGGGGAAGGGTAGGTGGGGTGGTGATAGGTGGATACAGGTAGGGGGTTATTGTGATTGGTCAGTGGGAAGGGTGGAGCAGATAGGTGAGTAGGAAAATGGACAGGTTAGGTCAGGTCAGGGAGGCGAGGAGGAGGGGGAGGGCTGGACATGGAACAAGGTTGGGGGTGGAGGGATTTTGAAGCTGGTCAAGTCAATATCGAGGCCACTGGGCTGTAAGCTCCCAAAGGGAAACATCAGGTGTTGTTCCTCCAGTGGAGGAGGCCAAGGATGGACATGTCGCCAGGGAGATGTTAGGGTTGGGGGGGGGACATTGATGTTGAAGACCAGATGACTGTTGATTCCGCTGACACTGAAAACCATGTGACATCCACTTCCAATGGCATCAAAGATCATGTGACTGGCAACATCATTGAGGGCCGGGTAACTTCCGCTTCCGCCCATGTGACCACTCCAGCACACACCCCCATTGTGGATGAAGTTTCCATCCCCGCTCCTGACCCCAGCTCTACACTCAGCCCCAGCCCCAAACCCTACTGGGTATTCACCATCCCCCCCAACTGACCTCCCCCTCACTGAGGCTGAACGGTCAGTCCTCAGCAAAGAGCTGTTTTCCCATTGCTTCTGCCTCCATGCCTATTTCTTTGAACAGGAATCTAACCCACCCTCTTAACAACCCCTTCTCCCACCTCCAGCAAACTCCATCCTCCTGCACACCCACTCCCGGCCTCCTACCCTCCCTCGACTCCTTTATCTCAAACTGCTGCCGTGACATCAATCACTTGGATCTCTCCACCTCTCTCACTTATTCCAACCTCTCACCATTGGAATGTGCAGCCCTCTGCTCCAACCCCAACCTCACTATTAAACCCGCTGATAAGGGGGACGCACTGGTAGTATGGCTAACTGACATCTACATCACTGCGGCCAGATGCCAATTCTCTGAAACCTCCTCCTACCGTCCCCTTGATCAGAACCCCATCACCAAGCCATCATCTCTCAGACCATCAACAACCTCATCACTCTGGGAGATCTCCTGTCCACAGCCTCCAACCTGAAAGTTCCCCAACCCCGCACTGCCCATTTCTATCTCCTTCCCAAAATCCATAAACCAGACTGCCCTTGCTGACCTATTGTCTCTGCCTGCTCCTGCCCCACTGACCTCATCTTCTCCTACCTCGACTCCATTCTTTCACCTTTGGTCCAGGAGCTCCCTACCTACATTTGTGACACAACCCATGCTCTCCATGGCCCCCCAACACCTCATCTCCACCATGGACATACACTTTACACTTGCATTCCTCCACACGGAGGGCCTAAAAGCCCTCTGCTTCTTCGTCTCCTGTAGGCCCAACGAGTTCCCCCCACTGACACTCTCATTTGCTTCGCAGAATAGTCTTCACCCTCAACAAATTTTTCTTTGATTCCTGCTACTTCCTACAAACCAAAGGGTTGGCCAAGGGCACCCGCATGGGCCTGACCTATGCCTGCCTCTTTGTAGGATTTGTGGAACAGTCCCTCTTCAACCATTACACTGGCACCATCCCCCACCTCTTTCTCCGCTACACTGATGACTGTATCGGTGCTGCTTCGTGCTCCCATGAGGAACTCAAGCAGTTCATCAACTTCGCCAATACCTTCCACCGCACCCTCACATTCACCTGGACCATTTCTGACACCTCCCTCGCCTCCTTGGATCTCTCCTTGTCCATCTCACCACTGACATCCATTTCAAACCTACTGACTCCCACAACTAACTCGACCTCACCTCCTCTCACCAACCCTCCTGCAAAAATGCTATCCCATACTCTCAATTCCTCCGCATCTGCTCCCAGGATGACTGGTTTTACTCCACGATATCCCAGATCTCCTCCTACTTTGGGGACCGGAGTTTCCCCCTTCTTATAATTAGATGCCCTCAATCGCATTTCCTCCATTTCCTGCATTTCTGCCTTCAAACTCCCTCCTCCCCAACAACGATAAGGATAGAGTTCTCTTAGTTCTTATGAACCACCCCACCAACCTCCGAATCCAACGCATCGTCCTCTGTCATTTCCGCCACCTGCAATCAGACCCCACCACCAAAAAGATATTTCACTCCTCATCCCTGTCTGCTTTCCGCAGGGGCCGTTCATTCCGCGACACCCTCATCAGCTCTAAACTCCCCACCAATTTCTACATCGCAAACAGCACCTTTCCCTGCAACCACAAGAGGTGCAACACCTGCTTCTACACCTCCCCTCTCACCTCCAAGGCCCCAAACAATCCTTCCAGATCTGGCAGAGACTCACCTGCTCTTCATCCAACCTAAGCTACTGCATCTGTTGCTCCCGATGTGGTGTCCTCTATATCAGGGAGACCAAATGCAGATGCAGGGACTGGTTCGCGGAGCATCTGTGCTCTGTACGCATCAACCAACCCGACCTTCCAGTTGCCATCCATTTTAATTCCCCTTTCCACTCCCTTGATATGTTCATCCTTGGCACCCTCCACTGTCAGAATGGGACCAAATGTAAACTGGAGGAACAACACCTGATATTTCGCATTGGGAGCTTACAGCCCAGTAGCTAAAATAGTGACTTCACCAGCTTCAAAAATCCCTCCACCCCCAGCCTTATCCCATGTCCTGCCCTCTCCCTCCCTGATCTAACCTGTCCATCTTCCTACTCACCTATCTGTTCCACCCTTCCCACGGAGCAAGCACAATAACCCCCTACCTGCATCCACCTATTACCATCCTACGTACCCTTTTCCCAGCCACACCCCCCTCCCTCTATTTACTTCTGTGTTCCCCTCCCACTCTTCAGTCCGGATGAAGGGTTTCAGCCCGAAACATTAACTTCCTGCTCCTCGGTTGCTGTCTGACCTGCTGTGCGTTTCCAGTTTCACATCTATTGACCCTAACTTCCTCATTCTTCCCTGTATTTCAGCAATATTTTCTCCCTCAAAGCTTTATCCAATGCCGTTTTGAAAGACACAGCTAAATATATTTCTCCAACCCTCTGTGTATTCCTTTGACAATAATTAAATGCTGACACTTTCTGATCTCTCTACTCAGCAGAATTTCACTGCACAGAGATTATATCCTGACAACCAATGTACAATCTAAAGTGGTGTGTGTCGAGCAGGGGTGGGGTGAGGGTGGTAGAAGGCGTGGGGAACTGACAGACAGACTGCTACAAAAGTAACCTAATCCACGCATTGCAAATTGACAGGATCAGCTATCATGTACTCATTTGTGAGCTGCAGGCACTGTTGCTCGACCAGTATTTACTATCCATTCCAAATTATCCTTGAGAAGGTGGTGGGAGCTTTGATCTTGACTACGACTGAATGGCTTACTACACCTGTTTGAGAAAGCAGTTTGGAGAAAACCATATGAGGTGTATCTAGAGTCAAAGTAGGCCAGAGTAGGCAAAGACAGCCTTATAGGATATTAGTGAACCAGAGGGATTCTTATATAGTTTCATGGTCGCCATTCCTGAGACTTGTTTCTCTATCCCAGAGAGTTGTAGATGCTTCAACACTGAATATATTTAAGGTTGAGATGAACACATTTTTGGTCACTCTAGGAATTATGAGACACTAGGCAGATTACCAGTCTTAATCACAATGAATAAGGAGTGTGCACAAGGGGCTACATAGTTCACTCCTAAATTAATTCAAACTTCCAATTACCATGGTAAGATCTGAACTAATGTCTCGACATCATCGGTTTAGGCATCTAGATTACTAGCCTATAATCACTATGCCCAAAACTTTATATTTTCCCAATTACTTGCCAATTAGGTTTGCAATAAAACAAAATGCACAAAACTCTGACAGATTGGGCAGGCAGGAACTACTGAAGAGAAAAACGGGAGGAAGGCACAACATGGAATCTCTTCCAAAAAACAGAGGGAGGCTTTAATTGTTTTACACCCATAACTGCTAGGCCGTTGTTGTTTGGGGACTGGGGGGTATTGTTGTTACAGGATGATCATTGACATAGGAGACTTCATTGGACCGAAGCTATCTAAGATTAACTCCACTTTCCTGCCAGGTTTCACCTGTGGCATGGGGCCCCCTCGTCTGTCCATCAAATCCCAGATGAAGCCCCAACCGGCCAGCTGATTGCCACAAATAAGGTGGCCACCTCTACTGGTTGGGTAACTATTTCCACTGCATCACCCATCTCCAGTGAGATCATTTGTGGATCCTAGTCTGTGGACAGTTGACCCAACAATGACCATTTGGATTCCTCTCTCAGTCCCACTTCCACAAATTTAAAAATAGTCTGCCATTGGTGTCTGAAATTTCCATTGCTACATTGAATACATTCTCACACATGTTCAACAGAAAATGAAAGGCACCAGATTTTGACTGTGCAAAAGCTGACCATGCATGTGTTCTGTAAAGGCAACTGTGTTCACACTTGCTATCAGTAAGTTTCTGACCAACTAAGTCAATGCATATCTGATTACAAAAGCTTGATATCTCAATAAATTTACATTGTCATAATGTGACCTGATACATTCCTTTGGCCAATAAACTGTTTTGCAGCATCTTGCACTAATTAAAATGCTTACCTTCTTCGGATATCGATGGTTTTTAGTGATTTGATGTTAACTCCATCCTGGGAGCTTTCTCTTTCTTGAGGTATGAGTGCATCTCGGCCAGGCAGTGGTAAGACTACAGTCTCTTGAGTAATGGTCACTTCGTCTTCTC
Source organism: Rhincodon typus (assembly GCF_021869965.1). NCBI lineage: Eukaryota > Metazoa > Chordata > Chondrichthyes > Orectolobiformes > Rhincodontidae > Rhincodon > Rhincodon typus. The sequence continues at coordinate 38,583,113 of NC_063348.1, forward strand.
CTCCCTGTTGACCAATGTGCTGTTTGGCATAGTCAAACCCTTGGACTGGCTAGACAACAAAATCCATTTAAAACAACAAAAAACAACAGATTTAATACTAAAAACTGGAGAATAATCTTCTCTTAGGAAATTGGACTTCTGTAATGAGGGACTCTAAAGAAATCAAGAGGTAGGAAGAATGGGAGGAAAGTGGGATTAAGGTCAGATTCAGCCAGGATAATACTAAAGGGCAGAGCAGTCTTAATGGGCCATTCTACCAACTCCTGCTTCTATTTATGTTCATAGACCAATTGGCAAAAGTTTTGGAACAATTTATGCATTTTTCCAAAATTTTCATCTTTTATGAAGGGTACAATGCAAATCCCTCTTTCCCTCTTCCAAGTTGTTTTCAATGTAGTTGTGGGAACCTTATGTATTTTCATGAAGCTTTAAGATAACTGTATGTATGAATTTTTCTAAAATTCACCAACCTTAACAAGAGTCAACAAAATTTATTTTGCCAGCCTCAAATACCTACTAACTGGGAAGAACTTATTGAAGTTAAACAGCCCATTCTATCTCTTCTAATTCCATCATGGCACCTCCAGGCTCTATACAACTTTTTTTCTTTAAATTAATTAATTTGGATTTAAGCATCGCTGGTGAAGACAACATTTGTTGCCTATCACAAAGCATCCTTGAAGAGGTGGTGGCAGGCACCTTGCTGAACCACTGCAAGGAATGCGGACAATGAAGCGGCTTTTTGGTCCCTTTCAGGTAAAACTCAAGTGGCACGCGGAGTATGTCGGTGTCAATATGTAGGTCAGAACTGGCAATGAAAGTAGATTTCTTTCCCTTCAGATTATTAGTGAATGAAACAGACCACTTTTAGTGATAGCTTCATGGTCGCCATCACTATCTTATATTCCATTGTTGTGAAAAAAGTTAAATTCTAACAGTGACCACAAGAGATCTAAATGTTTTTTTCTAGAGTGTTCTGCCTCTGGTTATCTACACAGTAACATTAAGACCACGTTCCTACATACCCGTTATGGATACTCAAAAGCTATGCACTTTTCTGAGGAGCCTTTGGTTCCTGAATAAGGGTTTCTCAACGGGAACATAAACATCCAAGGAAAATAAGTATTGATCCTGGCCTGACAGAAGAATGTTTGAATGGAAAATCAGTCTCAAAGCCTCCTAAGTCTCATACTTCAAAACCATCACAGATCTCTAAAAATGATGACGAGCATTCAGGGTAATACAAACCTTTAAACTTTTGTTAACTTTTATATATATAGATTTCTGAGTGAAGTTATTATCAAGCTTATAGAGAGGAGGGAGTTCATCGTTGGAGAATGAAATTGCTGTTTGCATTTTGCACTCAAAATCAGGAACATCACGCAATTCTTAGCAACAGGAACTTGCAGTATGAAGCCCTACTGATACTGTTCAAATAAGACCCTTTGTTAAAAATCTCAGAAGAACTCACTTTGAGCAACTGTGAGCAACCACTTGCAGAAAGAAAGAAGAATAGCAACAAAGGAGGCTTCTGGACATTCCAAAATACTTTATATTTACATTTTTGAAATGTAGTTGTTGTCGTAAAGCCAACACAACAGCCAAGCTGTACACAAGTTCCACAAACAGCAATGTAATCAATGACCAAGTAATCCGTTTTAGTGATGTTGACTGAAGGCTAAATATTCTATGATATCAAGAGTGTCCAATAATGTTTGTTAATACACTCAGCAAAGCTGAACAGTGTCTCCCTTTCAAATTGGTTGCCAGCAACGTTCCAACTTATAGAAATGATACCTCATGTTCTCCTATCTTATTATCTTATCTTGTTGCCTTGCTTGAAGTTGGTGATTTATTCCCATGCATCAGAACACATACCCTGATAACAATCAGAAAGGATACAATAGGAAAATCTCTGGTGTAATCAAATAACAGACATATTAGTTCCTCACATATAGCCTGATGTCTTTTGCCAGAAACCAAGATGAAGGAGATTACAAAAATTGTTATGGATGGTGAGAAAATTCACAAAGGTACATAAACCATATGAACTACGGCTTCATAAATATAAGGTCATCACTAACAAATCCAATTAAAAATTCTGGAGATGCCTCTTCATTCGGTGAGTGTTCAAAATATGGAACATGATATAGGAAACCGAGTTGCATAACAAAGTTCAGAATACAGCCAAGAATCAAGCTGAATATAAAGTGTGAGGGGTGTAAAATTTCTTCCTGCACTGCCACTTCAACAGTTGCTATACAGGAAATGTCAAATCCTAGGAGAGCAGACAGAGCTGTGAGCCACTACCCATATGGCTTCCCTCTGTATATAATTGAAGAAGGCTGCATATACCAGGCAAGTTTAAATCTCCAGGGGATTTCCATTGGCTATCATCACTTGGAATGTCACCATGCAAAGAAACCTTTCTCCTGGAAAAGGCAGACAAGATCTAAGAACACGGTAAAAGAGGCAAAGAGAGAGAACTGGATTAGATCAGTGAAGGGAATCCAAAAGGTCTTCTATCATATATAAATCGCCAAGGTCAGCCAAATAAAGGGTGAGGTGGGCCAGCAATCAAAAAAAGGACATCTTCTTTGAGACCATGGCTGGGGTACCAACTCAGTGCTTTGCACCCATCTTCACCAGAGAAGGGAATGCCACCAATACTGTAATAATGGCGGATGGTGTCATGACCCTGGATAAGATGAAAACAGGAGCACAGGTACTCAAATGGTTGGCAACCTTCAAGTTTACCTGTTTTAAATAGACTACACCCTCAGTTACAAAGGGAAGTAAGGCTAGAAATTGCCAAGGCTCTGGTGACAATCTTTCCAATCCTACTTAGACTTGGTGCCACGAGAGTGGAGAATTCTCAATATCACACTGTTTAAAGAGGTGGAAGAATAAACTTAGACATTTCGCCAAACACTGGGTATGGGGAGATAATTACTGGCAAAATGAAAACGTTTTTAGGAATTTATAGGTTAATACATAGTTATCAGCATTGATTTGTTACAGACAAATCATGACAGAGTTCCTTGGTGAAGTCATAAAAGCAATGTACATAAGGTAGTCTTATTTATACTGCGTGTACAAACGTTCAAAGGGTGTTTGATAAAGTACCACATGATAACTGGTAAACAAGATTAAAATCCATTGACTTAATGGGACACTGGTAATGTGGAGGCAAAATTTATTATGCACCACAAAACGCAGAGCTGTGATGAATGGATGGTTCTCAAACTAGAGGGAAGTGTACAGTGGTGTTCCCTGAGGGTTTGTAACAGGACTAACTTTTTCATATATATGAATGATCTTGACTTGGATACACAGGGCACTATTTCAACGGTTGCAGATGGTCAGAAACCTAGTAAACAGAGAGATGGATAGTAAGAGACTTTGTGACATCATAGACTGTCAGACAAGACAAATGATGGTGTTTCGCAGTAATTATGAAATATATATAACATTAAAATCCTGTTGCACCTCATTCAACAATGAGAAACTTTTTCAGGGATTTTTATTACAAGATTAACAGCATAGGAGTGAAAGTTCTCATCAACTAAATCGGCCATCGCAGTGGGCAAAAATGAAATATTAAAAATAAAACATTGTGAAATTCTACTCTTTCCCATTTTAACACTGCTGTTCACAAATTTATTCTAAATAAACTAATGCTTCTGTTAAAACTGGATTGAGATAGACAAAGATATTGACTCACATGAATCATTCACTCGCTTACATCTGGGCAGTTTTTTAAATCAACAACACATTACTGCATATGTCATTATAATTGGCTACTGTCGCTTTAAGGCAGAATTTGTCAATAACGGCCCACTGAGTTACTCTTTCTGAATCAATATCAGGCAAATGTAGAATGGATTAGTGAATCTTAAATCATTTACTGCTGATCAATGCCACAACTCACTAATTACTTTAGCCCCTCTGGACAAACCCCGGTTGCTTTATGAACATGTGACTGATGGTTCTTGAGCATTCTTAAATAGGTCATTGAGGTGACGGATGTAGGTTATAGTGATTAATAACACGCGCTCAAACAATGTTTGATTTCAAAGTCTGTTGCTGAGCCATAATTCAAAGCAGCACCTGATTTTGTTTTTCAGTCATGGGACGTGGATGGTTCTGGCTAGGAGTAGATCAGCCAGCCCCTCAAATGGCTCTCACATTCAATAAGATCATGGCTAAAATTGTGCTTCATCTCCACGGGGATCCATAGCTCCCCGATTCATCTAACAGTCCAAAAATCTATCAATCCCTGCTTTGAATATAATAAGTGACTGAACATTTACAACTCTTGAGCTAGAGAATTCCAAAGATTCACAATCATCCAATGGAAGAATTCTGTCCTTGTCTTTTTCATGATGACCAATCCCTTACCTTGTGACTATGGCCCTATGTTTTGGGTTCTCCAGTCAGGAGAAACAGCTACTCAGCATTTTCCCTGTTAAACCCTCAGAATGTTTTATAGCATATATGCATATACCAATAAGCTTAAGCTCCCATTCCTCTAAACTTCAGAGTATTATCTACTCATTGAATGCAATCACTGCTTGTGGGAATTAGTCAGATGAACCCCTGTCCCTTTAAGGCTATCTTGCAGGTGAGGCATTACTCTCAAGCCTGCACAGATAAAAGTCTGCTTGCACTACAGGTAGAACAGGCAAGTTCTCCCAGATGTGCTGCCAATATTTATTCTTCAATAGCATCAGTAAAAATGAATAAGTTATGGATCATTGTTGCCTTAGAGGCCTTGCTGTGCGGAAAGTGGCACAACCAATGAGAGAAAAGCATGTTTACAACTTCAAGTAAAGTGCTTCATTGATTAGAAAGCAATTTTGGACCAACAGCATTTTTGAAAGGCACTACAGAAATCCAAGCTATTTCTTTAAACTATTAAAACATTACCGACGATTTGACAGAAAAAAAATTCGGTGCCATTTGATTCAGCACTATGATGACTTACAAGTATCTAAGCATTGGAATAAGGGAAATGTAGGTTAATGGGAAATATGAAGGCCATTAAACAGTAGTGCTACAAGTCACTGCCAATGAATGAAAAGTATTTTCTTTTGTAATTACATGGAGTGTGTTTTTCTTTCCAGTGTTTATATTAAAAATGCATTATTCAGTAATATTTCAGTGATTGCAAAATACATCACGCTGATGGAGATTCTGAAGTCATGTGCCACTGCAGGGTAGAGACTTTAATTCTACTGATTGAGAACAGCTCGTTTTATACCCAATATTTCATGTAACACAAATATTAGCCTCTTCATTTAATTGGCTAGTATGGAAATGTCTAATTTTCCTAATTGTTGACAGTAAACACAGCCATATTAGAGTGTAAACAAGCACATATTCCAACTGACGATCAATTGCTCTAGTCTCTGGAATTTGTGAGCATGAAAAGTGACCTCATTGAAATGTACAAGACACTGGAGGGTCAACAGGGCAGACACAGCAATTGGGCAAGCGATTTTATACAAGTAATGCCCCATTGGGGTCATTTAGTGGCTTTTCAAGCATTACCAACACATGTGGGTTCAGCGTAAGTGTTATTCGTCCTGTTTGCCTTGGCACATCTTTCTGTTCTGCTCACATTCACCATCTTCTTCAGTGATACTTCCTTCTTTTTCCATGATCAATGCCATCTATCTATCATTCCCCACATTCTTCACTTTAAGATGTGTTACACAGTGAAGCAAAAATCCAGAACTGAGCAGTGATGTTCACATTTCAACTGGAGTTTCCAACATTAAGAATAACTCTGTTAAGGGTGCTTTGTTGAATTAACATTATTTTGCACAAAATGATAAGTTAGATGGGCAAAGACTCTGGCTGGAGTTGTAAAGTGAGGTTTTGTTATATGATTCTCCTTTGCTGGTCTCTTAGGTGTCTTGGCTTTTCATCACTTTATCACCGGCAGTTGTGCTTTCAGCTACGTTAAGCCCAACATTTGGAATTCGCTCCCTAAACATCTCTACCTTTCTCCTTTTATAAGATGCTCCTTTTATAAGATGCTCCTCAAAATCTATTTATTTGACCAATCCTTTGGTCACCTATTCAAATATCTCCATGCGTGGCTCGATGCCAGATTCTGTCATTAACACTGACATATTGGGAAGTTAGACTACATTAAAAGATGCTACGTACACTTGTTTACTGTAACAAAACATGTTTTAATCCACATGAAACTCTCACTTACGCCCAAAGCCACCCCCACTCATTCTGTTTCAGAGATAGCAGGAACTGCAGATGCTGGAGAATCTGAGATAACAAGGTGCAGAGCTGGATGAACACAGCAGGCCAAGCAGTGTCAGAGGAGCAGGAAGGCTGACGTTTCGGGCCTAGACCCTTCATCAGAAGAAGGGTCTAGGCCCG
>NC_063348.1:38589917-38626789 GCF_021869965.1 Rhincodon typus
GCTGCTTGGCCTGCTGTGTTCATCCAGCTCTGCACCTTGTTATCCCACTCATTCTGTTCCTGGATTCTAAACTATGCATAGCTTGAAAATAAGTGATATTCTGTTATCAAGTCTATGCATTATTTTGGCCATGCTTTTTCACTGTTGGGGATTTTTTTTTAGAAAAAGCGTTCATGCCAGGTGGAATGTCATGGTCACTTTTTTTTTCCATTTATTTACATCTAATTTAGCCATTGCCTCTATGAGATGTTAACTGGCTCAGGAAAATTAATAGTCTGAAACTCCCACAACAGTTAACCCTGAGGGCATTTTTCACAGTCTGGAAAGATCCAAATCCATTATCATGCAGAGCAAACTCGCAAGGCATTCAGAAGAATTATATATGGTTCACCCTCATTGTTATATTCAGCTAACAAAATCTGTCTGTTTGAAACCATTTGCTTACAGTCAGCCACTTGCTATCAAAATGTCAGCCAATGTCAAGTGAATAGCACTCTCATTTCTGAATCAAACAGTTTAGGAGATCATGTCCCACTGCAGATTTAAGTCCAGTCCCACATTCTAACAGTCATTCCACTTGCCTCACCAACATCACTATAAGGTGCCACTGCATCATTTCAAAGAAAAACACGGAGCATCTCTATTGTCCTCATTTTTATCGTTAAATCCACATCACTAAAGCAGATCATCTGACTGTTACCACATCACTGTTATGATCCCAGCTGATGTTCTTATTGGACAAGTTAGGTACCAGACTGAAATCTGACTTGTTAGATCAAAGTTTGCTTTATTTTGATATTAATTCAGTGGTCTCTCACTGGAGCATAAGCACAAAATGCTGCAGATTTTGCTACCATAAAACAGAAGCTCATTAACAACAGAAATGAAGATAAAATAGAATAATCTAGACTGTTTACTTATACTCCAAATTCAAAGATTTTTAAACACAAAGTACAAGTATACTTCCATTCATCCCAAAATACTCTGATAAATTTAAAAACAACAGCTTTTCTGTACTACCCAAAACAGATACCCTAGTACAGTACTCAAAAAACACAATATATACAGTACTCAAAAATACCATGCATTCAGTTCTAACACAAGAGTCCTTGTTTCTAACACCTTGATAGGTTTAAATCATTTGTAACTTTAAGTTATAAACTGGAACTCCAGATTTCTTCTTTATTTAGCTGAACTTAAATAGTAATCAGTTTTAAGTAATCTCCTCAAGGTTTTATCACAACACTTCTGGTACAGGACTAATACTAATTCTTTATTCTTAGATAATCTAATTTCACAATCCTTCCCTTCTTGGGTGGACCGGTCTATAAACAGGACTGCTGAACACAAAAAAGCTAATAAAAAGCCTCTCTAAGATACGGATGCTTCCATGAAGCTTAAAAAACAAACACTCCTGAGTTTCTAAATTGGAGCCTGTTTGTGTTGTTTGGTCACAAAAACCCTACCAATGTACCAAAAAAAAGAATTCTCAAGCCAGACCTCAAATACTGTATTAAAAGAAATCACTACCGCTACAGAAAAGTTTCCAAGTTAACCATTAACTTCAGACACACAGAAAGCCCACATTATACCTCAAACCAATGCTAAGTATATACATATATAAAATCAGTTTATATCACGCTGTTTATACATTAATTGCATGAGTTTGTTGCTGAGTTCATGATTTAATAGCAGTGATTATACTTAAAATAGTGATCTAATGCAGGCAAAATATTTCAAGTTCACTGAGAATGTATAAGTTTCCATATAAATGTCAGCCTTTCCTTCTTTTCTAGCCCTTTCACAGTAAAATAAATCTGATCAAAGCAAAAAAAGAGGCAGAGTAAAACCAAGATCATTCTTGAAAGCAGTAACTGTGTAGGTTGCCTGAGGAGTTTTGGTGACCTCATCAGATGTTTACTCCTGAAATTTTACACTTACTTGGCAGTCAGTTGCTTAAAGTACAACTCTTTCACAAAGGGTGGCAGACAATAACTTACTGACAATATACTACCTGCGTTCCGCACTACGAATGAAGTCCAAATCTGGTAACAGATGCAAGTGGTGGCAAGAGACTTGCAATATAATACAAAATCAATTAATTATCACACTGCAATTTAACAATAATGCACAACGAGGGATGAATTTCCCTCTCCTTGGCAACTGGATGAGGTGGAACTAGACTGCTCATAAACTTGGCATAATATCTGAATCTACAATGAGTTTCTGGGCAAATATCTGTGCCATCATTATGACCCTGTATTTTCACTTCCATAATACTGCCTGAGTCTGCCTCTGCCTCAGCTCATCTGCTGCAGAAACTCTCACAAAGATCTTTGTTGTCTCTAGACTCAACTATTCTAATGCTCCCCTGGCTGGTCTCCCACGGTCCATCAAAAACTCTGCTGCCTCTATCATAACACACATCAAATCCTGGTCACCCGTCACCACTGTGTTCTTTAGTTCATATCGGACTGGCATGAATCAAGCAAAATTCTCACCCTTGTTTTCATATCCCTTCATAGCCTCATCCCCTCATTATCTGTAATACTTCTACATCCATAGCTATCTCAGACTTCCAGGCTCTTTCAATTCAGATCTCTTGAGAATCACTGATTTTAATCTTTCCATCATTGGTGGCTATCCTTTTAGCAAATTCCCTCTTTAAACCTCTTCATTTCTTTCTCCTGCTGAAGGAGTTTCACTGAAACTTACCTCTTTTACCAAGCTTTTAATCATCTGTCCAAGTATCTCCCTAAGGGCCTCAGTGTCCTTTTTTTACTTGATGTTTTTCTCATAAGGGTTAGGGGCATTTCACTGCATAAAATGTGCTATATGGTGCAAGTCTCTGCTACTAACCTCCATCTCGAGCCTCAAACGCTAATGAAACTCACACAAGCTCAAGAAACAGCATCTCATCATTCCTTATAACCCTTTGCCCTTAACAATGTGATTTATAACTTTATATCTTAATTACTGTTCTCATTTCCTTGGATAGTAGCTACTGGAGATAGATGGTTGCATGAGAGTCATATAGAACGAAGGAAGTGTGATCTGATGCTTTGGGTTAGTAGGGATTTTCCTATAACTTCACAACCAACAAAGTGATTTACATTCTGAGAGTTCTGCATTTTTCTTCGTCACCTTCCCATGTTGCAGAAATCTCTTCTTTGCCTCATTTTCCTGCCTTTCTTCTATTCTGCTATTGCTTTTTTCACTATCTGAGTTAATGTCTGGTCAATTACATTGTCAACTTTAATGTTGTTATTTAAGATTAAGAAGAAACAAGCAGTGGCATTTCATTAAGCACAGTTTATAAATAATTCAAATTACTTTATATCTGTCAGGAGGGCCTTTGTGGTGTAGTGGTAGGGTCCCTTCGTCTGGTTGATTAGAAAATATCTATAGCAACACCAGTAAAGCTGGGTGTGGAATGACAGGCGTAAGATTGAGGAATTCAATAAACTTTCTCCTCAACCAAAGAAGTTAGATGTATCTTGAAATCAATCTCTCCAAACGGCTTAGAATCCATTAACACACTGCATCTTTTCTTTATTTACTTTTGTCATTTAACTTCTGTTTTTCACCACATCACCTTTCTTTTTGTTCTGTCAATCACAGCCCTGCTCTTGCTACATACTGTTAAATCTTTAACTTTTCTGAGTTCTGGTAAAAAAACCAGTGTTAAACATTAAAGGTTTCTCTCTCTGCAGTATTTTCATTTTTTTCCCATTTTAATTTGCAAATTAATGCAGAGTTTAAGGGGAATGAGTTAGTCAGCGTCAATCCCATGAGCCTGAACTGGTGCTCACCTTTGCTCTCTGGTGAAGATTTGACATAGTCTCAGATTTAAACTCGCCCTTGTTTTTCCGGCACAGTACAGCGGAAATAATGATGATGATAATGGTTACCACACCAACAGGAGCCAACACTGCAGCAATAATCCACAAGTTGTTTGGTGGACTTTTCACAACAGCTGCACAAAGAACAAGAAGATTAAAAATAATTGCCTCCAACAACACAAACCTCAATATTGCTATAAATGTTATTCAGTCCCTTCGGGGTGAGTAGTGTAACTTTTTAGAAAACTAACTATCCAGGAAAGCCTAGGAAATCAGACAAAAAGCCAGTTTCGCACCCACACAATATTGTTTTTTCCTAATTCTTGGTACAGTCCTAGTGAGAATTTTCCGTGGTGTCTAAACTCCACTGTGGCAGTGCCTGATCCAAAATAAAAAAAGTAAGTTAGTGTGCACATTAATAGAGCACTTTTCACAATCTCAAAAGAGCCCACAGCACTCCATGGCCAATAAAGCATTTTATAAGGTTTGTACTATTGTAAAGTAGGAAAAGGTATAGCCAACAGAGCAGGGGTTTACAAGCAGCAACATGATAAATGACCAGGTCATCTAGTTTTGTGCTACTGATTGAGACAAATATTTTTCAGTGCATTGTACTGAGTTCCCCTCCTCTTCTCTAACTAGTGCTGGGAGATCTTTGTAATACCCTTGCCATCCTTCGTCATACAGAGACTCCTGGTTTGGAGTCAGCTCCACTAGATCCTTTTACTTCCTAATTCCTCACCAATGTGGCCATTCTTTAACTGGAGAGAGAACTTAAAAATGTTCTGTTCTCTTAGATCACCTAACTGACTACAGAGCAAAGTTTCCTCAATAGAAAGAGGCTATTTGACTATTTGTGACAATGCAAGCCCTCTGCAAGAACATACTACGTTTTAAGGGATTGATTGGATGTATCTCTACGAAATGCTAAATTGCTCTCAGTAACAGCTTGCTTTTAGACAAATCATTGAGTAAAACATTTCACACACTATAAATTCAAAGTTTACAACTGTAGTGAAGTCTGCAAATTGGAAAGTCTAGCTCCAGTTTTTGATCTATATTATCTAGTCCTAATCAGAACCTATCTTCTGCTACCTCTCCACTCTCCTCTCTGAGGAAATAATAGGCTCTGCTTACGTTCTGCTTGGAGTTGCACGCGATAGCCTAACTCCAAGGCCATGGTCTGAGAATCAACTGTATTAAGTATTTTGGCTGCAGTTGTACCCAGCAAGGCCCCACCATTCTCCAAGGCATAGTACGTCAATTCGGCTGGATTCTTAGGACCAGGAAGGCGTTTAATGCTGACCAACTGCAGAAAGAAATAAAAGCAAAGCCATCATCAAACGTCAGTCAATGATAAATCCGATCACAATTTTAGGGCATACTGCTTTACTTAGAGAGGTTTTTGAAAGCACTTTGAGTGAATATGAAACTGAATACCATGTGGAGTACAGACAAATAGCAGAGATGCATTTAAGGAAAGGCTGGAAAAACAAGTGAAGGAGAAAGGAACAAATGGACATGTTGAGAAGATAAGGAAAAGATCTGCATAGAGCATAAACACTGACAAAGAACAATTGGCTGATGGCTTGTTTCTGTGTGCATCACTTTGTGGGCTATGTTGATCATGTAGGTGACTTAATGACGCTCTATATTTTGTGTGATTTCTCGTCATCTGTAGTTTACTTTCTATATACAGAGAGTTTTGAAAGCGGCGGTAACAATTTTGTTAAAAAGCATATGGAATCCAGGGCTTTATAAAGAGAATGCAAAAGCAACAAAGTTATGCTACGCCTTTAGAAATCATTGGTCTGTCTTTGGATGGAATATTGTGTCCCATTCTAGCCACCACACTTTAGGAAGGATGCAAAGACCTTGGAGAGGGTGCAGAGGAGATTTATCAGATGGATATGAGGAATGCGCAGCATCTAGTTACGTGGAAAGACTGGAGAACTGTGGTTGTTCACTCTTAGGCAGAAAAAGAACAATGGGAGATTTAATAAAGGTGTTGAAAATGATGAACTGGTTTGATACAGCAAGTCAGGAGAAACTGCTTCCTCTGGTAAGTTGGTCAGTAACTACCTATTTCTTATGGTCTTATGGCTATGAAGTTACAGAAAATGAGGACAGAACAAGAAAAAAAATTAGAGGTATTTTCACATAGATCTGGAACACACTGCTTGAATAGATGGTGGAATCAAATTCTATAGGAAGTATTAAGAAACAGTTTCACAAGTAGTTAAGCAGAATTAAGTTTGGAAAATAGATACAAAAGAAACAAAAATGGTTTGGCATCTGCACAGAAAAAGTGGCCAAGTTTCTCTCAGCAGGATTCAAGAATGTGCTTGTTTATTGCTCTAACGGATGGTGACAGCTCGCACCGCCAATGGTTATGAAAGGAGTGAGATCAAAAGAAGTAAATTACATTTCCAGTCAGAAAATAAACCATTAATTTGATTGGCCTCTTCACAATTGTACGCAGATGTTGCTACATTGAGAAAAGTAAATCAATACGACAAAGTAAACAGGAGGAATGCCAATCAATGGCTTCAAATGTGTGCCTGATCTAGGCCAGTAGCACTGCCTGCCCCCCAGAAGGCATGAGTGGGAATGTGGCAGCAGGAGGTTTTAGCCACATACCCTCAGTCAGTAAACTGGGGCTGGATTTGGGTTTCCTGGATATTGCTCTCCTCCCTTAAAATTACCACACACAGTGTGTATCCAAGTCTGCAACTGGGACTTGAGCCTATGACTTTCTGATTCAGAAGCAACATATGCTACCTTGTGTATGCCATGAGGGCACGTGTCTCTGAAGGGCAACTCTGCCATCCAATGCCCCTCCACTCAACTGAGTAGGTCAATCATGGGACAAGGGGAGAAATAAACATTTGGGCTCACAGGACAGCAACTTGCTGTACTCCTCTAACTGTCCTTGAAACCAATTTCCAAGAGGCCCGAGATGGCAGTAGATGTTAACGTGGGCCATATATTCCATCTGCTAGATTTCTGTTTCAGTTTCTCTCCCATCAAATGTCAACTATGCCCCTTTACTCTCTATGGCACTAGAAGTGTCCATCCAGTTTGGTGGTAACACTCTCCCCTCCACATCAGAAGGTTATGGGTCCTCATCCGGCCCAGGATATGACAGACAATATTTTTGGGAAATAGTCTGTTATAACACACATGAACATGCGAATAAGGAGCAGCCCCTCGAGTGTAGCCCTGTTATTCAATAAAATTATGACTGATCGGATTGTGACCTCAAATCCACATTCCAACCCACTCCACTCCAGAGAACCTCTCAATTTCCTCGTTGGACAAGAATCTCCCTACCTTCAGCTTAAAGGTATTCAATGACCTCAATTCCACAGCTCTCTGGAGGAGGAGAATTCCAAAATCTCACCTCCATCTTAAATGGCACACCATCAATTTTAAACTGTCTTCTGGTCTGTCCCACAGGGAGAAAACATCCTGCCAGCATCCATCCTGTCAAGTTGCCCATGTTGTTATATATTTCAATAAGATTAACTCTCATTCTTCTAAACTTCAATTGATCCAGGCCCAGACTGTCCAATGTTTGCACAGAAAATAACCCCCTCATCCCTGATATTGGTCAAATAAACCTCCCTAAACTGCTTCACATGCATTTCCATCCTTCAAGGAGATGAAAAGTAATCGCAGAACTTCAGATGTGGCTCCATCAAATTTACATTACAGTAGTAAAACATCCCTACTTCTATATTCCACTCCTTTTGTAATAAATTACAACGCTCCTGAATGTGCACAGTGAAGGTGCACAGCATTGTCTAAGGTGCTGTGAAACTAAGACCCTGTCTGCTAACTCTGATGGATGCAACCACAACTCTACCTGAAATCAATCAATCATTCTCCCTGCAAAACATATTCCTTGGCCACCGCAATTGATTAATTATTCATTTATCTAATTGATCTTAATATTGTCTTAAGTAGGTGTTAGGCATAGCTCGATTGGTAGCACTCTCTGAGCTTCTGAGGCTGGACGTCATGGCTTCAAGTCCCATTTCAGAGCCTTAAGGTGGCTTCCCAGTGGAAACACTGCAAAGTCAAAAGGGCCCATCTTTGGAATGAAACATTAGACCGATATGTGTCTGTCCTCCGCGGAGAGTGTACAAGATTCCATTCTGCTATTTCTAAGTTCAGGGATGGCATCTTGAGCAATATTAATCCTTTAACCAGTGTCACCAAAATATATTTTTCCATTATTTCACTGCTGATTATAAGATCTTTTATGTACAAATTAGCTGCTGTGGTTCACACATTCAAACAAAGACTACTACTCAAACTTATTTCAGTCATTGTACAGTACTTTGGGATGTCTTTGGGATTATGACAATGCTATATAGACAAACATCCTCCTTTCTCTTCATGGGACCAGGTGTGCAAATTGGCTATTGCGCCTGTCTGTAAAACAGCAGGTGATTAAAAAAAAAAATTGATTATGGAACATTTTTGTGTCAAGATAGCTCCATTCACCATCTTTCAAATCTGGAAAAACAACCTTTTGCAGTTTGCAAACCTCTCAAAAAAAGAATTGATTGTGCCTGACCTGTACAGTGTAGCTGCCCTTTGTAGAAGCCCGTTTAAACCTTCGCCCTTGTTGCTGAGCTGCCATGAACAGGTTCGCTAACCTCTGCTCCATCAGGCTCGCAAAACGTTGATACTGCTCACCCAGAGAGGTATTGTCAACACCCAGGATAACTGTTTGAAAACAGGAGGCAGAGCAGATTATGAAGCAGTAATAGCAAGTCAGGTGCTAAGTGATCTAACTTTTCTGCATGGACTGCCCAGTCGGCGTGGTGAGTTTATTTATTCCGGAAATGGGAAATTTTGCCAGAACAGCAAAAATTTTTTACTTCTTTTTCATTGTATCAACTGTTGTACAGTTATAATGTGTGTGAAGAAATATTTTCAAATCAGTGCTGTTTGGGTAAACTAAGCAAGCTGGTGCCAACAAGTGTTGCAGATTAGCAGGAGACCATCCAGCCCATTGTGTCTGTGCTATCTCTTTCAAAGTGTGATCCACTTAGTTCTATTTCCTCAAGCTTTTTCCAGAGAATTTTAAGTATGTATTTAATTTCCTTTTAGAAGCTATTTTGAAGTCTTAATGCCGCACTGTTTTTGGACAGTGATTCACAAACTATGTAAATAACATATTCTCATGACCCCTGCCTCTACTTACTGGTGCTCCAAAATTCTGCAAAGATCTTTATCAATATCGTTCTTAAATGTTAATCCCTTTAACAGATTTCTTCCCTTATTTGCTTCCAAGAAGAGAGCTGCAATTTCTCTGGTCTTTTTCTCATAACTGAAAGAATCTTATCCTTAGAATCTCTTTGTGGCCTTGACATAGATCCAATAACAGGGAACTTTATGGAAGCTTGGCAGTTTCTGGCACCAACTGGAAAGCAATGAGAGACCTGGACTGCTCCATTTTGGGAATGCCAGTCATGTTATGAGCTGATAAAGCAGTCCAGAGGTCACTGGTGAATATTCTTTGCGATCAGGGCCTTGGGGGGCAGGAAGCCCAGCAGAGGCTAGCATTTCTTTTGTTCAGCAGTGCCCCTGGCAATTAAGATACTGGGGACGTAGTTCAAAGGTTATAATTTTAAGTCATCCTGTCAGAAACTGAAATTAAATAAAATAAATCTGGTACAGGAAAGCCAGATTATTGTCAATACCTGCTCAGTTCACCTAGGAAAGCTGCTAACTCTAGTTGGTCTACCTAACTCTAGTCTTGTACCACACATTTAACTTTGAATGCTGTTGAAGATCCTAGCACACACTTATAAAAACAATTAGTATGTCAAAAAGCTTTTCAGAGCAACTCGGGAAGGGCAATAAATGTTGACTTTGCCAACATCGCTTACATCTAATCAATAGGGTATGGTAGCGCAATGGTTTTCTTTTAGGAAGGACCAGAGACGGAGTTCAAATTCCACAATGGCAGCTAGGAATTTGAAGGAAATAATTCTGGAACAGAAAGCTGCTATCAGTAATAGTGGCCATTGAACTACTGGATTATTGTAAAAACTCATCTAGGTCATAACATCCCTTCAGTGAAGGATATCTGGGTCTCCATGCGCTGGCTCTCAAATAGTCTGACAAACCGCTTAAGATGCAGTTCACCACCAGGGATAGCAGGAAATGCTGGCCTTGCCAGCAATGCTCACACTCTATGAATAAACAAACAACAATTAAGATAATTGTCATCATTCTCTGTAAATCTTCAGCAACTCTTTAAAAAAAAGTCCTGACTTAAACAATTCACTCAATAGATTTTACAATATTAGTTTTCCCTGAGGGATACTGGCCTAAATGTTCCAGCTTATTTCTTGTGAAAACTGACAAACCGTGTCTTAACAAGAAAAATGAACTTCTTTGACACTAAATTGCTGAGGATTCTAATTTTAGGCTCTAGATTATTTGTACCTGACTAGAAATGGCTGATGAATGATGTTCTGAGCAATGAAAACCCCTCTAGGATGTTTAGGTTGAACACAACATTAGTGGAGGCACAGAATCATTGGAAATGCAGTTAACTCCTTAACAAGATCAAGGCAACAACAATGGTGCAACAACAATAATTTAGACAATGTTAACAAGTGTTTTCATAGAAGTATTTCATGTGATATGATTAACAAACCTGTAACAACCCAGGATTTCTCAGTCGCTAGTGAGGTGTCAAGATTTTCATATTCCAAAGCTAGAAAAGGAAAGAATGCAAAATGAAATTTGTTTTAAGAATGAAAGCAGTGTATTTGAGGTCCTTGTCAAAAGAACTACTTTTAAAAAGCACTTAAACAGAAAGAAAGCACATCAATTTGAATACAAAGGGCAGGACAAAACAAAGATGGTCAGTATCTCTTGAGAAGGATGAAATTGGTCTTTGATGATTAAAATTACCTCAAAAAGGAGCACTTCCTACCGCACAATTCTTTCCTGTCCTCCATCTTGGATGATCCGGGATTGTAGGGTTTGAACTAAAGGGAGAGGCTGAATAGACTGGGGCTAGTTTCCCTGGAGTGTCTGAAGCTGAGGGGTGAACTTATTGAGGTTTATAAAATCATGAGAGGCATGGAAAAGGTAAATAGGCAAGGTCTTTTCCCCAGGCTGGGGGAGTCCAAAACTAGAGGGCATAGGTTTAAGGTGAGAGGGGAAAGATTTAAAAGGGACCGAAGAAGCAACTTTTTCATTCAGAGGGTGGTGAGTGTAAGGAATAAGCTGCCAGAGGAAGTGGTGGAGGCTGGTACAATTACAACGTTTAAAAGGCACCTGGATGGGTATATGAATAGGAAGGGTTTAGAGAGAAATGGGCCAAATGCTGGAAAATTGCACTAAATTAATTTAGAATATCTGGTCGTCACGGACAAGTTGGACCGTAGGGTCAGTTTCTACACTGTACGGCTCTGTGACTCTATGATCGAAACATCAATGGATATGAAAATTGGCAGCCAACTGGCTAGGAATTCATATGACTATTCCAATGATTTCCTGGATGGCATCTCACTTGGACTCCCTCTAAATTCAAGTTCATCCGAAACTCTGCTTGCTGGCTGACACTGGTTTCAATTTCAGAAAGGCCTGTATCTTAAAACTATTCTTCTTCATTTCAAAGCTGTCCATGGTCTCTCCCTTCCCGAACTCTGTAAACCCCTCCATTCTATGAGCTTGTGAAAATTCTCCATTCCTATAAAATTGATCTCTTGTGCATACCCTGCCTTCAGCTGTCTGAGCCTGAACTTCAGGATTTCCTTCCCCAAAACTGTCTCTAGGTCTCCTGCTCCTCCTTTAGGCCAGTTCTGAAAAACCTAACTCCTTGAGTTAAGTTGTGATTAATGTCCTGGTATCTCCTGATGTGACTCAGTGTCAAATTTCTTTGATAACTCTCCTGGAGAACACCAGGGATGCTTTACTACATAGAAGCTGCAGTTTGTTGTTTAGCAATACTTCTGTGTAGCAATTTTTACACCAAAGCTGTCATTATGATCTGCTGTTGTAGAATTTGTATAAAGTTGGAATACAAGAACTTCACCCAAGGTGTCTTCAATTGCCTATTTATTTATTTAATACAACTACATACGGTGTTTACATATGTATATGCAAAGAAGATATCCGACTAGCAGAGTTTTGCACACAATTTGTCCAACTGGATACATTTGCACAGTGAGAAAGATCACATTCTGTAGAAGGGCTTTGAACTAAAAAGTGGGGCAAGTTTGGGAGTGGGGGTGGGGCGAGTGTTCAGGTGGATGGAAAATGATTAAACCAAAAGGTAAAAGGAAAAGGTAGGTTTGCAGCTTAGTGGATGGGGCTGATTGTTACCTGAAAATAAAAAGAAGGGACAGAATGTGAGATAGCAAGAATTGCCGATGCTGGAGTCAGAGATAACACAGTGTGGAGCTGGAGGAACACAGCAGGCCAGGCAGCATCAGAGGAGCAGGAAAGCTGACGTTTCAAGTCAGGACCCTTCTTCAAAATGTGTGAATGCCACATTGTACTAAGGGACCATAAAAGTATAGGGAAACTCGATAATACAATTAACTTAAAAGGCTTTGATTCTTAATGCATGAAGAATTCGGAATAAGATAGACAAACTGATGGTGCAAATTTGAGGTCCCAAAGACTAAACTAATCAAAGGGGGCAGATTGCTCAGGAGAGGTCATCAATGTTCCCAGAACAAGTAATAAGACAGAGAATATGGAGAGGGTCAGAAATCTAACTTCCAACTAATCTGAAAGATGTAGCCTTGTTAGTAAAAAAAATTGAAGCCATAGCAAGAAGCAATATTCAGTAGGAAGGCGTAGAATTGGTTTGGGTAGAGTTGAGGAACTGCAAAGGGAAAAAAGACCCTGATGGGAGTTGTGTACAGACCTCCCAGCCGTGGTTAGGATGTCGGGCAGAAAATAAATCAGGAGTTAGAAAAGGCACGTAAGAAAGGCTCTGTTACACTTTATCATGGGGGACTTCAATATGCAGGTGAACTGGGTAAATCAGGTTGGTAGCAGATCCCAGGGAAGGAATTTGTGGAATGTCTACGAGATGGTTTTTGGAGCAGATTGTAGTACAGTCCACTAGGGAACAAGTAACTCTGGATTTAGTGATGTGTAATGAGACAGACTTGATTAGGAAGCTTAAGGTGAAGGAACTCCTAGGGGCACTGACCACAACATGATAGAATTCACCCTGCAGTTTGAAAGAGAGGAGAAGTTGGAACCAGATATAACATTATTATAATTGAATAAAGGTAACTACAAAGACATGAGGAAGGAGCTGGCTAGAGTTGACTGGTGGGGAGCCTAGCAGGGAAGATGATGGAGTACCAATGGCAGGAGTTTCTGCAGGTAATTTGGGAGACACAGCAGAAATTCAGCCAAAAGGTGGCTAATCTGTGTAACTCATTACCACAGAGGGCTGTGAAGGCCAAGACATTGAGGGTGTTTAAGACAAAGCTAAATAAACAAGGGAATCAAGGGTTACATGAAGAAGGCTGGAGGAACAGGGTTGAGAAACATATCAGCAATGATTGAATGGCAGAGCAGACTTGATGGGCCAAATGGCTTAATTCTGCTCCTATATCTTATGACCTTATGGTTTAAGACATTATTTCTTCTGATGGAGAAGACAGAACAACACAGAAACAGGTCAATCACTTAAATGGGCCATGCTGATGTTTATGTTCCACATGAGCCTCCTCCACCTGATCAGAATATCCCTCTCTTTCTTTCTTCTTCATGTACTTTATCTTGCTGATCCTGAAATGCATCACCACTGCCTGTGACAGTGAGTTCCCCATTCTAACCATTCTCTGTAAAGAAATAACAAGGTGTAGAGCTGGATGAACACAGCAGACCAAGCAGCATTAGAGGAGCAGGAAGGCTGACGTTTCGGGCCTAGAGCCTTCTTCAGAAGGATTCTCATTCTCTGTAAAGAGCTTTTTCTTGAATTCTCTAATGGATTTATTAGTGACTATCATATAGTTACATCTGCTTGTTCTGGTGTCATCTGCATGTCCAATCATTTTCTATTTTTTACTGTATAAAATCCTTTTAAAAACTTAATACACGGCCTCACCACTCCCTATCTCTGTAACCTCCCTCCAGTCGATAAACCTTTCTGTTCATTTTTAAAAAGCCCAGCCTGGTCAATCTTCCTGTGAATTGAATGTTTTATTGTCACATATTTTACAGTGAGAAAAACAGTAAGATCGTGAAAAGCTTTTCCAATGTCACCACAATCCAACGCCATTTTGAATAATTTAAGAATACAGGGAAAAGAATAGAAAGTTAGAGCTTAAACAGAATCCATCAGTCCTAGGCCAGCCGGTCAATGGCACCTGTGCCACCATCCCTCCTCGACGGCCTCGCCGCTATCTGCACCAGACTCAACCAATGAAGTCGCCATTCCTCAAACGCCATCTTTCACCACTGGCCCGATTCGCCTCTGCCTGCACCGGACCGACCAATACCAGAGAAGCATCTCGCACAGCTGGGCTCACCTCAATGTCAACACTGCACCCTTCTGCCACTGCTTGACCACTGCCAGCACTGAACCCAACCAACGACAACGTCACCGATCCTCAGCCGCCATCTTTCACCGTCGGGCCTACCTCACCGATGTAGCAGCTGCCAATTCCGATGCCAGGTTCCGTGTTCGCTCCGCAAAGTGTGTAATGGCGTACTGGGAAGTGTGTAATGGTTCATCAGGAAGTGTGTAATGGCTCACTGGCAAGTGTGTAATGGCTCACTTGAGGTCCGCACCAGGCCTACTCTCGTCCACGTTGGGTTGCCTCAAAGTGCGTGAGGTCTGCCGCTCATGCCATCCGAGATCAAGAGGTAAGTAAGGAAAATAGAAGGTAGAAAGGAAAAAAGAGAAAAAAAAGAAAAAAAGAAAAGCATTTGGAGTGGAGGAGCTCCAGCTCAGGAGCCCTACTCCATCGCCACTTTGCACAATTTCATTCCTGGTCTGAGCACCTCAGCTTTATGGGAGTTGTCTCCCATTTCTTTACAGTGCAAAGGCTTCACACAAGTGTGTCACAACGTTTGATTTAAACACCATCTCCTTGATGTCCTTCATCTCACCTTTCCTGGAGCTATCTAATCTCAGGTTTAAAATCCTCTGGATGAGGTCTGTGTGTTTCAGCTCTCGCAGCTCACCACAGGAAGGCAAGATTCAATCAATCGCTTGCTGAGCGTATACATTGGAGACAGCTCAACACCACGGGTGTGAGCTGTCAATCAGTGGGTGAAGTAATCCAACAAACTGGCTGTGATCTACAATCCATGAGGAGGCTTCATACCGGCTGATTCATTATCGAACCCCTGCCATTTTAAATATATCTTTTAACATGTACTGAATATAAGACTGTTGTTTTTCCAAAGACAGTGGAAATGGTCAAAAGGTCCTAAATATAATGACAAACATTTGATCCTTGAAGCACAAGATAATTCTTTCACAAACACTAATAACATATCACCAGCACATTTAAAATACTGTTATAGTAGCTGCTTTTGCTCTGTGCAAAGTAGCAGAATGGAGGTATAGTTTTGTGCATAAAGCTGTCGAATGAAGGAAAAGCTTTGTGTGGGACTTCAACAAGAGTCTTGCCTATCAACATCATTGCTGGTGAAATGCCACTAAGAGGCAAACTGGCCTTTCCTCCTTTTTGCGACAATATGAATATAAATGAACTGTATATCAAACTGTCATGTACCAGGTGGGCTGAATGGCCTGTTTCTGCAGCGTACATTCTTTATAGGTTTGGTATTTTCTCAATGCATCATGAAGAAGGGGAGCTGGTGTGGTGGTACACCCAGAAATCAGAAAGATGGCAAGGCTGGGCTGTTCTTATCAGGGATGACTTCGTGGCAATGACATCACAGTTGGTGAGCAGGACAAGGAATTGGGGACAACAGGAAGTGACAATTAATAATGACAGGTCGTCAACCTGAAATATTCATTCTGTTTCTCTCCACAGATATAGCCTGTACCACAGACTATCGCATCTTCTCTCATTATTTCAGATTTTAAATTTCCAGACTATTTTGCTTTGCAATATAAATACACATTTGTTATTTAATGTCCTCTGCTGGATCACTTTTGCTAGCATTGGTGTTTTTTTTCTGTCCTCACAGCAAGATTAATGAGGTGTTGAACTAATGAAAAGGCATGAAGTAATATTGCTTTTCAGAAACAGTGCTGACTCCTGACCCATGGACTCTTGTGCTCATGTTGCTTCCAGATGTGAAACTACTCCAGCGGGAAGATCCATGGGGCCTGGATGGATCAAGCACAACTTTCTATAAATAATTTAGCAGGCAGCTCCAAAGTTCTCATAAAATGAGGATCAAGAGCTTTTCACAGCCCCCTCCTGAGACACTTACCCTGAAAGATTATTTACAAACAGCACTGATTCCAAGTCAGGAAGGCACAAAATAAAACGTGGCATGTCCCATCAACTTTGAGAACACCTTTAGTATCGGAAAACATCTACAGATGCTTCACAGGAGTCCATATTCAAAGAAGAACTTGTCCTCAAACCCAAGAAGGAAATATTAGAAAAGGTGGTATTAGGTATAAATTTTAAGGAGTATTTCAAAAGACAAGAGAGGTAGAGACTCAGAGAGATTAACAGACGGAATTTGACAGCTTAGAGCCTAACATCCTCTATTATTTAGATTAATGATATTGGTTCTGGTTTCCAATAATTGCTTCATTGGTCCTGCTAACGTTGACTTGCATCATTCTTCTCATCCAACATAATTCACGTTGACTATCCTGTAGCTGCTGAAGTTGTGAGTGATTAGCCCAGTTATTCTATGCTCTAGATTTAGCCTTGCTGTATAGGCAAGGTTCATAACAGTTCCATTTCAAAAGCTCCAAATACCTTCCCTATATGTGTGTCTCTTCTACCAATCTTTTGTCAAAGATCATGGACTTGACTAAGCAAGGCAGGGATTCAAAGTGTGAAAAACATCCATAATGAGTTATTGCTCTTCCAGCTGTTATGTTAACACAGTTAACAATAATGACTTAATAGATGTGAAGCATTTTAGAATGCTCTGAGGAAAGAACTTTTTTCTTCTGAGTACGTCAGAGTCTGAGACTCAATCCCTCAA
Source organism: Rhincodon typus (assembly GCF_021869965.1). Classification (NCBI taxonomy): domain Eukaryota; kingdom Metazoa; phylum Chordata; class Chondrichthyes; order Orectolobiformes; family Rhincodontidae; genus Rhincodon; species Rhincodon typus. The sequence goes on from NC_063348.1 coordinate 38,606,915, forward strand.
GGGGATTCGCTAGAAGCAGATCCATCAATTTATTTAAAAAAAAATTTGGATATGCAAATAAAGCAGCCCAACTGCAGAACTGCAGACCAAGAGTTGAGAAGTGGGATAAGTGTGAATAGCTCTTCTTCAGCTGACTCAAACAAGATGGGCCGAATGATCTCATCCTGTGCCATAAATTGCCCATGTCCTATCAAGAAAACTTTGACCAGGATTAGAAATCTTGTCTTTACAAATGATGCAAACCTTAACTTAAAAATGATGAATAAAGTCAAGCACCTTTGTCTCTTTAGCTATTTCAATTTCCAGAAGTTTTAGTCTTTATGCACATTAGTTGATTAGGAAAAATATATGAAAAGGAACTCCTGCAGAGTATGAACTCCCATAAGAAATATCAGCTTAATAACTATGATGAACTATCATTTTATCTCATGAGCTTCTTCCTGAATTATCAATTCAGTATTTGACAATACACATGAGTTCCAACACACCAACACTACCAGATATTTCTAATTTTGATTTGTACTTAACTACATTCAAAGAAATTAATAATGAAAATGGATTGGAAAATGTAATTTATTTGTATTTGTTGCTAATGGATTGACTTTATGCTTTGGGTACAGTGAGAGAGAGAAAGAGGAAGAGTGAGCCAATTATAGAAACATAGTTATTCAGTCCCTAGAACTACCTCTGCTATTCAATTAAACAAGTTCTATGTTCAATTCCATTCATTATCTCAACCCCATATCCCTTTACCCAACGAAAATTCATTGATACAGCAGCAAAATGTCATCAATGCTAGAAATCTGAAAATTAAACAGAAAGTGCTAGAAACGTACAGCAGATCTGGCAGAATTGGTGGAAGGTGCAACAGAGTTTACCCTTCAGATTGATGGCCTTTCATCAGAATTGTAAATAATTGGGGATGTATTAGGTTTTAAGCAAATGAAGATGTGAAGGATTGGTTAAAGAACAAAAAAACAAGAGAGATTAAATGAATGGCTCAATGGTGCAAGGCTAAAGGGAGTGGTAACAGGATAATTATCCTTTCGATCCTAAGGAACTGAAGCCTTCTGTGGGTGACCATGTGCCAGATTTCTGGAGCTCTTCATTTGAAAATGAGCCCTGGATTTTCACCTAAATAAGGTGGTTCCAGTTTTGTCTTTTCAGTTTTTATTCCTCCACCAGAGGGGGGAATGCCTGCCTGCCCCATCACACTCTTCCAATGTTTGAAAAGCCTCAATTACCACTCCTTGACTTACTAAACTCAAATCTTATTTCCCACTATCTTCGAGCACACATTTACTTCAGTAAATCAACTGAACAGTATTACAACTGTTACTAGAAGCCCCCTCTCCATGCAATCAAAAGCTCACTGAACTGTATTACTGGGCCTGTTTGACAAAACCCATTGCGCAAATCATAAGGTAGCAGTGGAGGGAAACAATTTACATCAATCACAAAAATTAGGTTAAAAGTCTGTTACTATTTCCTGCTGTAATGGGTAGCATCCCTGCTTCTGGGCCAGAAGCTTCAGGTTCAAGTACCATACCAGAATTTAACAGCCAAGGAAGGAATGTTCATAACACAGACAAACAGGTTGAGTTATCATGCAATGATACACATGTCAATACAGGCTGTAAATGCAGGAGACGTTCCTGGTCTTTGAATAATTTTTTAAGGCAGAGATAGGTAGGGTTTTTGAAGAAAAACTGGGTGAAAGGTTATCAGGGGTAGGCAAAAATATGGAGTCATCAGATTAGCCGTGATCTTATGGAATAATGGAGCAGGCTTGTGTGTACAAATGGCCTGATCCTGCTTCTGCCCTAACCTGTATGTTCATAAGTATTTTGGGACATCCTGAGGTTTGTGTAAGATAATAGACAAATGTAAGGGCCCTGTCTTTCATCACAAAAACCAGCCTTCCTTCCAATGACTCCATTTACACTTCTCACTGCCTCGGAAAAGCAGCCAGCTTAGTCAAAAACCTTCTCACACCGGTTATACTCTCTTCCACCCTCTTCCATTAGGCAGAAGAATCAAAAGTTTGAGAACAGATTTAAGAACAGCATTCTCCCTGCTGTTATCAGACTTATGAATGGACCCCTCATGTATTAAAGTTGATCTTTCTCTGCACCTTCTCTGTAACTGTAATACTTTAATTTGCAGCCTATTCTATTACCCTGATGGACTTCTGAAAAGTATGATTTGTCTGGTTGACATGCAAAACAAGATTCTGAGGAAGGGTCACCGGACCCGAAACATTAACCCTGATTTTTTTCTTCACAGATGCTGCCAGACCTGCTGAGCTTTTCCTGCTACTTCTGTTTTCGTTCAAGATTTTTCACTGTACCTTAGTATATGTGACAATAATAAATCAAATTAAATCAAATCAAATCAAATCATTCGTAACCCCTCCATATCATTTATCAGCCTCAACTCCCCGCCACACCTCTCTCCCAGAAGGATCAATCAGCTGCTCCTCTTCCTCATCACCCTGTTTGCTACGCTGTGTTTCAAATACAGAGCAAAGTGAGACGTGATAGAGGACACTTACGTTCAGCAAGGATTAGTGGTGGGTAAGCCAGGTAGTATCCAAGCTCAGCAGCTGTCAAGTGATGCAAAAGGCTGCTGGACATTGTGCCGTTGAGAAGCGTACTTTCATTTCTCACCGCATACACCATTGTGACAGCTGTAGAGCCGTCAGCAACAGACGTGTTCAAGATCTAAAGGGAAAACAACATACATGTGGCATTTAGATGCTTCATCTCCTCCAATCTATAAAGCTCCTGCTTGCACACATACTTTAATGATATTTAACCTTTAATGCGTAGCTTTGAAGCAATAAACATCCTTTAAGCCAAAGCCTTTTAACAACAGCAATACATAAAACAAAACAAACTTTTGAAACAGCACAACCCCCTTTGCACCCATTCTGCATCCATTTTAAAAATGTCCTTTAAATGATACAACCTTTTTAAATAATGTAACAGCACAAAGCCCTTAAACTAAACAAATCCTTTCAATACATAAACTGGAAATGGCATAAATCCCTTAAATTAAAAAAAATTGCGATGACACAATTGTTTTACATAGTAGAGCCCCTTTAAAATGGTACAAACTAATTAAGTAATAAACCATTGCAATGATGCATACCCTTTAAATAAAAAAACCGCTGAAGCAAGATATACCCTTCACAGATGCATCCCTTCTAATTGTCTGCTTCTTTTGAAAAAAAATTACCCTTTAATCTTGATTTACAATTTGCAACATGTTAAAGTATGCGCAAATTACATGATTTACAATGCGCAATCTACACCTTGCAGAAAATGCACATGAAAGATGCAGCTGAAAATAGTTAAATGAAACATAACTGTGATAAGGAAAAAAACTCAGGTACCTTGATAATCCAGAATGCCTAACTTAATAGGAGGCTCATTAAAAATCTTCCGGCTTTGGAGAGGGCTTTGCAATGCATTGCTTGTCTCTTGTGGGTTAATAGGTCACTCTAAGACCTGGATAAGCTCAGAAATTAGATCTAATTTTATCCATCACACTTCTAACAAAGCTCTATCTTTACGAAACTGGAGGATCCAATAATTTATTAGGGACATTAAATTATACAATTTCAAATTAGAAAGGATAAGCAAGAACATTTGTTCTGGCTTGTACACTTTAATCTCAACATTCTGATACCGAATTCACAGAATGATGCAGCACAGAAGGACCCCATTTAGACGTGGTGTCTGTTCGAAAGAGTTGTTCAATTAATTCCACTCCTCCATTGTCTCCCTGAAGACCAGCAAGCCTTTCCCCTTCAATAATTTCTCCAGTTTGAAAGTTACTATTGAATCTGCTCCCTCTACACTTTCAGGCAGAACATCATAAAAACAGGGTGCATGAAAAATATATTCTTATCTTCTCCACCTTTGGCTACTGGTCCTGCAGCCACTGAAAACAGTTTCTCCTTATTTACGCTAACAGAGCCCCTAGAGATTACAGTGCCTCTGAAAACTCCTTTTAACCTTCAAAATTAGGACAGGAAAGTGGGTGAATAACAAAACCTGCTTCATAACAAACCCACTGGAAACTGGATTTCTGTTTGCTGACAAGGTCAGGATCGTGTCAGGATGCAATTTAAAAACTGGTACCCAAATTGTCTCTGGATCTCAGCGCCTCCAACATACACTATGATTTTCAAATGGAGGGTGGGGAAGGGGAATGTATGCCTCTAAATAATGGATTATTAAGTTCTCTGATGGCTTCTAATCAAACCTTTGAGGTTGAGGACCAGGCTTTTAAAAGGTGAAAGAAACCGAGAGAATGTTACCAGCTGCCAGGTGCATTATGTCAAGAAGTGAAAGTTTGTTTTAAAGGGATGAAAAGTATTGATCCATGGTGCATTTCATGCTGGGTCTGGCACCATGCATTTACTTTGTGTGAGTGGCCACTTTCCTCTTCTTAAAACTGCTGGCCTTCCAAGAAGCTACTCTATTCATTATCACCATATGGGGAGGCAATGGTCCAGTGGTATTTTTGTTAGTCTATTAATCCAGACACTCACCCAATGTTCTGGAGACCTGGGTTCAAATTCTGCCATGGCAGATGGTAGAATTTGAATTCAATGAAAATCTGGAATCAAGAGTCTAACGATGACCATAAATCCATTGTCGATTGTTGGGAAAAATCCATCTGGTTCACTAATGTCCTTTAGAGAAGAAAATCCATTATCCTTGCCTGGTCTGGCCTACATGTGACTCCAGACCCACAGTAATGTGATTAACTCTTAACTGCCTTCTGGGCAATTAGGGATGGGCAATAAATGCTGGCCTAGCCAGAAATGTCCTCATCCCATGAGTGAATTAACCATGGATACCATCTGCTTTTGCTGCTGGAATTAGACAGACAGCTCCCATCTTTTGGGGGTATTCAGCACCACCAATAAAGTGCTAAGCTCACCTCCTGCAAAATTGGGGCATTAACATTTCAAAGCAACATAGCATTAGTTGGGAGGTGGAACTCTTCTGGGCTTTGGGGTCTTTAGCCTTTAATGAAAATCAGTCCTGTGCTGAAATTAGAATAATGAAACCAGTGTCACTTACAACCAATGATGTACATAATGATGCAGAATTGAATAAGAAGGATTTGAATGAATGAATCAGCAAATGATATAATTAGGAGATCATCCTATTGGGATTCATCAGATTAAGAAGTACAAAATATTAGTCAATGAGAGCTTTAATATGTAGCTGGAAGATAAACTATTTTTCTAATCAACCTGTTCAGAGATGTTTTTCCACACCTCTAAAGCAGGTGGGACTTGAACCTGGGCCTCCCATTCCAGGTGTAGACAATACCGCTGTGCTACAGGAGGGCCTACCTGGAATAACTTTTAAAATTGATCTTTTTTTCAATCAGTCTGTTCAGTGATGTTATTGTACAAAGGTAAACAAACAGGAGGCTGGAAGAACAGAGCAAGCCAGGCAGCATCTGGAGGAAAGGAGAAGTCAACGTTTCAGGTATTACCCTTGTTCAGGACTGGATGTGGGGGTAGGAGGATCTGCAGATAAGGGCGGAGGGGGGGTAGTGGAATGGTGATGATAGGTGGACACTGGTAGTATGTACAACTTAGTTGGTTGATGGGAGGGTTGAATCCAGTTGGTGGGTGGAAGGGAGGGTTAATAGTTGGAATGGAAGGGAGGAGGTGGGGCTGGAAGGGGAGGCAGGGGATGGGTGAGAAGGTTATTTGAAATGAGAGAACTCAATGTAGAGTCCTCCAGGCCGTACAGTGTCCAGATGGAAGATAAGGTGTTGTTCCTCAAATTTACATTCTGAATCGATGAAGGACTGGAGGAGGCTGAGAACGGACATGTCGGAGGGAGAGTAGGGGGGTTGAAATGGGTGGTGACCGGGAGGTTAGGTTGGCCGTTACGGGTCAGGTGAAGATGTACGGTGAAACAGTCACTTTTACGTTTGGTCCCACTGACATAGAAACCACATCGGGAGCACCCGATGCAATAGACTAGGTTGGAGGAGATGCAGGTGAAGCTCTCTGTCTCACCTAGAAGGACTGTTTAGGGACCTGGATGGAGGTGAGGGGGGTGGTGTGTGGACAGGTATCTTGGACAGTTACAGGGGAGAGTACCACAACGTGGAATTTTTCTTCCACTGCCTCCATGCCTTCTTCTTCGATAGAGACGCCCAACCACCCTCCGGGGACCCCTTCTCCCGCCTCCAACCTTCCTCCTCCACTTGGACAGCCCCTGCCGGCCTCTTACCCGCTCTGGACCTCTTCACTGTTGCATTGGCAGTTAGCATCAACTGCCTCGAATTCTCCACCATTCCCCGCAATCACCCACTGCAACCTCTCTCTCTCCGAATGTGCAGTGCTCCACTCTCTCCGCACCAATCTCTGCTTCACTATCAAACCTGTTGACAAAGGCAGGGTGGTGGTACTCTGGAGGACAGACCTCTATGTCACAGAGGCCAAATGCTAACTCTCCGATACCACGTCCTAGCACCCCCTTGACCATGACCCCACCGTGGCCCATCAAGCCACCATCTCCTACACTGTCCATGACCTCATTGACCTCCCCCCACCACCTCCAGCCCAATAGGCTCCCATCCCCGCACTGCCCGGTTCTACCTGCTCCCCAAGATCCACAAGCCCAACTATCCTGGCAACCCATTGTCTCCACATGCTCCAGCCCCATTAAACCCATCTCTTCCTACCTCGACTCCATTCTCTCCCCTTGCCCTCCATGCCCTCCACCCCTTTGGAAACTTCCACTTCTCTGGCCCCCAGCGTTTCATCTTTACTGTGGGTGTGCGATCCCTACACACATTCATCCCCGACAGGGCCCAGCTTTTCCCTCTCCAACAGACCCATCAGATCCACCCCCCACCACCCACGCCCACCCCCACCAATACCCTCCTCTGCCTTGCCAACCTAGTCCTCACCCTCAATAACATTTCCTTCAATTTTTCCCACTTTCTCCAAATCCAGCGGGCTACCATGGCCACTCACTTGGGCCCCAGCTACGCCTGCCTGTTCATAGGTTATCTCGAACAGTCCATCTTCAGTTCGTACACTGGCACTGTTCCCCAACTCTTCTGCCATTACATCGTTGACTGCATCGGTGCTGCATCCCGCACCCAGGCTGAACTGGAGCAGTTCATCGCTTTTGCTAACAACTCCCACCCCGCCCTCAAATTCACTTGGACAATCTCAGGCACCTCCCTCCCCTTTCTTGACCTTTCCATTTCCATTTCTGGCGACAGTTTATGGACCAACATTTACGATAAACCCACAGACTCCTGTAGCTACCTGGACTACACCTCCTCCTACCCTATCTCCTGCAAAAACTCCATCCCATTTTCCCAATTTCTCCAACTCCATCGCATCTGCTCTGATGAGGAAACATTCCACTCCCAAGCATCCTGGATGCCTCCTTTTCCAAACAATGTTCTTCCTCCCTCTGTCATCCAGACAGCCCTCCACCGTGCCTCCTCCATTCCATGGTCTACTGCTCTTAACCACCAAACCCCCTCCAAACATAATAAAGATAGGGACCCCCTTGACCTCACTTTCCACCCCACCATCCAACGTATCATTCTCAAACGCTTCCGCCAATTCCAATTAGTCCCCACCGCCCAGAACATCTTCCACTCCCCATCCCTCTCTGCCTTCCGTAAGGACCATTCCCTTCGCCACTCCTTAGTTTGTGCTACACTCCCCACCAACCACTCCAACCTCCCCCACCCCAGTACCTTCCCCTGTAATTGTACAAGTTGCAACACCTGCCCACACATCACCTCCCTCCCCTCCATCCAGGTCCCTAAACAGTCTTTCCAGGTGAGACAGAGCTCATCTGCATCTCTTCCAACCCAGTCTACTGCATCCAGTGCTCCCGATGTGGTCTTCTCTATGTCGGTGAGGCCAAACGTAGTCTAGATGACCATTTCACCGAGCATCTTCGCCTGGCCCATAATGGCCAGCCTAACCTCCCGGTTACCGCCCATTTCAACTCCCCCACCCCCCCACTCCCCCTCTGACATGTCCGTCCTCGGCCTCCTCCAGTCTAGCAGCAATTCAGAACGCAAATTTGAGGAACAACACCTTATCTTTCGCTGGGGCACCCTACAGCCTGAAGGACTCAACACTGAGTTCTCCAATTTCAAATAACCTTCCCACCCACTTCCCGGCTCCCTTTCAGCCCCACCTCCTCCCTTACATTCCACCTTTTGACCCTCCTTTCCAGCCACCAACCAGATTAATCCCTGCCATCGACCAACCAAGTTGTACCTACTACCAGTGTCCACCTATCACCACCATTCCACTACATCACCCTCTTCCACTTTATCTACAGATCCCTCTACCCCCCACATCCAGTCCTGAAGTAGGGTAATACCCAAAACACTGACTTCTCCTTTCCTCCAGATGCTGCCTGGCCAGTTGTGTTCTTCCAGCCTCCTGTTTGTCTACCTTGGGTTCCAGCATCTGCAGTTTATTTTGTCTCTAACTATGTTATTACACATCTCTGGAGCAGGTGGGTCTAGTAGCCAGGCCTCCCAGTAAAGGAAACGGACACTACCATTGAGGGCCACAAGAGGGCCCAGATGGAAGATAAAATGCTACAAAACAAGAGAACCCACCTGAGGTGGCAAAAATAGTAAATTACAAATCACCAGACAAGATGAATAGAGTCATGGAGAATTGATTAGATTTGTGAAGGAGGCCACTCTGAATATCTACTGTTGTCATGGTGATTTCAATCATTCAGAAAATTGAATGGATACAGAAGGCTTACCTCAAGGGCAAAAGAGACCAACAATGAAAATAGTACAGTAATCACAGACTGCTGTACATCGCAAAATGTGAATCGGAGCATCAAACCTGACATTTTATGAGGAATAGGACTACTATAATGAAGCACAAAGAGAAGTCAAGAGTAACCAACCAGTTTTAACTTCATTCAATGACATTATATTTGCAAAGAGTGCTAACATCCCATATATGGAATTTTACACAGGGTTATGAATGTTATGACTGCAAACTGAAGCTTCCTTCCAGACAAAGTACAATGAGGTGATGGTTGTCTGAGTGACCATTAATCAGATGTCTGGGCTCATAATTAAAGAGCTTGCAGTTTAAACCTCAGTGTCTGTAATTTGAGAAATGGAATTAAATTTGAAAGTTTTCAAAATAAAACTGGTATGAGTGACCAGAAATGGATCTCACTAATGTCTTTTTGAGATCAGGAATCCTGTTTTCCTTACCCAATCAAACTTGGTGTAAACGTGTCTCTAGTCCCACAGCTACGTGCTTGACACTGAAGAGAAATGGCCTAACAATGCCATTCAGTTGCATCGAGATTCAAAGAATGGAAGCTTTGGAGAAAGCTGACAGAAGAACAGAGAGAACCTGTGGCTAATCCAAGAAAAAATCAAGCCAGGGATAGTGGCAAGAGAGGAAGAAAGTGGAGGAGATAGTGAAGGGTTCGTGGGAAAATTGGTATGCAAAGTGAAGGGCAGAGGAAGGAACTGTGTTGAGACAGTGGAGTTCACACCAACCAGTAGGAGATCCAGCAAGTCACTTATACTGCCTCTTCCATAGGAGGGCTCACAAGATCAATAAGAGGAACATACTGAATCTGAACTACTCTCCATCCTTCAACAACCTCCATTGTAGTATCTATTCGAAGACCTCCAGCTTTCAAGATGCTTACTGAGACTTGCACCCTGGCTCATATATTCCAGTCACTGACCAGCCACACTGGGGAGCACAGGTCGCTTGCATAGAAGAAAGAAAGACTTAGAGTTACATTGTGCCTTTCACAGAACTTCAGGACATCTCAAAATGCTTTGCAGCCAATTCAGTACTTTGGAAATGCAGTCATTATTGTAAGGGAGGATACGCAGCAGCCAATTTTTGAATAGCAAAATTTCACAAACAGAAGTGTGCTAAATAAACAGGTAATCTAGTTGAAGAATAAATGAGGGACTAGACTGTGGAACAACCCACAGAGGTCTATATCAAATCAATATTAAGAGCTGAGGCCCAAGATACTTTAATACAACAACAGTTCCTATTGCATGAATGCTCCTAAAAATTCACTGATCATAAACATATCTAGAAATCCACTTAAGAAATTTTGAGACAATGAGGCTATTTTTGCTTCAATTTCCAATACTTCTAAGTGTGATGATATTATGGCCTTAAGTAGTTGGTCATTTCTATTAATGAAGAAAGGTTGAGACAGACGTGCCAAGCAGAATGCTCCAAAGGCAATAAAATAAACAGCTTGTGAGGCCTCGGGGAATGTTTTCCAAGTTGGAACAATAGATGCAGCCTGAATGGGTGGGGTCAAGCTCATACAGAACCAGGATTTTTAGATTTAGCTTTCAGCAGTTGCTGGGGACTTGAAGCTGGATGTGGAAGCTCTTATTCCTCTCTCTGTTACAGCAAAAAGCTGGGCTTCTCTTCCTGCTGCTGGAATCTATTTTACTGAATTTGCCCTTGCCAAGGGTGTGTTTTTGGGATACTACTACATTAGAACAGTTAATTAGTAGTAGCTATAATATATATAATATTCTGTTAAGCATTACAACAGAGTTACATAAACATAAGTTGCTGTAAAAGCTCAACGCAGTGTGGAGCTGGAGGAACACAGCAAGTCAGGCAGCATCAGGGGAACAGGAAAGTTGACGTTTCGGGTCAGGAGCCTTCTTCAGAACTGTAAAGGCTTAGCAGGTCTGGCGGCATCTGTGACAAGAAATCAGAGTTAATATTTCGTGTCCAGTGTCCTCAGAACTTCTGAGGAAGGGTCACTAGACCCACAACATTAACTCTGACTTCTCATCACAGATGCTGCCGGGCCTGCTGAGCTTTTCCAGCAACTTGTTTTTGTTTCTGATTACAGCATCTGCAGTTCATTCATTTCTTTTCAATATAGCTACAGTTCAGTCAATTCTTTTCTTTTCTTTTTATTTTGTCTGTATTTTAACTGCAGTATAACGTATAGTGTGTTTTGCTTAAAGTTGAGTAGTTTGACCAATCAAATTGCATCTGGAACACACCTTACACCTTAAAGTAAGAAAAGGCTAGGCTGTAGGTTATCTTCCTAAAATATTTTGAGGAGATTTGGTCTGATCTATTTTAACCTCTTTGGTTGATGCTTTTATTGAAGATCAGATGGGATGTAACTGAAGTGTTGGAGTCTGCAGATTACACTTTTCATTAGTAAACCCACACACTGCTGGATTTCAACGTAAGTGCAGGGCACCTCTTAGTTTGCTGAATAATATACACCACGGAGCATGGAAAGGCCAATTGTTATCTCCAGAATGGATTTCTCTCAGCAATATTCAAGTCACTATAATATGTATATACATAAAATTCAAGAAATGCAAGAGATGAATTTTAAAAAGTTCCCAGTCACGCATTTAGTTCATTTTTCATGTCTCTGTGGTATTAAAAATATCTGATTAAACACCTTCAATTTTTAACATGACTAAGGTATGCCATTGTTGCTGCAGTTTGTTTTGTGGGAGGGCAGCTATTCAGGCAATGCTTAAGTACGAAATAATGGCGCAATCTGGGTTTCAGCGAAGTGTAGGTGACACTGAGTAACAGCAATGTAAGAGAAATTGCAACAAGAAAACTGGTCACAATAGGGGGATGACTTAAGGTAGCAAAGGCTTGAGGCACTTTGCTGAGACAAATGATAAAGGGATGTGAGCTTATTCTGTAGATAAATCTGCAATCTATATGATGCATAATCCACTGCAGAGAGTAAAAAAGAGGCAAAAAAAGAGAACTGAAAGATACAGGGCAAGAACAAGTGAAAAGAGAAAAAAGAGAGAGAGGTGGACTGCAGCAGTTCAAAAAGGCAGCTCACCACCACCTTCTCAAGGGCAATTAGGGATGGGCAATAAATGCTGGTCAGCCAGCAACGCCCACATCCTACGAGTGAATTTAAAAAAAGATACAGAGAAAAATGAGAGGGGATTGTGTGTGAGAGCAGTAATTTGAGAAACATAGTGAAAGACACAGAGAGAAATAAAGAATAAACCAGAGTGGGACAGACAAACAGTGAGAGCGAGAGAATAGAAAGAGAACACAGAGAGATGGACAGAGAGGCATAGACCCACAGAATGAATAAAAAGATAGAAATTAAGAGAGCCAAAGATGTAGAAACAGAGAAAGAAAGCAGAGACATCTAAAATGAAAGGGGTGTTGAAGGAATACAGAAAATTGTGAAGAGAGAGACACAAACACACATGCAGTTAAAGAGATAGGCACTGATAGAGACAGCAGAGGGTCAAAAAGTAAATTAGACAGCAGAGACAGACACATATGGAGAGAGACAGATGTAGAGATATCCAGAGAAACAAAATAAATCAGAGAGATGGAGACCATCATTGAGATTGAGACATAGGGTAGAGAAAAAAAAGAGGAAGAGAAGCAGAGCCCAATAGAAGCCAACAGAGAGAGAGTGTGTATAATTATGGGTCTATTGAACTGACTCTGCAAGAAATCCTTCAAAACAAATAATGGAATCGTAGTAAATCCAAACATGGAACACAGACAAGAAATCTCATTGTATTCTGTGCATCATGACTAGCTGAATATTTGCCGTACATCTATCAGGTGAGACACCAAGTCGAGGGAACTAGGTAACACACTCAATCATTACAATCCCAGTGCGATGTAATTTTAACATTGCCCTATATAACATAATTGACCATATTTGACACCTTGGAAACAAAATACCACAAATACTTGACCTAACAGTGCTTTATTTCACAAATGTTGTTTGTTCTGATGTGTTCCCTCAAATGACTGGAAGAGAAGACCTGCCCAGAAAGAAAGCTATTACCTGAACACTTAAGTAACTTTTCAAATTGGCTCGAGATGCGGCCTCCTCGAATGCTCTCCACAGTCTTGTCTCCATGGTCTGAACAAAACTGCAGAACTTCACAAAGTCTGTTGTACTCACAAACTGCAGCACTGGGTCAGAAACAACAAGAGAGAGAACGTTATTAGCAAGCACAAGAATTTCCTTTAGATGACAAGCCCTGTTAAATCCTGTACCATGTACGGTTCTTTCACAGCCTGGGTTGGGAAGATTAAACAAACAGATAGTGCTTATTCCAACCTTCTTGGACTGCTGTAAAATGCTCAACGCTGACTTTTTACTGTTTCCACTGAAAAATAAAATTACTAAAAAATCTTGGTTGATCCAAAGTCACTGAGCAAACTGAGATTTCACTTTATTACAAAATTAAAATGCTAATACAAAGACCTGTCACACCGAGGGAGCGCTGCACTTTCTGAACTGAGGGTGTACTGCAGTGTAAGACAGCCAGTACTGATGGAATTCTGCAATGATGAACAGCTACAACTGAAGGAATAATACCTGGCCAAGTGAACAGTACTGATGGTATCACGCACTGTCCACATACTTGAAGAAAAAAAAAAGTCACACTGTTGTTTGTTGGAGCTTGTTGACTGCAAACAGGCATCTGTGTTTCCTACATTACAAGATATTTATTTGGCTGTTACAGTCCTGAAGCCATGAAAGGGGCTATAAAAATGTAAGCTCTCTCTCTTTACTTGCTTTCTAACACTTTCGATTGTTCCAAGTTTAATTCTAGCCTAAATCATTTCCATATCAGCTCAAAGCCAAAATAATCCTCTTCACATTCCAGTAGTCATGGAATGACAAACCCAGATGTCCTTGCGTTACTGATATTTCACTTAATCCTCTCCCTATTTCATGGGAAGAATGAAATGCTTCAAAAGTTTTCGAAATTTCTGGAACATGTCAAAATAGATACAGTGTGACACCATAGTCTGCCCACATACAGCCAGTCTGAAAGTCTCAAACCCAAAGTGCACTTAAGAAAGACCAAAGTTTTAGAGCAAACAGAAAAATTTGCATTCATATAGCACTTTTCACAACCTCAGGACATCCAAAAGTACTTTACTGCCAATGAGGTACTGCTGAAGTAAATGGTTGTCACAACTTAGAAAAGTAGGGTACAATAAGATTCCCCCTGAAATAGCAGTGACTCCATCAACCTCATGTCATGCTGGCGAAGGTGATAAGTATTGGCCTGACCTGCAAGGGAGCACATCAGTGGTTGTTCAAGTAATTACATTCGACAGGACCTTGCTTTAAGTCAAGTTGAAATCGCGAGCTGTAAACTCTGTGTAAATCTGGTAGTACAAGGTTAAGATATATGTAATTGTAAACTTCCTGATCATAGACACACTGGTTGCCCATACACAACTTTCTGTGGAATGGGTTTTGAACAATTCACTAAAATCAGGTTATCTGTTGCTGTCAACTGGCTTTGGGAGGTAACTGCATGCAAACTGGCCACCATGCTCCCTGCAATGCACCTGCAATGACATCTCAAATGGATTAGCTGCAAAGAACTTCGCGATAGTGCTACAGAAATGCAAGGTTTTCATCTCATAGAATCCCGGCAGTGTGGAAGCAGGTAATTTGACCCATCGAGTCCACATCAACCCTCCGAAGAGCATCCCACTCGGACACCCGCCACCCCCCAATCCTATCCCTGTAGTCCTGCATTTCCCATGGCTAATCCACCTAGCCTACACATCCCTGGACACTATGGGCAATTTAGCATGGCCAATCCACCTAGCTTGCACACCTCTGGACTGTGAGAGGAAACCAGAACACCCGAAGGAAGCCCACGCAGACACGGAGAGAGTATGCAAACACCATACAGGCAGTCGTCCACGGGTGGAATCGAACCCTGGTCCCCAGCACTGTATGGCAGCAGTGCTAATCACTGAGCCACTATGTCACCCCAAAATCGCCTAAATCTCCAGAGTTTATCTGGAAAATTGCTTCACATGAACTCTGAATATGATGTGGAAATACATCCAAGAGTTTCTGGAAGTGAGCATACAATTGGATTTGGGCAGATTCAGCCAGACCTGGAGGGAAAACCGATGGCCTGTGACAGCTTATACTGTTGCAGCTGACAAAATCTAAGTTATATTTAACAGTCTTTTGGGAATCACAATATGAAGCCTTTCTTCAAGCCTTCTGCTACAATATACTCACAATAGAATAGCATTTACCTGACGAGTGTTGTTGTGAAGTTGGATAGAGTACTTGTGGATTGGGAGGCATGCAGTTAGAATGTGGTGTTTGCAAAATGGTAGTCCGTGAGCAGCTTGAAAGTCTGCTAGAACAGAGAGCACCCAAATTGAAACATTTCTATCAAAAGGCCGTACATTTAGGAGGCCAAGCAGCAGTTATGTTCTGATACCAAGACAACAAGTTTTGGATTTAGCCAATCAATTTGAACCAGGCATTTAGATACCAAAAACCAATTAAATTTAAATCTGATAGTTTTAACAACATAGGACCAATCCTATTGTAAGAAATATTGATATGTCACCAAGGGTATAAAAGAAGGGGTATTTGGGCAAAGACAGGAGAGTGAACTGCCATCTGCCAGAGTTAATAGCTCTCAACTCTCAAGAGAGACTCTCACAGTCTTCTCTAAGTTTTAGAAAAGTACCATCTAATCAAAGGTATCTACGGCAAAACTAGTTAATATTACTGACAGAACAATCAACAGAGAAAGCATGAGATAACAAGATGTAGAGCTGGATGAACACAGCAGGCCAAGCAGCATCGGAGGAGCAGGAAGGCTGACGTTTCGGGCCTAGACCCTTCTTCAGAAAAGGAGAAAGCATTCCTGACAGAACATTCGATAGAGAAGGCATAGAGCATTCCAGAAGATACATAATCTGGCTGTAATTTTGAGAGACTAAATTCTGTATTTTTAAATTTTATTTTATATGAGTGGGACTTACATTTATTGGAACAGCATACTATGAGAATCTTGTTTTATTCGGGAGTAGTTAGTAGTTAGAAAGGATTTATTCAGTTTGTTAATAATTCAATTGATTTGTTCACGGTTAGAGTTAGATAAATAAATTGGTACTTGTTGATTGTAAAGTGAATGTCAGGGACTTGTTTTATTTAACCACTACAAGTTGCTGAAAGCCAGGTTACATCACTTTTCACACTCCTTTTAACAGATTATAGAGCGAGGTGCTCATCTTTGGGTGTTTTGTTTGTAGTTTTCAGAGGGGGGTCAATCTCAGCTTTATAACAGTGTCCAGCTGGATGAGGAATGGCAATAACTTTGGCTTTTGTACAGCACAGTAAAGATGTTTCACAATAGTTGAAACTAAATCATATAAAGAATCAACAGGACAGTTGACCCAAAGTTTGGTTAAAACGTTGTATTTTAAGAAGCACATTATTGGACAAAAATAGGTAGGGCACTGTGGGAACGGAATTCATTGTTTAATGTTATTGTATATTAATTCTATTTATATACAGGAGGTGGAGATGAAGGGCAGGTTACCTGAAACTAGTTGTTCAGTTAAGATATAAACACTTGCAATGTGCAACTTTGCAACTAAACATAAAAGCTTGGTTCCTGCTCTCTTTCTCACCTAACTAGGGATGCACAAGAAGCCAGAATTCGAGGAGGGTAGGACTGGATATGATTAAGGAGATAAGGAAAGGAAAACATTGCAAGGATTTTAAAACAAAGACAAACATTTTAAATTTGAGTCATTTCTGTTATGAATGATACTGTGTCATTCAGTGATCAACTCTCATACTCAAAACCTGGAAACCATAATTGAATCAGTGTCTTCATCTCGGCAAAGGTTAGGGGAAGAAAGTGTCGGGGAAAGAGGGAATCATTTGGAATGTAACAATTTCAAATAAACCTGTTGGACTATAACCTGGTGTTGTGCGAATTCTGACCTTGTCCACCCCAGTCCAACACTGGCACCTCCACATCATATATTAATCCAGCCAGAGGGAAATATCTCCTGTCAAGTGAGCTAGGCAAAGCACTAACTGAACAGCTTGCAACTGATTCATTCACGTTTCACTTAAAGGCCAATTCTTGGATGTGGCTCCTGATCACTGATATGTCATTTTATAAACTTATTGGTTTCCCTTGACAATTATAGTAATTAGTCAACCTGTTTCCTTGCCCTGGAGCTGTGATGTCTCCTCTTTTCACAATGCTAATGTAATTGGGTTTAGCACCATCTCTCTATGTAAACTCATTATTCCCCAGCTCTCAAAACATTCTTATTTCCTCCCTTTCCACTTCCTCTTCATAACCCAATTTGATACTCAATCTGAATTCTGCTCTCTGCCTTACCAACATGTCACACCTTGTCAGTCCTCAGGGTGTTTTATTTTGACCTCTCATTTTGTTTAATAAGATGAGTGGGACGTCTTTTACATTGGATTGTCAGCTACTATATCCTATGTCGTTATCACAATGCATGACTGAATCATAATAGCTAACAAAGGTCAGAAGGTACAATCCGTGGTTTGTGAAGAGTAAGCCACAACTAGGTCCTGCATCCTGATTAGAATGAGACGAGGGTCAGAGAGAGAAAAAACACAGGCAAAGTTCCTGCTCCAGTTCGTATTCCAAAGATTCCAGTTAGGAATACAGCTGAGGCTCAGATCTGATTGAAGATACCAAAGATATCTGGTTGGGATAGATGATGATCGGAGTAGGGTTGACTGAAAGGTCAAGGCTCTGTATCCAATTCTGGCCACTTAGCCTGAGTCTGGGTTGTTTGAACTCTCCCTTTAGGAGGCCAAAGGGGTTGAATTTCCACAGAGGTTCAGCCCACGGTTAGGTTTCACGACTGTACTTCACAAGTGAAAAGCTCCAGAAATCAATTCCGATGAAAAGATCAGTGACCTGAAAACTCTACTGGCCCCCAAGTGACAGGAATGAAATATTGGGGAGGGGGAGCTGATGAAACAGCAGGATGGCTCCCAAATGCAGTGCCACCGCTAGAAAATTTTGTGCTGATGATGGCGTGTCCCTCTGCCAACATCCCCAGCACTGTCCACAGCCCACCCAGACAAGCTTTATTGAGGCCAGCTCCCTGTGGCAGCCCCCAGGATCAAAACTCTGTGCCCTGAAGACTGTGTGTTGAGAACAAAAGTCAGGCCTCATATTTCCGAAGGAGTTTCGCCTGTACCCTTTCAAGGCAAATTGGCCTCAGGTCCCTTGTTTTTTATTTTTGATTACTTCTCCAAGGTCAACTCCATTTTGAGAACCTCCAAGGTCTGCTACCTGCCTCGGAAGCATCCATCGCTCCTGGTGCCACTGTTCAGGGTTCCAAGCTGTTAGGCCTCAGTGGACAGGTAGCATCAGGATCTTGCCCACTATCTTGAAATGGATGGAAAACTCACTGCTGGCCAATTACAATGCAGCAAAATCACAGAGTAGGTCCCACATCCAATAAGCACAGACTCAAACAGGACTAGCTGTTTAGTGTGACATGATGGTCCAGAGGCCCAACTATGATACTACCCATTAACTCTGTTTTTCATTCTCCGTAGACACTGCCAGATGTGTTGAGTATCTTTCAGCACTTTCTGTTCTCATTACAGATGTTTAGCATCTACAGTATTCAGCTTTTAGTTTACAATACAGCTTAACATTTCTCAGTGGTAGCACGTCCTAATTAAAAACTGGGTGTTCAATTCCTGCTTCAGCAAGCAACATAGGCTGACATTTTGTGTAGTATTGAAAGTGTCCAACTGTATCAGAAATATTACATTTTAGTTTAGGTCGTTAAACAAAGGCTTCATTTGACCTGCTCTGCGAGCCATTGAAATTCAAATATTCAAAGTGTACAATGTTATCTCAGGCAACTTGTTTCTTCAACCAAGGTCAGAAAGATACAACTGATTCATCTCATTACCATTTGCGAGACATGGGTGTAAACAGAATTGTTTCACATTAATAAGAACATAGGAAGTAGGAGCAGGAGTAGGTTATTCAGCCCCTCAGGCATGCTCCACCACTCAATTACTCCCTGAACGATCCACATCATTTTCTCACATTGTCCTAATATCCCTTAATTTGTTCAATTTCTAGAAATTTATCCATCTCTATGAATGAGCCTCCACAGCCCTCTGAGGTGAGGTATTATCCTGATGAGGGCATCAGTTTAGCTCAATTGGCTAAATGACTGGTCTCTGATGCAGAGTGATAGCAACAGTGTGGGTTAAAATCTCGCACCGCGTGAGGTTACCATGCAGGACTCTCCTTCTGAAACCTCTCCCCTCACCTGAGGCGTGGTGACCTTCAAGTTAAACTACCATGAGTCTTCTCTAACGAGATAGCAGCCCTATGATCTAGCAACACTACAGTGACTTTCTCCCAGATGACCATTATGAACACCCTGTGGCATCTGTCAGCTCTAACTGCATGTGGTACTGGGTAAAGGCTGTTTTAGATTATTTGCTACCACCCACCCTCCTTTGTATCAGCCTATCAAGTGATCAGTTGTCAACCGAGTGTATCTACAGAAGGGACACTGTTCTTGGATAACAAGAAGATTTATTGCATAATAGCAATGAATGGAACTACATTTTCATTAGGCATAAGACTTCAGGGAGCTAATGCATATGCATCTGTTTCCTAACTTAGAAATCTTTGTTTCCACCCAAAAGACTGCATGTGGCTTTAGTACAATGCATGGAGATAATGCAACATAAAACATTAACTCCTTCAGAACCATTACCTTATGAAGAATTAAAAAGGTTCAACACCCTTTGGGGTGAAGAATTTTCTCCTCATCTCTGACTTAAATGGCCTGCCTCTTATCCTGAGGCCATGTCCCTTGGTTACAGATATCCCTGCCAGGGGAAATATTGTTCCTGAACAAACAGGGTGCAGGGCTGGATGAACACAGCAGGCCAAGCAGCATCATAGGAGCAGAGAGGCTGACGTTTCGGGCCTAGACCCTTCATCAGAAAA
>NC_063348.1:38627189-38679516 GCF_021869965.1 Rhincodon typus
CAGAGAGGCTGACGTTTCGGGCCTAGACCCTTCATCAGAAAAGGCCTATGATGCTGCTTGGCCTGCTGTGTTCATCCAGCCCTGCACCTTGTTGTTTCAGATTCTCCAGCATCTGCAGTTCCTACTATCTCTGAAATATTGTTTCTGTTGGGCTCTGTAAGAATTTTGAATGCCTCAATGAGAATTTCTCTCCTTATTCTAAATTCTAGATAATATTGACTCGGTATCCTCAATTTCTCCTCACAGGGCACATAAGGCAATCCCATTATTCCAGGAGTCAATTTGGTGAACATTTATCACATACTATCTCTTTAGTTAAGGGGGCTAAAACTGTACACAATACTCCAGGTACAGTCTCACCAAAGCTCTATGCCAATGTAGGAGGACATCTTTCTTCTTATATTGAAATACTTTTGTAATAACGAATGTAACAAGACTACAAGGAAGCTATTGTTATTCATAACTGCCATCCTGACAGATTGCGACACTTCTACAGTGTTTAAATACAACTTCTTCCTTATTAATCCAAATCAGGCTTAGTAATGCGTTTGGGGATCAACTTGCTCCACTCTTAAATTTTCTGATTCTGCAGAAATGGTTAAATTGAGATATCAGCTATTGTTTAATGCATCTGAGTTTGTTCAGCTGGCAAAATCCCATAAAGAAACATTAAGCTTTTGCTGCAAAAGCTAACTGAAAACCAGACCTAACTTACAATGAGGGACAGAAGCTTTTTGGAACTGCTGAGCAGCGAAATGACAAACTGCTCCCTAAATTCAATGAAGCTGGGCCTGTCAAGAATTTGGCAGGTTTTGGTTGCAACAGGGAGCTGAAGAGGAGTTTTATTTACTGACCCTGTGTTTTTCTCTCTCTGGTCGTTTGTCTCTCCCAAGGATATTACACAGCTGAGGGAGCAGTAGGGGCTGTTGGCAGTGATGATCCCACGAGCCTAGTTATAATGTTCCAGATGTCTTAAGTGGCTTAGGGCAAGCAACCTTGATCGATTTTCCCCACCCATCCAAAGTCAAGCAAACTTCTGGACTTTTTTTAAAAAAAACTTAACGCTCACCTGTTTTTAACTGGAACCATCGGGCTGGGGGTGGGGCCCATGGAGAGGCAGAAATCAGGACTGACTGGAGATCAGGTACATGTTGCTGCATGTCTTGGCGGAAGTTCTCAATTCCATACATCGTAATTGCTTCAGTAACAGCGGATGGAATGTAAACCTCATTCCCAGTTACAGCGTAGAACCCAATAAACACCTTATTTCTTCTTTCAAGACTTTCAATCTGGAACAAAATAGTTTTTTAATGTCTCCTACATCACAATCTTGCTGACACTTCAGAAGTACTTCATTGGCCAAAACACAGTTTGGAAGGTTCTGAGGCCACGAAAGCCATGAAGAAATGTATTTTTATTGAATCTACCTTGTTTAATGTTATGTGAATGGAGATCTTTTAATAATTTTCGCACAGAATGGTGTTTTGAAAGGAACAGCCAACTCATGTGAACATAAAAACAGGAGCAGGCTATTCAGCCCCTCAAACTTGCTCTGTCATTCAATTAGACCAGGCTTGTCATAAACATGTATGAAGTGTTAACATACATTGTTCCATGAATCGAACTAATTGTCTTAGTCCCACATCCAATGGTAACTTACCCAATAAACATCTATCATTCTACATCTTCAAAAGTCAACTGACTTTCAGGTTTCACACTCTTTTGGAGGAAAGAGTCCCTACACTTTGTGTGAAAGAAATACCTGCTGATTCCCTAAAAGCTCCAGCTTTAAGATGGTGTCCTCATAACTTGATTGGTCTGCAAAGGAAACAGTTTCCTATCCTACTGAACCTTTACCACATTGGGTCACCACTGAATTGTGATACAAGCCAAGCTATGCAAACTCTCCTTAAGAATACAAACCTTTTAGCCCCAGTATCATTCTGGTGAATCTATGCTGTAACCCTTTCAAGGTTAATGCAGGAAATTTGATTTTTTTTCACAGTTCAAATGTTTGTCTGCACTTACATGCTAGATAACAAGTTTTGAAATGTCAATGTTTTTCGACTGGTGACCTGGAAGCTTTCAAAATGATCAAAGGTTTGAGAAGTTAGATGGTAAAATATTATTATCCTCATTACCAAGGCAGTAACAAAAAAGCATGGAATCAGAATCACCACTTGAAAAATGAATTGGAAAACACTGGATTGACTATGACAATGATGCAAAAGGAATTAGATAATTATTCAAAAGTTGTCTGAAACATATTATAAAGAAATACAGGATACACTCATCAATGAAACCCTTATTCTTGCCTTTGTTATTTCTAGACTTGAATACTCCAACACTCTCCTTGGCAGCCACTCACCTTACACCCTCTGTAATCTTGAGCTCATACAAAACTCTATTGCTTACATGAAACAAAGAACTATGGATGTTGGAAATCTGAAACAAAAACAGAAACTGCTGGAGAAACTCAGTAGGTCTGGCAGCATCTGTGGAGAGAAAGTAGTGTTAACATTTCGAGTCCCGTGACCCTTTTTCAGAAGAATTCTAAAGGGATTCAAAATGTAAACTCTGCTCTCTCTCCGCAGATGCTGCCAGACCTACTGTGTTTCTCTGGCAATATCTGTTTTTATTCCATTGCTTATATGATTGTCTACAGCATTCATTCATCACTACCATGCTTGCTGACATAAACACTCCTGATCTAAGCCCGGAATTCCCTCTCTAAATATCTCCACCTTTTGAACTCTCTTCTCCTCCTTTAAGATACTCCTTAAAAGGTTACCACTTTGATCAGGCTGTTATCAGATCCCGCAGCTCAGTGTCAAATTTTACTTGATAACATTGGTGTGAAGCACCTTGCAACATATTAAAAGTTGCTCAAGAAATGCAAGTTGCTGCTGAAACAGTGAGAAAATGTAACAAGCAATGAGACAACTTCAGCTAAAGAGCCAGCAAAAACTCAGTGATAATGGGATGATTGGTCTTCTCCTGTAATGACAATTCAGTAACTGTATCCACTGATGGCTATCAAAGTTATAGAGAACAGGACTTATCAAGCATGGGTTCACAATTCACAAGAGATTTTAAGGGATCTGCCAAATCAACATCCTTCAAGAACAAATCTACTTAAAGATCTCATTATGTGACATAAATTTCACTGCCCTGTTTCTGACACTTGAAGCACAACTCAAGAAATTGCACCCACCCTGAACATTGGAAAAAACAGAAGGTGAAGGAGATGTGCCACGATCTGTGAAGTTGGAGGACAGGTGACCTGGTTCTCCACTCCTGCCTTTTTGGAGTCCTTTTCTGGCAGATCGCATAGTCATGTTGCACTCCCACCTGTCATAGCTTGATTAAGTTTTTTGAAGAGGTGACAAAAACGATTGATGAAGGTGTTGTTTATATGGACTTCAGCAAAGCATTCAATGAAGTTCCACATGGTAGACTAGTTAGTAAACTTAAATCACATGGGATCCAGGGGAACTGGCCAATGGGCTACAAAATTGGCTTGAAGGTAGGAGACAGAGGGTAGTGGTGGAGGGTTGCCTTTCAGACTGGAGGCCTATGTCCAGCGGTGTGCCACAAGGACTGGTGCTGGGTCCATTCCATTTTGTCATTTATATAAATATGATTTGGATGTGGATATAGGAGACATGGTTGCTAAGATTGCAGATGACACAAAAATTGGTGATGAAGTGGACAGTCAAGAAGATTATCTCTGTACAATGGGACCTAGATCAGATGAGCCAATAGGCTGAGTTTAATTTAGGTAAATGTGACGTGTTGCATTTTGGCATTTGGGACAAGGTCAGGTTGGGATATCTGCTCAGCACAGACGAGTTGGACCGAAGGGTCTGTTTCTGTGCTGTATGATTTTATGACTATGTTTAAATTGATTGTGCGGTGCAAAGGTTTGAATTATATTTGTTGTCTGTTCTGCAGGGTAACAGTTGAAGAATTAACCAATTAACCAAAACCTGTTGACAAAGCTCACAAGTTTCATTTTTTTCTCAGCTGGCAGTTGGCCCCTGCTTATATATGGCAGCTATTCATAAATACCAAAAACTTAATATCTGAGCTTTTTATTACACACACATTTGCACTGGGAAGTAAGCTCATATCTGGTGGTCCAGTTATTATTCGTTCCTGAATTTGTTGCTGGCTTTTACAACATGACAGGAGCCTACAATAAAAGCAGTACC
This sequence comes from Rhincodon typus, assembly GCF_021869965.1. Lineage (NCBI taxonomy): Eukaryota > Metazoa > Chordata > Chondrichthyes > Orectolobiformes > Rhincodontidae > Rhincodon > Rhincodon typus. The sequence continues at coordinate 38,631,404 of NC_063348.1, forward strand.
AATACTAAGTTTAACCTAAAGTAAGCAATGCAAAAATAATAAACGTGTCATTTGAAAAAGATTACTTGCATCATGTTCTATGTGTTCTGGAAGTTTTTAATGAAGTGGCGGGTTCCAAAAGCCAACTGGTGGATCCTTGTTATAGAACACAGAATACATAGTCATTGTAACAAGGTCAGCCAGCTGGACCTCAGAATGTAATTTCTCTGATTGGACCAGATTAAAGCTCCAATCAGGGAGCCCTGGCTGACATAAAAAGGTTGAGTGTCAGAGATACTGACACTGTAGTGCCTGATTCTGTATAAGGCAGTACTTAGTCAAGGATTGTTCATGCGTAAGTAAGATTTGGTGAAGGGATACCGGCCTCTATGTAGTCATTGTATAATACCCCAATTTACAGTTACTCACTTCATACAGCATGAAGCTGGAGGAATATTACAAAACATAACAGTTTTTAATGGACTGAACTCTCTATTTTAGCGTAGGATGATAATGCCTTTTTCTGGCCTATAATTGCAAACTTGCTCATAAAAAGGTATAGACTTTGTTAACCATTCTGCCCATCTTATTTATCCTAACTCAGTGAAACAGATATCCAAATGAGTCCCACTCACTTTCGCATTTTCTCTGCCTCAAAATCACACAAGCCACTAGAAACAAGCATCTGCAGGTTCTTCCCAACTGTGAAAAGAAACTCCTTTTTGAAGAAAGTAATTTTTTTTATTGAGTTGTTCATTGCAAACAGAGACAGGCAACTTTCCCCATTTATCAGTTAATGGAAAAGTTCATCCTCCCAAACAAAATCTTGTTACACCAACACCTATGGAAAAAGTAATCAACTTTATCCCCTTCAAAATATTTAAATATATTGACTGCTGCACAGATTGTGTAGATTGATGGCTTTTTAAAATTAATTCTCAGATGTGGCTGTCATGGGCAAGACTGCTTTTATTTCCCATTCCTAACTGCCCCTAAAAAAGGCAGTGGTGAGCTGCCTTCTTGAACCAATGCAGTCCAGTACTTTAGCGAAGGAATTCTTGGATTTTGACTAGCGATGTCAAAGAATGTCGCTAGACGTCCACAAAGATTTTGTTTTAAAGAACTCAATTCATTCCCGGAATACTACCCCACTCTCATTTGCCTTGAGAAGATGGGGGTGAGCATCCTTCTTGAATTAAACTGAGTGGACTGCAACATCATTTCAGATAAGAGCTAAGAGTCAACCAAGTTGTTGAGAGTCTGGAGTTATATACAGCACAGATCAAAGATGGACAGCAGATTTCCTTCTCTGGGAAACATTAGTGGCCCCGAGTGTAAAATTACATGATTGACTAAAAAAAAGTTTTTATTTCAGATTTATTTATATTTATTGAACTTAAAATTCCTAATTGCTGGGATTTGAACCTATCTCTAATCATTAGTCCACCCCTTTGGATTATCACCACTGAGCTAATGTAGCCCCAAACGTTAACCTGCAAGATTTACTTGCTGTGACCTTCTAAGGTCAGTTGGAAGACTATTTCTCCCATAAGCCCATGACAGCAAGTGCGTTTTGCAGAAGAAACTAACATGAAATAGCTGACTTTCATTTGGAAGTCTGCTACCTGAAGCATGAGAAACACATTTCAACAGATTGGGCAGTCTTCCATTACTAATTCAGTCACTTTCTCACTTGAAAAGCATTTAAATTATCCAGTGCTCCAAATGAAGCAATTCTAATCAAAACAGCAAATGAGGTCTTTTACTGCTAGGTTTTAACTTGCATCAGCACAATTTCAGTTAAGCAATTTTGTCTTTCTGATTTACATCTCTTTCAATTTTGCTCACACTGAGTGAAAAATAGGCCACTTCATCATTACAAAGATATGAGCTAAACATGAAGGAATGGTGGCATTTAAAGTAAATGTGACAGTTGACAGAGGTAGATTGATAGATTAAGTCCTTTACACCACATTTGCATCGGATCTCCTGGCCTGTACCTACTGTATGCTTGGTTTCCTCAGAGAAGCTGTCAAAATATCGCAGGGCCACGTGTTAGGGAAGGGAAAGAATTCACTTAAGAAGTCCGGTCTCTCAGATTTGACAGTTACTTACTCAACTTTATTCCAAATTGAAGAAACCTTAATGTCTCTTAGCAAGAATTCTCAAGTTCCTTCTTAAATCTGAGACTGTACCCAGCTTAAAGCACTGTGCACAGCAACCTTTTACAAGAAGCTCTGCTCAACTAATATAGAATGAATTCTAAGTGTCACATATTTTATATTTGAAATAGCAGCTCTGTAACATTGAAGCACTGACCTGAGCCTGTACATCATTAGTGAAAAAAGCTCGCTTCAATGCCTGTGTAAGTCCTCTTGTCATGTTCTGTTTAAGCATTATGTCTGCTCGAATTTTTCTTGATGTCACTGTCGCAACTGCAAAGTTAAGAAAATCTGTATAAGCTTAAATTCAAACAGAAGACAGTTCGAGGAAAAGATAACCGTGAATGTCTGAATGTGTCAATTCTCAACAGCTTCAGGTCTATGTTTTGTGACCTCAGGAAAGTATGTGAAACGGAATTTACATTTATCCCAGGTGCTCTTGAAACTGTACCGAAGTAGTCACAGATCTGTTGCAAACATATAACTTAACTGCAACCCACCACATGGAGGAGATATAATAGGCCAATGCAATGAATTGCACTTTTATTGCTAAATCAGAGGTAGTGGGTTCAAGCCCCACTCTAGAAATCTAGATTATAACAAAAATCAAGGCTAGCACACAGAGAGAGTGCAGCATTGTCCAAGGTGCCATCTTTCAGAAGAGACAATAAACCACACCCCAACTACTCTCTAGTGGAGGTAAATGATTCCATGGCACTACTTTGAGAAAGGCATGGAAGTCCCCAAATTCCAACGGAGAATGTGTAAAAATTAATTAGCTGGTCGTTATCACTTTGTGGAGCTTGCTGATTGCAAATTGACAAATTATGTTTTCTCCTATATTAAAAAAATCCCACACTTCAAAATGACTTCTTTCACTATAAAGCATTTTGAAATGTCCCGAGGTAGTGAAAAGTGCTGCAGAAACATAAATTCTCTCTATTTAGTTTAGATTTTGCCTGTTTCTCACCAAATAAATGAAACAGAGTTTGCTTGAGATCTTCTCTATATTATGTTCACAGAGACATTGACACATTGTTCCCTCTGGGACTGTTAAATTTATTCAACTTATCAGTTTACATTAGGCTGTTTAAGAAGTTTGAATTAATAATTATACTCATCAAAAATTAAGTGCTTAGTCTAGAAATTCTAAATGAAACACATTGGAATCTTTGCTATCACCCAACTACAAGGTAATTTAAATTGTTTTGAAATTGATACCAGTACTTTATTTAAATATCACTGCATGTGAGTAACAGGGCGTATTCACAATTAATATTGAACTAGCTGTATTCACGATGAATGTTGAACTCTCAACTTTAGATGCATCACTAACCTACATCCATATAGCATGCCGAATATAGTAAAATGTTCCACCACTTCTCAGGAATAATCATAAACCCAAATTTGACATCAAGCCTCAAAAGGTGACATTAGTAGAAATAAAGTTTGGTAGATTTGAAGGAAGTCTTAAAAAAGGAGCAGAGAGGAAGAGATGAAGAAGTGGGAAGGTTCAGGGAAAGAACAGGAGGGTTTAGGGACTGAGGTTACAGCTACCAATGGTGGTGTTAATGAAATACAATATACAAAAGGCCAAAGTTGGAGGTACAGAAATATCACAGTGGGTTGTAGAGACAGAGATTGCAGAGTTGACAGGGGCAAGGCCATAATGGGATTTGAGAGTAAGAATGAGACTTGTAAGATTTGTTGTGTTTCTCCATGTAAATATTTTTTGGCTAATGGTTTCTGCAGCACTTTTCACTACCTCGGGACATTTCAAAATGCTTTACAGTAAAAGAAGTGCTTTTGAAGTGTGGGATTTTTCTAATATAGGAGAAAACATAATTGTCAGTTTGCAACTGGCAAGCTCCAGCTAATCTTTTCTATCGTAAAAGCCCATCTGGTTCACTAGTGTTCTTTAGGGAAGGAAATCTGCTGTCCTTAGTTGGTCTAGCCTAGATATGACTTCAAATCCACAGCAATGTGGTTAACTCTTAACTACCCTCTGTCGTAGTGAGCAAGGCACTAAGTTCAAGAGCAATAAGGGATGGGCAATCAATGCTGTCCCAGACAATGATGCCCACATCCCATGAATGAACAAGTGAAAACTTCCCTTTAAACATACCTATGTTACTTGTCTCAACTAATCCACATGGTGACAAGCTCCCTTTTTTGGCTAAAGAAGTTTCTCCTTAATTCCCCAGTGGATTCATTATTGACTATCATTTAGTTATAATCCCATGGTTTTTTAATGCTTCCCTGATCAAGCTCCTTCATACTTGTAAAGACGTCTATCAGGAAACCATCCAGCCTTTTCTTTCAAGGCATAAAAATAGACCCTGGTCTTGTATCCAACACTTTTTAAATCTGAAGTTTCAACAATTCTGAAATTCTGCCAAGTGTGGGAAACTATTGTTTTCTCTTCCAATAAATTCCTGGGAGGACGATGTATTAGGGATGATTTCATAGCTTCTCCTCTGCAAATATGTATTAAACTTTCTCGAGAACTTTATCTCTTTAACAGAACAGAACTTTTTCAAACAAATCTAAGCTAGAATTATCTCATGGAAAATATTATGATAAAGCTAGGGATCATCAACTGGGAAAGAGTGGAATCTCTCCCAGCAGGAAGTAATAATAATTTCTAATGTTAATAACAGAAATTTTACAACCACATTCCTCCCCAAACCAGCAGCAGCTGGTTCCCAACAATTGGCTGAAAATCTGGTTTGACGAAGAGTCAAATCATTCTGATTCTAAAAAAAAGACAGAATTCTGTGTAGACTCAAATTAGAGGGATATGGCGTTTTAAAAATCAAGAACTGACTTTCATGTAACCACAGATTTAGAGATGTATCACTACCTGTCCTAACCCAGAGCTGATCTGACAACTTGCAGGTCAGACTAGGCAGCATGGGTAAGCCATCTGGAGTTCCAGCTGTTCCCTTGGCAGCAGTTGTCACATGGTCTCCTGATGCCAGTGTGTCCTTTGGTGCCAGGGCTGCCGTGGTGATTGAAGTCAAAGCCGCTGTCAACGTTAACGAAGGCACCATCGACATTTTGCCAGTCTCGGGGTGGGGATTTGTCCAGGCGCCCGTCTCCGTGGTGACCGTTGTCAGCGGCGTTGCAGGGGCCGTCCGCATTGGGCGTGGGACCACGGTTACATCGGGCACACGGGCTGATGCCACCCTGGATGAGGCTGGTCTTTGATGGGAAGGCGTTAAGGTTGTGCTGTTCACTGTGCTCGGGTGCCCCGTCATCAGGGCAGTTTGAGAGGCGGCACTTGACGCTGTGGATTGGTTGAGGGCATTCGCTGTCTCATTGAAACTGGCTGTTGATGGAGTTGGCCAAAGATGGGCTGTCAGTGATGTTGTCTCAGCTACCTCAGAGGCATAGTCAATCAGGGTCCTAAGAGAATCAAGTGCTGTGGATGGAGGTGATGGGTTCAGCGGTGTGGCTTTTGTGTCATCTGAGCTGGCCAAGGGTGAAGCTGTAATGACAGAATAAGAATCAGAGGTAAAATAACACATCCCTGTGTACATATACATGGATTATAGAATGACATGCAGGGTGACAGCATAGCTTCGCTGATTGGAGAAGGGATGGTTGTGTCATGAAAACTGCTATAACGTCCATCGGCTGGGAAGATGAAACATCTCATTTTGCAATGAATCAGTAAATACGAATCCTCAAGCTCCTGCTGCAGTGGTCTCTCTTTAGCAAGCTGTGGGAGCAATTGAATCCCTAATGGCTCATTTTGTGGTTTTAAAAATTCATTTGCATTAATTTGTGGCATTTGAGAAACACATCTCCTGGGGCGACAACTAACCAAAGGAGCAAGAGCAGTAGGCTCATGGCAACACCAATACTTCTAAGTATCCCTCCAAGCCACAAACCTATATCATTGATTTTTTTTATTGTTGCTGGGTGAAATGTTTGGAATTCCCTACCCGTGTCAATTGCCTTAATCAAGGGTTATTCTTGAGATTTTTTTTTAATGATTTCAGGAGTTCCTTATATATTCTTGCTAACCCACCTATGTGGTGCAGTCACATAGTAATGTTCTGTATATAAGTTGATTTATGGGATATTTGGACTCATACAGAAGTAGAATCAGAAATTTCTTATACACCACACTATTTAAATTGGGTTAAGTCAACAAGCATAACTTAGCAACAAAAATGTCAAAATAACAGACATTCTGTTAAATAAAGCAAATCCATCTCCCCAAACACACCCTTTGACAGAATGGTGAGGTACAATAAATATGTTTCAATTGCATTATTCGTGCAAAGCCGCAAATTTTTTACCAGGCAGCCACTACTATTTCTACTGCACCTCCGATCTCACACACACATTTAAATTTAACACTTGATACAACATTGATCAATAATGACATATATTGCCAAAGCTATTCATCTTGCATTCATCAAGACAATTCACTAGAATATCCATTTAAAAGGAAAACCAACAGTTTTCAGGCCAGTGAATTATCAGGTATATAGGTCATACATCATAAAGATTATATCAACAGCATATCCCTTTGGTTATTTGTGACAGGTGAGGTATTGACCATATGCAAAGAACCCATACTTGCCAATCTCACAACATAGTGCCCAACATGAAATGTGATTCCACAACTGGACAACATTTATTCAATAATCCTGAGTGTGTGAAGAATTACACTGACAACTAATTTGGGATTATCAGTTGGGCTCACACTGTGATACACTATACCAGGAACTACATATTTAATCCAGGGCCCTGTTCTTTGCAGACAGAAAGTACACGTGTATACCCTGTCCCTGTCTCAACTCAACAAAATAGCTCATAGTGATTCATTTCTTGGGGCAAATTCTTAACCAATCAGACTCAAACAGTTTGACTTAAAATTTAAGAAGGCCTTGCAGTTAACTGTCAATTGTCATTAACTGGTGCATTCTGCATGGTGATGTCCCCATCAATTAAAGTTCACTTGCCAATCAATCAGCACTTACTGCCCCAGTAGTCACTGACTGCCAATTGGAAAAAGACCACTTTATTCCTGACAACTGTTTCCAGTCTACCGATACTTGCTTGCTCCTTGCAGTATCCTTCTATTTCTAACATTCACGACACATCCCCGCCGCACCTTGCAGATGATACAGCAAAACCACCCACCCCTAACGTTGCCCCCACCTCCCCTCGACTAACCACCCCAGGACTCCAACCTGGCCAAGAGAAAGTCAACGACACAATTACCACAGCCACTTACCTTCCCAGCTTCCATCCCATTAAAGGTTTCTCTCCTGGTTCACTAGAGAAACTATGATTGAATGAGTATATAGGAGTAAGGAGTATGTAAGCATGGCAGAGCAACTCCTCACGCATTATGTCTCCCTCATGTATGAAGTCAAAATGTCTTTGATTAGTCACCAGCCCAATAGATTTTTCCTGTGTCTTTCAAGGCTTTCGGAGGCAAATTTGCCCATTGCTTCCATATATTATGAGTACTGCTCCCTACCTACCTGCACTGTGCAAATACTTTCAACACACAGGCTGCATTAGTTGATGTCTCAGCTTCATCACCATCAGGCAAACAGAGGATCGGCAATAAATTCCATCTGTGCCAACTACATTCACATCACAAGATCGAATTAAATAGAGTATAGGGCTTGGTTCATAAAGCTGGCTGAAGGAGTTTGAACGCTGGAAGACAATTGTTCTTTCCAATGTGTAGAGAAGAACAAAGTTGGACATTATGAACAAACACAGTAACCACGTTGAACGAATGAGGTCGGATGCAATTAAAAAATCTGTACTGTTTTATGAAGTCCTTCCGTCGTCTGTTTAATTATTGTGTCACTAAGTTTGACTGCACTGAATGGCTATTTTAGAAATACAAATGGTTTGTAGCTTTGTTTATGCTGGAAGGGGTTTGTCTTGTCAGAATTGTGGATTTAAGTAGGTGTTGTGTTTGGCCATTAAACCAGGTGAGAAAGATAAAAGGGACTTGTATTTATATAGCACTTTTCGTGAATTCATGGAGTCTGAAAGCAGTTTGCAAACTACTGTAGGGTAGTCAATGTTGTAACGTAGGAAACACAAACAAATTTTACAGTGCAAGCTTAATGTGATAATAACCAGTTAATCTATTTTAGTAATGTTGCCCGACCAGAACAATATAGATACATCCCTGTTCTTCTGCAATAGAGTGCCCTGGAATCTCAGAAGTGGACAGGGACCCCTCAGTTTAACATCTCATCTAGAAGCCAGCACCAACAACATGCGTCAACCCTGAACTGCCAGCCTTAATTTGATGTCTAAAGACTCTTGTTTGGGATTTGAGCTCAATCTTCTGAGTCAGAGGTGACAATGAGAACAATAACCCACAGCAGACATTAGAAACGGAGATAATCTTTGGGCTCAAATAGTTACAAATGATACCTTCAATGTGGCTGTTAAAGGGTATGGACATGAGTTACCACTGTAATATCAGAGAACATTATTAGATACAATGATTATCAATATACTAAATGAACTGGTGGCCAGTATTGGTGATACTGTTAATGAAGGAGTCACATTCTATACTATACCCATTTATTCTAGTGATTTAATTTCCATCATCAGTGTCAATAACTGTGGCCAGAGATGGTTTGAGAGCTGGCGGAGGTGGAGATGAGATGTTTTACACACATTGTGCTGTTATGATCTGGAATGTTGCAGTGCACTGCCGAACAGTGTGGTGAAGTCATCTCACTTTTTGGCAACTTTAAGGAAATTGGATAAATACTTGAAGTGAAAAGAATATTGCAGAGCTCTATGGGGAAGGAGCAGCGAGAGTGGCACCAATTAGTCAAAGAGCCAGCACATGAGTGGAGGGTGAATGGCCCCCGTTTCTAATGAACTAGGATGGTGAGAGATCTTTTTGATCATTAGTTGATTGTCCATTCAGATAGTGAAGAGAGCTACTGTCATCTCTAACCCAGAACCCTCACTTGCCGACGTCCTAATCCTTTCCCTCCATGACTTTGAGGGCCTGGGCCTCTTTAAATCTGGGAAATAAGCCTCACAGAGATGAATAAGTGTCCCAGTGTAGCTCTCCAGATTGAAACCTCAAGATTGTGCCAATTGGCTGCCAGTATATTGAGTCCTGGGGAATCGATGGAGAAAGAAGGCAGTTGAGGGAAGGCCGGGTTTGATAGATAAGGGGGAGGATAGCCATCACCATAAACAGCAAGGGTAACAGTGACTATGAAAATAACCTGAAACCTACCTGTGGAAGTACCTCCTAGCTTCCATTGCCCATAGAAGTGGATGGAGTGTAAGCACAGTGCAAGCTCAGTCCAGCCCTATCTACATCAGAAGATTTCCAGATTCAAAGGGAATTAGCATCTGAAATAGGTCACATTTTGAGCCTGACATTTTCCAAAATGATACTGATCACATTCCAGCACTAATGCAGAAAGAAGAATACTCACTCCAATTAACACCAAGGCAAAGGCATGAAAATGGACCTCCTCTTAGCTGGGAATTCTAGAACTGCTAAGATTGTAAAGAAGAAATCATATGTCATTGACTTTTTCTTCTTTTGGGTGAGAATTATTCCTGGTGTCAGCGATTTGAGATGGTGATCTCTTGTATCAGACTCCTTCTTATGTGTGTCAGCTGTCAAATTAGAAACTGGCATTAGGTGCCTTGAATATGCCAATTGAGTGTCTACTTAAAAAGAATAAAAGTTACAGGACTATGGGGAAAGAGTGGGGTGTGGAGGCAGATCATTGGACTATCAAATGCTCTTTCAAAGACCCTGCACAACTATGATGGGCCGAATGATCTCCATCTGAAGTGTTACATTTCAGGACCCTGCACAGAACAGCAGGTTCTGATGAAGGTGACACAAAGGTGATGGTTTTTAGAAAGTGTAACTGTTCAGTCGGGATTATGGGAGGAGTCAGTGACTGGCAGTATAGAAAGGAAAAGGTGTGACTATAGTTCAGCTCTTTACTACTTTGAATAAGAAAGACTAAGCCAAGAATCCGTGAGGTGGATGACAAGTGAGATAATAAATTAGAAAGCTAGAAAGAAATGATTGAAGGGGGTAACCTGATAGAGATTGTTTAAGCATTCATAGAATCAGTGTACATTGATCCAGCACATAAGGAAGCCATTTGGTCTATCAGCCATATGCTAGCTGAAAAACAGCTATCCAAGTTAATTGTACTCTCCAGCTCTTGGTCCACAGTCCTTTAGGTCGCAGCAGTTCAACTATTTATCCTAGTGTTTTTTTAAATGAGATGAGGGGAATGCCTATTCCACCATTCAGGCTGTGAGCTGCAGTCCCACCACACATTGGGTGAAAACATTATTCTTCTAAATTACTTCTGATTCTTCTACTGATTACTTACACCTCTGGTTCTTGACCTCCCAACAACAACTTATATTTATACACAACCTTTAATGCAATGAAATATCCTTAAATTCTTCACAGGAGCATTTTGAAGCAAAATATGATATTGAACCGCAGAAAGACATGGCAGGTCGAGCGAACAAAAGCTTGGTCAAAGAAGTAGGCTTGAAGGTAATGACTAAGAGAAATAGGGAGAGCTGGAGAGGTTTAGGGAGGGAATTCCAGGGTTTATGGTCTAACCAACGATGGCACCATTAAAATCAACGCTACTCAATGGGGCCTGTATTGGAGACCCTGGGGCAGAGTGGGGGGGGGGGGGGGGGGGGGGGGGGGGGAGTTGGTGGGTGGTTGTTGTGGTGTTTGAGGGCATGGAAGAAATAACATAGATAGGGAGGGGCAAGGCCATAGAGGAAGTTGAAATCAGGGATGAAATTTATAACATGAAACAGTTGCTTGAAAGGGAGTCGATTTAAATGAGTGAACGCATGTTTGTAGAAGACTTGCTGCAATTAGGACATGGGCAGGTGAATTTTGAGTAGCCTTAAGTTTCCGGAGGATAAAATGTGAGGAATCCAGCCAGGTGCTGTTGGAATAATTGAGTCCAGAGGTCAGAAAGGCATGGACCAAGGTTTCCACAGCAAATGAGCTGAGGCAGGGTTGAAGTTGGATGAAGACTGTTGAAGATACTAAAGAAGAATATCAACACCAGCGATTAATGATGAAGAACTCTAGCACAAAGTTGAGCTAGAAGCAGGTCCTGTGGACTTGGATGAAGGCAAGTTAGAGAAGATCAATGGCAGGATACTTTTTGGTTTACTTCTGGGCCCTATTGATAGATCAGTGGTCAGGACAGTGGACATGGGGCCCTTGTAATCTACTGTCAAACTATGAGCAGATAGCGATGTTGATGAACAGATTAGGTATAGAAAGCCAGATGCAGTAAACAAAGATGTTTCGGAAGGTGCTGCAGCATCAGCCATAAACTAAATTGGTAGAGGTCCGAACGGAGTGGGAAAGATTGGATTTAGAGTCAAACCTGAAGACGCTTTCGGTTGATGGATCACCACCATTCTCCCAGTTGGTGGTGACGAAATTAATAATTCAGAAGTACGCCAGGTTTTGTAAGTTTCAGTATCAAGAGAAGGCTGAGGAGAAAGTGTTGCTCCTGATGTTGTTATATCCATGGCAGTGTTTCTATTCATCTGTGGAGTTGTCATCACTTGGAATGTAAGAGGATTACTTTGTATGGTGGCAGTTTCCTCAACTGACTCTGTTGCTGATGCTTTGGTGTGCGGAGAAGAACGCAGGTAAGAGGACAATGTTCGCTGACGTGGAGATCCGGAAGTCCAAGGCCACCCTGGAGTCAAATGAGATGTTTCTAATGGTCGTTGTACAGGAGGAGACAATGGTGTAGAAAGGTCTAAAAGCTGGTAGATCATCCCAGGTCCTGTAAGATAGGCAGTATTGGATTAAAAATGTGTGACAATTGCTTTTACCTTTACTATGTTGGCCAGGACTTAGGATAGCTTATTGCACTCTCTAAAATATTATAAGGCATTTTAAATGTAACTAAACAGGCAAAAACAGCCTTTTGGCTCAACAAACTAACATAAAGAATCATAATATCATGCAGTACAGAAGGTCAGCTCAATATGCTTGGGCCGGCTCTTGGAAAGCTTTACCCCACTGCTTTTTTCCCTGAAAAGGTTTCGACTTAAATATTAATCTAATTCTCTTCTGAAAGTAACTATTTAATTTGCTTGGATTTGACTTGTAACTTAAATTCCAACAGGACAACTATTTTTAAAAACTAAAATGGACCATCACACATGGCAAGAACTTTTAACCAGAAGGACAGAAAGGTTTGTTTTGGTCAAGGGCTGAAAAAAATGAAAAATCTGAAATAGGAGTTTAACCTGGCCCAAACTCACCACTTTCAAGGACAGGACTGAGGGGAGGACAACCAATCCAATCTCAGAAAGTGGATTGGTCATTTAAATACTTTAACAAGGCTGTGTGCCTTCATTTTAACACTGATACTATTGCTATTTATGCAAAACTTATTGGTCATAGTTTAAAGTGTCTCATTTACTTGAAGTTAAAGCAGTATATCCTGGAATGAGGGGCGAAAACAGAAATTGATGGAAAAACTCAGCAGGTCTGGCAGCATCTGTGGAGGGAAAGCAGAGTTAACATTTTCAGGTCTGTTAACAGATCCAATGACCCTTCTTCAGAACAGATGGTAGCTAGGAAAAGGTTGGCATTTATGCAGAAAATGGGGTGGGGAAGGGGAGGAGTAAATGATAGGTGGAGATAGAGCCCAAAAGAGAGACAGAAAAACCAGTTGGACAGACAAAGGACTGGATAAAGATCAGTTTGGGAGAATGACTAGCTACTAATGAGGACTATTAGTAGCTGACAATAGATTGTGTGTGGTAGCAGCCCATGTGATGACAAAGCCTGGTGTTTGGGGTCAGGGTAAGGACATGGGAGAAGGTGCTCAAGCCCTAAAATTGCTGAACTCGATACTGAATCCAGAAGGCTGCTCATTTCCTGAACAGAAAATGATGCTTCCCTTCTTCTAGTTTGCGCTGATCTTAGCTGGAGCACTGCAGCACCCTGAGACAGAGATGTTGGCCAGGGAACAGGGTGGTGTGTTGAAATGGCAGGCAACTGGAAGGTCAGGGTCTTTTTTGTGGACAGATCGTAGGTGTTCTGCGAAGTGGTCACTCAGTCAGCAATCTTTTTCCCCATTGTAGAGCAGGCCACATTATGAGCAGCAAATACAACGGACTGGATTGAATGAGGTGCAGGTAAAGCGTTGCTTCACCTGGAAGGTGTGTCTGGGACCTTGGGTAGTGAAGAGGGAGGAAGCAAACTGGCAGGTGTTTGCAAGGGAAGGAGCAATGGAGATGTGGGGAAGTGTTGCGAGTAGAGGAGGAATGGACCAGGGTGTCCCGGTGGGAACGGTCCTTGCGGAAGGCTGACAAGGATGGGGAGGGGGATGTGTGTCTGGTGGTGGCATCCCACTGGAGGTGGCAAAAATGGCAGCTAATGATCCTTTGGATGTGGCTGCTGGTGGGACGGTAGGTGAGGACCAGGGGGTTGTTGGGGGGGTGAGGGCAATCGCTGTTATGAGAGGGAAGAGAGGGGGTGAGGGCCAATGTTTATTACAAATATATCTATTTTATTCTCATGCAAATTAAGTGATTTATCCAGTACTGTATTTGGTTTAAAAATGGCAAATTTTTGACTTGCAACTTCCAAACATTTTCATCCTAGGTAATTTCATTTATTTTTAAAAGAACACTTCAGTTCAGGGACTGCAGATACATGGGAACCACCAACACCTGCAATTTTGTCTCCAAGTCACATACCATCCTGACTTGGAACTGTATCATCCTTCCTTTACTGTAGCTGAGTCAAAGTCTGAAATTGTCTCCTTAACAGCACTGTGAACATCCCAACATCACACAGCCTGCAATAGAGCAAAATATTTTCCCTGTTTGGGAAATCTAGAATATTAGCTCAGTCTCAGAGTCATGGGCAAGTAAGGTAGGGCTGAGATGAAGAGACATTTCTTGAAAAGGTGGTAAATCTTTGGAATCTCTGGTCCTCACCTACCATCCCACCTGCATTCACATCTACAGGATCATTAAATGCTGATCTTGCTAGTTTCATCCTGAAAATTATTGTTTTTTAAGTGCCCTAGAGAAAACTGAAACTAAGTACCCATAGATATTTGGCAGGAAAACACTACCAGAAAATTCGGACCATTTATACAACAGTACGTTTCGTTCTAATGCAGGTAGTAGCATTTTGAGATAATTGCGACTTCAAAATAATTGTCACTTCCAGCAAGCCTGTCTGCTGGAAGCTTTCAACCTTTAACTCAGCCCAGTAACTACATCCATAATCATTTTTTGAACATCATACAGGCAGTCAGGCTTAGAAGATAGATTAATGTTCATGTTGGCTGCTGTCTTAAAAAATTAGTTTATAGATTGGAGGAGATTGTCTGACGCTAATTTTGTGTAGAGGTAAAGGTTTGTTCGGACACTCAATCCGATTCCCATTTGAATGGATATAAAATAGACCTGTGTTAAGAGTAAGTACCTTTCTGCTGCTAATTCAGCTAACTACTATCAGAAAACTGAAGGTAGCTGAATTTCTTCTTTACTCCCTTGTGATTTTGCAACTGAATTGCCCACCACATACTCTCCAAGTAGTTAGTAAAACCATTATATACTTGCAATTCTTTCAACTTCGTACAATATATTTGCTGCTCACAAAATGGCGTCTTGAGCTCAAATCCTGAAATTCAACGCCAGTCAGGAGGGTGAGTCTACCTACAGCACATGGACTGCAGCAGTTCAAGAAGGCAGCTCACCACCATCTTCTCAAGGCAATAACTGTTGGCCCAATCAGTGACATCCACGTCCCATCAATTTCTATTTTGTAGAGACTGAATGCAGATCACTTCAAAGAACACCTCTACTTAGTCCACAAACTTCACCACAAGATTCTGGTTATATGTCATCTTAATTCTCCATCTTGCTCCCACTCTGTCCTCTGCCTCCAGTACTGTTCACACAAAGATCAACACAAATTTGAAGAACAGAGTATCACTCCTCATTTAGGCATTGACTGTCTTCAGGACTTGACATTCGAGTTCAACAATTTCAGATCATAAACTCTGTCCTCTCTTTCTACAACAACAGTAACTTGGAATCATTCTGCTTTTCAAATGCACATATTCTCTAGAACCATCTTCTATTTCTTCATTCATCCCACCATTACCACCTTGCAATATTGTCTCTTCTGCTATTTCCTCTCTCCTGCCCTCCACTATATCTCAGGTTTACCATAGTGTTCTTTACTACCCTCCCAGCTTTCTCTGACTCTGTACTTTCTCAAAATGTGTAACAACTCTGATACGTTCCCTGTTCTGAGCGAAGGCTACTGATCAAAAACTTCAGCCCTGCTTCTATCTCCAGAGATTCTGCCACGCTTAGTGAACATTTCCACTGTTACCTGTTTTTAATTTCGAATTCACTGACATCTAGCTGGAAATCACGTAATGTTGCCACAAGTGTTGTAACTGTTGCAGATGTATAGTACAATATCGAAAGACACAAAAATTAAACAAAGAACATGCTCAAACCAATGAGTACTGCATCAAAGGTGACCAGAATATATTCCGCATAATCCTATTCTGAAATAATACTTTGAGCAAAGAAGTCATGGATGACTTGTTGATCTACAATGAGCAACTGGTCATATCTAGATTCCTTAGATTCGATCTATTTCAGAGGTCATATCAGGGTCACTTAGGTATCAAAGCAACAAGCCAAACCATAAAATTCAGTTCGATGGTTAGGGCTCTCAAAGTCATTAAAAAATTCATTTTAAACATCCTTCCTGAAGGGAGTAAGGTAGAAGGAGGAAGGTTAAATTCTTGAAAAAGACTCTACAACTGTGATCTTGTGCAGGTGAAACTGGAATAGTGAGAAGAATGGACATGCTCATTTCTACAAGAATAATGGAACAATTATTCTGGAAACCGGCTGGATAGAGTAGTGAATTGGTATTATCTGATGACTCACCCAACCTAGTTGAATAATAAAAATGGAAAATTCAAGTTCTACACCTCCTCCAAGAGAGCTGAAAATAAGATCATGTGGACTGGTGAAACCAGCACTGTGCACACAAGATGATGTCTGAGACTTGGAGGCAGATGTCAGATAAGTCTACAGTTTATTGAACAGAGTGAAGGAAAGATCTCATGACAATCAAAACTACTGGCAGATGGTTCTTTGATACCTTCATGTCAAGCCTTATCTTGCAGACATATTTGTTAAACCAGTGCTCCTGTATGTTCACCCACATCCCACCTCCTGTAGTATGTAGCAGCTCCAATCCCAAATAAAACGAGATAACAATTCCAGACAGTGATAACAAAGGAGTGAGATTTGAGTCAGATATGGGGGAATTAGCACCTTCCAATGTTTTCAGCCCAACCTCACTCAACCAGGACTACAATTCAGAAACTAATGGCTTTGAAATAGGAGAATCCTGGGCTTCAAGGGCCGGGTCATGGTTATTATACAGTCTTCAGGCCATGGTTTGGACATTATGGTTTATAAGCTATAACTGTGAGCTCCTAATGCTTATTATGGTGAATTACACCTTCCTAAAGCAGTTATTAAATGGCTTTCATACATTACAGCCTGTATCTTTTGTTAAGTGCCTGAAGTGTTTTCACAGCCCTATAAACTGTTAATTAATTTACGTTGCTCTCTTAATGGTTATTCTCCCATGCCACAAATTTGGATAATTGATGGTCGACGCAAGCTTTGTGCCTAACTCGTCTTTAAATACTTTTCCACATTTGGAAAAGTAAACACTATTTTTGAGAAAAGCGGAAGTAGCCCTTTCAAAACTGCTTTTTGCAGAAACACAAAAGGAAACCTAAGAAAGCAAAGAACTGTGGATGGTAGAGATCTGAAACAAAAACACTGCTGGACAAAGTGAGCAGCTCTGGCAGCAACTGTGGACAGAAAACAGAGTTAATATTTCAAATTCGGTGACCCTTCCTCAGAATTGATAGCAGCTAGAAAATGTATTTGTGCTGATGACAGGTGTGTTTGGGGTGGCAGGGGTGGGGAGTGAGGTCAGGAATAAAGTGAGCTGATAGGTGGAGACGGACCCCACAGAAACGAAAAAGAGAGAAAAAATTTCAAGCAGGCAAAGGGATTGTTAATATAATGCCAGAGAAGAAGAGAAGCTAAGGAGATAAGTGATAATGGGGGCAATGCGTGGGTGAAAATGGGTTGGCTGTGCTCAAAGCAATTTATATCATGACAGGGGTGTGGGATGGATTATCAGCATGGAAGGAGGTGTTTGTTGCTGTGGTAACGTGCAAGTGCCACTATTTATATGTTGTTCACATTAACCATTGGTAAGATTACTTGAGAAGGAGCAGCTCTGAATATCCAGCTTCTCCTGTTTCTGTCTATTTTGTTGGCATTATTGTCACATTTCCTGTGTCCATTCACACGTTTACACTGCTCCTTCACATCATCACTTCCAACTTGCTCTGTAACCATAATGTAGAGACCTCTGCTTCAAATTGGCCACTTGGTTATGTTTTAATGTGATTTTGTTGGGCAATGAAGGAAATTCACTGAATAATATCAGCCGTTTCATTTCTAAATAGGCCCCTGACATTGAACGATCGTTCTGAAAAGGTTTGATGTTTCGTGCAGATGAAATATGAATATTTTCCAAAAACAGCTTCAGGGTGAAGTCACTCCTTAAACTGAAACTCAATTTTGAGCAGACTGCATAAACAACAATAACTCACATTTTTGTATTGTCTATAATGTAGTAAAAATGTCTAGAGATACTCCACGGGAATATTAGAAGAACAAAATGCAGCTCTCAAAGTGTTCCAAAAGCTTTCCACCATCCAGGATAATGCTGTCCACTCAAATGACACCCAATCTGCCATCCCGAACAATCACTCCCTCCATCACCAGTGCAAAGTGGTGGTTCAGTACCATTCACAAGATGTACTGTAGCAACTCATCAAAGCTCATTTGATAGCACCTTCCAAACTCGCAGCCTCCAACGCCAAGAAGGGCCAGGCCATTAGAGGCATTAGGAACATGTTCCCCGGAGGCATGTCAGGCCAGATCTGTCTCCAACTTGGAATAATGTCATGTGGACCTACCTATACCATACGGCCTGCAGCAGTCTAAAGTGGCAACTCACCACCAGCCTCTCAAGGACAATTATGAATGGACAATAAATGATAGCCTATTCAGGGATGCCCACATTCGCCAAAAAAATAACAAAACAAAGGTCAAGATGATTTTTACCAGTTTCTCCACATCATCTTTCAATAGTGTGTTAAATATACAGGGAATCCGTAGTTAAAACTTCCGCTTTTATCACTTATTTCTTTAAACATGTTGCTATGTTATTAGGTCCATAATTCTTATTGAGCATCAAGAAGATTCATATTAACAAGATATACTGCAGCTCTTACCTGACCTGACTGGCACCATTTTGGAACGACCTTCCCTGTTTCATCTTCCGACTTGCAGCCTCTCCCTGTACCCCAAAAGCTGCCTGGGTTTTTTGCCAGGCAGTCCCAACCCACCAGGCCCAGACCTCCCACTAGAGCTGCCCGTCCTGGTGCCAGGCACTGCCGAGCTCCACGGCCAGAGGGGCAGTGTCCTCCATAGCCCCTGACCACAGGAGCACCAACCACTCCGAGCTCAGCAGCTGCCTCCACCCCCTCCTCGAAATGGGAGGGTAGCTGGGATGGCAGGGACCCTCTGGCACACTGGGCCTTGCAGACTGCGCAACAACGCAGAAAAGCCACCAAACTCCAGCTTGACTAAAACAAACATCACTCCCAGATCAGACAAAGCTCAGCAGTTGCCCACCCTACTCACTTCCCGAACAGCCATGAGCATTGGCCTGACGCAGAAATGCACACAGCACTGGACGATCCTACAGTGGGGATGTTCACCGATGATTGCGCCATGTTCAGCACCATTCGTGTCTCCTCAGGTTCTGAAGCAGTCCACGTTCAAATACAACAAGACCTGAACAATATCTAAGCTTGGCCTGTCAAATGGCAAGTAACGTTCATCTTACACAAATGCCAGACAATGACCATCTCCAATAAGAGACAATCTAACAACTGCCCCTTGACATTCGACGGTGGTACCATTCTTGAATCCTCATTATCAACATCCTGGGGGTTACCATTGACCAGAAACTCAACTGCATTCACCACATAAACACAGTGGCTACAAAAGCAGGTCAGAGACTAGGAATACTGCGGTGAGTAACTCACCTCCTGACTCTCCAATGCCTGTCTACCCTCTACAAAGGTACAAGTCAGGAGTGTGATGGAATACTCCCTACTGGCCTGGATGAGAGCATCTCCAACAACACTCAAGCAGCTTGACACCATCCAGGACGAAGCAGCTCACTTAATTAGCACTGCATCCATAAGCACCCACTCCCTCCACCACTGGTGCTCAGTAGCAGCAGTGTGTACTATCTACAAGATGCGTTGCAGAAATTCATCAAAGATCCTTACACAGCACCTCCCAAGTCCACCACCACTTCCATCTAGAAGGACAAGGGTAACAAATTCAGGGGAACACCATCATCTTCAAGTTCCCCTCCAAGCCACTCACCATCCTGACTTGGAAATATATCGCAATTCCTTCACTGTCGCTGGGACAAAATCCTGGAATTCACTCCCTGAGGGCATTGTGGGTCAACCTACATTAAATTGACTGCAGCAGTACAGGAAGGCTCACCACCATCTTCTCAGCGCAGCTAGGGACAGGCAATAAATGCTGGCCAGCCAGCGACGCCCACATAGCATAAATGACTAAAAAAGGAGGGAGACAAAGAGAGTGTGGGAGTGGTGGTGGGTGGGGTGGTTTTTATAGGAAATGCGTGCCGGGCACCTTACCAGTCATGAGGAAGGGAGGAAGGAAGGTCAAAGCCCCTCAGCCAGCCAAGAAGCACTGCCCTACCAAGCTATGGCCTGAGTAGACCCCAGAAGCAAGGAAGGGTGCTGCAGACCCCAAAATGATGCCACCAGTCAGTGGCCATGCAATAGCCTCAGCACGGAGTCCAACGAACACAGCCCCCATCATCACTGACCCCAGGCAGTGCAATCACCACCACCCCAACCCATTACCCAGGTTAAGCTCTCAGAAGGGACCACTACTGGGCACAATGTAAGTAGGATGCTCAGTTATTTTATTTACTGTAGAAGTTAGCCATTTAACCTACAGGTGGCACTTTGCTTCAACCTCGTGGGCACAGGTAAAATATTTTCACCTTTTTTTTTGCAGAGCAAGGCCCTACAGGACCTAACTCCAGATTTAACATTGATTACTGTGGGGATCAATGCTTCACTTAAAGTCTTTTCACTAATGGTTGTGATTTTCAGGAACACAACGCAGACTCCAAGCGGGGACTCCCTGTATTTTCAGGAAAGAAAAATATTCCTGGGTCATAGGGAGTGAAACAAAATGTACCGACCTTTAAAACAGTCAGAACAGGAAGAACAGGCTACCATTGACTGCGTCCTGTGCTGTATGATTCTATGATCTAGTAGTTCTTGGACAAGATCTGCTGATCCTGACTTATTGACATTTAATCCATATACAAGATGCAACAATGGTTCAAACTGATGATATTCCCATAGAAACATGTTGAAACAAAGGCTGCAAAGGGTAATGATTTGTGCAGTATAAAAAGACCAATGGGCTCGCGTTCTCATTTCTCAATGTGTGGCACAATACCAGATGGCACATGTGCCAGTGATGGAGATTTGAGCTGATAGCTACTTGGTCAGTGCCTCTCGGTTTTTTTGGCAGAAGAACAACTGCCAGCTGAATTAGAACAGAAGGATCAGATTTAAAATGAACAGCGCTCAGGCCAGGGTTTCAGAAAAGCTCCAGAGAGTTTCTCATTTCTTCCCTCACTTCATGCCTCCCCATCCCCACCCAACACCTTGTGATCTCCATCTACTTAGCTCAGAATGAAGCCCAAGATGCCATAATCTGGGGACCTAACATTGCCAGCAATGATACTTAAAATAAAAAAAAAATCTTTCCTACAGGTGAGAGCCTTGGAATCTGAAGGTTGCAGGTTCATTTCACAATCAGAGAACTTGCGCTTATATCCTACAGTGTACTTAGAAGGCAGACAGAGTCAGAAGCTCTGTCTTTCGGATCAGATGTTAAACCAAGACCCTCACACAAGTACATAAGTGATTCTGAGGCACTACAACAAAGCACAGAGTGGAGGTCTCCTCAGTGTCCACGTTTATCCTCAATCAACACCACAGAAAGTATCTATGCACTAACAGTTTGCAGCCTGTGACAGTTTGTTGTACACAAATTAGCTGCCATCTTTCCTATACTACCACTGTAACTATGCCTCAAAAAGGTACTGCAAAGTACCAACATCCTGATGTTATAAGTAAGTGCAAGCTTTTGTCCTTTCAATTAAATTAAACTTAAAGCATTCTGATTGTCTACGTGCACAACATCTTCTCAATGTATTCCAATGAGAGCTGATATTCTGAAAAGCGATATGAACATACAGTCCATGGAGCTTATCGCACAAGCTTTGGAGAGAATGCATTTATTATCTATACAGAGTGGATTTTGAAACCATAAAGCTAGGCAGCTGACAAAGCCTATGAACTCTCACTTAGCAACCACCTCTGCTAGCTGTTAGCATATATATAACAATCTCAGCACTCCAACAGCCAACAGCTGACAGGATATATCCAAAGGAAAGAAATCTTGCATTTTTATAGCCCCTTTCTCAATGCCCCAATGTCTCATAGCACTTTACATCCAATTAACTACTGTTGTAAGGTGCAGTTGCTGCTGTAATGCAGGAAACGTGACCACCAATTTACACACTGCAAGCTCCGAGAAACAGCAACAAAATAACAACCAGATACGATGTTGATGTTTTGTGATTAGATTTAGCAATAAATGTTAGCCAGGGCACCATAGTCTGTCCTTCCAACTGGCATCATAAAATCTTTTGTGTCCACTAAAGTGATTGTTTAATATTCCATTTGAAAGATATTGAACTGAATCTTACACTTTTTTGATTGAGTTCCAGTTGTGTTGATTGTTTATCGCTGCCAGAGCTAGTGAATTTTTCTCAACATCTCTTACCAAACTCCCTTCATTAACCACCTACCTCGCCCTTTTGGCATTTCTCTTCCGATTCCAGCCCCACCTTACCACCTGCTGTTCCCAAAACAACTCGACTCTGACGGATTATCCTGGAATTCACTGGTATCTCTGCCGCTGACACCATCTTTAAAAGCCCATGCACACCCAGATTATCAGCCCAGAGATGCCCTGCATTGTTCCTGACATTTGTCCCGGACATGGCAAAAAAGGGGAAACTGGTACTCTGATTTGCAGGCAGAGACCTGGAGGTCCTGCTAGATGGGGCTGTGCCATGCTGGATGCCTCTGTCCCTCAAAGCCACTAGTGGAGGCGACAACATTGGTCCATGCCAGCCTGGCTTGAGGTTGCCATCCAGGTCAGTTTTAGTGTCAGCTTTCAGAAGTGTAGGAAGAAGGTCAATGTCCTTCCTCACTCTGCAGCATAAGTGCAACTCTCTTTTCTCTGCTGCCTAACACTTACTCTATCTCTGCTACTCTACCTACTTCCCTCCAAGGTTCATGCTCTGCCACTCCCACTATTGCCTGCAACATCGTTCCTCATTTGTTGTCACTCACCCCAACTCCCGATACCACTAACCCTACATGACCTCAGCACTGCCTACTCACCCTCTTGAGTCACCTGCTCACTGCAATAGCTGTGCCACTCACTTACATTTGCCTTGATACCCACCATAACCTAATTCCAGGAGAACAGCTCCAATAGGGTAGAGAAAGTTATGGCAGGTTGCGGGCTGCCAACATTTGCTTCTTCACCTCTTACATGGAGAGCATCTGACCTTGACTGCAACAAGTGGCTGACCAAGCATGCCCAAGCTCCTGGACTGGTATCAGAGGCTATCTTGACTTACTGAGTTGGAGTCCCCTGACTAAATGATGTCTGTCCTGACTTGGTTGAGGATTGTTGACCCTCATAAGAAGTGAGCACTGGAACAGCAAGCCAACAGGCTGGAGATGCAGCCTGGTCCAGTCCACGAGCTGATGCATGTCCCTGAGCACACAGTGCCCTTGCTGCATCATTACAAGCTTAGCAACCTGAGATGTAGCAGTGACGTGCAGAACCATACTGTGAGTGAGTCGTGTGTGTGCCCTGAGGGTTCTTAGAGGCTGGCATATGTCAGATGCCCATGTCCGTAGGTGTGGGGTGCAGGTAGCTGGTACTCATGGTCCTGAATGCTGTCCAACATGGAGGTCCTATGGAGCAAGCAGTGAGCTGAAGTCACCATGTTCCCGCTCTGACTTCCATCTTACAATTTCTCAGCATTTAGCTTGTTCACTGTGTTTGGTAAAGTAGGAAGCTGAATATTAATGAGGCAAGTTGGACACCAGCAAGGTGTTTAACAAACAATAATCCACTTAATTGGCAGCTTGCCACTGTCTCGTGAGAAACTCGCTACAACACACACACACACATACACACACTCAACACACACACACTCAACATACACACTCTCACACACACACTCAACATACACACACACTCAACACACACTCAACACACACACACACACACACTCAACATACACACACACTCAACACACACTCACACACACACAAACACACTCAACACACACACACACACACACAAACACACTCAACACACACACACACTCAACACACACACACACAACACACACACACACACACTCAACACACACACAGACACACACAGACACACACAGACACACACACACACACACAGGCACACACACCCCCCTACACACATAAAGATTCAGTGAGTTGCTCCCAGCATCAAAATAGACCTTACCTTACTTATCATGCAATTCTGCCACCAATATTGCCATTGCCCTGTTCAGACTCTTAAAAGTTTTTGCCATCATTTCTGACAGTGCCGCACTCCCTCAGTGTTCCATGCAGATTGTCCGCCAAAATTTTCCCAAGTGTGTTCCAGTCTCTGGAGTGGGATTATGAACCCACAAGCTTCTGATGTAACGACAGAAGGGCAAATCACTGAGCTACAGCTGCTTTCACTTGAAAGTAGCACAGCATTTAAAATGGGTTAAATGCAGGGGATGATCTGCTCGAAATAGCCTGTGTGTTTCATACATTATAGTTCATCCAGGATAAAGCCAGCATGGTGGACATACTGGAGACTTGCTCTTGTTAGATTAGGACACACATTTATGTAGTGCCTTTCCCATCCTCAGCACATGACCCAAAATACTTCACAGTCATCAGTTTCCACGCGCAGTCATTGTTGTAATGTGAGTAAATGTACCATCAGACATGAAGCAGGTGTTGACAGGGAAAGAGGAAAATCAGAACCTAATAAGTACAAACAAAAAAGAACATTTGCAGCCAACATTACAACATATCTATACAAAGCAAGCATGGCTGTGGGAAACAGTTTGCAGTTCCCTACAGCAAATTGTCAGTGGAGCCCACGTCTACGTCATTACCATCAAATAAAACAGCAGTATAAAGGTGACTCTATACTACCAATCACCGAATGGTTTGAGTTGCAATTGGCTCCTGTGCTATGATACACCATCATACACAGTTGTCTGTATCAATATCCTTCTTATGTCTAAACAAAAACCAAAAGAACTGCGGATGCTGTAAATCAGGAACAAAAACAAAGTTGCTGGAAAAGCTCAGCAGGTCTGTTCTGAGGAAGGGTCACCGGACCCGAAACGTTAACTCTGTTTTCTCCTTCACAGATGCTGCCAGACTTGCTGAGCTTTTCCAGCAACTTTGTTTTTGTTCCTTCTTATATCTGTTTTAAATGATTTTGGGACGCAGATCAGATATAAGCTAACTAAACCTCTGTACAAGCTGGAGGGGCTGAATGATCTGCTTCTCATTTCTATCCTCCCAAGGCAGAGCAATGTAGACAATTTTACAATTATAGAAACAGAAACAGAAAATGCTGGTGAAATTCAGC
Organism: Rhincodon typus; assembly: GCF_021869965.1. NCBI lineage: Eukaryota > Metazoa > Chordata > Chondrichthyes > Orectolobiformes > Rhincodontidae > Rhincodon > Rhincodon typus. The sequence continues at coordinate 38,656,600 of NC_063348.1, forward strand.
AGATCTGGCTGCATCTATGGGAAGAAAACAAAATATGAGTCCTGATGAAGATTCACCAGGCTTGAAGGGTCTAGGCCCGAAACATCAGCCTCTCTGCTCCTGTGATGCTGCTTGGCCTGCTGTGTTCATCCAGCCCTGCACCTTGTTGTCTTGAAATGTTAACTTTGCTTTTTTCCCACAGGCCTGCTAAATTTCGCCAGCAATTTGTTTTTGTTTCATGGAATCCGTACAGTGCAGATAGAGGCCATCCAGCCCATCAAGGCTACACCCACCCTCTGAAGAGCATCCCACCCAGACCCACCTGTCCCATCCCTGTAGCCCTGCGTTTCCCATGGCTAATCCACCTAGACTGCACATCTTGATATCCAGGTCAATTTAGCATGGCCAGTGCAGCTAACCTGCACATCTCTGGACTGTAGGAGGAAACTGAAGCACCCCGGAGGAAACCCACGCAGGCACAGGGAGAACGTGCAAACTCTACACAGACAGACAGTAACCCAAGGTTGGAATCAAACCCGGGTTCCTGGTACTGTGAGGCAGCAGTGCTAACCACAGAACCATCATGCTGCCATTTCAGATTGCCAGCATCCATCAGTTCTTTGTTTTATTAAACAATTAGAGTTCCCAATCCCAAAACACTCACACTGCACACCACCCAAACTTTCCTTTTTTATTTCCCCCCGAGTTATGTGGGGCACGTTGGCAAGGCCACATGTTTTTGAACATACCTCGGTGCCTTTGTGAAGGTGGTGAGGAGATGCTTTCTTACACCTTTGCAGTCTGTGTGGTATAGGCATACCCACAGTTCTGTGAATGAGGGATGTTTCATTCTTAGTGAACTTTGGTGTAGTACTTTGATATAACTTGGTAGCTTGTGTGGCCAATTCAGAGGGTTGTGAAGTGCCAGTCATATTGCTGTAGGTCTGGAGTCATGCATAGACCAGATAGACAGGATAGTGAAGGCTTGCCTTCACTGGTCAGTGCATTGAGTATTAGAGTTGGGACATCATGTTGTGGCTATGTAGGACATTAGTTAGGCCACTTTTGGAATACTGTGTTCCGTTCTAGTCTCCCTGCTATAGGAAGGATGTTGTTAAACTTGAAAAGGTTCAGAAAAGATTTACAAAGATGTTGCCAGGGTTGGAGGGGTTGAGCTATAGGGAGACATTCAGTAGGCTGGAGCTACTTTCCCTGGAGCTGCCTGATAATCAAATTTCCAATAGCTGACTGAAAGAATTACACATGATTTCAAATTTGTGCATGTATGCTGTTGTAAACAAGCTAAAAGCAATATTGTTTGAGCACTGTTCAGCAAAAAACTTATATTCCATCTCCAGAAAAGAAAATCTTTCATTTAACTTCAAAATTGATTGAAAATCCCCTTTCAATCCCCTTCCTATACTTCAACTTGACAGTTCATTGTCCAGGAAACAGCTGAAAGCTATTCTCAAATTCCTATGGCTTTTTCTATATCTTGCCTTTTGCCAGCCAGTTACAATCCAAGTTCTGAACTGACTTTCACAGTGATTGTCAAATTAGAGATTCTTCCCTCTAGCCAACCTAGGCAAGTCTTCCTATTTTGTTCAAATTCTCAGAAATGTGATCACTAAGTGCCAGCTCCTGTTTGCACGTTGCCGGGTAACCAATGGGTCCACTATTTTTTCTCCTTAACATATAGGACCATCTTCATCTTTCCACTCTCTCCCTGCCAGATGCTGGCAGACTAACCACTCTGTGGTTCTGTGATGTCTTAAGAAAATCTCTGTAGGCCAATACTATAAAAGCTTTACATGCCTCTTCCCCCTCTGAAAGCCCATTTTCATGGCAACAAGAATCTTACGAGCCTTTTGTCCAGGTAAAAATGCAAATCAACTATTTTCTAACACCCATGGAATCAAATGGATGGGTTATAATATAGCCGTTTAAAAACCCTGACATTTCTAATACCTCCCTGTGTGTTGGCTGCTAACAATTTCATGCCACTGTCAGCACAGCTGCCCTGCTTATTGTCTACAGGTTTGAATTCAGTTCACCCAGAGAGGAAGCATCAGACCACATTGCTGCGGTTGTGGATATAGGCCAGACCAAGTAAGAATGGCAGATTGCCTCCCCTAAAGAACAACTAGTGAAACAAACGGGTTCTTACAACAATCGGCAATGATTACATTTGGCAAACTTTTTATTCCAGTTTTTGGTTAGTGATCTCCAATTTTATCATCTGGCATAGTCCCTAGCCTGAGGTTCTGAATTACTGGACCAGCAACATCACCACTGTGCCTCCCCCATATCTTGCAGTTTCTCCCCAGTCAGCCAAGCTGGACCCCCCCTCTAAACTTCAACGATCAAACCAGCCAAGCTTGATGTTGGATAGAACTTAGAGCAGCTCACATGATCTCCTCTATTTCACCATATGACCCTAATTAAAGAGACAGTCAGAAAAGCTATTAATTTTATAAACATCATTTAAAGCACTATAAAAATTGTTGGTTAATCTAGTGTAGTCATCAACACATAGCACGCGATTGCATTCAACTTTATACAAATGCAGTTCTTGGAACTAATATATTATGGCCAATATCAAACCAGTTTATACATCTGTCAATATCTCAATCTGTTAGCCTTTATAATTCACCACACAAAACCAACAGGCTAATATTTTAATTAACTGGTGCTATAAAACATAAATATTATTACAGTCCATCAAAATGAACTGCAAAAACGCACACAAGTTATTTCTCCCTCAGGTTTTTAATCTGTAGAATTCTGCTCTATAAACTTGAGGCTGGGGAAATCGCAATTCAGATTGGTCAAGATAGAAACACTGATCAGAAAACTGGGCACGTATTTGTTCTTTCTGATAACAGCACATCAGAATGAATGACTCATGACCTATTTCCAACTTAAAAACTGGAATATTGTTTCCAATTCAATAAACCACATATTGAAGGATGAGGTATTAGAGTTGTTGCAGAAAGGATTTACAAGAATGGTTCTAGGGATGAGAGACTTCAGTTACACTGTTAAAATTGAGGCAGCTGAGGCTTCCAGAAGAGCAGTTTGAGAAACGTTTTGATACAGCTGTTCAGAATCGTGAGTGGTCTACTGAGAGTAGAAAGAGAGAAACTGTTTCAATTGGCACGAATGGTCAAGAAGCAGAAGGCACAGATTCAAAGTGACCATCAAAAGAATCAAACATGGTGTAAATACACACTAAGTGGTTAAGATACGACATGCCTGAGAGCATGTTGGAAGCAATTTCTATTTGGGCTTTAACCCAGCAAATGTAATTATCTTAAAGAACACGACAGTGAAGCAAAGCTAACTAAATCTCTCTTAGAGCAGATATGTGACTTGTCAGCTGAATGACCTCCTTCAAACAGAGATGTGTACATAAAGGTGGAAGAACAGATTGTTTGCAAGTCCTTTGAATGGAAAATCTGGCTCAAAGAACTGTATGCTCTTTGACATTATCACTGTAACTGCTGCTCCAGTTCCTGTGCAGTGAATCCCTACTTATCACATACTTCAGTGCTCTGTTTCACAGTTTGATATCTCTATGACGAGAAATTTGTTCTGTAATCTAACTTGTCTCTTTATTTTCATGCTTTATACTTCTTCTAACTTTGCCGGACATATCATGCTGTGATGATCCATCTAATCCAGCAGGAATCTACATTCCTTCATTATTTTAAACACTCATAAATCTTCTAAGCCCTGATTTCAAATGAAATTGACTGGCAGGAATTGGTAGCTAAAATGATGGGAGTTCCTTACCTTCTTCCATTTCCTATCTGTCACAGCAAGCTGCCTGTGCATAAACGGGAAGGAACACAACACGCAGGAAGAGGGTGATCTTACTTTAACACATGCTCAGTCGGGCTGGGAGATATCATCAGGAATCTTCCGTAATTTGGAGTTGAGACTTGAGGCAAGCTTGAAATTTAATTTCTCATTCCCAAACCTCTCGCATTGGGTTACTTCCACTTATGATCCTCTTCCCTGACCTACCTAATCAGGACTCAATCTCTGTGGTATAGATTTCCCCATTCTGGACAGCAATTTGAATATGGTACTACATCAAGGATTTCTGCCATCCAGCAATGGCTATATCACCAAATTAAGTAGCCAGATTTAAGAATTCTCACCAACAGCAAATCCAGAAACAAAATGCACTGATTCTTCTTCTTCATACTCTTTCTAAATTTTACAGGAGGAATTAAAAAATCCAGCCATGTACATTATTAATGTTTGTTTATATTTCTAAAAAAAGGACGAAAGAAAACAGAACTTTTACCATCACGGAGACACTCGACATTATACAAATGTAAAATTAGTTATTCAGAGTAAGGAAGATTACTCACAAGCAGTAGCAGCAGAAGGAGTAATTATAGTTTGGTACAATGTTAAAAATTCAAGTTAAACCTCATGAAGAAGGCATTACTTTTCCTGGAGGGTTTTGAACTGTAATAGTACAGCACAAAAGGCCAAGATCTCAGCAATTCAGAGAATTCTAATGATTGCTATATGTGGAAATTTCAACAGTACACTGTGTAATGGAACAGGGAATAACTAGGGGAATTACCGTTAGCAGCTAAACATGTTGGCACATGCGTGTTTAACTGCACATGTCAGAGGTTGCTTTCAGTCTTATGTTGATAGGCGAGTGTGTCTTTATCTGCCGACCAGTATCTTTATCAAACAGTAGCAACCATGCATCATCGTTAGCCACGAGCGAGGTCCCGTAAGACTGGAGGGTAGCGAATGTTGTGCCCTTATTCAAGAAGGGCTGTAAAGAAAAACCTGGGAATTATGGACCAGTAAGCCTAACGTCTGTGGTACGTAAGTTACTTGAGAAGATTCTGAGCCATAAGATATGCATGGATTTGGAAAGACAGGGTTTGATTAGGAGTAGTCAGCATGGTTTCATGCATGGAAGATCATACCTCTCAAATTTATTAGAGTTCTTTGATAACATTACCAGGAAGGTTGATGAGGGCAGGATGGTAGATGTTGTCTATATGGATTTAAGTAGGGCCTTTGATAAGGTTCCACATGGCAGGCTGTTCTGGAAGGTTAGATCTTATGGAATCCAGGGACAGCTGGCAAATTGGATACACAATTGGCTTGATGGTAGGAAGTAATAGTGGAAGGATGCTTGTCAGACTGGAGGCCTGTGCCTCAAGGGTCAGTGCTGGGCCCATTGCTGTTTGTTACCTATAGCAATGATTTGGATAAGAATGTACAAGGCATGATAAGTAAATTTGCAGATGACACTAAAATAGGCAGTATCGTGGACAGTGAGGAAGGTTATCAGAAATTGCACAGGATCTCAATTAGCTGGGGAAGTGGGCCAAGAAATGGCGAATAGAGTTTGATACAGAGAAGTGTGAGGTGCTGCATTTTGGAAGTCAAATCAAGGTAGGAGTTACATGGTGAATGGTAGGGCCTTAAGAAGTGTAGGCGAACAGAGGGACCTTGGAGTTCAAGTACATGGTTCTCCAAAAGTGGAGTCACAGGCAGACAGGACAATGAAGAAGGCTTTTGGCCACTGCCCTTCATCAGTCAGGCCACTGAGAATAGAATTTGGGAAGTTATGTTGCAGTTGTACAGGACGTTGATAAGGCACACTTGGAGTACTATGTTCAGTTTTGGTCACCTTGCTATAGGAAGGGTGTTATTAAACAGGAAACAGTGCAAAGGAGAATTACAAGGATGTTGCCAGGTCTCAAGGGACTGAGTTACAGGGTAAGGTTAGACAAGCTTGGACTTTTTCTTTAGAGCATAGGAGACTGAAGGGGGGATCTTGTAGAAGTGTATAAGATCATGAGAGGCATGGAGAGGGTGAATCCACTCAGTCTTTTTTCCCAGGGTTGGGAAATCAAGGACTTGAGGGCATCAGTTTAAGGTAAGAGGGGAAAGAATACATGGGAACCTGAGGGGCAACTATTTTACTCAGAGAGTGGTACGCATTTGGAATGAGCTGCCAGCGGAAGTGATTGAGGCAGGTACATTAACAACATTTAAAAGGCATTTGGACAAATACATGGATGGGAAAGGTTTAGAAGGATATGGGCCAAGTGCAGGGAAACGGGGTTAGTGTGGATGGACACTTTGGTCGGCATGGACGAGTTTGGGCCGAAGGACCTGTCTCTGTGCTGTAGGTCTCTATGACTCTATGTCAATTTGTGAAAGTCTGCTTCACAGGACAAGTGAAGGGTTAAAATTTTGCACACACCACAGCTTGAAGGTGTACACTGAAACACTTTGTATTGGGGATAATTCATCATAACTAAATCCCAGGTGTCATATATTCATGGACAATTCCTGAGGGTCAGGGAAGGAGAATAAAATAGTACATTACTGTATTTGCATAGTCTGTCAAGTATAAATTGACCAGATGATGGTGGGATAAAGCCCTTATATTTTGCACTCTAAATTAATCAGAAGTAATCATGAGGAAATCAAATTGTGATTAATCAGTTAAAAATCATGATAGTGCACACAGCAGTTATGATATAACGATACATTTTAAAATCATTTCTTTGGCATCATTAGCATGACCAGCATTTATTTCCCATTTGTAGCTACATATGCACTGAGGAAATCCACTCAGCCCCTCAACCCTTAGTTTTCTATTATCTTCACCTACCAGCTTTGGTTCATCTGCCTTGACATCCTTCCTAATTAATCCCAGTTTTAAAATTTTCAACTCACTGCTATTCCTCAGCTGCAATGGGCTTTCTTTTGGAGGATTACCAATTTTCACTACCCTTTTTGTGAAGAAGTATTCACCAACGATTTCGCCAATATCAACGTCAGACTCCAATTTTTGCCTTGCTATGGAAATAGTTTCTACCAACATTCCAAATCTGTTGATTATGTTAAACATTTCCATTAGATTGCCCTTTAATCTAAACTCAGGCTGTGCAATCTGACCTCATTATTTAACCCTTTTACCTCATTTCGTGGGAGGTAAAGGACCTTCTTATTCAAACCACTGTACTGTGGAAACGCTCCCATGGTACTGTTAGGCATCTAGTTCCATGCATGCTCACCATACATCCGAGTATATTCGGTACCTGCATTGCTAAGTAAAACACGCTCACCAACACAGGCCACATGAGGATTTCCAACCCTCCAGGATTGCCATAAACTCTCCAGGATTTGAAGATAAATCTGCTGGATATTGTTGCAAGTAAAATCCAGGAAAGAAGTCCACAGGGCCATTAAGAAAGTGGAATCCTTCAGTCTACTAGTTACAGAATATTGCATATGGAAGGAGATAAGTTGACAGATGATGGTGAGTCCACACACTTTCTACTTGGCTGCAGGACAGTGGCAGGACACCAGTAGTGTGTTGGACAGCCAATGGTGGGAGTGTGTGGGTGCAGCCTTTGTAGGTAGAAAGTTATGTGATGAAACCTTCAGGAACACATACAGCCAGATTTGGCAACCTCAGTTTCTACTGTTCTCTACCTGAGACCATGTTCCAGCTGTACTTAGCCCAGTTTGACCTCCTGTGGCCAGAATCTGGGTCCTCCTCGGGAAATTGTGGACCATGGATGCCACTCCAGACAATCAGAATAATTAATAAAGGTCTCAGATGAACTGGTGGGCAAGCACAGCCGCTCGTTGTTTGTTGGCTCCAAATAGAGAGTTGCAGAACAGATGATCTATGTGACATGTCATCTTTTCAACTACAGCAACATCAAATATCCAGATTCAGCTGTGGCTCAATGGTCAGCATCCTCTCCTTGATGTCTAAAGGTTTGTGGATTCATGAACTACTCCAGAGATTTGAGTTCTATCTACGCAAGATCGAGGTTTACATTCCAATGCACTATTGAGGAAATGATGCACTATTGGAGGTGATGACACTTGAAACAGATATTAAATGCAGATCCGACTTGCCTCCAGAGGTAGAGATAAAGGATTCCATCATACTGTTTTGAACAGCATAAAAAGGAAGGTGGCAAGAGTAGACCATTCTTCCCCTTAAACCTAGACCAACCCACACCACCAACTTGCCTCTATTCCCTCTACCAGTTATTTAAAATCTATGTTCCCTGTTTACTGGCACACTGCTGAGGGCAATTCACTCTCTCTAGGCTCCTCATAATTTTATGTACCTCAATCAACTACGGCCTAAGTACCCCCCAGCCCTCTCCAATCCCCTTGTTCCGAAAAAAAACCAGACCAACATGGTGCATTGGTACCAGTATTGGGAAAAGAAGGAATAATCCCATTGGGATGGGTTCAATTTAAAGCAGACTGGAATCAGCGGATCATATAACCAGGATTTGGACAGGGCAGTAAACAAAAACAGGGGTCAGATGAAGGGAGATTTAGAAATCAAAGGAATAAACATCAAAAAAGTACAGCACCACATCAATTTGTGTAAAGAAATGCAAAGTGAGACAGTGAGGGACAGAGAGATTAGCACTAAAATTATATCACTGAATAATGTAACTGTAAAGAACAACAGTGAAAATGTTATAATTAAAGGCTTTTTCTCTAAATGCATGAGATATTCATATCCTACAAAGATAACAAAAAGATAAAACAAAATGCAGTGCTTCTGAATATGTGTCACATCCATCAAGTAAACAACTTGATGGTACACACTGAAATAAATAAATATGATTTCATAGTCACTTTAGAGACATGGCTGCAATATTACAAGGACTAGGCTCTAAACAGAGGGTTATCTTACATTAAAGGAGAAAGGAAGTTGGGTAAATGATGAGGGGGAGCATTGTTAATAATGATGGTACTGGTACAACAGTTAGAGTTGGCCTTTGTTCAGGAGATCAGGATGTAGAATCAAATTGAGTGAAAATGAGGAATAGGAGGGAAAAAAAGTCACTCATGGGTATGGTTTATAGGCTCTCCAAAAGTGAGCACATAGGATAATGTATGCTTATGGTAAAGGGACAGCAATAATTAATCATAGTCAATAATTTAATCTACATATAAACTGTAAAAATCAGATTGGCAACAGTAGCCTGGACAAGGAGCTCAGAAAAGCTTTGTGATCCTTTCATAGCATTCTGAAATGGACAAGGCGAGCAGGTTACATTTGACGAAGTATTGAGTAATGGGATATGTTATAAAGCAGAGGCTGTCCACAAACGACGCCCCCCTCCCTCAAGAACTAAAGCCAAAACACCCAAAGAGGAGCACCTCACTCTATAATCTGCAAAAGGAACATGTAAAGTGGTGTAACTTGCTTTCCAGCAATTTCTTGCGATTAAATAAAATAAATACCTGACACTCACTTTAAGATCAACAAGTAATAATTTATTTATCTAACTCTAACAATGAACAAATTAACTAAACCATTAACAAACCCAATAAACCCCTTCTAACTACTAACTATTCCCAAATAAAGTAAAATTCTAATGGTATGCTGTTTCAAAAAATACAAGTCCCATTCATATAAAATAAAAAATAGAATTCTCACAGAATTACAGCCAGGTTATGTGCCTTTCAGAATGCTGTATGCCTTCTCTATCGAGTCTTCTGTCAGAACTGCATTGTCTGTTGATTGTTATGTCAGAAATATGAACTAGTTGTGCCACAGGTACTGTTGTTATTTATATGGTACTTTCTCTAAGACATAGAGGAGGTTGTGATAGCCAGCGTCTCTCTTGAGAGCTGAGGGATGCTAGCTCTGGCAGATGGCATTCAGCTCTGGAGCTTTGTCGAACTGCCCCCTTGTTTTATATCTTTGATGACATATCAATATTTCTTACAATAGGATTGGTCCTATGTTGTCAAAACCATCAGATTTATATTTGATAGGTTTTTGGTATCTAAATACCTGGTTCAAATAGATTGGCTAAATTTAAAAACTTGTCTTGGCAAAATCTGCTGCTTGGTCTGCTAACCGTACAGCCTTTCAATACAAATGTTTCAATTCAGATGCTCTCTGTGTACTTGCAAAGTTTCAAACTGCTGCTCACAGACATCCATTTTAAATCTCTAAGTATAGAAAAAAACACATCATCTTTTGAAGGGACCACACAATGCTCACCCCCCCCACACCTCCAGCATTTTAGAAACATCAAATTCTAATTTCCTGCCTCCCAATCGCAAGTATTCTACCCAATTTCACAACAGATAGGACCAGTTCAAAGACCTCAGAGTAAAGGCACCCTTAGTTACCAGAAACACAACATTATTGAATTTTACATCCAGTCTGAAAGAGGGAATACTGGATTGAAGACTAGCATGTTAAATTTAAACAAAGGCAACTATGTGGACATGAAAGCTAGCTAGTTGAAGTGAAAAAGCAAACCAAACTATGGGATAGATCGATACAGACATAGTGGTAAATATTTAAGGAGATATTTCAAAATACTCAGAATTGGTATGCTTGTACTATAAAGAAAAGTTCTACAGGGAGGATGCACCATTCATTGTTAACCAAAGTTTGGGGAAACTTCAATTAAAGAAGGCAGTGAAGCAGAAAACAGGAAGCTATTCAAATCAATCTTTAAAGACGTAATAGCTACACACTTTGTAAAACATAAGGTAATTGGGAAGAGTCACCATGATTTCATGGAGGAGGAACTCTTATTTAATCAATTTTGTAATCTTCTTACAAGGAATTTCATACATTGCGGATAAAGGGAAGTCATTAAATATGCTTTACTTGGATGTCCAGAAGGCATTTGATAGAATGATAGATCAAAGGTTATTGAAAAATAAGCTGGTAGCATAATGGGTAATATATTAGCATGGAAGATTGTCTGGTTGGCAAAAAACAGATAGTATGCATAAACAAGTCTTTTATTCAGAAGATGTAATGAATGGAGTCCCAAAGGAATCTTAGTGTTTTATAATTTACATTGATGGCTTAGATGAGGGGAATGAAGGCATGGTAGCTAAATTTGTAGAGGACAGAATGATAGGAAAGTATGTTATGAAGAAAACAAAGTGTTTGCAGGATACAATTAGGATGAGTGAATGGCAATAATCTAGCAGATGGAGTATAATTTTGGAAAATATGAAGTTGTTCTTATTGGCAGGAAGAATGAAAAGGCAGAGCATTATTCCAATGGAAAATGACTGCAGAATGCCAAAGTGCAGAATGATTTCAGTGCATGATTCATAAAATAGTAGTATGCAGGTGCAGCATGTAATCAGGAAGGCTAATGGGATTTTATTCTTTATAATGTGAGTGATACAACATAAAGGTAAGGATATTACGCTTCAGCCATACAGGTCATTGCTGACAGCACATTTCAATTACTGTTGTGCAGTTTTGATCTCCTTCATCAGTCAAATTTAAGGATGTAAAAGCATTGGAAGTGGTTCAGAAAGGTTTACTAGGTTGTTACCTGGAATGAATAGATTGTCTTATGATGATTGTTTGAACAGGCTTGGCTCGTTTCCACTGGAGTTCAGACCAATGAAGGGTGACTAGATTGAAGTGTTTTAGATGCTGAGTGATCTTGACATGACGGACGTAGAAAGGAAGCTTCCTCTTGGCCGGGGGTGGGGGGGGGGGTGGGGGGGGGGGGTGCCGTTTTAAAATTAGGTGTCAACATTTTAGAAAAGGGAGGAGGAGAATTATTTTCTCTCAGACAGTTGTGTGACTTTGGAACCCTTTGCCACAGAAGGCAACGCAATATGTTAAGACATTTTTTTCAAGACAGAGGTGCATAGATTTTTATCAGGCAAGGGAATCAAATATTATTGCTGGTAGACGGGACTGCGGAATTCAAAACACTACATATCAGCCATGATCTCATTGAATAGCAAAGCAAACTTGAGGGGTCAAATGGTCAACTTCTACGGAAATTTGTATGTTCATATGTTCACATAATTGGTCAAGGCATTACAGCAGAGAAAGCAACAGCAAATTTTAGGCCACCGTTGCTTTCAAGTAATTTGAAAATGGCAAATAATAACTCCTTCACGTTAGAAAGACCTGGTCCCCGAGGATGACTGTATGTTGCTTCAAGCAAGCATAAATAGAATGTTGTTTCGTATACATACATAATATATACTATACATATATTAAAGCCTTTCTTTCTTTGATGATTGGACAAGTAAATTGTACCTGTTACATTTCCAGCCCCAAAGTTTGATGCTGGCTATAGACACCATCTGATCCAAGAAGACAGTTACTAAATATATCAGGAAAACACTCATTACAGCAGGAGACTCATTGTCAAAATGTAGTATACAAAATGTACTCAGTATTCCTACTTCACTCGAACCAATTGGTGCATCCTTTCTAAAACTATAAATTAGAGCATTTATTCTGCTGATGTGTTCCTTACTGTTTGTTTAAAAAAATTTAATTAGCGATAGCCTATGAAGGACCGTATGTTAGAAAGACCACATGTTTATATAGTCAGAGGTGTACTACTCTGCATCAAACGTGGGGCAAGTGAGAAAGCAGGCTTCCAGTAACTATCACAGCCAATACAGGGATTGAATCTGCATCATTGATGTAATTCTGCACCATGCTTTAGCCATTAATTACGACATGTTCATGAGTTTTAAATATGACTGATCCATTGCACTCATCAATCATGAGAAATGAAAACTCTAGACCCTAAAGACCATAAGATGTAGGAGCAGAACTAGGCCAATCAACCCACTGAATCTGACTCGCCATTCAATAAAACCACAGCTTATAACATAACCACCAACTCCATTTACCTGCCTTTTCCCTACAAGCCTCGAAAGAGAAGTTACTTCACGCAAAGGGTGTAAGAAATCTGGAACCCCTTCCCCCAAAATGCCATTGAAGCTGAGGGTCAATTTAAAATGTCTAAACTTAGATTGCTAGTTTTTCGCTGAATGAGGGTATTCGGGATTCCAGAACCAGCCAGTTCAGAGATACAGCAACCATGATCTGATTGAAATGAGAGACTTGCTTGAGAAATACTAGAATTTGTGGAAATACTAGCATCATGGTTTATGTCACTGGGTTGGTAATCCAGAAACCTGGGTTAACGATCCAATGGCACAACTTCAAATCCTACATGCAGCAGCTGGGAAATTTCAGTTCCGTTATCACATGAACCTGGAATTTAAAAATCTAACATTACTAATGGCGACTGTGAAACGACCAGATTGTTGCAAAAAAAAATTCTGGTTCACTCATGTCCTAAAGGCAAGGAAATTAACCCATCCTTACCTAGTCTAGACTTGCCTTCTTGAGGCTCCAAACCAACTGCAATACATTTGATTCACAATTGTCCTCTGAAATGGCTAAGCAAGGAACATTTTAAGGGCAATCAGGGATTGGCAATAAATTCTGGCTGTGCCAGCGATAATCATTTCCTGTGGATGAACAGAAGGGCAACATTGTGTGACATACCTCGTTGGAAACATTTCAGGGTCATCAGGTCAAACTAAATGCCAACCCCAAGAGATGGGAAAGTACACTGTCCAAAAAATGAATATTCACTCTTTTTGCATACTCCCCAGAGTTCTGGGAATGAGAGTTTCTAAATTATGGGAACATAAAGAAAGCGATTCTCGTTTCAGACAAACAGACCCCAATACGCCCTCATATTCCAGGCATCCAGATGGTACTGGCAGACACATGGGGCTCTTGGAACATGCTGTTCTCCTCCCCCTCTTCCTGCTCTTCTGCATCCTCCTGCTCATTCCATTTGTCAGTGTAAAACAGCAACAGCTCTCCAGCTGCTGCATTGCCTTGTGGCATGTGAAAGAGAGAGAGAAAATGCAAACAATTGAGAAAAACCTGTCTAGCACCTGTAGAGATGAGGCTTACCTATGCCTTGGGCCTGTCATTTACTGTGGAGTGACTAAAAAGGCAAAGGTAAACAAAGAAATCATGGGGAATAAACAACTTGTAATGACATACTATCTATTGTATCCTTAGCACATCCAAATGAACTTTATAGTTGGTGAAGCTCTATTTGGCAAATGCCATTTCTGTTGTCATGCCAGAAAGACAGTGCCAATTTATGCACAGCAAGCTTTCACAAACAGTAATTTGAGAGCCACTGGATAACAGTTAGTGATGTTGATTGACAGATACATATTGGCCAGGACACTGGATAACTCGTCAGGTTGATCCGTGAATAATGGCCCAGGGTACCTGTAGATCCACCTGAGCGGGCAGACACAGCCTTGCTTTAACAGCTCATCTAGAAGATTGCACCTCTATCAGTGCAACACCCACTCAGTACTGGTCTCACTTAGGATAGGCAGTCCTGGAGGTTTCATGAGAAAGTAAAACATTGCAAGACTGGCAACATAACAGCAATTCTTTTAAAAAACTAATTAATTATAACACAAAAACAGGATAGCTTATTTTCCAAATGGTGATTCTTTAATCCTGTCCAACAGTAAATGTCATTTCGTACTGACATATATTAGCTATGTTTCTGTCTAAAAGCACTATCGACAGTCTCACAATATATCTGAACAAAGGAGATGACCTAAGCCAGCACTAATTGGAGACTCGCCCATTGGCATCATGGCATTGAAGCAGCTGCCCATCTATCTGCCAGTCTCAGAGGCAACACGAGACGCCAAACAACTAGAAACAGGAGCAGCGTGCCATCCCGCTCATCGTTGTTTTGAACAAATCGGCTTTGCTCTGTGAGTCGGAAAGACTCAAGGGATAATTCCGGAATGTGTGCTCCCCTAGAGAACTGAAATTATGGGATGGCAGAGCTCCACATTCCTGCAGTCCCCTTGTCAAAACTGATTATTGCACAACATAAATGACCACAGGAACACAATTACTTGAATTTAAATAGTGTCTTTGGGACTTTGTACTGTGCTTCACAGAAATAGTTATCAGACAAATTTGACACCAAACTACATAAGGAGGTTTTAAGACAGTAGCCAAATGTTTTGTGAATGAGGTAGGTTTTATTGAATGACTTAAAAGGACAAGAGAGAGATAGGTGTAAGTGACGAAATCCAGAGAATGTGATCTAGGCCACCAATGGTGGAAGCATTAAAATTGCAGAAGCAGGAGTTAGGAAAGAACAAAGCATTCTGAATGTTGAAAAGGACAGGAGGAGATTACACAGTTAGGGAAGAGTAAGGGCATAGTGAGAAAAAAAAAATACAATTCGAAAATGAAGACATTGCCAGGCAGTGAGCTGTTGCAGGTCAGTGAGCACATGGGTGACAGATGAACTGATGTTGTTGGAGTTTAATTACAACAGCAAAGAAAAGAGAAGCTCGTAGAAGCAGAGGCACTGGGAGCACAGACAGAAAATTTGCTGGAGAAAGAAAACAGAAAGTCATACTTGTTGTATGAAGTAATGGTGCTAAAGGAGTTAATGTCCTTATTACAGTGAGCTCCACTCAATTTGATGATGTCATCTCCAATGTTTGGGTGATGACAGGGAGTTCTACATTAGCTTTTATGGACAGCATATGTATTCTGTACAGCTTCCAAGAGTCCTAGTAGTTATGCACGACCAGTAATGTCATACTTATTGCTATCGTGCAATAAATCATCTTGGTAACTCAGAAAAATGCCTCTTGTGGAAAGGATCCTGTGCTGGTGATCATCAGCCAGACTCTAGACGGAGGAAGATTGGTGACAGCAAATGATCCTAACAACCTTTACTCTGAGAATTTCAGCTGGTTTGTAATGCAGCTTAACACCAACAGCACAGGTTCAATGCCCAGACCAGCTAAGGTTACCATGAATGTCTCACTTTCTTAACCACATCCCTCACCTGAGGCGTGGTGGCCCTTAGGTTAAACTCGCCGCCAGTCATCTCTCTCTAATGAAACAGCAGTCCTCTGGGACTTTTACTTTCCCATTTACTCACAGGGATGGCAGGTACCACAAAGTGTAAATGATGGTAATCAGGATAATACCACAGTTGTGAACTGTTGTTTTTAAACCAGGTGGAAACGTGCAGTTGCTTTTCATGTCTATTAATGACTAAGTGACCCGTATTTAGGTGTAGGGAGCAAAATGTGGAGATGCCACAAAAATCAGAAATGTAGCCATCATTGAGGACAGTGACAGTCTTCAAAAGGACACATAGAGAGTGGTGAAGTGGCAGACATATAGTATATATAGTTTAGGGCAGAGAAGTGCAAAGTGATGTATTTTAGAAGGAAGGATGAGGAGGGGGGGATATAAACTACATAATACAATGTTAAACAAGATGTAGGAATGGAAAGAACTGGTGGTATTTCTACTCAAGTCTTTGAGGATGGCAAAATAAGTTTAAAAAGCTGTTTAAAACAAGCAAGACTTTTTTTATATATAGAGGTATCAAGTACAAAAACAAAGAATTATACTAAACCTTCATGAATCAGTGATTAGGCCCCATCTGGAGAATCGCGCACAATTCTGAGCATCATTTTGTTAAGGATGTCAAGGCCTGAGAGACAGTGTAAAGGAGATTTACTGCAATGGTACCGTACCAGGGACAGTTAACATGAAGAGACTGACGACGCTGAGATTGTCCTCCTTGGTTCAGAAAAGGGTAGGAGGAGATAGAGGTTAATAGAGGTGTACAAATCATGAATGGTTATTTATGAATAAATAATTATCAATTGCTTTCAGTCGCATGAAGCTTGCTGACCAGGGGAGACAGATTGAAAATAACTAGGAAGAGTGCTAAAGGCAACATGAAGAGAACTGTGGCTAATTCCTGTTTTAACTCCAATATTCTGCCTTGGTTCTGTGATCCTTAACACCCTTACCTAATTAAAATACTCTATCAATCTCAGTGGCCACTGGACGGCAGCGTGAAGGATGTTTCCATGGAAACAGGCCCGGGAAAATCACCCTTTGTGGGGCCATTATTTATTTAGATAGTCTGCTCACCTTTTTAGCAGGCAGCTGCTCATGCTCACCCCCATCAAACTCCCAGATTCCTACTCTGGGAAGAGTAAAGCCTGCCTGTAGGATCTGCGCCAGTTATTTCAGGTTGGATGCAGTGAAACCCAGGAGGGTGAGGACACTGATCTTCTTGGAATGGGATTGATGGGAATTGATGGGAATTGACAGGAACAAGTATTTCGTGCCATCCAGCAGTGACAAAAATAGAGTGTTCATCCACACAAACCACAAAGTACATTTGTTTCCAAGGCTGCGTATCAACAATCTTGTCTCCTAAGGACAATTGCAAAATGGAAAAAAAGTACCATGAAAAGAAACAGCCACAGCCTCTTCATTTGCGAGCTTCAAGACTGATCTTTGGATTAATTCCGTTGAAAAGTTTTCATTATCAGTATGAATATTGCACGCCTGGTCTAGTTAGTGTTATGCATTTGGTGGAAAATGGATATCAGTCTGTGACACCAACAAAACTAAAGCAGACGCATAATGGTGGAAATACATCTGGTTGAGAGTGTGGTACAGAATGAATTTGAGAGAGTTTGTGAACAAGACAAACTCTACATAGGATGGATTTTGGGAAGAAATCGTTAAGTCAATTCAGAGGGTAATAAAATTGTGGATAAGGGTTTCAGTGGTGATAGCAGAACAGCTCAGAGCTGATTTGAAAGCAATAATTTTTGATAGTAGACAGCATGTGTGGTTTGAAGCTCATGTCAATTGGCTAGTGTAGCAACAGATGGTCTAAAAAGTACTTCCAGCTGTCCTTAGAATAGAATTTTACTGTACTTTGAAATAAACTAATTTGACTATACAATGATGTTGCAATTAATAGTGATCTTCATTGGTCACTTCACACTTTGGTACAAAAGAAAATAAATCATATGTCAAAATCTGCACGAGTAGATTCTGAACTTACTTAACATATTTTGGATTCTTCATAATTAATGCTTTGTAACCACTGGCTACTCATTAATTGATCCCATTTGGACTCTGCCATTCATCTGACAGGATAAATGACAGAAGTGGTTTTCAGTGGAAGATGACTCATCCTAATAAAAGAAACACATTCTCTCATAATTACTTTAAGAAAAGCAAGATGTTCCACATACTGATGAAAGGATTTGTAAGCCACAAAGCTTCAGGTCAACTACAAAGAAGTTATTATATTGTGCAGCAGTAATCAAAATCATTGTCTACATTGGAAACACAGCGTGGAGCTGGAGGAACACAGCAGGCCAGGCATCATCAGGGGAGCAGGAAAACTGATGTTTTGGGTCGGGACCTTTCTTCAGAAATGGGGGGACGTTGTCTACATTGGTGCATTTTCAATCTGAACCATTAGCTTATGTTATGAGGCCGGACAATCAACCCAAATGTCACAAGTTCAACTCTGCCATGGTGAGATGTGAAATTGAATCCGATAAATCTGAATATTTTCCAGAGCTAGTTCCAAAACTGCCAACGAAAACAGCCCTATGTGTGATCAAACCCCAACTGGTTAGCTAATGTCCTCCAGGGAAGAGAACTGTTGCACTGTTTCTCGCTCACACATAACTCCAGGCACACATACTGTCTCCTCCAATGACAATAAATACTGGCTAGGCAAGCGTAGCTCATTTCAGAGAGAAAACAACTCAGCATGCTTTTGTAATAAACAGCACAAGGTGGTATATTGTGTAAGTTTCATAAATCAACTGTTTCATTGATACATGAGCTATAGATTTTGAAGTTGCCATGAGTTTGAGCAAATGCTGTTCCTATCATGTACAAAGCTACAAAATACTGACCTTATTTCCAATGGTAGGAGGTCTTACGTAAGGATAATTGAGTCAGACGTTGCTGATACAATAGGTGTTTGAAAGACAACTTCATAATAAAATCCAGTCAGCAAAATGAGCAAGCAAACAACACTCCATGGATTCAGAATGAAGTTACAGAATGGTTTTGAGCTGCTCTGCCTCAAAGGAATGTAATTGAGACAAAGTTATGACAGGTGAAATAAGTGACTAAAAGCTTGATCAAAAAGTATCTTACAGAATGAATGAAGGTTAAGAGGTAAAAGGAGAAAAATCCCAGAGCTAGGGACCGAGGGAACTGAAGGCTTAGATATTAATGGTTGAATGATTCAAATACAGAGGTCCATAAGAGGCAGATTTCAGAGGATTATGTGAGCAGGAGAAGATTACAAACACAGGGAGGGGTGGAAATTAGGGGCGGGGGAGATTTGAAAACAAGGACAAGACCTTTAAAATCCAGCCCCAATAAACTAAAATCCAGCGATAGTCAGTGAAAACATGGGTTTTTGGTGAATGGGACCTGACTTGAATTGGAATATAGCAGCTATAAAAGCAGTAATGGGTTGCTTCTGATGCTTCTTGTGGAGTGATTATGGGTTAAGCATGGAGGTAGGATATAATGTGGACGTTCCAGATATAAACCAGTCTACAGAATAATGAAGCTTAATTCCTTTCGGTAAAAAGATTTTTCTTCAGCTTTGACAATGTTTACATTTTTATTGCATAGAAAGCCTGTAATTATGAAAGAATTCTGTTAAATAAATAGTCAGTAGGCCCTTGACTGTCTATGCTAATTCACTGAATTGATGTTATGCAAATAAGATGCAGGTGCAACGGAAAAAGTTGGCACTTTGAGATGCTGAAAATCCAATAAGACCCTTGACAGTGTGCAGTGATGCATTATCCTAAACACTGCATATGACATTTAATTGGCTACCAAGCTCGAAGGAGTCACCAACCACTTAACCTCAAGAGTTTTTAAGTGAAGACGAATCTCTTGGCCCCCAAGTTCAGATGACTGTTTCGGCTGAAAATTAAATATAACCTTATCCCGCATGTCAAACAAATGGAGGGTACTTGTCCCTGAAAGGATAGAGTAATATCGGCCAAAAGGAACAGAAGGTCAGAGGCTTTCAGAACTGTTGAATTATACACATATCTCGGAATGTTAATTTTGAATACTGAACATGAAATAGCTCGCTCCTTCCTTCTAGAATCGAAGCAGCTATGTGGTTCACATGTATCAGCAATCATCATTGGAGTTTCACATCTCCTTTATGAATGCAATGAAAAAATTTAGATTATTACAGTACCAAAGGTTGCCATTCAGCCCACTGAGTATGTACTGGATCTTTGAAAGAGCTATCCGATTATTAGTACGTCCTGGTTCTTAAAACATAGCCCTGCAAATGTCTTCCCTCCAAGTATTTATCCAATTGCATTCTGAAAGGTACTATTAATTCTGCTTCAGCCCCTCATTCAGGTAGTATATCAAAAACATCTCACCCTCCCCTGGATCAGTAAAATGCTACAGAACCCACTTTTGGTCAATAGAAATGCAAAGTATTAAGATCAAACACTTGGCTCAAGACAATGTACACAAAACTCATGCAAGTCCTGTCACTGGGTATCATATGAACAACGCAAACAAACCTTCTTAAACCCAAAACATACAGTATGCATTCTGAGCAAGCTCTCACTCCTCCGTTTGCTGCCAAATCCTGTTTAATGCATCCCTATTGATTTGACTCCATTTTTACATTTTTGTTTCTTCAGTTTCTCTGGATAATTTTTGTTCAAATTCGTGGAGTTTTCTTGCTGACAGCACTGAAGGAGTCCCTACGCTTCAAGGACTTCAGAGATTCAAGAAGACAGCTCAACACCACCTTCTCCAGGACAATTAGAGATGACCAATAAATACAGCCTTTCAGCAATATTTAGATGCCCTGAAGGAAGAATGAAGACAGCTCATGGGCAATGCGTCCTCCAACCTGTATGACTGCAGCCTCTTGGAGGGACCATGCGCACTAATGCGCAGTTATTTTGCATGAACTGGAAGTCAACCACCTCCTAGGGAAGAAAATTTAGAGGGAACATAGCTCATTGCGTAGCGAATCACTTACTAACTTGGATAGAGGATTGGCTGACTAACAGGATACAGGAAGCATTAATGGATCGTTTTCAGATTAGCAAGATATAATGAGTGGAGGAAGTGCCACAGACATCAGTACTGGGGTCTCAACTATTTACCATCACAATCTATAGATAGATACATCTATATCGAGGGAATCAAAGGGTATCAAGGTAGATAGAAAGTGAAGTTGAGACTGTAATCAGATCAACCATCATTTTATAGAATGGCAATGAGTGGCCCCTTCCTACTCCTGATTCACATGTTCATATGTTTCAGACTCAGCTGATAACGCAGGCTCCCCTGATTTAGAAGGTGTGGGGCAATGTCCCTCCTAAACTTTACATTGTTGAGCAGCAACCAAAATCAATCACTCACAAGCTGTCGCCTTCAAAATACTGCACAAAAAAAGTGCTACACACTGAGCAGGTACGCACAACAAAAAAAAGTGATAGAAAATTTTTACTGTGTTAAAATTACAGTCTGGAGGCCTCAGTAAAGAAATCTAGCTACATTCCATTACAACATTGAAGCAGTGTTGAACTACCTGAGGCAGCGGCTTTAAACCATGGTCCTGCTCTCTCAGGTGGATGTAATAGCTCTACCAAGCACTGTTCTGAAGAAGAATAGGAGAGTTCTATTCAGTCTCCAAGCTTTTATTTCCATACCATAGAACTCTTGACAGTGTGGAAGCAGGCCATTCAGCCCATCAAGTCCACAACAACCATTCAAAAAGCATTCCACGCAGACCCACACCCTATCCAATCCCTGCATTTCCTGCCCTAGGCACTATGGGCAATTTAGCATGGCCAAGCCACCTAGCCTGCACATCTCTGGACTGTGGGAGGAAACCAAAGCACTCAAAGGAAACCCATACAGACACAGGGAGAATGTGCAAACTCCACACAGACACTCGCTAGAGGAATCAAACCTGGGTCCCTATCACTCTGAGGCAGCAGTGCTAACCACTGAGCCACCGTGCCATACCAGCATCACTAAAACAGACCATCTTACATTATGATGTTGCTGTTGTGCGAGCTTGCACTGAACTGGCTGCCACATTTCCTGTATTGAAACAGTGACCTACATTTCAAAAAGTGCTTCAAGGATTGCAAAACTGTTTTTCAATAGACTGAACTTATGAAAGGCACTGTAGAAATGCAAGTCTTTATTTCTGGGTCGAATTTTAATGTGATTACAAAAGAAATGTAGACTACAGAAATCTGAAATAAAAACAGAAGGTGCTGGAACGACTCAGCAGATCAACCAGCATCAGTGGAGACAGCAGATGCTACCTAGCCAGCTCACTATTTCCAGAATATTATGGTTTTATTTGAGACACAGTTTCTGGTTTAGATGACAAAATAATGCATGATCTTGATCAGATCCTACTCATTTATGTACATGATTTATATTAACAGATGGTTTTCTATTATAAAACTCAGCACGACATTGCAAGTAAACCAATTGCTGGACATTCCAAATTCCTTATTTCATTGGCTGTAAAATGTATTAGGACATTATGAGGTAATAGGTGATATATAAATGCATGCTTTTATTTTTATCTCCAAGCTCTCTTACAGCTTTTACAGGGCCACCAAACGGGAAGGTTTTTTTCTTTTCAACCTGGATGACTGACTCCACGCTTTCTGACGTGTAGCAATAGCCCTTTCAATGCTCTAAACTCCAGTGAGTTCTCTTCCCACCTATGCTTCACTTAAGTCCATTCTAGCATTCTCCCAACATGGTATGATGTATTGGAACAGTACAGTACTCCAGTTGGTGATCTCTCCTCAAAATTGTAATCATGTGCTCAACTACAACCAACTATCCTGTCCCCATTATTCACACCATTAGTCAGTCACCATGTCTAATAATGAGGCCAATCCACATCCCAGGCCAATCAGAAGGCTATTCATTTCACCAGTGGATGGTTTTTGAGAGTCAGTTTAAATTTAAACAAGCCTTGGCAGTTAATTGTCAATCACAATCCAACTGGCGAATTCTCCATTGCAATGCACCAGAGTTGACTTGGCAGACAGCACTCTGTTCTTGTATAGCATAAATATATTGTTTCCCTTTACAATGGTATTCTTGCCAATTGTCTGGATGACTGCAAAACAAAAAGCTTCTTTTTGAGATAACAAGGTGTAGAGCTGGATGAACAC
>NC_063348.1:38689516-38746901 GCF_021869965.1 Rhincodon typus
CTCGTCCCTGCCTCCCTAACCTGTTCTTCCTCCCACCTATCCCCTCCTCCCACCTCAAGCCGCACCTCCATCTCCTACCGACCAACCTCATCCCGCCCCCTTGACCTGTCCGTCCTCCCTGGACTGACCTATCCCCTTCCTAACTCCCTACCTACACTCACCTTTCCTGGCCCCATCCCCGCCTCTTCGACCTGTTTGTTTCCTCTCCACCTATCCTCTCCTCTATCCCTCTTCTATCCGCCTCCCACTCTCTCCCTATTTATTTCAAAACCCCCTTCCCCTCCCCCTTTTCTGATGAAGGGTCTAGGCCCGAAACGTCAGCCTCTCTGCTCCTATGATGCTGCTTGGCCTGCTGTGTTCATCCAGCCCTGCACCTTGTTGAGGCTGATAACCTGTTTTGGCCTGATCCTCAGAAAAGTGCACACAAACAGATTCACTTGTAATTGTAAGCATTGTACATGTAAGATTTTTGGCCGTACTTTGTAGTGTACTTTGCTTTAATAAAGAATATTGATATACATGTAGTTCTGCTATAACATGTGTTTCTTTAATCGAATCAGCTGTAACGGGATTTGGATAATGCTAGCTTTCTGCTGTACGGGTGTAGCAATTTCCCTATAACACGATTTTCTATAGCGCGAGGTGACACAAGAACACAACTATTGCGTTGTAGGAGAACTATCTATATGCTATTATTAGAACTGTCTTGGATTATTAATATCCAGAGTAAACATGAAGGAGAAATGGGAATAAAAACCTACAGGGAATCACTAGCACGATACTGGAGTGCAAAGTATTAAATTAGAAGGTTGAGTGGTGATTTAATTCAAGTCTTTAGAGTACTGCAAGCATCCAACAAAGAAATTAAAATAAATCAAAGAACTGCAGATTTTGAAGATCTGAAACAAAAATATTGCTGAAGAAACTCAGCAGGACTCTCGGCACCTGTGGAGAGAAAGCAGAGCGAATGTTTTGAGTCCAGTGACCCTTCTTCTGAAAATATTTTCTCTGGTGGAGGACTTGAGAATGACAGGGCATAATCTTAACATGTGAGCCAGAATGTTCAGACAGAAAATTGGGGAACTTCCTCAGGGTAGTGTAGATATTTGGAATTGTCATTTGGTGCTTTCAAAGCTGAGATCAGGAAATTCTTGTTAAGCATTGCTATCAAGGGATATGGAACAAAGGTAGACAAATGGAATTGTGGTACAGCTCAGCCATGATCAAATTGAATGGAATGGGCCAAAAAGGTAGAATTCTTAATTTATCTTCTTCCACTATTCCTTCAGTTCTTAACAAAACTGTATGAAGCTTTGTTTTGTTTAAACTGTGTTGTGACATTGTCCATGGATGATTTAATACTCTGCTCCAGGCCATTTTATTGCAGGCATTTGGTTGAATTCTGACCCTCTCACATTCTGGCTGAAGACCTGATCTCCATGGGTGTTTGTGAAGAGGGACTTAATTCCTAGTGGATGAATTCATTTATTTAATTGTTCGCTTTGCATCCAAGACCAACAGGTCCATCAGGAAATTGGTGAAATAGTGGTTGCATTGCCTAGACGGGGACACTTACCATACACAGTGGAGCGTGTCTGCAAGTTTTTAGTACTACCTGTATCCTCTGTAACATTGCTCACAGGGTACTGACACCACTATGGAGACAGAGATGAAGGAGGCCAGAACCCACTAACTCTGATTTTATCCTTCACAGATGCTGCTAGACCTGCTGAGCTTTTCCAACAACTTCTGTTTTTGTCAGCCCCAGATGCACAGAATCTGGTTTCCTCAGGAACCATCCTCTTCACTACTTCAAATACTCATCCCTTCCCATCGATCGAGGATGCTCCATGACAGCATTCCCCCTGACCAAGATCCTGTAATAAAAGCCACCAACAGAATTCCCATTTTAAAGTTTTAATCCAACAACCAACATTTAACCCAGAACAAAAACCAACTAATCACCCTCATGGACTCTCTTATCATCTGGTTTACTGTTGCCTTTGTCTGGTTTAAGTATTTCTACAGGCTGTGAGTGAAGCGTACCTGGTGAAAGGCTCCTGACTGTCATTGCAGGAGATTAGCAATTGCTTTGCAGGACATCCTCAAGCAGCTCTGTGCCTAAAGGACTGGCTTCAGACTGAAGCTGCCAGCATATACAGAGAACAGAATCCGGGGCTGACAAAAACAGAAGTTGTTGGAAAAGCTCAGCAGGTCCAGCAGGATCTGTGAAGAAAAAAAAAATCAGAGTTACAGTTTCGGGTTCTGAGGAAGGGGCACCGGACCCAAATTGTTAACTCTGATTTTTCCTTCACAGATGCTGCCAGACCTGCTGAGCTATTCCAGCAACTTCTGTTTTTGTTCCTGATTTACAGCATCCGCAGTTCTTTCGGTTTTTGTTTAGCATTCTGGGTTGACTGTCTGGTTGACAGACAACTTTAAGGGCATTGACAGAGGGACAGAGATGGGAGTATGAATGTTGTCATTCTAGGAAAAGGTTCATATCCCACAGAAGTTCTGCCACTCTCGCAGGGCAGTACCTCAGCAATCCTAGCTATTCAGGAGATTGCCTGACTGTTGGGAAAGCCTGCAGACCCTCTGGCATGATGACAGTAGTCTGAACCAATAAGGCAGCAGCCACAGATCCTGTAACCTCAGAGACTGACCTTCTCTGCAGCACTGAGATGTCAACTGGGCTTCTGCTCATGCTGCAATAAGCTGTAACTGGGGCCACAAGATGCTGTTTTCACAAAGTGCTGTCATGGAATCGGCCACCACTTTCACAATGAAATTGGGTGGATTTTGAGCTCTGCACTATGCCTTGTGCCATGTCGGAGCCAGTCTCCTCAGCCATGGCGCCATGTTGTCTGACAGGCCTGCCAATGTGCCAAGCATTCCAATGGGCAGGTTTCTCAGCATTGTCCAGCATTGCCCCTTCAAGGTCTTGAGCTAGGTCCCATGAAGCAGAAGGGGTGCATGACCAGACCCTATGATAAGCAGGTACATGATTGTTTCTTACCGTCCCCCATCACGCCAGCCCACTCACATTCAGCAACTCGCCATTTGCAGAGACCAACTCTACAATACCCTCTGAAGTGAGTGCAGTGTCTAGAGCTGACCTAATGGCTGTGTGTCAGACATCTGCAATAGTATTCCAGCAGTGTAACCAGTAATCAGTCAGTCAATAGGATGTAAGAAGATGAAAGCACTGATAAATTGTTAAGGAGATAGTTTCCAAGGGCTACAGTACACTCCCACCATCTGAGGCTCTTAAGTGGCCAATTACTGACCACTTCTCAAGCAGCCTTTAAGTCTGAAGCCAGCAGAAGAGATTCAGGGGCAGGGAAAACATCTAGCACATCAGCCTGCTGAAGCCTCATGATGCACGTTTGGGGGATAGTATTTGAGGTACCTCCCTTATACGCCCCATTTCCACAAACACTTTCTCAAGGTCCGCCTCCCACCATCCTGCGATGTTCCATCTGCCTTGGCCTCCTTTCAT
This sequence comes from Rhincodon typus, assembly GCF_021869965.1. Taxonomy (NCBI): domain Eukaryota; kingdom Metazoa; phylum Chordata; class Chondrichthyes; order Orectolobiformes; family Rhincodontidae; genus Rhincodon; species Rhincodon typus. The sequence goes on from NC_063348.1 coordinate 38,693,019, forward strand.
CAACCTACTATTCAGGCACCCCAGCTCATGCTTAGCATCCCTTCCCCACCATAAAATACCCTACAGTACCCCAACCTCCGACCGCCGAAAACAGCACTGACCTGGTCTTGGACTCTGTGGCTTAGAAGCTGGGGTCTAATGATATTCACTGCTCTCATGTTAAATGTTTGACATAGAAATGTGTGTCAATATTGTCATGGGCAGTTTTAAGATATTTCCTCAGAGTTACCCACAATCAATGGGTATGCCTGTCTGCATTTGGTTGTATGTACTTCATCAGCTCAGAGTGAGTGAGTCAATGTTAAATAAGTCCGCATCAAGCCTATTGTATTTAAAACAAAAAAGGTTAGTCTATTTTTTCATATCGATCGCCCTCGAGATTATTAAAGAAACCGACACTTCATGCTCACACATGTACACGTGAGAGCATGTAACATTGGTGCCACACAAATGCCAGGCATCTTCAATAAGAGAGATAATCTAACCACTCCCACTTAACATTGAATGGTGTATCACTGAATCCCATCCCTATCAATATCTTGGGGATTACCATTGACTTGAAACTCAACTGGATTGCTGTTTAAACACAGTGGCTACAAAAGCAGATCAGAGGCTAGGAATACTGCGGAGTAAATCTCCTCCAGACGCCCCAAAGCTTTCCATCATCTACAAGGCACAAGTCAGGAGTGTGATGGAATACTCTCCATTTGCCTGGATGAGTGCAGCCCCAACAACACTCGAGAAGTTTGACACCATCCAGGACAAAGCAGCCTACTTGTTTGGCACTACATCCACAAGCATCCACTCCCTCCACCACCAATGCTCAGTAGCAGCAGTGTGTACTATTGACAAGATGCACTGCAGAAATTCACCAAAAAGCCTTTGACAGCACCTGTAGCACACAGGCTGTAGCAGTTCAAGAAAGCAACTCATCATCACCTACTCAGGGAAAACTAGGGACAGGCAATAAATGCTCAGTGATGCTCACATCCCACGTGTGAATTTTTAAAAAGTGAAAATAAAAGCAAGGTTTATGAAAATGAAATCAAGCTTAGCCTGATGTTATATCCTAATCTAGTTGTTATTGTCTGGGGTGAAGGTTGTGAAATCACACAACTGTGTCTGCAGATGCAATAGCTCCTTAACTTGATCTGCTGGAGGTTGAAATCATGTCAGTTTGAAAATGAAATGAGACAGTGGAAAAGGGGAGCCTCTCTTTTTCACAGTTCTGTGCTGTGGCCTATTAGCTTCTGGTTACTTACAGCAGTGTAATAGCAGCGCTCGGTTCCCTCTGTTCGAGTCCTGCCTGCCCGTGGCAGGTTGCTTCTCTTTGCTTAATTTCATGCAAGAAGCAAAGATGATCGCTGCAATGTGTGACCTGGAATACAATGCCAAGTCATCTTCCAAATCAGACAGTGACATCATTCCAGCTAAGGTCCAAATTCGCAGCCCACCTGCTCTGGTGGTTTTTCACACTTTAAAGTGTCTTCCCAGGGCAATGCCTGGAAGGTTAGACCATGAAAGTCAATAGCTTCAGTTTACATTTATGGAACATCCATCAAATTCCTGACATCTTCCAATACCTTTTAAATTCCCTGGGAGATCAAGTAATGCGAATGAAGCCACAAGATGAGGTAACGTGCTCAGAATTTATTTTTGAATCAGTCCATTTTAAAAAATTAACCTTTAAAATATGACTTTCAGAATGATAACACTGTCATATTAATATATATATATCACTGTTCCTTCAAGTCTGTTGTATCAAAAGGCTGAACACCCTCCCTAACAGCACAGTGGGAGTACTTTCAGAACAAAAGTTGCCGCAGTTCAAGAAAACAGCTCACCACCTCGAGGGCAATTAGAAATGGGTAATAAATGGTGGCCTAACCATGAATTGCTGGAATAAAGTTACACAGGTAGCAAAGCTTGTATTCTTTATTCCATTTGCAGAAATTTATCACACCAACTACCTCGTTCACCCACTCCCCAACCTTGCCCTCCAACCCATCTTCTACTTCTCCCAAACCCCTTCACATATCTCAATCTCCAGTATTAGGTCACAGGAGACCGTTAACCCATTCCAATTTTGCTACCAACCACAGACAGAAGGAATATCATTTCCTTAAATATTGAGAACACAAAATAAAATACCGATCCAACCCACCATCAACCTCATGTATATTCTTACTGATAGAATTAGAAAGCAGTACATTGCCACAATCCGGCGGAGATGTATTAATTTAATATCCTTAATTTGACATCTCACAAACTATTAGTGTTAACTACAAGTGACAGACTTAAGACATGCACTGATCTAATTTATGCAATATATTTAAGAACTCAAAGAAGTTATGATTACAAATTGAGAGCGTGCAAAATAAATAGAATCTAGAGTGAAAAAAAAGGACAAAACCTTCCATTTCTATAGTGCTGTTCATTACCTTGAAACATCCCGATTAGTGAAACACTTCTGAAATGTAGCCACTGTTGTTATGTAGGAAATACAGCATCTAATTTACGCACAGCAAGTTCCCATAAACAATAATGTGATCATGATGGTAATCTGTTTCTTTGGTGTTGATTGAGGGATAAATATCAGCCAGGACACTGAGAAGAATTCCACTGATGGGTTTCAGAATAGTAGCTGGGTCTTTTTCATCCACTGGGGATAGGTCAATGGGATCCTGGTTGAATGTTTCATTTGAAGGATGGCATCTGAAAAATGGCCTCTGACAGTGCAGCGTTCACACGGTACTGGTGTTGGGAGCTGCAATTGAGATTTTATGGTCAGGGCCCTGGAATGGCCCTTGAACCTCCAAATTTCTGAATAAGAAGCAAGACCCACAAAACCGTGGTTGAGGCAAATGCAGGAGACACAGAAACATTTAAATGGAGAAGATATAAATACGCACTCAAATGCAACTATAAATTTAAAAAATACAGTCCATCAATTCAAAAATAATTAAATACAACATTAAGTTTACATACTAATACTAGCTGCAGAATCATTAGAATAATTTTTTTTACCCTTTACATGTGTGTGTGATTTAAGGCAAGTTTCTTCATCCATAGAAGACAGAATCCTTAGTCAACTCAATAGCTAATGAAACACTACAAAGCAACAATTAACAGTGGCAATAGATCTTGAACCTCATTTCTTGAAGGTCTATCAGAAAAAGTCAAGATCAAGAATTCTGTTTTGGCCATGACTTGACTACTGTGTCTAGTTCCAGTCACTAAGACACTTGGGAGAAAGTCTTGGAACTAATGCAGGTAAGAGTGATGACATATGTTTTCAAATCCCTCTGCAGCTCTTTTCACCTTCTTGTCTTTGTAAACCCCTCAGAATGCCACATTCCACCAACACTGGCCTCTTGGTCACTCCCTATTGGAGTCAGTCCAACAGCTGAGCCTTCAGCTGCCAAAGTTCTTTGTCCAGAACTTCCCGTTCCAAAACTCTCTGCCTCCCTCTCACTTCGTTTAAAACACTCTTTCAAGTCTACCTCATTGATTAAGCTTTTGGTCACCTGGCTAAAATCTCCTAATGCAGCTTGATGAAAAATGTGTCTGAAATCACCTTGGAACATTGGCACTATGTACATGCAAGTTGCTGTTGTGAAGTCTGAGCACCAATGTCAAGGGTCTGAGTAATGAGGACTCAATGAGGAAAACTGCTCTTGTTAGTTTGGCTACAAGGCATCTGAAGGATGATAGTAACATCAGCAAAAGCATACTATATACTGCTGTTAATTAATTATATATTCCTAAGGTGCTTCAAGGGAATCACCTGAAAACAAAAGATGACACCGACCCAGATAAGGAAACAGTGGCCCAAATCTTGCAGTCTCAGTTTGTGGGAAACTGACATAATACCAGAGACGTGCTTTGCGATTCTGTGGAAGTCTTGACACATCATGCTACATGGCAAATGCCTAGAAGTTTCATCTTTCAATAAGCAATTTTTCTGCTCCCTGGGATGTTCAAAAAGGAAAAAAAAAGTGTCTACTCTGGACAGTTACCCATGAAATGCTAGGCAGAAAAATCCCAGTCTCACTCCCAGACAACTACAGAATTTTCCCACCTCATGACACCCCTGACTAACCCTGCGACCCAGCAACTCACTGATTCTGACCTGATTACCCGACTGACCCCATCCTGATAACTAACTGATACCCGCAGGATCACCCAATTGAAACACAGCCCTGAGCTCCCAACTACCCAACTCATTGACTGGCTGACCCTAACAATCTGCCCAAAATACACATTCATTTATGGTAAAACATTCCTGGTAAAACTAGTCTTGGAGAAATTCACATCGCACTTTCTAAAGAGCAGCTTATGAATGGATCACTATGAATCTACGCTAACAATTAATCACAACTACTGAAAGTTGCTACTAAATGCAAACTTTATTGAAGAAGCTCAGGAAAAGCTAAGGAGAAGCTGGACAACACACGAGGGAGAAAAGGACTGGATGGGTAAGCTATAGGGTGGGATGAGGCTCATGTGGATAATGGATCACTTGGGGCAAATACCTTATTTCATTTAAATTTGACAGTTTAAAAACATAAACACTGGAGAAAGAAACCTTGAGGGTAGTACATTTCATTTACTGCTCCATTTCAATGACAATGCATTAATTTAACCACATTGCACAATCACAGGGTGATTACTGAAAGGAAGGTTAATTACCCCTTTATTTCATCTATTAAAGGTAACCTCTTATTCACCTTTTGAAGCATCCAATTATGCCTGAAATGAATCTAGGAATTTTTACCCCTGGTAAACTACCTGAAAGTCAATTCCAAGTGCTGTGTGTGAAGAAGTTCTGAGTTTACATATTAACTTGACTTCTCCTGGCCCCACAATTTAATTGAAAAATAATGCAAATATTTAGCTTTTCCATTCCTTTCACTATTTTCTCTGATTCTTGTAAGATCACTTGCAATGAATTCTCTTCCTGCTGCTGTACTGTTACTTTTGGTATTGGATTTTGGTATTTTGAATCTATGTTGGGCCATTTCCTACATTTCTCCTACATGCAGGCTTCTGATGGTATCATATGAAAATACAGTCTTTGTTGTGCTGATGATACCCAGCAATACTTCCTCTGCACCACTCCTTTCGACTCTTCCATTGTTGCTAAATTTTCAACCTGTTGATCTGACAACCAGTACTGAGTGACCAGAAGTTTCCTCCAATTAACTACTTTGAAGAGTAAAGCCATTGTTTGCAGTCTTTGTTCCAAACTCTGTCTCCTATTGATTCAATTCCTCAACCCTGGCAGGCTCTGAGATTTAAATCTGTCTATTCACAAACTTAGTGTAACATTTGACCTTGAAATGTGGGTCTGACCTATCCCGTATTTTCTCTCTGTTAATGTCACCTTATTGTTGGCATACTGTCCCCACTGTATCAGCACATCTTCTGCTAAAATTCTTACTTATGCCTTTGTTACCTCTGGTAATTTCATTCCACTCCTGGATCACCAACCCCTGCCCCAACATGTAAAGCTCTTTAGTCTATGTCTTCACTTGCATTAAATCCTAGTCACTCATTCCCAATGACATACGTTACTCAAGCAATTTTCTTTTTTTTAAACATTTGATCTTTTTTTTCCACAACTTGCTCTCCTCGACTCTACAATCTCCCCTACAGCCTTGCAACCCTCTAACATATTTGTTTTCCTCTAATTTTGGCTTTTTGTGTGACCCTGTTTTATTTTGCTTCATCAGAGTTGGCCAACCTTTTAGGTGTTTAAGCCATAAACTCTGGAATTCTCTGCCTAAACACCTCTGCCTCTCTACCTCACTTTGTTCTTTTTTAAGGCACTCCTTAAGACCTGTGTTTTTGTACCTAGGTTTTGTACCATGAGACCACATAGCCAAGATCTTCCATACAGCCGCAGTTGTTGGATTGTCGTTCTGCTTGACTTCTAATGTGCTGTATCTGAAGCAAACATGAAGAGTTATCAAGTGGAACATTTGGACAACTCTCCTGGATATTCTAGATGGATGGTATAATATAACCTCAGAGACAAACAGCAAACCTTCATGCAATTATATAGCAGCTTTGACATTAAAATATTTCCAGGTGCGCCATTAAAACAAAATTTGACACCAAGCCACAAAGAGAGACAGGCTGGCATAAGAAGTGGGTTTTAAGGAGCATTTTATAGGAGGATGGAGTCTTAGAGAGGGAGTTCCAGAACGTAAAGGGTTGCTCACTGTCAACTGTGGAGTAATTAAAATTGTGAATGTCTTAAGAGGCCAGAATTGGAGGCATTTAGAGATCTCAGAGGTTGTAAGTTTGAAGGAGGTTACAGAGTTAGGGAGAAGTGAGGCTGGGTAAGAATTTGAAAGTAAGGTAAGGATGTTGCCATTGGGGCAGTCAGGACCAATGCCACATTATAACGGAAAGTAAAAAATGGGGGATGAGTGTTCAATTTTCTTCTAAAGAAAAAAAAACAATTTCATTTTAACAAGGGCAATTCATTCAGAAACACAATATCTGACTTGGCAAAATGAAAAATGAATTGCCAAGTTTGAAACGAGCAGTCGAACAAATGCAATATAGTATTATTAATGTAGATATTGCAGCACTTCAATCATACAGCTCTCTTTGTCTCACAATTCATCCTCCATCATGATGTGATGGGCTGGAACACAAAGTACAATTCTGTATTCAGTCCAATTCACATCTAAATCTCTCACAAGCTTCATTACCTAGTTTATTTTTATATCAAATTTCCACCACCCACAGAGCATCTACACTAAAATTAAATGAAAATTATTAACGATGGTCCTCAGAACATTTTACCCTTCAGCACTGCACTAACACATCTATGAGAAGTTATCTATTCCAATCACAGGACAGTATATTAGCTATAAAAAGGGGAAACAAAAAGGCACACTATTCATAGCTAACATAATTAAATTCAAATGGGCCATTATTTATTGTAGCAAAGCAATGGTCAATGCCAACTGTCTATCAAGACCTGTTAAACCAGGAGTATGATTTTGCTGGAAGTGTGCGCTCATAACTGGCATAGTGAGGGGACATCTACAACCTGAATGAAAGATGCAACAAATGAATATCCCCTTAACCAAATTAAGGTTGAAGAAACAAATAGTATAAGCACTGGGGAAATAAATGCAATTCAGAGTAGATAAATTCACAGCATCATTGGTTATAAGAGAAATAAAAAGAGAGGGAATTAAAGACACTGCAAAAAAACTGAAGTGTGCAGGAATGATACCCTCCATGTGTATTAGTTAATTTTCAACGTCAGAGAATTGACTTTAGTAGTTAACAGTTATCAGTCAGTTAAAAGGGTACTGAAACTCATGTATAAGGTCACATATTTACTTTGTTTGGAATTATAAGCTGAAATGGAAGCTGGACTACTATTACTAGAATACCAGGAGAGTTCTGCATCTCAATATTGTTGAGCTCAAATACAATGTCTTTTTTTGGAAGTAGCAAGGGATAGAATTCAAGACGGAGAGACACCATTAATCTTTTCAGTTAAAGAAATTCTGCTTGACTGCAGCCCTCCGTTTGGTTGAGCAGCAGAGTTTTGAAAACGCATTAGAAATCAAAAGCAGCAAAGTGAAAGAGGCACCCACAGCCTGTAAACAGAGTGCAACCATCTCTTCCTTTCTCTCTCTACGTGAGAAACATACAGAAAAAAACAAGAAAATTTCAAAGAAAATGCACATAACGAAAGACCCATGTTCACCTGATGAAGAAGAATGACCATCATCTAATAGACAACAGTGTGTCATCATTGCAAATAACAGAAGGACTGAAACAAAAATAACTTCCCACTTTGTGGTCTACGCGTTGGCATTCAGAATTTTGTTGACCGTCTCTATTTTTGTTCCCAACCAGAGAATCTGGGTTCAAGACCCACCTGCTCCAGAGATGTTTACTAACATTTCTGAACAGGCGGATAAGAAAATACAGTCAAAGAGTCATAGAGCTAGACAGCATGGGAACAGACCCTTCAGTGCAATTTGTCCATGCCGACCAAATTATTCTAGACCCATTTGCCACCACATGGCCCTTATCCCTCTAAAACCTTCTTATTCATATACCTATCCAGATGCCTCTTAAATGTAACTGTACCTTATTTCATTTGAATTTGACAGATTAAAGACATAAACACTGTAGAAAGACAGCAGAACTTGCCGACTATTTATTTTAACATTGACATTCAACTCTTGCCAGTCTTGATGTTGGCACAGTGCTGAAATCTCACTTCCTGCACCTGCCATAGCACAATCTGGGTCATTGCCCTTTGAGAAGTGCAATTACATTGGGGACGTTAAAGCTTATGGTTAATTTATTACTGTAAGAGAATTGGCTGCGGAAGGAGGGCAGGAGGGGAAAGGAAACATGCAGGGAGTGGGGGGGATATTGAAGACAGAATATGAAAGGGAATTTCATTTTCAATGCATCTCCATTTACAAGTGCCAAGACCGTTTTACAAGCACAAGACTTGAAATTATCTCTCCGCACCGTGTGAGTGATCCGTAACTGTATTTTATTGGCTGGCTCTCAGATCACAGAGTGTGGAGAAGTCAACACAAAGCAAGTGTTAGTTTTGACTATTTGCAACTCCAGAAGATGCTTTCTGTAAGGGTGGCAGCAAATATTGCCAGGGCCAGAACAATAACTGAGCCCTGCCAGAAGGAAACATTGGCTCAATGGTTGTCTTCCGCCAGAGTTCACTCACATGGACTGACATGAATCTTCCAACAAATTGTGCGAATGGCTACCTTCAACACCAACAATGAGACACACAAAGGAGTGTCAGCATTCCACACTGTTGGTTTTCTAAAGAATACATAATCTGAATCTAATTGCAGTTTTCTCCTCCTGCCAAAACTGAACCTCACTAACAAATGATTCAACTGGTGTGAGAAGATCAGCATATATATAAAAACAAATGAAGTAGGAGAAACAGTAGGCCATTCAGCCCCTCAAGCCTGCTCCAACATTTAATAGGATCACGATCTGACTGTAACTTCGACTCTATTTTCCTACCTATCCCCGATTCCCTTTAAGCCCCTTGTTAGTAAAGAATTTATCTGCCTCTGCCTTAAAAGTATTCAATGGCCTTGAATTCATTGGTTTCTGTGGAAGACAGTTCCAAAGATTCACAAGCTACAGAAATAAGGAAAAGTCGCATCTCTGTATTAAATGAGAAACCATGTCCCCTAGTTCTAGTCTCCCATGCACTTTTCAGCATCCAGCCTGTCAAGTCTTCTTAGGATCTTATATTTCTCACCCTTCATACTTCTAAACTCCAATAGATACAAGCCCAAACTTTCCCCAGAAGATGACTCTTTCTTGGCAGGAATAAGTCAAATGAATCTTCTTTGAACTGCTTCAAACGCATTAAATCTATTCTTAAATAAGGAGACCAAAACTTTACACAGTACTCCTGATAATGATCTCACCATTGCCATTTGTAGGAATGCCCTTACTTTCATAGTTAATTTCCCAAATAATAAACGACAACGTTCCATTTGCTTTCCTGATCACATGCTGTATCTGCCTACCAACATTTTCAGACTAATGTACCTGAATACCAGGACCCCTTCCAAAGTTCTGCAATCTCTCACTGTTTAATATGCTGATTTTTATACTTCTTGCCAAAGTAGACAAGTTCACATTTGCCCCAAATTTTGTCCACTTATTTAACCTAATTATGTTCCTTCATACACTCATCATGTCCAGTTCACAAACTGTCCTTCATCCACCAAGTTTCAGTTCGGGATATTTCAGCCATGAAACAAAATAGAGTCATACAGTCATACAGCATGGAAACAGACCTTCCAGTTCAGCTAGTCCATGCCGAACATAATCCCAAACTAAACTAGTCCAACTGGCCTGTGCTTGGCTTACATCCTCCAAACATTTCTTATTCAGATGCTTATTCAAATGTCTTTTAAACATTGTAACTGTAGCCACATCCACCACTTCCTCTGGAAGTTCAATCCACACATGAACCACTTTAGAACATAGAACACAGAACCGTACAGCACAGTACAGGCCCTTCGGCCCACGATGTTGTGCCGACCTATTATCCTATTGTGTAAAAAATTATTCGAAATATGTCCCCTAGTCTTGAAATTCACCACCCTAGGGAAAGGACACCAGTCATTCACCTTATCTATTCCTTTCATGATTTTATAAACCTCTAAGGTCACCCCCTCAACCTTCTACGTTCTAGTGAAACAAGGCCCTGCCTATACTCATAAATCAAACCCTCCAGGACCAGCAACATCCTGGTAAATCTTTTCTGAACCCTCCCAAATTTAATAATATCCTTCCTATAGCAGGATAAGCAGAAATGTACACAGTACCCCAAATGTGGCCTCACCAATGCCCTATACAACCTTAACATAATGTCCTAACTCCTATAGTCAAAGGTCTGAGCAATGAAGGCAAGTGTGTTAAACACCTTCTTAACCACCCTAACTGTAAGTGATGCAAACTTCAAAGAATTATGTACCTGAACCTGGAATGTTGGCTAATTTCCTTCACCCCAACATCAGTGGCCATGCCCTCAGCTGGCAAGGCCCTAAACTCTGGAATTCCCATCCCTAAACCTTCTCTCTATCTCTCTTTTCCCTAAAAACCTACTTTGACCAGGCTGAAGCTTTGCTCTACCCAAATTTCCTGCATACCAAGCACAAATTGGAGTAGGATGCTCTGCTGAGTCAGGACATAAAATAAACCTTTCATTTACACCATAAGTTTTCACAACCTTAGAATATCCCAAAGCACTTCACAACCCATAAAGTACTTTTTGAGGTGAAGTCACTCATGAAGAAATATATCAATTGATGCGTGCACTGCAACTTCCCATAAGAAGCAATTAGCTAGCTAATCTATTTATTAAGTGATGTTGATTGAAGGAGAAAAATTTACCAGGACACTGGGGAGAACTATATGGCTCCTCTTCTAGTGGGCTGGGCTAATCAGTTTAACATCCTATTGAAAAATTTGCAACTTTGACAGTGCAGATTGAAGACACAGAAAGTGGTCAGCTTCAAGACCTATTACCATTTTAGCAAAGGTATGCTGAGTGGCACTATGTACAGAACAAACTCAACATAGAGTCAGCAACAACAGCCAGAGTTCAAAGTGTGCAAGGACAAGAGATCAAGGAAAATAATTATCTTATCCTCAAGCCCAAAATTCAACATGACTACAAAAGTGAACAGTAGAAAGACGTAGGCCAACATAGGAAAGACTGAACTGGAGAGGTATTTTTTTCCTGTATATTTAGGGTGTGTTATTATAGTTTATCCCTATTTCCCCTCTTGAAAATAGGCACAGTGATCCTTTTTCTTGAACTAGCGCAGTGTGTGATCAAGGTATTCCACACACTAGCATGAGCTAGGGAGTTTCTAATTCTTAAGTAGTGATTTTAATACAAACTAAGTGGCCTGCGATGGCAGTTCAGAGAATATTCGAGCTTCAGCCACATTGTTAAGCTTTCGGTAAAGCTGCCTTCTCCTGAACATCACTGAACCAGTTTTTTTTTAAACAAAGAGAACAAAAACAGAAACGGCCAGCAGAGCTCAGCAGGTCTGGCAGCAATTGTGGAGAGATATCAGAGTTAACATTTCGGTCCAGTGACCCTTTATCAGAACGCAGTTCTGAGGAAGGGTTACTGGGCATAAAATATGAACTCTGATTTCTCTCCACAGATGCTGCCAGACCTGCTGAGCTTTTCCAGCAGTTTCTGTTTTTGTTTCTGATTTACTGCATCCACAGTTCTTTCAGTTTTCTTTAAATGGGTGGAGTGAGGAATAGGATGTGGGACAGGGGTTTTATGTCAATAGTTACAAAATGGCAGATGCACCCCTTCTCCTCCTTTTTTCACAGTTGAACTTTACATTTCAGTGTAAAATTTCCAACAGTGGGGCAGGGACCGCTGGAAGACTCCAATGAGGGAAAAGGTGTCAAGAGAGACAGACAGTTGAACTAGGGTTGGCTAATCAGATCGGAAGTTTGATCACATGATCTTTTATCTATAACTACACCATCCCAGGATTGGTTGTATGACACATTCAATTGGAAAACCAACAGACTTGTCTTTAATCGACTGGCGTCAGCCTTTGCTCATCTCCAATATTTTTATCATTGGTAAACAAAGGTTTTCAAAGATTTTTCTCCTTGAGGAATTTTCTCCTAGTTGTGTCCTTAATTCCTACGATTCCAGGACCATCCAATTTCAGACCCTTAAATAAATACATGTAGCCTCAATTTAATCTCTCATCGAAAAGATGGCACCTCTGACACTGCAACACTCCCACAGCAATGTGCTGGAGTAATAAGCTAGATCTTGTGTTCCACTCTTTGGTGTGGAGCCTGAACCAATGATGGTCTGCGTTAGGTTAAAGACTATAAACAAATAACTACTGTCAGATAGACCCTGAATATAAACACAAATTCCCATTTGGAATTCAAAAATAGATAATCTCCAACTTGTTTGGACTTATTTACTGGAGCTAATTATTTTTGCAGGTGAGCCTCGCATTAATCATAGATAGCAGAGTGTAAATTTGAGTTGTATTTGCAGATTAATCAAATCTATGAAGTTGGGTAGACTCTGCAAAAGTGGAATGCGACATGAATTTAACTGTTTCAATAGTAGTACTAGACAGTAAATTGTACTGTGGAAACACAGTGACCCATTTAGTCAAACAGACAAAAGAAAATTGTAACTGACCCAAACGGAGGTTCAATTTTCTTCAACTGATGTCAGGTGAATTGTCCAATTTCTGACTATATAATAGTCAATATTTGTGAATATCTACCCACCATGCACATGGCCATTCAGCAATTCCTATAACAGTTTGAATTTATATAGTGTCTTTCATGTATTAATGTTTCCCAAGATACTTCAAAAGAGCATTATAAAGCAAAATTACCGTTTAGCCACATACGGTGATATTAGGGCAGATGGTTTGTTCTAACAGGTAGGTTTTAAGGAGGATTTTAAATGAGGACAGCGAGGTCGAAAGAGTTGCAGAGGTTTAGGAGGAAATTCCAGACTTGGAACTCAGACAGCCAATGATGAAGCGATTGTAACTTGAAAACTATTACCAAATTTGTTTACACTATATGAATAAAGATGTGTCAAATCCTCAGAGAGCTGGTCTACACTCACAATGACGCACTAGTATTCCAATCTGAGCCATACGTGCAGGAGCAAATATAAAGACTCCTTCATGCCAGTAATGTGTTTGGTTTGATCACCAGCATCAGGACGGTAAATTAAAATGGTCCAGGATGTTGCTGTACCAGCACTTATCAACACTGACAATATGACACTGGAGATTGTTGTTAGCCTCACATATCTAGGCTCTACTATCATCGGCGATCTGTCAGTTGACACAAAATCTGCAGCTGTTCCATAAAAGCTTAGGAAGAGAGTATGGAACAATAGAAATTTGACTGCAAGCACCAAACTGCAAGTCATAAGACATATAAACTGCCAATTTACTATAACCATTATCATTCCCTTTGCCTTTTATTCCATGAATCTCTCTCCTGCCCTCTACGCTATTCCAGCGCTATCCTGGAGCACATACACTCCATCAGTTTACAATTGTTGCTAAGCCAGCAAAGTCTGCACTGGATCACTCACATTCATCTTCCATGCAGCGAACTGGCCAGTGGGTGACAACCTACAGAACGTATATATCGCTGCTCCAAGAAATATGTACACAAGATATGAAGATTGTAAACATTGATATTGAACATCCAAACAACAGTTGCTGATGTCCTTGACTTCCAAAGACTGACTGAAGTGGTATTTGAAGAGACTAGCTGAAATGGAAAGCTCAGTTAAGTCAAGAAGAAAAAAAAAGTAAGAGGCCAGCGAATCTTGCACCTTCTAACTCACTGTCTTTCTCCATAGCAAATGGGGAAAAGATTGCTGTTCCGGGGAGATTCCTCAGCTACACATGCTTAAGACCATAAAACCGTAAGATATAGGAGGAGAATTAGGCCAATCGGTCCAACAAGTCTGCTCCCGCATTTGATTGTGGCTAATATGTTCCCCAACCCCATTCTCGTCCCTTCTCCTGCAACTCTTAACCCCTTACTAAGCAAGAACCTGTCTATGTCTGTCTTAAAGACACTCAATGACCTGTCTTCCACAGCCTTCTGGGGAAATGAGTCCCACGTATTAACCATCCTCTGGCCGAAGAAATTCCTGTGCATCTCAGTTATAAAGGGTCGTCATTTCACTCTGAAGCTGTACTCTCAGGTCCTAGTCTCCCCTATTGGTGGAAAGAACATCTCCATGTCCACTCCATCCGGGCCTCTCAGTATTCTAACAGTTTCAATCAAATTCCAGCCTCCCCACCCCCATCCTTCTAAACTCCACTGGAATACAGACCCAGAGTCCTCAACCACTCCTCATTTGACAAGCCCTTCACTCCTGAGATCACTCTTGTGAAACTCTTCTGGATCCCCTCCAAGGTCAACGCATACCTCCTGAGACACAGTGCCAAAACCAAATGTGTTCTGACCAGAGCGTTATACAGCCTCAGCAGTACAATTCTGCTCGTGTATTCTAGCCCTCTTGAAATTAATGCTAACGTCACACTTGCCTTCCCAACTGTGAAATGAAGCTGGAGGTTAACCTGAACTAGGGCTCCTAAGTCCCTTTGTGTGTCAGATTTCTGAAGCCTTTCCGCATTTAGAAAGAGTTTTTAACGTTTATTCTTCCCATCAAAGTGCACAATCCCACGCTTTCCCACATTGAGCAAAGACGTGACAGATGGAATACACACCCCTAGTCTGTCCTAGTCCTTCTGCAGCCTCCCAACTTCCTCAACACCACCTGTCCCTCCACCCAGCTTTGTGTCATTTGCAAATTTAGCAAAAATGCTTTTTCTTTCTTTGTCCAGATCATTAATGTATAACGTGAACAGTTGTGGTCCCAACACTGACCCCTGCGGAACTTCACTAGTCATCTGCTACCATTCTGAAAAAGACCCATTTATCCCAACTCTCTGCTTCTGCCAGTCAATCCTCTATCCATGCTAATACATTGCTCCTAACACCACAGGCTCTTATCTTATTTAACAACCTAATACAGAATTGCCGACCGCGGCACAAGCCACGAGATAGAAGAACCCTGTTCAATAGTGCACTCCAAATGCTTTTGCTTTGAAAGAGCACAGATTATAACTGGAGATGGTGTGAAAACACATTAAAAGCAAATGTGTAAAATGAGATTTGAATAATATTTCAGAAAATCTCAAACCTGCAGCAACTCACCTACAAAACAAGTGCATCAAAGTCCCTAATCTTACAAGTCCCTGAATGCCATGATATGCAGTCACAGATCCATTTTCACTCACAGTCCTTTCCTTTTTTAAAAAAAAATCTATCGCTGATTATCAAACAGTTGTTAAATTGGTACCAAGAATATGGTTTGAAAAGAATGTTTAGGTCTGTGCTTAAAGAGTCGAAACAGTATCAGTACTCCACTAGATATAGGAAGATCTGTCTTAGCCAGAGGTTAGAAAGTACATGAATCTTCACAGGCATATATGGCTTTAACTGTTCTCATTGAAATCTGTTATTGTCCTTTCAAGGTCCGTCTTTGCTTCCAGTGAGGAACATTTACATTTTAATTACAAAAAGGTTGAGTTAACCTATTCTCCACCAGCAGCCATAGCCTGCTTTCTGTGCTGTGTCACAATGTCTAACCTAAAACTCCCAGAGAGCAACTCAAAAAAAACCGTGAATTTTCTGAGATATTCCAAGTCAATGTTAATGGCAAATGGGAAGTTTTCTATAACGGACAGACAAGTTGAAAGTCCAATCCAACAGTTTTGATTGTTAGTTTGATCTGTTCTAATTTCTGTTACGACAAGCCCAAAGGATATCATCCCTCCAATTCACAGGCCTCAACATAGATTAAAAATAATTTACAGCCAATTAACTAACTTATATATACACACTCACTCAACACAATGGTTTATTCTTCAAGGCACAGACTGTCATATCTGATCAAGTCACTAATTACACATGGATAACTTACAGACACACCTTGCTCAGCAAATATACATCTTGGATTGTTCTTTCAATCACTCTTTCAAAAGAGCAAATATGTTCATCCTGAATTGATGCAAAGAGTTTTCTTTTCAGAAATTGAAGAGTTCAGCTGGGTAACTTGTTATTAGCAAGTGTCCCGCCAAGCAAGAGGAGAAAATCAGTTGGCACTGGTAATGTGTGGTCTGCTGGCATTTACCAGTCTTTATCTACAGCTACCAATACTTCACACCAGAGATAACGTGACCTGAAATAATGAACAGACATGTTGGCTTCCGTTGCTTGTGACTTACTGGTGACCAGTAATTTGGTAAATTCTGAACTTACTTGAATTTATGGGGTTCAACAATTAATCCTCTTGATCATTGTGCCTCAATTTATTGTTTCAGCACAAATGCACTCAAAACAAAAGTAAACAAGAAGGCTGTCAGATTTCAAGCTTACAGAAATTCCTCTGGTTCAACATCTAATCTTTTATACAATCATGACTTAATATTATTTTAGTGCATGAGAATAAAGAAAGTCAGTATTTTCCTCCTGACAGTGGCAGACTGATGTTGATGTGCTAATTCAGCCAGGCTGTGCGCAGACAGGATTGTTAGCGCCCTGGTACTGTTTATCTGATTTTGTTACATAGTGTGCACTTCAGGCTTGACATATGAGCATACAAACTAGGAGCAGGAGTGGGGGTACGGCACTTAAAATCTGCTCACCATTCAATAATACCTGCAGAATTGTACCATTACATTCTTGCTGTGTTTTTTTCAGAATGTAGTTCAACAATGTGACCCAAGACAGGCTACAGGCAGGCACAAAGAGTACAGATAAAGAATGAGACAGTCAGGAGCCCACAGTGACGTAGCATGGAAGCACAAGCATTACAGGGTGATTACCCAGACATTACAGGGTGATTACCAACCCCAACTTCTCCAGAATCCATTCATTTCCACAGGACAATGATCTGTTCACTCACAGATCTACGTGTGCATGATTAGTTCATGTGTATTTGCTGTCTCACTTATTCAGTTTTCATGCAATGAGAACATCACATGGACACAACACGGCATTTAGATGGAGAGCAGGTTCTATCTCTTTAAAAATGCACTTTCCTCCTAGAAGCTTGAAAAGTTTTAAGATAACTGAACTTTTCATCCTTAACATTAGAAATGGTGCAACAGTTGTACACTTATCCCCATACACTCCCCAGTGTCTCAAAATGATAGTCATGTTCCCAATATTTACAATATGTACAATATCTGTTCTGCTTGTACAGTATTGCAGCACACAACTTTCCGAGTTGAACACTACAGATGGCAATACAGGTGAACTGGAATAACTCCATTACTCTGATAGAATGAATGAGATGATTCATTTATGTTGCGAAATCTCAGACAGCTATAAGACAACTCCAGGAATTAGCTAAGGACAATATGATTTGGGAAACATGCAACACAACCTTCTGCAATCTCAATTTTCACACAGCTGCCTATTGTCTCCTCAGGAAGTACTGCTGGCCAATACAGGGAAATGTCAGTGCATTGGCCTTCAGTGAGCACAGAAACCAGTCACATCATCCTGCAAAAGGGCACCATCTTGGAAAAGCAGCATTACAACAATTACATTCTGCCCTTGGAATGACAATATCTTTTGCAGCTCACTAATTTGATGACTTTCAAGCAGAACCAGACTATTATTGCTTGTGCAGCTAAAGTAGAAATATCTTAAGCGCAGAAACTCTGAAAACAGCCCTTACCCATTGTTTCTATTGCCTGAGAGAGTTTTCACTACGCCTTCCTCAGGCACAACATATCTTTTCAGAAACTTCACACTAATAGAGAGTGGATAAAATTATTCATCAGAGGTGATATGTTTTGCATGAGAAGAAACTTGTAAGTCACCTAAGTAATGATTGCCCTAACCTCCATAAGCTGCTGTTTGAGTCTCCAATTACACCTTGCAAAGGGGAAGCATGACTGGGTGCAAATGACTCCCACTTCTCCATCTTCTTGTGAAGATGCAAAAGCTAGGGCACAATAAAGGTCATGGCTCAGTCACCACACAATATGTTCAGGCTGCCAAAAAATCAGCACATCAATAATCACACTGATTGACTGCACCAGGCACGTTTGGTTTCTGTCACAAGAGGAAAGAAACCTGCACAAGGAGCATCCAGTGTTGCAAGTAAACTCCTGCCATTAGCCCACTGATTCAGGACAAACTGTACAACAGCAACATGCACCCAATTCTGAGGTCTTCCAGTGCTTTCATTCAGAAAATGGCCTTGGAGTTCTAGTGATTAAACCTGATGACATAGCGGATCTCAAGTGGCTCTCTATTCCAACTACAATAAGAAGGGCACCAATGTAAAAACTGCTGCCTGCTCTAGATACCCACAGTTTACTGCACAGTCTTACCATGACCAGCAGAAAGCAGTGAATAAAACAAAGGGTGAATCTCCTAGGTCATGTGGAATGCAACAAGTTAAGAAAATTGAAGGCCTTTTCACACCTCAAACTATGCTATCCTGCACCTGCAGCCTGTTGGTGCCTTGCTTTACCTCTTCATCTTGTTCTATCCAAGATATCTCGAATGTACCTGACAACATGGTCCACCACTCTTTGGGATGGTAGGATAAGGGCAGGTCAACAATAACCACTGGATTGCACCATGTTCGCCTCTGATGATTGCTACAGTCCGCACTGGTGAATCCATGCAGCAGCACACTGCAAAGAATCTAATTCAGGCCATGTTCTCGCTTCTCTCCCATCACATTCCCCCATCCGACAACTCTTTGTCCTCCTTAACAAATCCATGAAGGAACATTACCATTTTGGGTTCACATTTTCCAAGCATACCCCATACTCCAAGTTGACTACAACTCGAGGGTTTCAGCTTCAGAGGCAGCTCTTTGATTATTACACAGATACACTGCACTGAGCACCTGGGAGACATGAACACCGGAAAGCCATCACAGGTGATAATGTAAAGCAAGCGTTTGAGTTATTAAGTGGTTGTTCACCTGCAACCATTTTGTAATACGTTCCATCATTACATCCATAAAGTTAGCCTGCACCAATTTTCTGTGGTTCCACCCACGCATTACATTTGTTTTTACAGGATCTTGCTGAAGCACTGTTCTCACCTGTGCCCCTAGATCAGAAGTGATAAAAAGTTGCCTCGAGTTAACTCAGCTTTTTCTTACAGGCTTCCCTCTATCTCAGCTACATCAAACAGGTATTTCTCCAAACCAGCCCAAAACAGTCCCAGCAGTGTTTACTGCAACGCGAGAGGTTGTCACCAGTCACGCGAGTTATAAAGTCGGAGAGTTGCACGGCACAGAAACAGACCCTCTGGTCCCAACTCATCCATGTCAGCTAGATATCCAAAATTAATCTAGTCCCACTTGTCAGCATTAGGCCCATATCCCTCTAAACCCTTCCTATACAGATACCCATCCAGGTGCCTTTTAAATGTTGTAATTGTACCAGCCTCCACCACTTTCTCTGGCAGCTCATTCCATACACGCACCATCCTCCGCATGAAAAAGTTGCCCTTTAGGTCCCTTTTAAACCTTTCCCCTCTCACCTTAAACCTACGCCCTCTAGTTTTGAACTCTCCTTCCCTGAGGAAACGACCTTGCTCATTTACCCTATCAATGCCCTTCACAATTTTGTAAACTTCTATAAGGTCATCCCTCAGTCTCCGACACTCCAGGGAAAAGAACCCCAGTCTATTCAACTCTCCCTACAACTCAAACCCTCCGACCCTGGCAACGTCCTTGTAAATCTTAGCTGAACTCTTCCAAGTTTAACAACATCTTTCCTAAAGCAGGGAGACCAGAATTGCACGCAGTATTCTAAAAGTGGCCGAACCAAACGTCCTGTACAGCTGCAATATGACCTCCTAACTCCTATGCCTAATGCGCCAACCAAGTGCACTAAATGCCTTCTTCTCTACCCAGTCTACCTGGACTCCACTTTCAAGGAACTATGAACCTGCACTCCAAGGTCTCTTTATTCAGCAACACTCCCAGGACCTTACCATTAATTGTATATGCCCTGCCCCGATTTACCCTACCAAAATGTAGCACCTCACATTTATCTAGATTAAACTCCATCTGCCACTCCTCAGCCAAGGTCCCGTTGTACTCTGAGGTAACCTTCTTCACTGTCCACTGCACCAATTTTGGTGTCATCTGCAAAGCTTTTAAAGAAGACTTTTAAAAAGACAAAATCCAATGTCCACAGTGACCTTTGAATGACCTCCTTTGAAGAAAACACTGTAGATATTTTCACAAATCTTGAAATAAATCCATTTGCCCACAATCCTTCAAAATTTAAATCCTCCAAGAAATATCGGACTGAAATGTTCCTGAAAGGTAAACACATAAAGATCGCCTTCCTTTTTACGAAGGAAGGGAGCTCCACATTTCTGAGAGGAGATTATTGTCCAGGCTCTTTCGGAAACACGTGGCCCTACTTCCATTCTGACAGTTCTTTTGTCCCAGTTTCACAGATGTCATCTGACCTACTCAGATATTTAAAAGTTCTGACAGCCATTGTGCGTCAAATAATAAGGCATAAGGCAATGATGCGAGGGTACTGAGAGCGAGGCTGTTACATGGGTAAGGGGGAGTAGGGTACAGGTGGGTAGGATCCCAGCTGGGTAGGGTGCAAGCTGGGGGTAGGGGTATGGTGATAGGGTGTACAACGCCAGATAGTTAGTGAAAGGGTGCCAGCTGAATTACGTGCCAGATAAATACGGAGTGAGATGTCAGGTAAGTGGGATGCCAATTGGTTGGAGTTCCAGTTGGATTGGGGGCAGGGTGTTAGTTCAGAAGGGTGTCAGGGTGCAAGGTAGTTAGGGGGTCAGGTAAGCAATACAGAGTTTAGGGTAGATTGGACTGTGTGCAAGAAATCAGGCCTGGCTGCACAGTGGGAGCAGGGGGAGCTGGATGGTGGGCAAGGGGTCTGATGTATTCAGGTCCACCATCAGGGATTTGGGTTGGACCATCACCAGGGAAGGCGAGATCGGTTGCAGAGCAAGAAGCATTGTTGGATTCTCGATGGTGTCAGGTCAGGCTCTGGAAGTCAGTGGGGGAGGGGTGGGTGATGTGAGTCAGTTGAATAATTACTCAGGTGTTAGACTACATATTCAATAATCTAACCTTTAGAACATAGAACCATTCAGCACAGGATGTGGAGGTGCTGGTTTTGGACTGGGGGTGGACAAGGTCAGAAGTCACATGACACTAGGTTACAGTCCAATAGGGTTGTTTGAAATCACACAAGCTTTCGGAGCGCAGCTTCTTCATCAGGTGCACTGCTGGACTATAACCTGGTGTCATGTGACTTCTGACCTAGTACAGCACAGGAACAGGCCCTTTGGTCCACCATATCTGCGCTGACCAAAATGCTGTTCTAAACTAATCCTATGTGCCTGCACATGGTCCTTTCCCCTCTATTGCCCATCTGTCTAAGTGCCTCTTAAAATTTGTTATCATATCTACATCTGCCACTTCCCCTGACAGCGAATTCCAGGTACCTACCATCCTCTGTGTAAAAACATTAACCACTTAACATAATTTCATCAGAACCCTTTATATTCTGATTTAAATGGAGATTTTCAGAAGGTTCCAAGCATAGAGGAACTGCTTAGTGGGATCTTCAATTTCCCAGGCAATTCATTTGGAGTCTTATACACTGGGGCTGCCGTAGGGTCCCCATACAACCCTCCCTGATGCTGAAATAGCAAGAGGCCAGCAGAAAACTCAAGCCACATAATATGAAGCATCTTTGCAACATTTCATTAAATGGTAGGGTTTGGAAAGTGCATTGATACCTTGTCGGTGAATTCATCATAAATCAAAGCACCTAGATCAGTTTTCATCACGAACTTGACATCAATGTAAACTAATGTGTTATATAGCTATTCACAGGAACTTGCCCTGGACAGATTGACCGCTATGACTCTTACATAACAACAGTGGCTAAACAACAAAAGACATCCTGTTCTAACTGAGGCAACTAACTAACTAATGAGGGTGGTAAAGATGGAAATATTTAAGGAGAAACAACAGACTAATGGTTGTGTGACTGTAAGACTAATCCTCAAGCCTTGCCAAATGATCTGGAGACAATTCTAACTCAAACTACAGCAGCTGGGGAAATTCAATTAAATTAAATTAATCCAAAATAAAAGTATTATATATCTACCAGATTGCCAGATCAAAACATATCTGACTTATTAATGCCCCTTAGGGTGGGTAATCTGCTGTCATTACCTGTCATATGTGCAGTTAGGCCATTGGGTAAGGCTGACTGCCACCATCCTCTTTAACCACAGGGACCTTCAGAGTCTGCTTGGTGTCATATGGAGCAGGAAAGCATTTCCTGGTCTAAGTAGAAGGGGTGCTTGCAATGAACTGCTTCTTGTTCAATGCATATTGGCAACAAGTTGCAGGTTACATTGATACGAAAGAATCTGTTGCAGAGACAATGAGGAAGAAGCAAGATTGCACGTCTTCATCCTCCTTAGGAGATCCTGAGCCATTCTGTCCTCTGACATAAATTTAGGTGACATTTAAGGTGATCCTCACCATTAACCCTTTCAGACCCTTCCACCATAAGGCAACATTACTCTGTGTGAGTGAGATGTGACTCCAGACCCTCAGCAATGTAGATTCCAAACTGCCCTCAGCAATGACCCGCTGAGCTACTCATGGAGGGCAGTTCACAACAACCTTCTCAAAGAAGTAATAAAAGAAGTGAATAATTGCCAGTGATGCTCATATCCCATGCATGAATAAAACAGGGGAGGCTTGGAAAATAAGTACTCTAAATTACGAAAGAATAGAATGTGGATTCAAGGTGACAGCAGAGAAGGACGCCATTCAACTGTCAAACCCTTGCTGGCTCTCTACAAAGGCAAATTAGGCAAGATCAATGGCACTGTGATCGCATGTCAACCAGGCTCAAAGCCAAAACTCTTGAGTATAAATTGCAATTTGCCAAAGCATATTAAATGGTTCAATTTCTTGCATAAACTAATTTGCAAAAATTATAAGTGTAAAATCTATGAACCAAAATGGGTGGCTAAGCAGAAAGTAATTATTTATTTTGTTCTCCTGGACTTAACACATTCACTGATGCAGTTAACAGCTGTAGTCTGGTGCAGCTTTATTAATCCAGCTGAAAATGGGTTTTTCATGTTTTAAAAAATTCACACTTTCACAGATAACAAGAACTGCAGATGTTGCAGTCGGAGCAACAGTGTGGAGCTGGAGGAACACAGCAGGCCAGGCAGCATCAGAGGAGCAGGAAAGTTGATGTTTCAGGCCGGATTCCTTCTTTAAAAGTGGGGAGGGGGATGGGAGAGGGGAAATAAATAGAGAATGGAGGGGTGGGGCTGGGGAAAGTAGGTGGGATGGTGATAGGTGAGCGCAGGTAGGCAGTGGTGGGGATTGGTCAGTGAGGTAGGAGGGGCAGATTGGTGGGAGAGAAGATGACCAGGTTCTGTCAGGTCAAGGAGGCGGGGGTGAGAGGGAGGGTCGGTCATGGGATGAGGCCGGGGTTGAGAAGGTTTTAATACTGGTGAATTCTACGTTTAGGCCATTGGGCTGTAGGCTCCCAAGGCAGAATATGAGGTGTTGCTCCTTCAGTTTGCGTGTGGTGTCATTGTGATACTGGAGAAGGCCCAGGATGGTCATATCACCCAGGGAGTGGGAGGGGGAGTTGAAATGGTTAGCAACCGGAAGGTGTTGTTTGTCGCTTACAGAGCGCAGATGCTCTATGAAATGGTCTCTGAGTCTACACTTGGTCTCGCCGATGCAAAAGAAAAGTCCACATCGGGAACAGCAGATGCAGTAGACCAAGCTGGCAGATGTAGAGGTGAACCCCTGTACAATGTGAAAGGTTTGCTTTGGGCCTTGGATGGAGGTGAAGGGGGAGGTGTAGGAGCAGGTGTAGCACTTCCTGCAGTTGCAAGGAAAGATGCCGGGTGTGGTGGGGTTAGTGGGGAGTGTGGAGCGGACAAGGGAGTCACAGAGCGAGCAGTCCCTACAAAAAGCAGATAAGGGATGGGGTGGAAAATACATTTTTGGTCGTGCAGTCGGTTTGTAGGTGGCAGAAAATGATACGCTGGATGAGGAGGTTGGTGGGCTGACATGGGAGGACAAGGGGGATTCTGTCTTTTATGTTTGAGGGCAGAAGTGCAGGAAATGCAAGAGATGCGGTTGAGGGCATTTTTGGTCACTGGAGTGGGGGGGGACATTGCGGTCCTTGAAGTAGGAGGACATCTAGGATGTGCGGGAGTGGAACACCTCATCTTGGGAGCAGATACAGCGGAGGTGGAGGAATTGAGAGTAGGGAATTGCATTCTTGCAGGGGGGTGGGTGAGAGGAGGTGTAGTGTAAGTCCTTTGCTGAAGACTGACCGCTCTGCATGTCGAATTCTTTTTCCGCTGCCTCCGCCTCTGCGCCTATTTCTTTGACAAGGATTCTAACCCACCCTCTGCTGACCCCTTCTCTCGCCTCCAACACACCCCCTCCTCCTGGATACCACCATGGCCTCCTACCCTCCCTCGACCTCTTCATCTCCAACTGCCATTGCGACATTGATCGCCTCAATCCCTCCACCCCTCTCACTCACTCCAACCTCTCCTTCACAGAACGTGCAGCCCTCCACTCCCTCCGCTCCAACCCTAACCTTACCATCAAACCCACAGGTAAGGGGTGGGGACGGGGCACAGTTATGCTATGGCGCACTGACCTTTACATCGCCGAGGCCAGGTGCCAACTCTCCGACACCTCCTCCTACTACCCCCTCGATTATGACCCCACCCCTGTCCACCAAACCATCGTCTCTCAGACCATCCATAACCTTATCACCTCAGGTGACCTCCCACCCACAGCCTCCAACCTCATCATTCCCCAACCCTACACCGCCCATTTCTATCTCCTTCCCGAAATCCACAAACCTGACTGCCCCGGCCGACTCATTGTCTCTGCCTGCTCCTGCCCCACTGAATTCGTCTCCGCTTACCTCGACTCTATTTTATACCCCCCCAGTCCAGGAACTCCCCACCTACGTCCATGATACCACCCACGCCCTCCACCTCCTCCAGGAATTCCAAATCACTGGCCCCCAACACCTCATCTTCACTATGGACATCCAATCCCTGTACATTTGTATACCCCATGCAAATGGCCTAAAAGCTCTCCGCTTCTTCCTCAGGCCTAACCAGTCCCCCTCCACCGACACCCTCATCCGCTTAAAAGAACTCGTCCTCAACCTGAACAACTTCTCTTTTAACTCCTCCCACTTCCTACAGACTAAGGGGGTGGCCATGGGCACCCGCATGTGCCCAAGCTATACCTGCCTCTTTGTAGGATACGTGGAACAGTCCTTTTTCCACTGTTACACTGGCACTTCCCCCCACCTCTTCCTCCGCTACACTGATGACTGCATTGGCACTGCCTTGTGCTCCCAACAGGAGCTTGAACAATTCATCAACTTTACTGACACCTTTCTCCCCAACCTTAAAATCACCTGGACCATCTCCGATACCTCTCTCTCCTTTCTGGACCTCTCCGTCTCCATCTCTGGTGACCGCCCCGAAACTGACATCTATTTCAAGCTCACTGACTCTCACAGCTACCTGGACTACACCTCCTCTCACCCACTCTTTTGCAAGAATGCGATCCCCTACTCCCAATTCCTCCGCCGCATCCGCTCCCAAGATGGTGCGTCCACTCCCAGACATCCCAGATGTCCTCCTATTTCAAGGACCGCAACATCCCCCTCCAGTGATCAAAAATGGCCAAAACCGCATCTCTTGCATTTCCCTCACTTCTGCCCTCAAACCCCTTCCCCTCACACCCCGCAACCACAGCAAGTGCTATACTGCAAAGAAGTGTCCCGACCCGAAACATCAACTTTCCTGCTCCTCTGATGCTACCTGGTCTGCTGTGTTCCTCCAGCTCCACACTGTGTTATCCCACACTTTCAGAGTGTGCCATGAAAAGGACACTCAAACTGATTTTGAAAATGACTTTTTTGGAACCATTTAATGATTTCACTGGGGTAAACTTGCCAGTATCTACTAATGCCTAATAAAACATACCCAATTGGAACAGCCTCCTGAATAACTGCAGATGAGCCCAACGCTGTTTTTCTTTACAACAATGCAAAAGATCAAGAAAATGCGACTCTCATTGGACATTATTTGCCCATTAACTTTTTGCAATCTTTTGTATCAATTTCTTTAACACAGGCATTTCACAGGAGCATTTTAAGGTTATACACCTCAGGCCACATAAGGGGAGATGTTACAGCAAATGGTCAAAAGCTTGCTCAATGAAGTTTTCAGGAATATATTAAAAGTTTTGAGGATTATATTAAAAGCAAAGTATCATTGTCGAGAAGAATTAGGAGGGAATTCCAGAGCTGTCTTGCCAAGAAAGTTGACAGCACAGCTACCATTGTGAAGTGATTTTTGTTTTAAGTGATTGACTGTTTCTTGGGATTTGAGCATCACTGTCAAGGCTAGGCCTTGGTCCCAATCACTAATTGCCCTTGAACTGACTGGCTTGATAGACCATTTGAGAAGGTAGAGATGAGAAGAGTCAACAACATTGCTGTTGGTCTGGACTTATATGTAGGCCAGATCAAATAAAAATGGCAGCTTCCATTCCTAAAGGACATTGAGCGAACCAGATGGACTTTTACAACAATAGTTCGCAGTCACCATTGCTGACATAACCATTATATTCCAAATTTACTGACAGATACCATCGTAAACAATACATGAATCTGATATTTTGTCCATTTGAAACTTAATTGCTGTAATTATCTAGGGCTGGTGAGATCTCATCTAGAGTGTTGCATCCAGTTTCACTCTCAGTGCTCAAGAAGGATACACTGTCTATATAGGAGAGTAATCCAATTCCTGGGATAAGCGGGATGTTCTTTCAGGGACACTTCGGTCAACTGGGCCTACTTTCTCAGTCACTTAAAAGAAGCAATAATCTATCTGAAATGAATAAAATACTGAGGGGGCTTAACAAGGTCGATGCAGAATAAATGTTTCTCCTGTATGGAGAGTCTAAAACAAGTATCAGACAAAGTACACATCAGCCATTTAAGATTGAGCGGAGGGGAAGTTTCTTCATTCACAGGGTTGTGAACTTTGGATTCTTTACCTCAGGGTGCTGTTAGTGTTCTATCATTGAATATATTCAAGGTTTTTCAAGTGAATGCATTCTTGGATATACAAAAATCAAAGGAAATGGGGAGGAGGGGTGCAACAAAGAAAATTTAAAAGTTCAGCCATGATCTTAATGAATGATAGAGCAGGAGTGAAGGTCCAGCTCCTGCTCCTTCTTATTTTATGTTCTGAGCTCTAGAATTTCCTCTCTAAACCTCTCCACTCCACCGCCTCTTTCCCAAGCCTTAAGACATTCTTTGAAACCTACCTCTCTAAGCAAGCATTTAATCACTGTCCTAATATATCCTCATGTGGCTCAGTTTCAAATATCATCTGATGAAACACCGTAAAGAGCCTTGAGATATTTTAGAAATGTGAAGATGCTTTGAAATACAAGATATCATTTTGATATCCTTGAAAACTCTCCAGCTTTTAGCTATTATCTCAAGTAAAAATACTACCGTAATTTACTCCTTGGTGTCTACTAAGTTTTCAACAATGTGGAAAATGGCATAAAATGGCAAACTGTAATTGGACAAGCTTCAGTGGTAGTGAAGTAAATAAGGCTGTTAATGAAGTCTGAGAACCTACTATCAACGATATGCTCAACGTGGAACGCTGGAGAACTGCCCGAATTGCATTCCAGTTCTGCTCTTTAACATCACTGTACTTACTCTTAAAAATTACCTTCTGGTTGGAGGCGTCACTGGCCAGGCTGGCATTTACTGCCCAAAAAAAGACTTTCAGGAAGGATTGATCAGGCTCAGGCTCTTTTCTCTTTTCTGGAGAAGTTGGAGGAGTGACTGAATGGAGATCTTAACATTATGACTGGGTAAACATACAGCAAATACTTCCAATTGATTGCACATCCAAAACTAGCAGTCATCATATCTACTTATTTGTGGTATATGGACATTGCTGGTAAATGCCAAATTTATTGCCCATCCCTAATTGACATTGAGGAGGTAGTGCCGTGGAGCCTTTTTGGTACTGCTGCAGTCCACTTGGTATAGGTCCATCCACAGTGCCAGTAGGAAGGGAATTTTGACCCAGTAACAGTGAAGGAGCAGGACTACGTTTTCAAGTTAGAATAGCATATGCTTTGAAGGGGACCTTGCAGGTAGTGTTGGTGGCATCTCTAAAAATATGGCAGATTTTAATCTACATATCAACTGGTAAAGTCAGATGAGCAACAATAGCCTATATGAGAAACTCACAGAATATTTTCAGGATCGTGTCTACAAGCAACACACTCTAAACAGATCAGAGAGCAGGCGACACTAGAGGCTGGTGTTTTCCAATGTGATAGGCCTAAGGAATTATATCATAGTGAAGTACCCCTGGATTCTAATGTACTTTTTTTTTCCCCCAGGTCATAAAAGCAGTGGCCAATGAAATATTTTTATGCATTGTTTTTTATTTTCCAAAACTCCCTTATTCAGCAAGGTCCCACTAGTTTGGAAGATAGCGAGTGTAACTTTGAAAAGGGAGACAGGCAGAAATCAGGAAACCACAGGTTAGTTAGCATAACATCTACTATAGGGAAAATGTTAGAAGGTATTATTAAAGATGTTATATCAGAGGACTTGAATAAGATTAAAATAATCAGGTAGTCAACATGGTTTTTTAAAAGGGAAATCACATTTAACCAAGTTTTTTGAGGACATAACACATGCTGTGCATATAGGTAAACAGTAGATATAAGGTGCCTCAAAGGTTATTGTGGAAAATAAGAGCTCATGATGTTCAGGGTACCAAATTGACACAGATGGAATAGTGGCTGGGCTAACAAGAAGCAGAGAGAAAGTTTGAAATGGTCCTTTCTCAGGCAAGATGTAACGAATGGTGTGCCAAGGATTTGGTGCTGGGACATCAACTGTTTACAATTTATATGAATGTCTTAGATAAAGGAACCTTAGGTATGGTAGTCAATTTTGCAGATGGGTTGAAATTTAAGACGTAAACAGGAAACAAGCAGGTTACAAAAAAGATACTGAGTGAGTAAAGGTATGGCAAATAGAGAATAATGTAGGGGAAAATATGAAATTGTCCAATTTGGCAGGAAGAATAAACATAAGCATACTATTAAATGGTGAGACGCTGCAGAGCTCTGACATGCAGAGGTGGGTGTCCACGTGCATGAATCACAAAGGTTTGAATGTAGGGGCAATAAGTAATGAGGAAAGCTAATAAAATGTTATCATTTATTGCAAGAGGAACTGACTAGAAAAGTAGGGAGGTTATGCTTCAGTTAGGTAGGGTAGTGGTGAGGCTGCAAAGGGAGTACTGTGCACAGCATTGCATTGAAAATGTGTTGGAGGCAGTCAGCGAAGGTTTACTAGATGAATACATTTTATTAGCTTTCCTCATTACTTATTGCCCCTACATTCAAACCTTTGTGATGGGTTGTCTCCTTCATAAAAATTGGATAGATAATGCTTTTATCTGCTGGAGTTGTGAAGAGTAAAATGATTGAAACTTGGGTGTCCTGGCAGGATAAATGTTTTCTCTTATGACAGAATCGAGAACAAAGGGTTATAATTCAGGGGTTACCCATTCAAAACAGATTAGACCTTTTTTTTTTCTCCTCTCAGAGGGTCATGAGCCTGTGGAACACTCTTCCTATAAGGGTAATGGAAGCAGATTCTTTGAACACTTTTAAGACAAAGGCAGACAGATTCTTAACAAAAAGAAACTGAAGAACTGTGAATTTGGAAATCAGAAACAAAGACAAACTTTGCTGGAAAAATTCAGCAGGTCTGGCAGCATCTATGGAGAGAAAGCAGAGTTAATGTTTTGGGTCCAGTGACCCTTCTTCAGAACTGATGGCAGCTATGTAAATGGTGGTCTCATCTACACTGGGGAGAAGAAACACAGAACTGGATGACTGCTTTGCAGAACACCTATGGTCTATCCGCAAAAAGAAAGACCTCGAGTTTCCAGTTGCCTGCCACTTCAACACACAACCATGCTCCCTGGCCAACATCTTTGCTGCAGTGCTCCAGTGAAGCTCAGTGCAAGCTGGAAGAACAGCATCTCATTTTCCACTTGGGGACTCTGCAGCCTTCTGGACTTAAAATCAAGTTCAACAATTTTAAGGCTTGAGGCCATGTCCTTATCCCAACCCCCACACACCAGGCCTTGTCATCACATGGGCTTCTACCCATTGTCAGATACTAACAGTCCCCATTAACAGCTATTCATTCTCCCAAACTGACCTTTAACCACTCCTTTGACTATCCAACTGTGTTTTCTCTCTCTTTGGGGTCTACCTCCATCCATTGTTTACTTTCCCCCTCCCCCACCCCATCTTCTGTATAAATGTCAATATTTTTCCTAGCTACCATCCATTCTGTAAAAGGGTCATTGGATTCAAGACGTTAATTCTATTTCTCTCTGCAGGTGCTGCTGGAACTGTTGAGTTTTTGCAGCAATTTCTGTTTGTGTTTTTATGTGTGTACAGACAGATTCTCATTAAGCAAGGGGTTGACGGGTTATCAGGGTAGGTAGAAGCATGAATTTGAGGGAACAATCAGATCATCTATAATCTTTATTAAATGGCCGAACAGGATCAAAGGACAGAAAAACTTAAACCTGCTCCATAAGTTTGTGTGTTTGTATGAGAAACCTCCATACCAAGACAGCATTGAAAAAATGGAACTCACCACCACATGGAATGGTTGAGGGAAATACAGATGCAGGAGTTAGTAGGAGTTAGTTGAGTGCAAATGAAGAAACAAATAGCAGGTTAGGCTAGTACGGTTACATAACTTTCAAAGAAAGAGACTGAATGGGTTTCAGTCTGCTCATGGCCTGTCCTCCACCATTCTTTATTGTACTTTGTTGAACTGGGCTTGAAGGCAGCTTCTAGCTTCAAAGCCAGAAACAGCAGTTTGCATTTACATTACAAATTTTAAGTTAGAAAGGTCCAAAGGTGCTTGACAGAGAAGAAACAGCGATGGAGGGCAGAAAGTAAAGGGTGAACAGCTGAGGGCGAGCTGCTGAGGGGACATTAACAGGTCTGAAGAAGTAAACAAGAGTTTAAGCAAGATGTTCCATAGCATCAGGTACTATCAATCGGAATACGAAGCAAAGCCAATCCATATTTACTCCCAAGGTCCAAAAGCACTGCAGGTACAATCTATGCATTCTTTAGATTGATATTGTAACATAGAATATTCACACAGCCATTAATGATTCAGCCCATTATGCCTGTGCTGGCCCTTTTGAAGAGCTATCTAATTAGTCCCATTCCCCTGTTCTTTTCCAACAGACCTGAAAATTTTCACTTTTAAAATTTCATGTCCAATTCCCTGCTGAAAGTTACTTTTGAATCTCCTTTCACCGTCTTTTTTCGGATTCTATGTCCCAGATTAAAAGGATTCACTGAATAATCTCTCCATCTCCCCTCTGGTCCTTTTGCCAATTACTTAAACCTCTCCTTTCTGGTTACTAACCCTCCTGCCTGTGGAAACAGCTTCTCCACAGTTAATTCATCAATATTTTCAGCATCTCTACTAAATCTGCTCTGACGTTCCTTCGCTGCTCTAACCTTTTCTGTTTTAAGGAGAACAATCCCAAATTCTCCAGTCTCCGCTCAGGGCTGCAATCCTTCATTCCTGGTACCGTTCAAGTAAATCTCCTGTGCACTGTCTCAGTATTCCAATAGTGCAGTGCTCAAAATTGGATACAATACTCCAGCTGACGCCTTAATCAGCGTTTAGTAGAAGGAAAATTATTTTGACCATAAGGTTCAACTAAATGCTGCAAATGCTGCAAATCAAAAATTAAAACAGCATGTTGGACAGCATTGTAAAGAGAGAAATACCTCACAAATATGTCCCCTATGAAACAAAGGAGGAAGAGAAAATTATCATCAGCTTGCTTGCTGTTCAGCCTATCTGCTACTGAGGACACAATCCCTTGGTTCACTCCTCCACCAACCTCGCACATCCCAACCATCCCCATAATGCCAATGGAAGGAAAACAGATTCTCCAACAATTTTTAGGAAAAGCTCCAAGAAATTCTGTCAGGTCTCCCTGAGGCAGTTCAGTGGGTTCCAGCTGATCCGAGTCACTATTAGGTGCAGTGATCCAACCATCTCACTCTGCTCATGTCATCAGATGCACTGAAGAAGACCACAAAGTCCTGACAGAAGAATCACTCCCCAAAGCATTCATCCATCTGCTCCCCGTTCAGAGTTCCACTGCAAAACGTAGCAAAAAAGTGATTGTGATGACTCCTGGCTCCTTCAGGTGTCACTTTGCTCACATTGTGGCTGAAGCATCAGCGACAGATGTGTACATACAAAGGAAGAGCAGGAGGATGTTAACTGTCCCCTTGAGCCTGCTCTGCCATTCAACGAAGATCATGGCTAACCTGATTGAGACATCAACTCAATTTCCCAGCCTTCTCCCAATATTTCTTGACTACCTTCCTGATCAAAATAATCAATGCCCCGCCTCCACATTCATCAAACTTACCTTAAAGATCCCTCATTTTTCGACTGTATCCCAAATTCAAGTCCCTCCCACAAGACAAAACTTTTTTTTAAGCACCCATCCTGCCAAGTACCTAAGGAAAATCTCCTCTCATTCTTCTAAATTGTAACAGATACAGGTTCAACCTGCCCAACCTTTTCTCACAGAACAAACCCCCTCACTCCATGTGACTTAACAACAAATAATCCAAGCACAGTCGTGTTCCTTTCATACCCTGCAAATATCACAATTCCTTCCTGTTAGAATGCGTCTATTAAGCTCAGTTAGAGCAATGCCAGAGAAGATAGGGATATATTGTCATTCACAGAATCACAGAATTATTACAATGCAATCTCCTGCCTTTCTCCGCACCACCCCCCCGTTATCCCTGCACATCATTTCTATCCAAATAAACATCCCATGCCCTCTTGAATGCCTCAATTTATTGCCATCATTTATATCAGATACAAGCGCAAATTTAAGGGGGAGTTTGTACAACAATTTATATTTATATAGCACCTTTAATGTTGTAAAACATTAACTAGCGCTTCACAAGAGCATTAGGGAAAAAAAAGTGAGCCACATCAGGAGATATTGCGCCAGACTTAAATCCTCAAACCTGCTAGCAGAAAGAAGGGAATTTCCTGGCTCACCCGTGATAGAAAGTGTACACAATGATGGGATATTTGTTTCAGGAGGGGTGGGTGAGGGAATACCAGGAAGATTTTCTGAGTCAGCTTCAGAGGTAGCTCGAGTACCACTGTGTACATAGGCAGGCTGTTTAAAAGTTTTTACTCGATACAGTGAGACTTTGATCAAGTTAACAGTAAAAACAGAAAAGGTTGTCCAGTCTGTACCCCTCTCACCCCCACATACTCCCATTCCCTACCAATGCCATCTCATGTGCCCTTTCCACCCTCTTCTATCCCAATACTAAGTATGTCCTGCCAAATATAGCCCATGGCTCCTCATGACACCACACCAAGCCATAACCCCTTTTCCCCTATGTTTCCTTACACCAGACTACACCCCCTCCATCCACCATGGCTTTTCATGCCTTCCGTGCCAGGTAATGCCTCTCCATCTAACAGCTGATGTCAGGCGTTGGCACTTCCAAGCTCATACATCAACAATACACTATAAAGAGGCAATGAACCCCATAGTGACAGCTGAATGTATAAAAAGCTTTAACAAAACATTGATTACTTACCGCAATCTGAAAAAAACTCCTTCTTATCACAGACCAAATCAATTATGCACACTGTTAAAGTTTCAACAGCTGAAACCACAGGCACTTGAAATCACTTGGCACTGTTTAAATAAACCTTATAAAACTGATAGCAGAGTTCGGATACCCAAAGCTGTTAATCAAGCAGAGATTCAGGTATGTCAAGAGACTAATGGATGCCTGGGCTCTCAGCCAAGAATGTGTAACACCAAAATGTGGTCATGGTCTTTGATTTAAAGGCTCAGCTTTTGGCAATTTGTATTGTTCCATCCACAGAGGTGGACCAACGCCCTTTCCAACATATCAACGTTGATTCTTTTGCAGAGCAAAATAAAACTATTTGCACTGCCCACTGACTCCTCATAGTTCAGTGTCCATCTCTGATGAAGCAGTGGTCTTTGGCTCAGTTACATTTTAGCCATGTCACAGACATTAATGTCCCTCTTTAATATTCTTACTTGTTCTTATAATGAGGAGAACACAGGCAAGGATACATTAATTTTCTATTCTTAACTGCTTTAACAAATGTGTTGAATCACCTCAGATTCCAACGTCAATCACAGTGTGTTGGACTGGACTCACATGTAGGCCAGACCAGATGAGTAGCAAACTCATCGCTTTTAAAATAATCCAGCAGATTTCATCATTTCCTTCACAGCATTGTCCAACAACGTCTCATCATCAAAATCATAAGTAACAGGAGGAGGAGTAAGCTGTACAGCCCTTTGAGTTTGTTCCATCACTCATCCTGGGCCTCCTGCAGTGCCACAACGATGCCACCCGAAGGTTGCAGGAACAGCAACTCATATTCCGCTTGGGAACCCTGCAGCCCAATGGTATCAATGTGGATTTCACAAGTTTCAAAATCTCCCCTCCCCCTACCGCATCCCAAAACCAGTCCAGCTCGTCCCTGCCTCCCTAATCTGTTCTTCCTCCCACCTATCCCCTCCTCCCACCTCAAGCCGCACCTCCATCTCCTACCGACTAACCTCATCCCACCCCCTTGACCTGTCCGTCCTCCCTGGACTGACCTATCCCTTCCCTAACTCCCCACCTACACTCACGTTTACTGGCCCCAACCCCGCCTCTTCGACCTGTTTGTTTCATCTCCACTATCCTCTCCTCTATCCACCTTCTATCCGCCTCCCACTCTCTCCCTATTTATTTCAGAACCCCCTTCCCCTCCCCCTTTTCTGATGAAGGGTCTAGGCCCGAAACGTCAGCCTCTCTGCTCCTATGATGCTGCTTGGCCTGCTGTGTTCATCCAGCCCTGCACCTTGTTGTCTCGGATTCTCCAGCATCTGCAGTTCCTACTATCTCTGATTCAATCTTATCTTTTACTTCACCTCCAATTATCCTCAACACTGAGCCTGAGCATCCACAGCCCTCTGAAATAGCTGAGGAAAGAAAATCCTCACTCAGTTTTAAACGAGAAATCACACATACTTCTAGACTCTACAGCCAAAGGAGGCAGCTTCTCAGCATCCATCATACCAAGATTTCTAAGAATGGTTTCAATGAGATCACCTTTCATTCCTTTAAACATCAAAAGATACAGGCCCATTCTACTCAATCTCTGCCCATATAAAATCTCTTTCATCCCAGCAGTGTACCTTCTTCACAAATCCTCTAAAAAAGACACATTCTCCCTCATGTAAAGGCTAAAACAGTCCACAAAATTTATGTTGATAAGACTGATTGAGGGGTAACCGTTGGTCAAAATTCTGGAAAGAACTCTCCTGTTCACATTCAAATAGTGCCCTATTTTTGATATCATGTCCTAAAAATGGCATACCTGACAGTGCACTATTTCCCCAGTACTACACTGGAACTGTCAGCCTGGATTCTGTGCTCAAGTTTTTCAAGTGGGATTGGCTCAAGCTGAAATATGAAAGCTGGAGGCCCTAATAGGTGCAATCAATAAAACAGGAGAAAAGCAATATCCCGAGTTGGCCATCAGCAGTCCGGACAGACAAATACTCCGTAGCTTGCCTGAGATCGGGCCAAAATGCATGAGAAAATTCCTGCATTCCAACTGCATTCATCATGGCTCGGAGCAATCAGTATTTCCATTTGGGAGTCTCCAATAAGACAGTACCAGCGCAGAGCAAGATCTGATTGACAACCTGTGCACATGCCAGTACTCTATTCTACTTCAGCATTGCTGAACCACGTCATTTGTACAGGTCCACAGATGATCAGATGCACACTCTATCAATGCCATATTTCTGAGTTACAGGTTGCACATCTATTCCCCTCAAATTTCTCAAAGAATTAATGCCACTTGGGGTTTAAGACCATAAGGCCATGTGACTGACCCTTGGAATCTGAGGTGTTTGAACACATGCACATTTGTTCAGGCTAAGGGTAGGAAATGAATGTGCCTTTGCCAGGACTCTCTTAATTCCAAGAAGATGAGGAGCAGCAGGAGCATAAGCAGCTGTTTGTCCCATCATACCTACTCTGCCATTCAATGAGACCATGGCCAGATAATCCTCGACTCTACTTTCCTACCTTTTCACTATGACACTTGATTCCCCTACTGAGTAAAAATTTGTCTATCGCAGCCTTGAATATACCTAACAGCTCTCTGTGGTGAAACATTTTGTAGA
This sequence comes from Rhincodon typus, assembly GCF_021869965.1. NCBI lineage: Eukaryota > Metazoa > Chordata > Chondrichthyes > Orectolobiformes > Rhincodontidae > Rhincodon > Rhincodon typus. The sequence goes on from NC_063348.1 coordinate 38,729,643, forward strand.
TTCATTACCTTCAGAGAAGAAATTCCTCCTAGTCTGTGTCTGAAATGGATAGCCCCTTACTGTGAGACTGTCCTCTTCTCCTAGACTCTCCTACAGGGAAATAGCCTCTGTGCATTGACCCTGTCAAGCTCTCAAAGAGTCTTATATGTTTCAATAAGGTGTCTTCACATTCTCCTAAATTCCAGTGAACATAGACCCAAGCCACTCAGCCTTTCCTTGTTAGAAAATCTTTCCATGCCTGGGATCAACATAGTGAACCTTCTCCAGACGGCCTCCAATGTCATTTTATCTTTCCTTAGATAAGAGCACTAAAATTGTTCACTATATTCTAAATGTGGTCTGACTAGTGCCTTGTATAGTTTTAGCAAGACTTCCCTATTTTTATATGCCATTCCCTTTGAAGTGAAGGGCAACATTTTATTTGCTTCCCCTCTTATCCACTGAACTTGGATTCTAGCTTTTTGTGATTTATGCACGACACCCTCAGTTCAGCAGCTTTTTCCTTTTAAACAATATGCAGTTCCTCTATTCTTCCTGCCAAAGTGCATAATCCCACATTTTTCCTCATTATATTCCATCACTGCTCAGCGACGCCCAGTTCGGGTTCTGTCAAGGTCACTCAAGTCCTGACTTCATCACAGCCTTGGTTCAAATATGGACAAAAGAGCTGAATTCTAGAGGTAAGGCAAGATGAGAATTACAGCCTTTGACATCAAGACTGAATTCAACCAAGTGTGGCATCAAGGAGCCCTGGCAAAACTGGAATCAATGGGTATCGGGGGCGAACGCTCCGGTGGTTGCAGTCATACCTGGCACATTGGAAGATGGTTGGCATAGCCGGAGGTCAGTCATCTCAGCTCCAGGGCATCTCTGCAGGAGCTCCTCAGGCTAGAGTCCATCTTCAGCTGCTTCATTAATGATCTTCGCCCCCCCCGCCATCATAAGGTCAGAATTGGGAATGTTTGTCAATGATTGTACAACATTCAGCACCATTCACAATTCCTCAGGTACTGAAGCTGTCCATGTTCAAACGCAATAAGATCTGGACAAAATCCAGGCTTGAGCTGACAAACAGGAAGTAACATTCATGCCACACAAATGCCAGACAATGACCATCTCCAGTAAGGGTCAATCTAAAACCACTGCCTCTTACATTCAATGTTGTTGCCATCACTGAGTCTCTCACTATCAATATCCTTTGGGTTATTATTGTCCAGAAACTTAACTGGAATCATCACATAAACACAGTGGCAACAAGAGCAGATCAGAGGCTAGGAGCAAGTAATTCTCCTCCTGACTCCCCAAGGCCTATCAACTATCTGCAAGGCACAAGTCAGGAATGTGATGGAATACTCGCTAATTATCTGGATGGGTGCAGCTCCAAAAACACTCAAGAAGCTTGACACCATCCAGGAAAAAGCAGCCCGCTTGATTGGCACCTCATCCACAAGTATCCACTCTCTCCACCAAGAACGCACAGCAGCAGCATGTACTACCTATACGATGTACTGCAGAAATTCGCCAAAAATCCTTACTCGGCATCTTCGAAATCCATGACCACTTCCACCTAGAAGGATAAGGGCAGCAGATACATGGGAATACCATCAACTTCAAGTTCCCCTCTGAGCCACTCACCATCCTGACTTGGAAATATATTGCCATTCCTTCACTGTTGTTGGGTCAAAATCCTGGAATTCCTTCCCTAAGGGCATTGTGGGTCAACTTACAGCACATGGACTGCAGTGGTTCAAGTAGCATCTCACCACCACATTTTCAAGGGCAATTGAGGACGGTCAATAAATGCTGGCTGGCCAGTGATGCCCACATCCCATGAGTGAATGAAAAAAATGGCAATTCTGTCATCGTCTCTACTGAGCTCTCCCACCTAGTTTGATGTAATTTCAAACTTTCATCTAAATCATTAATCTATGTTGTAATTCCCTAGCACTGATCCCTGTAGCAAACCACTAATTAAAGGCTGCCATCTTGAAAAGCCACTCCTTATCCTAACTGTCTGTCTTCTGATAGTTAGCCAATCCTCTATCCATGCTAATATACTACATCCCAGTACCATGGGCACTTATCTTATTAAGTAGCTTTGTGCACGTTACCTCATCAACAGCCTTTTGGAAATCAAAATTTATTACATTTACTGTTTTCCCTCTATCTATTCCACCAGTTACCTCCTCAAAAGAATTCCAACAAATTTGTCAAGGGTGTTTCCCCATTTCATGCAGCCATGCTGACTCTGCTTGATTAAGTCAAGCCCTGAGGATATTTTCCAGACCTTAGTCTTCGATCCTGACAAGCTCATCACAAAGAAGTTCATGGTGCTCATGGCTTCGGAGGAAATGCTTGTGTTGGGGCATAATTACTTCAGCATTTCTAAATGTAGAGGGAGAAATCATGCACCTGTTTCCAAATCAAGGAAACAAGAGGAGAACATTGAACCCTTCAGCTCTGTTCCAACATTCAAATGGACCATTGCTATACAGTAGGAGCAAATTACTGCAGATGCTGGGAATCTGCACCAGAATCAGTTGTGATGAAGAGTCATCTAGACTCGAAATGTTAGCTTGCTCTCTCTCCATGGAGGCTGCCTAACACATTGTGGTCTCCAGCACTTTTTTATTTACAGCACAGTTACAGTCATTGAGTCATACAGCACAGAAACAGCCTCTTCGGTCAAACCAGTCCACGCCGAATATAATCCCAAACTAAGCAATTCCCACCTGCCTGCTCCCGTCCCATATCCCGCCAAACCTTTCCTATTCATGTACTTATCTAAGTGTCTTTAAATGTTGTAACTGTGCCCATATCCATCACTTCCTCAGGAAGTTCATTCCACATGCGAACCACCTGTATAAAAAATTTGCCTCTCACGTCTTTTCTAAATTTCTCTTCTCTCACCTTAAAAATGTGTCCTCTAGTCTTGAAATCCTCCATCCTAGGGAAAAGACACCTACCAGTTGTTGTGCAGCTCAATTACATTTACCTGGCTTGGTTCTGCAATGCTCAAGACCTTTACATAATAAACCAAAAACAGTTCTGAACTCATTTTAATATAGTCCAGCCTCAACAGCTTGTTTGGATTGGGGAAAGGAACTTCACTGTTTGTGGAGTAAAGACTTGCTTCTGGATACCACTTCTGAACAACCTGACTCTAATTTGAAGATTATTCCTCCTTATTCTGGATTCCCCACAACAGAGGAAATAGTTTCACTGCACTTAACCCCTCAAGTCTTTTAAGTGATCTTAGAAACATTAAGCAGATCTTATAACCACTGAATTATTTGTAATGTAAAAACTCAGCAATGCCTACAGACTAACATGGCTGGTTAACAAAAACATTCCAACCTTACCCTGAAGTGTAAATATAGAATGCATACTGTATCTCTTATTCTCAACAAAGAAGCTATTGCTCCAACATGACATCAGCAATTCATTAAAGTTTATGAGGGGAAAGAAATTGGAATAATAAGATGAAACATTAAAATTTTTACACTGCATTTATTTGCCTCAGGACACCCAAAGTACTTAATATACAAAGATGTATGAATAGGTAGGGAATACAGGGATATGGACCACATAGAGATAAAAGGATTTTTGCTTAGAAAGGTATCACGTATCCATACAGTCTTGGTGCGCAGGAGGACCTGTTCCTGTGCAGTACTACTTTTTGTTGTTTGTACTTTAAAGCCAATTAAGTGTACCTGAAATGCAGTCATTGTAGCAAGCAAGAACAAATTAGTGCATAACAAGCTCCCACAAGCAGCAATAAGGTCTAGATAAACTACTTTAGGAGTTGGTTGAAGGATAAATATTACACACCACACCAGAAAGAATTATGCATTTCTGCTTCAAATAGTGTCATGAGGTCATTTTCATCAACTTCAGATGACAAATGAGGCCTCAGTTTAATGTCTCACTTACAAGATGACATTCTGACTGCGCAGCACCCCCTCAGTACTGCACCACAATTTAGAAAAATCTTCAGTACTTTTTATATATTCAATGGCCTGGAAAATAGGCTCTGGAACTTTAAACCAATACCTTGAATATTTAGTGTCAGGTGGCACACCGAGGGAATGCTACTCTGTCAGAGGCACATTTTTCAAATACATCCTCAAAAGTATTTCAGTCGGTTCAGATAGGGGGAGAAAAGACCGTTTGATACTCAAAAGAACAGCAGAGATGAACTTCTCAGTGTATGGACAGTTTTTATCCCACAGTCAACATCACCAAAAGCAAATTCACTGCTTTTTGTGGGAGCTTGTTGCACACTAAACAGTTGCGGTGTTAACTACATGGCACACAGCATTTTCACCAGAATGATGCCATGGTTAAAAGCTAAATGATGAGGGCAGATTACTTGGAGTAGACTTGTTTAGTCTTGAGTACAGAAGTTTACGTGGTGATCCAAGAGAGAAGTTTAAGACGACTACATTAGTTGATAGCGTAGATACATATAAAGTATTATTGGTGAAAGGGATGGCTGGTGTGCTGCGTCAACTGAGAAACAGGGCCAGGTTGATGTCAGGAGGAATACCAAACAAAGGGCAATAGAAACCTGCAACTCTCTCCAAATAAAAACCTGTTGAAGCTGTCAGAATGATCAATTTTCATTCAGCTCGGGCGTTAACAGTAAAAGGAACCAAGACAGGTCAATGGAGTTAAGGTACGCATCACCCATGGTGTAACTGAATGGCAATACAGAGGGTGATGGGCTTTCTCCTGCACTACCTACCGATAGTGGCCACATTTCAGAAAAAGGATTCATTGCTGCAAAAGCATGTTGGCCACACTGTAGATGTGAAAGGTGCCACACAAATGCAAACTCTCTTTCTTTCACACAAACTAAGCAGGGCTCACTGATATCCATACAACGAGACGTTTTTAAAAACGGGGAATAGCAAATTCCGGGCTATTGCACCGTTCAGCCAAGGGCACAGCTTTAACAACAGATCGCCTGACACTAACAATACCAATCTGCCACACTTAGAATCAATGCAGATCTGAAAGAAAGACGGCGGAGTAAATTGAACAAGAATTGTACATTCTTGATGTGCTTGTGAACTGTAAGCACGGCTCCGGTAAGAATCAGTCTGATGGGGGTACTTTATGAAGAAGGCCATCACTAGAAATCTGGACACGGTCGCCTTTCCATGGACGCTGCTCCCGCACCCTCAGCCCCTTCCACCTTGTTCCCTCTCCTCCTGCTTACCGTTTGATGCTGAGACGGGCTGGAACAGCAGCAGCATGTACAATCCGATGCATCTCGCAGCCATCCCCGCGTTCAGCAGCGAAGTGCAGAGCTGAAGCCGAGGACCTCCTGGCACCTCTACCCAGGTCTCCGCTGATGACCTACAGTCTCCTATATTCCCCAGGAACATAGCCACCAATGCCAGGTTAAAAACCTGGAGCGAACCTTCTGCCCAGATTACCTACAGCATCCAGCCAAGTGTCAGGATTCACAGTTGCAAAAATCATGTTTGCAATCAGTTCCAAGGATAATGAGGGAAGCAGGGTCTGTTGATAAAAGACAATCAGACGTGCATGCTGATTCTCAGTGTTAACTGCCACCTCCTCCCTGGACTTGAGTTCGCAGGTCAGCTTTTGCACAAATGCATCTCCGTGGCTCCCTCCCTTTGGTCCTACTCTGTACAACATATATTCTCGGTTGCTGTCCTTTTCATCCTGAAAAGGTGCGGCCGATGGCGTCTCCCCGTTCATCCAGCTCGCAATTGTTATTGCAGCGACTGCACGTCGCTTTATTTTCGGGGTAAGAGAGAGAGAGAAAAAAAGTCACGTAGATTTCCACTGACTAGATCCAGAAAGGAGGAGGAGGAGGAGAAAAGCTACGCACAGCTAAATGTGACAAGGACGACCTCTCGTGGAACTCATGGCTTGCCAAGGACTTTTTTACAACGCTGTTCCAAACTGCAATCCAGAAGTATGCATTGCATGTTTCTATTTATGAATAATTCATATTCTGCCGTCAGATGCAAGCAAGATGTACATTTTTTTTTGTTTTGCAATTACCAAATGATATTAATTCAATCTCAGATCACTGTGAAAGCAAAATCTCTTCGTGGCTCCACTGTAATGTAAGACGTGTGGCTACATGTATTGAATTCTATTTTGTTCCTCAGTCATTCTCAGGCTGTGGCTGCTAGTCACAACGCTGGTGTAGATATTTTACAATCAACTTGTATACAGAGATGTTATTCGGACTTGAACCCGGGTCCTCCTGGCTCAGGGGGAGGGACACTACCACTGCACCACAAGACTGGCGTGTGTTGCCTAACCCTAGTTGTGTTAATTGAGTCGGTCATTTCGTAGGATAGTTCAGATGTAACCACATTACTGAGGAAATCCAGTCACACAGAAGCCCTTCTGAATTAATGAACCAAATGGGGTTTTACAACAATCCAATACAGTTGTTATGGTCACTATTACCATCTTTATATTCCAGATTTATTTGCTGAATTCAAATTTCAGCAGCTGTCATGGTGAGATTTGTACCCATATCCCTAGAACATTGACATCTTGCCTAGTGCAGGGACATTACTAATATGTCAATACAAACCTTATATTTTTCTTTCACTAAAGGGCAAAGTATGAACCAACTGGATTTTTACCAGATCTCACTGATTCATGGCGAAAACAGGAATATCAGCCGAGAAACATTTGTAGTATTAGTGGCTAGCTTGCTTTACATATTCATCCCTTAGTTATGTTAATAGCACAGTTAACCCATTTATTGCAGAAACTAAAATGGGCAGCAAAGGTGTCACAGAAATGAGTGACTCAGTCTAAGATTGCCCCAATTTTAAAATTCTTATCCTTGTTTTTAAACGCCTCTATGTTGCCTCATCCATGCCACTAACTTCCTCAGCCCTCCACACTTTCAAGACCAACTTTCATGGTTCTGAATCTGGTCTCGTGCTTGTCCCAGATTTTAATTGTTGTACCATTGTCAACCATGTATTGAGCAGCCTTATCCCTGAGTGTTGGAAATCCCTTCCTAAACATCTGCATCTCTCCATCCCTGTCTTCTCATATAAGATACTCCTTGAAGCTGACATCCTTGACCAAGCTGTTGGCCACCTGTCCTAACATCACCTGATGTGATTCAGAATCAATTTTCTGTCTCATTCCTGTGAAGCTCCTTGTGCTGCATGGCCACATTGAAGGTGCTATATAAATGCAAGTTCTTATGGCAGTAGCAGTTGTAGAAATAGACATGAGTAACCATTTTAAAAACTTCATATTTCAAGAAAGGGTTTCCAGTTATTGAAAGGAGTATAAGGTTGATTCCTGAAATTAAAGCTACGCCATAAGGTTATAGGCAGCCCATTCTGGGTCTTTTCTCTCTCAGATAAAAACCCATAGGGAATATGAAAGAAGGGTTAAAATGTGCAAACCAATTAGATGCCTGTAAGCTTTTTGCTGCAAGCAGAATTTAATTCAAACAGGTCATACTTACAAACAAAGGACAAGAAAATAAGAGATAGTAAGAACTGCCGATGCCAAGCAGAGGTTCAGAGACCAGTTTGTAGAGCACCTGTGCTCAGTTCGCGACAAACGACAACACCTTCCAGTCGCGAACCACTCCAACTCCCCCTCCCACTCCCTGAACGACATGTCCATCCTGGGCCTCCTCCAGTGTCACAACGATGCCACCTGGAACCTGGAGGAACAGCACCTCATATTCCGCCTTGGAAGCCTACAACCCAATGGTCTCAATGTGGACTTTACGAGCTTAAAAATTTCTCCACCCCTGAGCTCATCCCAAGACCAGCGCACCCCCCCCATCCCCGCTTCACTGACCTGTCCGTCTTCTCTCCCACCTATCCTCTCCTCCCACCTCACTGACCAAACCCCACCACTACCTACCTACACTCACCTTTACTAGCTTCATCCCCGGCTCCTTGACTTGTCCGTCTTCTCTCCCACCTATCCGCTCCTCCCACCTCACTGACCAATCCCCACCACTACCTACCTGCTATCACTGCTCCCCCCCCCTTTTATTTCAGACCCCCCTTCCCCTCCCCCATTTCTGAAGAAGGTTCCCGACCCGGAACGTCAGCCTTCCTGCTCTTCTGATGTTGCCTGGCCTGCTGTGTTCCTCCAGCTCCACACTGTGTTATACAAGAAAATAAGAATCAGCTAGTGGAACAAGAAATGTGAATGAATTTCAACAAAGCACTCAACTTGCATTTGTCAAAGAAGTTAAGACATTGGAAGGAGTATAAAGGAGGGCTATCAGACTCGCATCAGGACTGATGGACTTCAGTCATGTCAAGAGACTGGAGAATCTAGGATTGTTCTCCTTATCAGGGAAAAAGAAAGATTTGCATTTAAGCAGAGCCTTTTACAAAGTCTGATCATAGAATCCCTGCAGTGTGGAAACAGGCCATTTGGCTCAACAAGTCCACACTGCCCTTCCGAAGAGCATCCCACCCAGGCCCAATCCCCTGCATTTCCCACATCTAACCCACCTAAACATCTTTGGGCTGTGGGAGGAAACCGGAGCACCTGGAGGACACCCACACAGAAACAGGGAGAATGTACGAACTCCACGCAGACAGTTGCCTGAGGCTAGAATTGAACCTGGGTACCTGGCACGATGCAACAGCAGTGCTAATCACTGAGCCACCGTGCCAGGGATATCCCAAATTGCTTTGAGATGGTCAAGGAGTTTGAATTATGCTCTGTGCAATAATGCAGGAAATGTGGCAACTAATTTTCCAGCAGCAAGCTCCCAACATCAATATGTGAATGGACAGATAATATTTATTTTAATAATGTTGATAGAGGGGCAAATATTGGTCCAGTCAGAAGCCTAAGGGGAGATTTTACAGAACTTTTAAGAAAATAAGGGGAATTATCATAGAATAAATATGGAGAAATTAATCAAGGGCATGCAGGGATTTGAAAACAAGGGTAGAAATTATAATTTTCAGGCATTGCTTAACCAGAAGCTAATACTGGTTAGTTAACACAGAAATGATAAATGAACATGACTTGGTAAAGGTTTAGGATACAGGCAGAGTTTTGAATGAACGCAAATTTACAGACAGTAATGAAGAGGTTTATGCAAAGAGTGATGAAAATCATGGATTTTAAGAGTTAAGGAAGAGAGAAAGAATTTGCATTTCTCTGACGTCTTTCACCATCTCAGGAAATCCCAATACAGCTAATACCTTTGAAGTGCAGTCATGTAGTGACATGGGAAACACAAAAACCAATTGTAATTGAATACCATTCAGAACAACTTGCTGCATAAAAAGAGCATCTGCTCATCTCACCCTTTTTTGCTGGTGTGAAAGAAAGCCATTCATGCTTGATTATCTACTCAACAATGTTGAAAAGCACAGAGATTTGAAGAGGAAAGTTGTCCCAGGACAGTTGGCGGGGGGGGAGGGGGTGCGGAGTGGCAGGGTTGTGGGGAAAGATGCTTGATTGATAGATATCAAATTGGCAACATTGTAAAGGAAAGCGTTTTTGCAATGCAATGCAATGTGCATTTGAATCCTTTAGAAAGAAAGATAAGTTTGACAATTGATGACGGTGGAGAGAATGGTGGGTGCAGGAAAGCAACTACTGTCCAATCAAGCCTGTTCTAGCATTCAATGAGAACGTGGTTAATGTGTATTTTAACTCCATTCGCCTGAGGATGTAATTCTCACACTTGCAAGGGCTATGCCAAAAAATAGAACCAATTAATTGTTAGTAAACCCAGACATAAATCAGACCAACAGGGACCGAGGAACCAAGTTGTCATCTTTGTGGATAAGACATGTGAGTACTGGAGGAAAGAAGCGGACTAAGCTGGTCAGAGTAATATGATAGCAGGTAATGATCTTTGATCAGAATCCACATGGGTGAAGGTAAAAAATACAAAAGGTGGAAGAAGATTGGTAGAAATAATCTATAGGACCCCAAACAATAGCTATACAATGGGACAGAGAATAAATCAGGAGAATGAGGATTTTTTTTTAAAAAAAACAGTACATTAATTGCAACTTTAATCTTCATGAAGATTGAAATAGTCAGATTGGCTGAAGTAGCCACAAGAACGAATTCATAGAGCATATTTCAGATAGTTTCTGAGTATTTATCATGGATCCAATCAGGAATCAGGCTATTTCGAATCAGATGATGTCTAATGAGACAGTTTTATTAAATGGTGTCAGAGTAATGATCCCCAAGGAAATGGCAATTACAGCATGGCAGAATTTAACATTTTAGTTTTAGAGGAACTTGGGTCAGAAATAATTGTGCTAAGCTTAAGTAAGGGTAAGTACAAAGGAATGAGAGCAGATCTAGCTGGAGTAGATTAGGAAAGGAGTTCAGCATCAAAGACAGTTGAGGAACAATGGCAGATGCTTAAGAAATCGTCCATGGCACACAGCCAAGATATAGCTCAGTGAGATAGAATTTTAAGGGGATAAGCCAACCATGGTTAACCAGGGAAGTTAAAGATAGCATAAAATTGAAAGGAAAAAAAGTCACGTAGCAAGAGTTCCCTTAACCATATAGAAAGGAAGAGAGGTCAAAGCTAACATAGTCCCCCTGGAGAATGAGGCTGGGAGAAAGATTGCAGAAAGCTACAGAACAGAGGGACTAGAGGCCTTTGAGCATGAATCACAAGTTCAGCGGGAGTAAGGAAGGCAAATGAAATGTTGGCCTTTATCTCAAAAGGAATGGAATATAAAAACAGGAAGGTCTTTTAAAACCTTGCAAAGCATGAGTCACAGCACAGCTGGAATACTGTGAAAAGCTTTAGACCCCTTTATCTAAGGAAAGATATACTGACATTGATAGCAGTCCAGAGATGATTGCAGGTATAGAGGTGCTGATTTCAGGAGAGGCTCAGTAGGTTGGGCCTGTACTCATTACAATTTAGGCAAATGAGAGCAACTTATTGAGCCAGGTAATGTTCTTGATTGGCTTGTGTGAGTAGATGCAGAAAGCTTGTATCCAATTTTGGGAGTCTAAGACCAGAATAAGTGAGGGACACCCATATCAGACTCAGTTGAGGAGAAATTTCTTCTGAGGATAGTGAATCCATGGGATTTATTGCAGAGGCTGTGTCATTATTTATATTCAAAGATGAGGTAGACAGATTTAATCAGTAAGAGAAAGAGAATCAAAGATAAGAGGGAAAAGTCAGGAAAGTGGAGTTGAGCATTATCAGATCAGTCATGATCTCATGGAATGGCAGAGTAGACTAGTTAGGCTTAATGGCCTAATTCCATGGTTTGAGGAGTATGGGGTAAGCAGATCCAGAGTACAAAAGGGAGAGGATCTTGATAGGGGACCCATGGATCATTAGCAGTGGAACACAATAATTTGCTTTGGGACACAATATCATTTTTGTTTGGTGAATGATGGCCAATATATGCAATGTTGCAGAAGATAGTTTGCAGTAAGGAAGGAGATTAGAATTGTCCCTTTGTTCCAGGGTTATCTTCCAATATGGAAGGATTGGAAAGAAGGTGGTGTTACCCCTCAATGGCCAACCCTTTTTAAGCAGTGCATTGTACACTAAGTGCCCTCAAATTATGTTTCAGCTTTGGCTGAAAGTAGTTTTCTCGTCTGAGTCCAAACATTATGGGTTGAACTTCCACTCCAGAGACAGAGACTAGAGCATATGCTCAAGACTGACACTGTCAATGCAATACTGAGGGAGTGTTGGATGGCCATCACTCAGATAAGACATTAAACTGAGGCTGCATCTCCTCTTTCAGCTGGATGTAATAATCTAATAGTACTATTTGACGATGGGGATAATTTCCCAGACCAATCTGATCAACAATTATCCTTCAATCACTATCACTAGAATTGATCCTCTGGTCATTACCATATTGTTGACTGTGGGAACATGCTGTGTGCAAATTGGCTGCTGCAGCTCCTATAATTAGAAGGTGATGAAACTTTAAAAATACTTTATTGGCTGTACAGCACTTTGGAGCATCAGATATCATGAAATGTAAAAGCAAGTACATTGTTTCGGTGGCATTCCACAGGAATACCACATGGCCAATCCAAACAAGTTCTCCTTAGTTTATTGTGCTGTTTTCATGTCCTCCTACAAAGAGCTTTAAAGAGAGAAGAAGGTTGAGTCATTGGCTTCTAAACAATTCAACTACAGCATGGAGAGAACGTGGCTTCTGAATCATAGTTAACTGCAACTATGTTAATGGCATAAAACAGCAATTTGGACCACTTTTTCAGCAACAGATTGAAATTACCCTCCACATATCCCCACTTCATTCAATGATGAATCAATAGACCTGTATCCTGTACTAGAAAGTTAATCTGAGAACTGTATTTAAATTTAATAATCAGTAATTCACTGCTATATAAACTAAACTCAACACACAATGAAAAATTCAATTATAAGTTCTGTGTTCTTTTTCCAAAAGCTGATCAAACTGCTGACTGCTAAACAATTCATTTATGCTAATAAGATGCAGTATGAACAGTGCAGCTCTGTTCAGTTATGGTGTGACAATGTAATTTCATTTCTTAACTGATTTAAATTTATAAATATACATGATCAAAATAACGTGACTGAACACCCCTTCATGAATACTACAAATCACTTTGTTATTGCAAAGTTGTTCAATTTTTTGTTGGAACAATTTATACTGCAACTGAACATTCTGACACAGAGCATGTTAAATCTGGAGTAAAAGCCTTGTGAAACAGGAGAGAATTTGCCCCACACCAATAGGCCATTCAGTCCAACTGGTCTATGTCAGAATTTGTGCTTCAGATAAATGTCCTCCTGCCCACTTGATCTCACCTAATCAACATATCCTTCTATTCTTCTTCTTCATGGAATGTGTGCGTCATACAGTCATACAGGACAGAAACAGACCCTTTGGTCCAACCAGCCAATGCCAAACATAATCCCAAACTAAACTAGTCCCACCTGCCTGCTTCTGGCCTATATCCCTGCAACAAAAACAGAAATTGCTGGAAAAGTTCAGCAGGTCTGGCAGCATCTGTGAAGAGAAATCAGAGTTAACAGTTTGGCTCCAGTGACCCTTCCTCAGAACTGATGGTAGCTAGGAAAATGTCAGTTTATATGCAGAAGATAGGGTAGGGGGTGGGGGTCAGGAGTAAGTGATAGGTGGGGATAGAGCCCAAAGAGAGAGAAGAGCAGTTGGACACACAATGGAGTAGATAACGATCTGGCTAGGAGGATGAATTGCTGTTAATGGAGACTGTTAATGATGAAGAATAGGTCGTGTGGAATGGTAGACTATGTGATAACAAGGCCTGGTGTGTGGGGTAGGGGGCTAGAAGATGGGAGAGTTCAGGCCCTAAAATTATTGAACTCGATATTGAGTCCAAAGGGCTGCAGGGTCTCCAAGAGGAAAATGAGGTGTGTTCTTCCAGCTTGTGCTGAGCTTCAATTGAACACTGGAGCAAGCCAGAGACAGATATGTTGGCCAGGGAACAGGGTGGTCTGTTAATGTGGCAGGCAACAGGAAGCTCAGAGCCATTTTTGCAGGCAGAACATAGATGTTCTGTGAAGCGGTCACACAGTCTATGCTTCGTTTTCCCCAATGTACAATGGGCCACATTGTGAGTAGCAAATGCAGTAGACTAGATTGTGGGAAGTGCAGGTAAAGTGCTGCTTCACCTGGAAGGTATGTTTGGGCCCTTGGATACTGAGGATGGAGGAGGTAAATGGGCAGGTGTTACACCTTCAGCAGTTGCAGGGGAAGGTGCCATAGGGCTGTTGGGGGTGATGGAAGAGTAGACCAGGGTGTCTCTGAAAGAGCGGTCCCTGCAGTAGATGGACAAGGGAGGGGAGGGAAATATGTGCCTGGTGGAGGCATCTTACTGGAGGTGGTGGAAATGTCGGCTGATGATTTTCTGGATGTGGATGCTGGTGGGATGGTAGATAAGGACAAGAGAAACCCTATCACTGTTGCGGGAGGGAAGAGAGGGGGTGAGGGCAGAAGTGCAGGAGATGGGTCGGACCCGGTTGAGGGCCCTGTCAACAACGGTGCTGGGGAATCTTCAGTTGAGGAAGAAGGTGGACATTTCGGAAGCTTCCTTGTCGAAGTTGGCCTCATCGGAACATTTGCGGTGGAGATGGAACAACTGAGAGAATGGGATGGAGTCTTTACAGGAAGCGGGGTGCGAGGATGTATAGTCCAGGTAGCTGTGGGACTTGGTGGGTTTGTAGTGGATATTAATGGCCAGTGTATCCCCAGAAATTGAAAGAGATATGTCAAGGAAAGGAAGGTGGAGTCAGAGATGAATGAGAAGCAAAATCAATGAACTTTTCCAATTCTGGACGAGGGAGTGAAGGAGCACCAATGATATCATTGATATATCGGAGAAAGAGTTATGGGAGGAGTCCGGAATAGGACTGAAACAAGAAATATTCCACGTACCCCATGAAGAGACAGGCATAATTGGGGCCCATGGGTACCTCTGACCTGAAGAAAATGAGAGGAGTTAAAAGAGAAGTCGTTGAGGGTGAGGACGAGCTCTGTCAAGCGGAGGAGGGTGGTGGTGGGTGGGGGCGGCTCAGGCCTCTGCTCCAGGAAGAAGCGGAGAGCCCTGAGACCATCCTGGTGGGGGATGGACGTGTAAAGGGATTGCACATCCATGGTAAAGAGGAGGTGGCTGGAGCCTGCGAACTGGAAATTCCGAAACGGGCGTAAAGTGTCAGAAGAATCGTGGATGTAAGTGGGCAGGGACTGAACCGGTGGAGAAAAGACTGAGTCAAGGTAGAAAGAGATGAGTTCTGTGGGGCAGGAGCAGGCTGGAACAATGGGTCTACTTGGGTAGTCCTGTTGTGGATTTTTGGATGGTGGTAAAAGCGAACCATGTGGGGCTGGGGGACTATCAGTGGAACGGAGGGCGTGCAGATCACTGGATGAACTGTGCAATCATGATTTTATGCAGTCTAAGGAGTCTGGTTGTTTTTTTCTGATATATTTTTTATGTAGGGTAACGTTACTAGTGTCTTCTGTTGTACCGTGTCCTCTGACTGTTGTTTGTTTTGTAGGCATCTGCAGACGAAACTTCTTTGGTATCCATTGTCAGTAAATTCTTTGTGCAGGTGTTCCTCTTCCACTTTCTGCTGTTGCAGTGTGATACGGCTCATTTAAACAGTGTCTTAATGCAACTCCGTTGTGTATGGTGGAGTGGTTGCCGTTGAAGTTCAGGATTTGGTCAGTGTGTGTGACCTTCGTGTACACTTGGGTCCGGAATTCACCGTTGGTCAGTCTCTCTACCATTATGTCTAAGAACAGGAGCTGTTTGTTGTTTTCTTCTTCTCTAGTGAATTTTATGCTTGCGAAGATATTGTTAACAAGTTGGTGGGTTTCTTCTACTTTTGTGCATTTGATTATTACAAATGAGTCTTCCACGTATCTTATCCACAGTTTCGGTTAGATTATAGGAAGGGCTGTGTGTTCCTGTCTCTGTATCACTGCTTCCACGTTGAGACCTGAGATGGGTGATCCCATTGGTGTGCCATTGATCTGTTTGTATATCTGGCCATTGAACATGAAGTGCACTGTGAGGTATAAATCTGATAGTTTCAGTAAGCTATCCTTGATGATGTTGTTGCTGGTGTTCAGGGTCAGTGCTCCTGGTCTGTCTAGTAGTGTGGCCAGTGTCTCTCTGGATGTCAATGGATGTAAATAGTGCTTTAACATTGAAGGAGATCATGATTTCATCCTCATCAATTTTTGTGTCCCTGAGCTGTGTGAGAAATTCTTGGGCCAAGTGGATTGATTGTGGGGATCTGCTAATTAGGTGTTTAAGTCTCTGTTGTAATACCCTCGCTAGCTTGCATGTAGGTGTACCCAGTAAGAAGACTATTGATCTGAGTGGGATTCCAGGCTTGGGGGAGTCCATAGAAGCGGGGGGTGTTTGAGCCATTTGGTTTCAATCTGATGTAGTTGGTGTTGGTGATCTTCCCTGCATGATTTGAGTTTCTTGAGTGTCTGGGTTATCCTGTTCTGTAGCTGTGGTGTGGGGTCTGATGCCTCCTGTTTGTTATGTGGCTGTACCTGGGAGTAGTGCCTGTGCTTTCTTGATTGTAGTCTGTTCAGAACCACAGTCGTTCATCCTTTGTCCACTGGTAAGATTTTGATGTTTTAACCTTCTTCGGCCCTCCCAGGGCCTTTCTCTCTGCTGTGCTGAGGGTTCTCAACACGCGGACTCCATTAGCCAAGACATAGAAGTAGACCCTGTATGCAGACTGCTGCTGAAGGTGTCTGACTTGTGCTTATTTGTGACTACTGTTTGTTTGATGGCCTGTTCAATTTCATCAGTGAGTCTGTTGGTTTTCAGTGTTGACTCAAGTGCTGCTAAGAAGTCTGCTTTTACTCACCTCCGTGTGGTTGTCGTTAAGTCCGCATATCAGGATGGCTTCTTCTGTGTCTGTGAGTTGTAAGACCATCAGACATAGGAGCAGAAATTAGGCCATTCAGCTCATCGAGTCTGCCCCACCATTCAATCATGGCTGATAAGTTCCTCAACCCCATTCTGCCGCTTTCTCCCTGTCTGTTGGATAGGTTCCTTACCCATGTATCTGCTTTGTTCATATCATCCTAGTGGATTAGTCTGGTTAGTTTCTCCAGTAGGCTGAGCCTTTTCCTTACTGTCCATACCAACAGTAAACAGGACTAACATCTTGATACACACAGACAATGAGGGCCATCAGTTTGACTGGGACAAAGTGACTAGACTGGGACAAGCGAACAATAAACGTGCAAGGGAATATCTGGCAGCTTGGTTCTCAACACGCGGACCCCATTAACAAAGACATAAAAATAGACCCTGGATGCAGACTGCTGCTAAAAATCCAGAACTGGAAGTGACAAGCCCACCACACCAGAGGATTATATAAGTATGATATGGAGCAGAACACCAACGCTTCGATTAGAGGTTGCACTGATGATGTTGCCTACAATGCTAACAAAACATCTGCACATTACAGAACAACCGACTTGGAGAGCTAATGAACAACTGCACCCTGGTCCACTCTTCCTGCACTCCTAACAGCCCCACCCCACAGCCCCACAGCACCTTTCCCTGCAACCACCATAGGTGTAACACCTGCCCATTTACTTCCTCTCTCCTCAGTGTCCAAGGGCCCAAACATACCTTCCAGGTGAAGCAGCACTTTACCTGGACTTCCCACAATCTAGTCTATTGTATTCATTGCTCACAATGTGGTCTCCTCTACACTGGGGAAACAAAGCG
>NC_063348.1:38747301-38859096 GCF_021869965.1 Rhincodon typus
GCTGCTTGGCCTGCTGTGTTCATCCAGCCCTGCACCTTGTTGTCTCGGATTCTCCAGCATCTGCAGTTCCTACTATCTCTGAGCTTCTAGTTGCCTGCCATGTTAACACCCAACCCTGTTACCGACCAACATCTCTGTCTCTGGCTTGCTGCAGTGTTCCAGAAGCTCAGGACAAGCTGGAAGAACAACACCTCGTTTTCCGCTTGGGGACCCTGCAGCCCTCTGGACTCAATATTGAGTTCAATAACTTTAGGGCCTGAACTCTCCCATGTCCCAACCCTCTACCCCACACACGAGGCCTTGTTATCACATAGACTGCCGTTACACACCCCCTGTTGTTAGTCAGTAATAGTCTCCATTAACAGCTATTCACCCACCTAGCCTGATCATTATCTGCTCTTTTATCTGTCCAACTGCCCTTCTGTCTCTTTGGGCTCTATCCCCACCTATCATTTATTCCTGACCCCCTTACCCTACCCTACCTTCTGCATATAAACTGAAATTTTCCTAGCTACCATCAGTTCTGAGGAAGGGTCACCGGACCCAAAACGTTAACTCTGATTTCTCTTCACAGATGCTGCTGAACTTTTCCAGCAACTTCTGTTTTTGTTTCTGATTTACAGCATCCGCAGTTCTTTCAGTTTTTTTTATCCATATCCCTCCAAACCTTTTCCTATTTGTGTGCTTATCCAAATGTGTTTTAAATGTTGTAATCTTACCCACACCCATCACTTCCTCAGGAAGGTCATTCCACACACAAACAATCCTTTGTGTAAAAGAAACTTTCCCTCACATGTCTTTTTTAAATCTCTTTTCTCTCACCTTAATGTGCCCCCTAGTCTTGAAATCCCCCATCCTAGAGAAAAGACAAGCACCATTAACTCTATAAAAAAATGAAGGGTATACATAAACTTCTATCATATTGTGTCTCAAGTTCCTACACTCCAGTAAATAAAGTCCCAGCCTATCTGGCCTTTCTTTATAACTCAAACATTCCATACCCAGCAACATCCTGATAAGTCTCTTCTGAACCCTCTCCAGCTAATAATATCCTTCCTATAACTGGGTGACCAGAACTGGACACAGTATTCCAGAAGAGGCCTCACCAATGTCCTATACAACCTCAACATGACTTCCCAACTTCAATACTCAAAGGACTGAGCAATGAAGGCAATTTGCCAGCATTTGTTGCCCATCCCTAACTGCGTGTAAATGGAGTGGTTTGCTAGACCACTTCAGAACGTAGAGAAGAATCAACCACACCAATGTCACTTGTGGTCAGTCCAGATAAGGAAGGCAAATTTTATTCCCCAAGGAACTTCAGTGAAACAGATTAGATTTTACACAGGGACAACCACCCAACTCCTGGATTGATGCAGGGTCCATTTCACGGCCCTTAATATGATCTCTTAGTGCACACTCCCTCTGCATCTCCAGTGTATTCATACCTTGCCTTGTCTTTTCACACATTGCTGCATCATTCGGCACTTAGATTCACAGTCCGCCTCTCTTGCCTTGCACCTTAGCACAGACACAAAGCCTGGCATCTCATCATGTTTGCCAGCAATGATCAGTCAAGGGGCAGGCCTGTTGTTTAATGGCACTGTGCTACATCAAGGTCACATGGATTTGACCTGGAGTACTTTGACCTGACAGAATTATATAAAACTATAAGGGGCATATAATTGTGTCAGGTCAAACCACAGCCTCCAACACTCTAGCAAAAATAATCCAAGTTTGTCCAACCTGTTCTTATGACTAATATAGTCCAATCCAGGCAATGCCCTGGT
Source organism: Rhincodon typus (assembly GCF_021869965.1). Lineage (NCBI taxonomy): Eukaryota > Metazoa > Chordata > Chondrichthyes > Orectolobiformes > Rhincodontidae > Rhincodon > Rhincodon typus. Next base: position 38,749,092 of record NC_063348.1, read on the forward strand.
AACCCTCTTCTGCAGCCTCTCCAAAGCCTCCACTTCCTTCCTGAAGTGTGGTGACCAAAACTGCACACAGTACTCCAAGTGTGGCCTGACCAAAGTCTTATAGACATGACTTGCCAATTTTTATATTTGATGCCCCGATTAATAAAGGCAAGCATGCTGTATGCCTTCTTTACCACTTTATCCATTTGTGTTGCCTCTTTCAGGGAACTATAGACTTAGGCTTCAAGATGTCTCTGTATATCAATGCTCCTAAGGGTTTTGCCCTTTACTGTATACTTCCGCTTGCATTTGACCTCCCAAAATGCATTCCCTCATTCTCCATCTGCCATTTATCTGCTCAACTTTCCAACTAATCTATATCCTGCTGTATCTTTTGATATTCTTCCTCACTTTCCACAACTCTACCAATTTTCATGTCATCTGCAAACTTCTAACCAGACCATTGACATTTTCATCCAAATCATTTATATATATTACAAACAAGAGTTCCCAGCACTGATCTTTGTGGAACACCTCTGGTCACAAAACTCCATTCACAAAAACACTCCTCCACACTACCCTGTGTCTTCTATGGGCAAGTCAATTTTGTATCCAATTTACCAACTCACTGTGGATTTCATGTAATTTGATCTTCTGGACCAGCCTACCATGAGGGACCTTGTCAGATGCTTTAGTAAAGTCCAAGTAGACAACATCCACTGCCTTACTCTTACCAATCATCTTTGTCATTCCTCAAAATCTTAATTATGTTTGTGAGACAAGACCTCCCTTTCATAAAGCCCATTCTTTTCCAAATACAAGTAAATCCTGTGTCTAAGAATTTTCTTGAATAATTTCCCTACAACAGATGTAAGGCTCACCTACCTATAAGTTCCTGGATTATCCCTGTTGCCCTTCTTAAACAAAAGGAACAACATTGGTTATTCTCCAGTCTTCTAGGATATTGCCTGTGGTTAAAGATGATACAAAGATCTCTGTCAAGGCCTCTTGCTTATCACTGAGAAATAGCAAGAACTGCAGATGCTGGAAGCCAAAGTCGATACAGTGTGGAGCTGGAGGAACAACAGCAGGTCAGGCAGCATCAGAGGAACAGGAAAGTTGACGTTTCCGTTTGAGACCTTTCATCAGGTCCCGACCTGAAACATCAACTTTTCTGATGCTGCCTGACTTGCTGTGTTCCTCCAGCTCCACACAGTATCGACTCTTACTTATCACTGAGCTCAGTTTAGATTCCACCAGTGTCACTGAGCTCATTATAGCTCAAACATGGTCAAAAGCTGAATTCAGGGGGAGGGGTGAGGTGCCTGGCCATGCAATGGAGGTAGGATTTGACTGTGTGTGGCATCAAGGAGTCCTATCAAAATTGGAGTTAAATTCTTCACTAGACTAATTTCTAGCACAAAGTACAATGGTTGTAGTTGTTAGAAGTCAATCATCTCAGCTAAGGGACATCTCTCCAGGAATTCATCAGGGTGGTTTCCAAGGACCGACTGTCTTTGGCTGCTTCATCAATGATCATTTCTCCATCATAATGTCACAAGTAAGGATGTTCACAGTCAACTCCACAATGTTCACAATTCATCTATGCTGAAGCAGTCTGTATTCAAGCAACATTCACACCACACAAGTGCCAGACAGTAACCAAATCCAATAAAAAAAATCTAAGCCTCATCCCTTGATATCCAATAGCATTACTATCACTAAATCCCCAACTATCAACATCAGCTGAGTTGGAGTTACTATTGACCAGAAACTGACCTGGATTAACACATAAACACAGTGACTACAAGAGCAGGTCAAAGATTTGGAGTTCTGTTGCAAGTAACTCATTTCCAGACTCCCCCCAAAACCTGTCTGCGATCTACAAGGTACAAGTCATGAGCGTGATGGAATACTCCCCACTTGCCTGGATGGGGGCAGCTCCAACAACACTCAACAGCTTGACACCGTCCAGGACAAAGCAGCCTATTTGATTAGGACTGGAGAATAGCCAACATTGTTCGAGATTGTAATGAGGTCAGCCAGGTGGGCTTCATAGAATATGAGTCCCCTGATTGGGGCTGTTAATCTGGTTCCATCAGGGAGCCCCGGCTGATAGATGTGAACAGGAGTGTCAGAGATTCTGTTCACTCTGAGAGCTGACTCTGAGGAAGCCGGATCAGTGTTAAGTATAATGCATGTATAACTAAAGGGTGACTTGGTGACGGGATACCGGCCTCTGTGGAATTATTTCAGAGATAACCCATGTAATTACAGGCCAGTGAGCCTGATGTCAGTGGTGGGAAAGCTGCTGGAGAAGGTACTGAGAGACACAATTTATTCATATTTGGAAGTGCTTGGACTTGTTAGTGATAGGCAACATGGGTATGTGTGAGGAAGGCCATGTATCATCAATTGATCCAATTTTTGAGGAGGTGACAGAGTAATTGATGAGGAAAGGGCAGTGGATTTTGTCAACATAGACTTTAGTAAGGCATTTGATAAGGTACCTCATGGCACGCTGGTACAGAAGGTAGTCTCATAGGATCTGGGGTGTGCTGGCTAGATGGATACAGAACTGGCTTGATCATAGAAGACATAGAGTAGCCATGGAAGGATGCTTTCGGAATGGAGGTTAGTAACTAGTGGTGTTCCACAGAGATCAGTGCTAACCTCTACATCCCTCGTGTCCCTCTCTTCATTGTTTGTAATATATGTATGTAAAATGATCTGGAGGAAAAACGAGGTCTGATTAGTAAGTTTACGGATGACACCAAAATTGGCGGAGTTGTAGATAGTGAGGACGATTGTCAAAGGATACACTGGGATATTGATAGATTGCAGATATAGGCAGAGAAATGACAGATAGAGTTTAATGCGAGGTGATGCATTTTGGAAGGTCATATTTAGCTGCGAATTATATAATAAATCGCAAAACCATGAGGAGCATTGATATTCAGAGAGATCTGGGCATACAGGTACACAGATCCCTGAAAGTGTTAACACAGGTAGAGAAGGTGATGAAGAACAGCACACTTGCCTTCATCGGTTGGGGCATCAAATATAAACATTGGCAAGTTATGTTACAGCTGTATAAAGTTTTAGTTGGGCCACATTTGGAATATTTGCATGCAGTTCTTGTCACCAAGCTACCAGAAGGAGCTGAATGTTTTGGAGAGGGTGCAGAGAAGGTTTACCAGGACATTGTCTGGTCTTGACTGTTTTAGTTATGAGGAGTAGTTGGATAAATCTGGATTGTTTTCACTGGAAAGACAGAAGCTGAGGGGGCCACCTAATAAAGGTCTACAAAATTATGAGAGGCATAGATAGGGTGGATAGTCAGAGGCTTTTTCCCAGTGTGGGAAGGTCATCAAAAAGAGGGCACAGGCTCAAGATGAGACTGGGAAGGTTTAGGGGAGAAGTGCGTGGAAATTTTTCAGTAGTGGGTGCCTGGAACACACTGCCAGTGGAAGTGGTGGAAGCAGGCATGTTAGCAATGTTTAAGGCATATTTGATAGACACATGACAGGTAGGCGAACAGGGGTTGGAAACAAAGAACAAATAACAAAGAAAATTACAGCACAAGAACAGGCCCTTCAGCCCTCCAAGCCTGCGCCGATCCAGATCCTCTATCTAAACCTGTCGCCTATTTTCCAAGAATCTGTATCCCTCTGCTCCCTGCCCATTCATGTATCTGTCTAGATACATCTTAAATGATGCTATCGTGCCCGCCTCTACCACCTCTGCTGGCAACGCGTTCCAGGCACCCACCACCCTCTGCATAAAGAACTTTCCATGCATATCTCCCTTAAACATTTCCCCTCTCACCTTGAAATCATGACCCCTAGTAATTGAATTCCCCACTCTGGGAAAAAGCTTCTTGCTATCCACTCTGTCTGTAACTCTCATGATTTTGTAGACCTCAATCAGGTCTCCCCTCAACCTCCGTCTTTCTAATGTAAATAATCCTAATCTACTCAACCTCTCTTCATAGCTAGTGCCCTCCATACCAGGCAACATCCTGGTGAATCTCCTTTGCACCCTCTCCAAAGCATCCACATCCTTTTGGTAATGTGGCGACCAGAACTGTACGCAGTATTCCAAATGTGATCGAACCAAAGTCCTATACAACTGTAACCATGTGTGTCAATAAATAGAGGGTCTAATAAGGACGAGGAATTGGTGCAGGATTGGTGGGCCAAAGGCCTGTTCCTGTCCTGTGTTGTGTAGTATATTGTATTCTATATCAGTGACATCTGATAGTTAATATTTAAACTCAATTGCTTTGAGAAGGAAACTTCTAGAAACAGCCATCCTTGAAGCTGACAGCAGATTGTTTGAGAAAGTGGGGTTGATTGAAACCTTTAAAAAGGCCAGAGGATAATGCTAGAAATGAAAAAGCTGTTCATTTCTCACTGATAATGTTAAGACTTTGGTGCAAGTTTATTATATTGGGCAACTCAGAAGCATTTGTCAAGACTGAGAGGAATAAATCCATATCAATTACGTTTACTAAAAGCTGGTTGTAACCGAACAAATCATTGAAGCTCTTTAAAATGCTATAGTGACAGCGGTGTAATAAAGTTGGAGAATGCTCATGGGACACAAGATGGTATTTTAAATTGGATTATTAATTGGCAAGATTTTAGGATTCAGAGTGTGACTGCTAACAGTCACATCTAAATTGACAGATGTGAGCAGTGAAGCTTATCTCGAGATGACTGCTGTTGGTGTTATTGTTACAAGATAACAGAAAGAAAAGCTTTCAATATTGAGTGTCCTCTCTACTATATATCAAACAATAGCTTAAATCTTCTCAGCTGAAGAGAAACATTAACTCTGTTTCTGTCTCTCCAGTTGTTGCCAGACCTGCTGAGTTTCTCTAGCATTTTCTGTGTCTGTTTCAGGTTTCCAGCATCCGCAGTATTTTGCTTTTATTACTGCAGAAAATGATCTTCACTTTTGATCTTCTATGACTCTCAGGAATTTAATATTTCTCATTTATCTTTATTCCAGGATAATGGTTCCTGAGTGGTCTAGAACCCAGGTACTAGTCATGAGATAGCATACAGGCAAAGTTTCCTTTAAGCTGCACGGCTACTGCTCCAATGACTATATATGCCATTCAGTGTTCCAATGCATTGATTACCTGTTTTGGAAGTCATTGCCATGCACAGACCCTGGAAGTACAAGCACAAGAATAAAAAAAAAATTAGAGGAAACAGATTAAACAAGGCAGGACTTATGCAATTAATGGTAGGGCCCTGGGTAGTGTTGTAGCACAGAGAGACTTAGGGGTTCAGATACATAATTCTTTGAAATTTGCATCACAGGTAGACAGTGTGGTTAAGAAAACATTTAGCATGTTTGCCTTCATTGCTCAGACCTTTTGAGTATAGGAGTTGGGACGTCATGTTGAGGCTGTACAGAATGTTGGTGACTTCTAGCGTACTGTGTCCAGTTCTGGTCACTCTGTTATAGGAAGGATGTTATTAAACTGGAGAGAGTTCAGAAAAGATTTACCAGGATGTCACCGGGAATGGAGGGTATGAGATACAAAAATAGGCTGGCATGACTGTGACCTTTTTCACTGGAGCGTAGGAGGTTGAGGGGTGACCTAATTGAGGTTTATAAAATCATGAGGGGCATAGATAAGGTGAACGACAAGCGTCTTTTCCCTACGGTGGGGGAGTTCAAAATTAGGGGCCATATTTTTAACATTGAAGGAGTAAGATTTAAACCAAGAGTGGTTCATGTGTGGAATGAACTGCCAGAGGAAGTGGTGGATACATGTACAGTTACGATGTTTGAAAGAAATTTGGATAAGTGCATGAATAGGAAAGGTTTGAAGGGATATGGGCCAGCACAGGCAGTTGGAACTAGTTTAGTTTGGAAATGTGGTCGGTGTGGACTGGTTGGCCCAAAGGGTCTGTTTCTATACTGTATGACTCTAATAAATCCAGGTGAGCTGATATACAGGTACTAGAGGGAACTAGGCAAACCTAAGCAAGTCATTTCAGGGACTTGAGTATGTAACTAAGCTGATGCCTCCAGTGCAGTACTGAGGAATTGCTGCAATATTGCATGTATTGCATTAATATCATTTATAGTAAATTTTGGGGATATTTTTATTTGGATATTTTGTATCACTGAAGTTAATGATTAGCTTGCAAGTATTTTTGTATCCATGGTAATTTCTTGAGAAATAGTTTTTGAGGTCTAGCTTTAGAATTTTTTTTGTGTGCGTATGTATATGTGATTACCATCATGTAAAGGATCTTAACTAATGTGAGTCAAGCTTTCCCCCACTTCTACCCCATATTAAATAGCAAAATTGAATTAGATTGCAAGAGGGGCTTCTATCTGTGCTTCTCATGGATGTCCCTTGTCAAAACTGTTTCTGTGTAAACAGTGACAACATTTTTTCCCTTTTCTTAATGGGATTCCACAGTGTGATTTTTACAAGACACACTTTATACATCCAATCTGGTTGCTACGAGTGCAAAGGTCATGATTCTGACTGTGTAAAAGGTTGCTTCAGCTAACTATCTTCTTTAACCATTTTTATGTCAACTAAAAACTATGGACAGCCCAAATGCTCAAAAGTGGAAGGGATGAATGAGAGTGTCAGTAATGAGATAAATATTAATGTCTGGGAAGAAATGTAAAGTACCTGTTATAAACTTTGTAACTATTATAAACAGTTGTCTCCTTTCTTAAATTTATTCCTCACAGATTTTTATTTTAGTTTTGCCCCAACAGAAGTCAGTTTTGCATTGTCAAATATGCTTTTATCCAGATTAATAGCCAAATTGGCTTTTTGTAACTGATCAAGCAGTTCAGCCAAGCAGTGTAAATGTTCTTCCCAGGTTGGGTGAAGTACAACCAAACTGTCAATGTGAACCATACAGTTACATAGTCCTTTCGTGACTTTATTGGCTAATCAAATTGGAAGAAATTGACTTTATCGGCTAGCCAAATTGGAAAAAATTAACTTGATAAAGTTCATCCAGTGTTACAAAAGCTGATATTTTGTTCAATCTGTAAGTTTTGTTAATATCCCTTGAGAAAATCAATTTTGGTGATGAGACAATTCTTTGTGTCCAGTTCTTTCAAAGCAATTCTCCAGTTGTGGAATAGGAGGTGAGTCTACTTTTGTTGCCTCACTGGATTTGTTTTAATCAATACACGATCTTGGTGACCCATCTAGTTCCAGCACCAGCGAGATTGTAAAGTAGTTCTATTCCTGTTCCCTACTTACAATAGTTTTTGCAGTTTAGGATTTTATAAACACCAAAATCCTATCAACACAGTGCTTGGCTCAACTATAAATGTGTTTATTAAAGTAACCTCCTAATGCACTGATACAGAGCCTCTAAGCTTGTCTAAGTAATACAACACTTTGACTGGTTTGTCTGGTTTAAATCCCTCCATATTTAATCTTGGACCCCACCCAAAATACATAGTCACCATGATGCATTCAGAAAAAAGAACTTCCATTGAAAAACCACAGGCAAAACCTCAGTTTCCTTCCCCCCAAAATTTACTGAACTTAAACCCAATCTCCTTGGATTTAGTTGCTATCCTTAAGCTAACTTCATCTTTTCAGCCCAATATCCCTTAGATTTGACCCTTCTAGTTAAAACTGTAGGTCCACGAGCCAGGTTGACTGTTCCTGAGCCTTCTTCATGACTTACAGACTCCACTAGACAAAGATCACTACAAGTTGACTGGAACAGTTACCACCTCCAACACGGCTGGTTTGATCAGCATTGATTGTAGGCCTGAGTCAGGCTGACCGCTTGTGGCCCTCCTTCCAACTGCAGTAAAGTTGCTTCAATTTTGACCCATTGTATAGTGATTTACACCAAACATGTCACAAACACGTCAAATATCTTCCTGTTGTTCAGGATGTCTGACAGTAATATTCCTTGGTGTATCTCATGCAGACCAGCTGGTTGATGAAAGGAACAATGCAGTCTTTGCCACCTCCTGCCCCGCTTTTGGAAAAGAACTCCATGTAACAGAAAAGATAACAAGGTGTAGAGCTGGATGAACACAGCAGGCCAAATAGCATCAGAGGAGCAGGAAGGCTGACGTTTCGGGCCTAGACCCTTCTTCAGAAATGCTTTCTTGTTATCTCAGATTCTCCAGCATCTGCAGTTCCTACTATCTCCATATAACACAAACAGTTCACAATGGTTCTAAATGGCTGTCCTGCTGTTTGGAGTTAACAGAGTTATAGAACCTACCCCCAGGATGGACAAAAGTTCAAATGATCCAGTTGGGGTGGCACAGTGGCTCAGTGGTTAGCACTGCTGCCTCACAGCGCCAGGGACCCGGGTTCAATTCCACCCTCGGGCGACTGTCTGTGTGGAGTTTGCATATTCTCCCCATGTCTGCGTGGGTTTCCTCTGGGTGCTCCATTTCCTCCCATAGTCCAAAGATGTGCAGGCTAGGCTAAATTGTCTGTAGTGTTCAGGGATGTGCGGCTTAGGTGGCTTATAGGTGGATGGGTCTGGGTGGGATGCCCTGAGGTTTGGTGTGGACTTGTTGGGCTGAAGGGCCTGCTTCCACACTGTAGGGATTCTATGATTCCCTCCTCAGTAAGGACTCATCATAGCAATAAAGGCTGGGCTCTGACATTATTGCATTCGGTAATCAACTGCATCAGACAATGGCAGATAGTGGCATTTCCTGCACCATTGGCCCATGATAGCAGCCAGATGGTGTTAACTCCCCCATGCTGAGCCATTGTCTGAATTTCACCCCTGTGTATTTGTGCTGGTGGATGGTTTCTGTTTACAGCACCGTGTCCATGAGCTTTAAAGTTCTTTTTCACATTTCATCAAGTCCACTTGGAGGAAATTCCGATCTTATGCAATACGATCAATAATCAATAAGCTCTTTTGACTTAGTAATGTCATTGTCCATCATAAACTTAATCTCTTCCCTCATTTGAGCTAATTTTCCTGGATGGAACCTGTAAGGATTTATAAGTAGATTTATTGTTTTATGAATACCACATCTCCTACATTAAAGTTACGAACATCCAAGGATACTTTTCCTGGCCTATTGACATAAATTGATTTATGTTCCTGCAATAGCTTTTTGAAGGCATTTTGATAGCATAATACTTTACCTTCCTGTAAATTATGTAATCTTTTATGCACCTATGCATTATCCAATCTGGAAGATCAACTTCTGCATTTTCAATTTGATTAATTCTCCAAACATTTTAGTATTTTATTTTACTCCTTATATTTTTACTCTCGTAAGTGTACAATATTGTCAGTACAGACATTTTCTTATTATTTCATTGAAGCATAGGATGTGGGCATCAATGGCTGGGCCAGCATATGTTGACCATCCCTAATTGCTCAGAGGGCAGTTAAGAGTCAACTGCCATGCTGTGGGTCGGGAGTCATCTGTCGGCCAGACCAGGTAAGGATGGCAGTTTTCCTTCCCTGAGGGACTTTAGTGAACCAGATGGATTTTTCCTGATAAGTGACAATGGTTTTATGTTCTTCATTGGACTCTTTATTCCAGGTTGTTTATTGCATTCAAATTCCACCATCTCTCATGGCAGGATTTGAACCCAGGTCCCCAAAACATTACCTGGTTCTTGGGATTATTAGTCCAGCAATAATACCACTAGGCCATTGCCTCCCCTTATGATGGGTCAAATGGCTTTCTTATGTACTGTAAAATTCTGTGATTTCTCCTGATTATTGTCCCTGTTATAATATCTCTTAAACATATAATATGACACACTTGATGATTCTTTTTCAAGTCTGGAGTACTCGCTGCATAGTTTAAGTAATTGGGGTTATTTTTGGGTTGATAAGATCCAGTGAATCTTGCTTTTAATGGTTCCCCATAGATAGGAAGTAATACTAACATCCTGTCTCTAGCAACAGAATTTTGAACTTTGGCCTTTTTATATCTGTATTATTTTTGTTGCTTGATGAGCAATCGTCAAATGTTTCCTGGCCAATGCATACATTGTGGTTAGTTTCTCTCTGAAACACAAAACATACGCTGGAAGCACAGTCTCTGAGCTCTTGTTTATCAATTTTTCTTTCACCATTTTATGTGGTCTCCTCAACTTACGTTCAGATATCAATTCAAAAATAATGAATCCCGTGGATTATTCCGGATAATCCCTAATGGTGAACAGTAACAAGTGAATTTCTTTATCCCAATCACCAATACATTCTTGACAATAAAATCAATTTTAGTTGATGCCATCTTTCCAATGCATCTTGAGATTGAGGCTGATAAGCGAAAGATGTAAATTCCCAACCTAGTCAATGTTTTCTTGAAGGTTTGCATTCTTTTGGTAACTCATATCTTGTCAAAATGCGGATTTCTCCATTAACAGTTTCATGATAATCATTCCCAATGGCACTGCTTCAGGAAAGCTTCATGAAATGTCTATAATTATAAAGATACTGATTTCTACTCCTGGTTTTAGGTTTGGTTCCTACATTATCTATTAAGACCTTTCTAAATAGTTCTTCAAATGCTGGAACAAAAACAAAGTTGCTGGAAAAGCTTAGCAGGTCTGGCAACATCTGTGAAGGAAGAAACAGAGTTAACGTTTCGGGTCCGGTGACCCTTCCTCAGAACTCCGGAGGAACTGAGAGAATGGGATGGAGTCTTTACAGGAAGTGGGGTGTGAGGATGTATAGTCCAGGTAGCTGTGGGAGTCAGTGGATTTGTAGTGGATATTAGTGGCCGGTCTATCCCCAGAAATGGAAACAGAAATGTCGAGGAAGGGAAGGGAAGAGTCAGAGATAGACCAGGTGAAAGTGAGGGCAGGGTGGAAATTGGAGGCGAAATTGATGAAGTTTTCCAATTCCAGACGAGAGGGGGAAGCAGCATCGATATATCAGAGAAAGAGTTGTGAGTAGGGGCCAGAATAGGACTGGAACAAGGAATGTTCCACATGCCCCATAACTAGGGCCCAAGAATATTAGAGGAGTTAAAAGAGAAGTTGTTCTCTTTTAGTCCTCGAGTTGTTGAGGGTGAGGATGAGCTCGGCCAAGTGGAGGAGGGTGGTGGTGGGTGGGAATGGTTCAGGTCTTTGCTCCAGGAAGAAGCAGAGAGCCCTGAGACCCTCCTGGTGGGGAATGGACATGTAAAGGGATTGCACATCATGGTAAAGAGTAGGCTGGAACTGGCAAACTGGAAGTTTTGAAACTAGTGTAAGGCATGAGTGGAATCATGGATGCAGGTGGGTAGGGATTGGACCAGGCGAGAGAAAACTGAGTCAAGGTAGGAAGAGATGAGTTCTGTGGGGCAGGAGCAGGCTGAAACAATGGGTCTGCCTGGACAGTCCTGTTTTGTGGATTTTTGGAAAGATGTAGAAGCGAGCTGTGCAGGGCTAGGGGACTATCAGCTTGGAAGCAGTTGCGGGGGAGAGATCACCGGATGAAATGAGATCAGTTACCGTCGTGGATACAATGGCCTGATATGTAATGGCAGGGTCATGGTCCAGAGGAAGGTAGGAGGAGGTATCTGAGAGCTGGCGCTCAGCCTCTGCAATATAGAAATCAGTACGCCAGACTACAACAGCACCATGCTTATCGGCAGGCTTGACAACAAAGTCAGGTTTAGACCTGAGTGCAAGAAGTGCAGTCAGTTCAGAGGGAGATAGGTTGGATTTGGTGAGGGGGGCAGAGAAATTGAGGCGACTAATATCGCGTTGACAGTTCTCAATGAACAGATCGAGTGCAGGTAAAAGCCGGAGGTAGGGGTGGAGGGAGAGTGTTGGAGTAGACAAAGGGGTCTGTGGGATGGGGAGAGGACTCTTGTCCTAAGAAATGAGCACGGAGGCAAAGACAGCGGAAGAAGAGTTCGACGTCATGTCGTGCCCTAAATTCATTTCGGTGGGGACACAGATGAATAAAGCTGAGGCCTTTGCGGAGTACGGAGCGTTCAGCATCGGAGAGCGAAAGGTTGGGAGGGATGGTGAATACCTGACAGGAGGTGGGTTTGGGAGAGGGGATGGAGTCAGAAGGAAGGGGAGGGGAGGAAGTTTCCAGAGGGCCATGGGTATCTTTGAGTTGTTGCGTCTTGTGCCTGATGCCTGAAAGGAAAAGAAAAAGTTTCTTGTTAGCACGGCGAATGAGCCGGAGGATGAAGTGGAACTGTGCAGTGATGCAGCCCTGAGCCAGTGTGATGCGATGCTGTTGGAGAGAGAGTGTGCATGTGACTCTGGATGGCACTGAGTGTGGGTCTCAGGATAATGCAGGATTCAAATGCTGGTATCAGAGTTAAAGACACGGGTTTAATTGATTGTTGAAGTTTGCCACTATCTGACACATATATGGAAAAAAATTGATCACATCTTTATGTAATCTGGGTCAATAGAAATATTTTAATATTTTAGCCAGTGTTTCTCTGTTACATAAGTGACCAGTTGTTGAAATTTTGTGAGTAACCCATAAAATTTCGTTACAATATTTAGATATTTCTACGACCAGATGGACCAAAGCCCATTCCTCATCATGGTCTCCATTTCCTCATTAGTACTTTTCCTCATTAGTATTAATTCTAACTCAATTTCTGAGTAGACTGTTGATCATAACTCTTATAATTTCAGAAACTGTTCTGTATAATTTCTTTAAAGTAGATAGGTTAAACATGTCAGCATCATTCTCCTTAGCTTCATCTTTTTTAGCGACTTTTTCCCAAGTTTGTATCTAATAACTGAATTTCAAAGTATTTACCCTGTTTCATAATCTTTTCTCCCCCCCCACCCCCTCCCCACCCCCGCCACACCATCTAATTCGATGGGGCTGAGATCTCGACACAATACAGTCAAGAAACAATCCAGGATGTTGTTCCTGGATATCTTATTTCTTTTACCTCCATTGGTTATTCCACCGTTTAAAGTTTTGGCAAAGATTTGTAGCTCAGGTTGGGGATGAGGTTGTTGACTTGCGCGCCGAGCTGGCTTGTTCATTGAATAAAACAAGCCAGCTCAGCGAGAAAGTCAACAACCTTAACCACCATTCTCAGTGAGGTCAATATTTTTGAACCAAACCAAATTATTTCCCAAAATAAATCAATTCCTTCTACAAGAATTGGGTTCACTACTCCAACTACAATGTCTCCCTTTACTAAATCACTCTTTAATCTAAGTCTGCATCATGGGACTGGTTTGTGACCTCCATGTATACCTCTGCAGGGGAGAAAACTTCGAGTATGTGTTACATCAACTCACTGGGCAAAGAAACAAATGTGATCAGTAAAAGTCTTAAGTGATTATATTGGAAAGGGCTAAGGAATTTCATTAGCTTAGTAAGATTCAAATATATTTCATATATTCATTTATTCCTATTTAAGAAAGTTTGCTGGATTATATAAAACAAAACTAAAACACACAGGCAAGGCTGAAATGCTAATGTGGCAGGCAAATAATTCTGCAAAAGTGCTGAACTAGCAATAACTTTTTGAGTATTTTTTTCTGAGTTGGATTGTTGATGACCCTGCACCATGCTGCGTGTTGTAGTTGCCTGTGGTTGAATATGACAAAATGGTTATTAGGGGTTTTCTTTTTAAGTGACACAATCAAAGGGAATTTGAGCTGATGTAGCATTTCAAAGAGCTCAAATCATGGCCTTCACAAACAGACAACAAAAATGCCTCTGAGTCTTAGTAAGATGGGACTAGAATGCAAACAGTAAGGCTCTGATAAGGTAGCTCAGATAAAAACCATCTGATTTGAGATTTCTGATTTTTATATGAAATAGAAAGGTCAAGCTTTCCCCTATCTGAGACAAGGCTTTTTAAACAATTATAATTACATATTAGACACATATTCATACAACAGTAGAAGTTCAAATTTGTTAGATATTGGGGAATTAAATTTCTGAATGCAATTAGACTTGGATGCAGACACCGTTGAAGAAATTTTTTTCTCCATCAGCAGGAAAATTAGAATAACAGAAAGGTATAAACAAGATAACCTCGTGAGAGTACCGAAAGACAAATAACATAGGAAAGTGGGGTGGGGGGGGAAACAATTTTGAAACAGGGTCACTATGACCTCGAAAGAATAAACAACTACTGCTTTGCAAGTTAGATAAGAGGGAAGCTGCTCCTGAAATTGTTAGCTTTGTCATAGAATCATAGTATTAAGTTTAACTTTATAAGTAACTTAATAATAGAGCTGATATTACAACATTATAATAATTGGTAGAAATTAACATCCCTTTTAATCTTCCGTACTGTCAGCAAGGGATATGAATTGAATAATCGAATTTGAAAAGTCATTAATGATAAATAAGTGTACGATATGGCTGGCAAATGTCTAGGAAGGGACATAACAATCGGGGTTGGAATGTGGTCAGTAATTGTAAGAGCCGAAAGACAGGTGATTGGAGTCTGGCAAACATCACGAGATGATGAAAGGACCTAAGATGGATCACGAAGTTGTCCATCATTGATCGAGTATTCACAGGATTGGATGTATAGGTCAGAGGTGATGTGGTAAGGAATTATGTCAATGTTGCATGTAGCCATTGTAAAGCAGTATGTATAAATATCCTGTATGTTATTGGGAAAGGTAAAGTGTCACTGACCTCTGATGTGAGCTGTATTTAAGAGGGCAACTGGGCCACACATGAAAGCCAAATTTGGAGCAGTCTCTGGCCTCTCCCACATGTGTGGTATAGGAGCTCTAAAGGTCAATTTGAGTTACTCAACACAGGACTCAGACTTGTCTTTAAAACCCCTCTTCAACACTGAGGAAAGTATCACCAGACATAGCTTTAATAATCTCAAGGCTGTGAAAATATCACAGGATCTAGAAAGGAGATGGGGGAATAGATAAAACTAGGGACGTTAGGATCCCTGCCTAACATTTTGGAAAGTATGAAAAACAAGGTATTTGTCTAAAACACCATTTTGGAATTTGAGTAATGTATCATCTACAGAACTTACAATGCATAAATATGTGAAGTTTCTTACTGAGGGCAAAAGCTCCATTTCAGCATTTTCACCAGAGGGATGCTCTCCTAATGCATCGGTGAAATAAATGCTCCTTAACCTATACCCAAGACTCCTGAGATTAAATTGCACAAGAATCAATCGTAAAACCTCGAATGAATATTTTCTCCATTAATCCATCAGGAAGGTACTGATCATTTAGTGGCTTGCTCCAGTGTGTCTCATCTTTATTGTCTTACTCCTGGGATTCAAGCATAAGGAAATACCATGTGTTGTAAAGTATGATTTATATATATTCCTAATATTATTTATTGTATGTTTACGTTCTTGGAATCTGGGTTAGTGAGAGTAATGGATTTTTTTGTGTCAATTTAATAATTAACCTGGAAGCATTTAGTTAACCACGGTGATTTATTTTAAACTGTTTGAGACCTAGATTTAGTACAAATGTATTTTTCTGTATATTGGTAGGATTTTATGACTAAACAAGATAAACAAACTCCAGTTTGGAAGGTCAACAGAGTTTCTTGTAAGCCTAAGAGAAACACCTACAGCTTAGAGCCTATTTTTCCCAGTTTGAGTTTGCAGCAGTCCTCTGTCCTTGGATGAATATGGTTGTGTGGACCAACCCTCCTGAGAAGGAAAAGATATAGTGAAACTAGGCTGTTTACCGTTAAGAGGTAGTGATAGCCTAGACTCAATGTTGGGATAAAATCCTGAAGAGGTTATTTGAAGCTGAATACACTTAAGCTCAGGTGCATGAACAGCTCCAGGAAGAAGCTATCTACAGTTCCAATCTATAAATTAAATTTGTTATAAATTAAACCTACCCAGGGACTCTGTTGTGATTACTGTATCAGTGATTATTTTTTGGAGGGGTACTATACAAAGTGGGTTTTGGGGCCTGTATCATGGTTTTTTTTGGCTACTATACAAAAGTAATTTGTATTTTTTTCTTTCAATTTATAAAGGAGTGTTTTGGAATTCATGGGATTTTACTTTTTACCGTATGTTTAAAAATATCTGAATTTGTCTTATAAGTAGACAGTTTGGGTTATTCTATTTTACCTTATTTCTTTTGTTAATAAACTTCTGTTTTATTGTTAAGCAAGCAATGCTATAGATTTTGGTTTATGTTTCAGTGACAGACCACCTTGTTTATCAGTCAGCAATATAACACTCTTACTTTTGAGATAAAATAATCTGAACCTTCAGTGGTCAGATTTTCCAAGTAAACTTGTTCTCTCTGTACTACTGCTGCAGTTTGAATACCTTGTTACTTTTCCAATGCCTTTTTATTTGGAGGTCCTTCGACATTCCTAATGCTGCAATTAGTCTCCCACTTAACTTGCAACAATTAGCTTTGCGATGTCCAGCTTTATTACAATAAAGAATATTATTTTCTTCATCTCCTTTTTGGTTCTAACATGTTTCCTTTATTAATTTGTCATCCTTTCATTTGATCCCAAAACCAGTACCTCTTCCATCCACTGATTTTTCTATTTCTCCAATTTTCTTGTGGACTCCCCACATCACCATCTCGTCATCCATGAGATATCGTTGGTTATCTGCCAGATTTGCTGCTTCCCTGTTTTTTTTCCACTTGATGCTCATCTAAAATAGATTTCAGCCTTGCACGAATGTTTCCAAATTCTTCCATAAACAACATAATTTCCCTTGCACACTTCAATTTTTTTTGCTCAAACTTTAGAGATCAAAACTGCACATTTCAAAAATACTTAATTGGGTTTGTCTAAACACTAAGATCGAAACATCTTTTAGCCATTTCATCTACCTTCTCGAATATGGAAAAATATCTTTTGACTTCAACCTCAATAAATTTAGACATTATGTATAAGATTCTTAGTTAAATTAAATTTCTCATTGGAATCAGAATCATTATCCAAGCTACTATCCTTTCTTTACTACAAGCTTTTTATAGCCAACTTATGTTGCTAAATTTCCTTATTTCTCTGCAGTTCAAGCTTCTATAATTTCACCTTCTTTACCATTTGTCTATTTTTCTACTTCCTGACTTTTCCCTGTGTATTCTTTCCTCAAGATTTATTTTTATCCTCTTTTCTTCTAATCCAAGACTTTTCTCTTTCTCTAACTCAAGATTTTCTTTTCATTTCTATAGAAAAGAGCCCCAGCTTGATTATACATTTTCTTGATAGTTATAACCTTCAGTCCCAGAGGCTTGGAGGTGGGATGGTGGTGGACCAGAAAGCTGCCACTTTCTGAACTAAGTTGTGGACAGGGAATGATCAATTAATAACCACTTAAGGTTTACTCCCACATCAGCTGCCACTATCTCAGCTCCAGGCAGGACAGAAGAGTAGGTTAACCGAACTACTGCAAGCAGGCTGTCAGTCAATGTGGGAAGGGAAACAAAAAGTGGGGGTGGGGTCCCTTGACCTGTGCCTTCAACAAATGTAATATTTTTCAAATTTGCGAATGATAAAAACCTAGGTCAGAATGTGTGTTGAGGAAAATAATTTCGTCAGGCTTAGTGAATGGGCAAGAACATGGCAGACGGATCATAAATGGAAAAAATGTGAGGTTATCCACTTTGGTAGGACAAAGAGATCTCTAGTGTATTTCATATATGGTACGATGTTGGAAATTGTAAATGTACAAAAGGTGCCCTTGTCAATAAGTCACTGAAGGCTAACACGTGGGTGCATTAGGAAGCTTCATGTAATGTTAGCTTTATCACAAAAGGATTTGAGTACAGGAATAGTAAAGTCATGCTTCATTTGTATAGGTGCATGGTTAGACCACACCTGGAATATTGTGTGCAGTTTTGGTCTCCTTACGTCAGGAAATATATTATTGCTGTAAAAGGAGTGCAATGAAGACTTATTCCTGGGATGTTGAGACTGTCCTGTGAAGCGAGATTGAAGAATCTTGAGTTTTGAAGAATCGGAGATGATCTCATTGGAACTCAAAATAGGGAAAGGGATAGGCAGGGTTGATGCAGGAAAGATGTTTCCTCTGGTTGGGGAATCTAGAACCAGGGCAAATTTATAAAGAAGGGATTTGTAATTTAGATCTGAGATAAGGTGTAAATGTTTTACTCAGAAGGTTGTGAACCTTTAGAATTTGCTAGCAAAGGGTTCAGAAGGCTTAATCTTTAAATATATGTGAGGTAGAGGACAGATTTCTGATTACCAGCAGTATATGTAGTTACAGCGAACAGGTGAGTAAAAGGCACTGAACTGTTTGAACAACTGAGATTGTATTCAATGATGGGGCAGGCTTAGTGGCTAAATGACCTCCTCCTGTTCTTGTGAAGATTTACCCTTCAATAAACAAGTTTACAAACATGATTTGCCTGTCTTAACAGCAGCGACTATACCTTTAATCAATTCAGTCTCTGAAACAGAATATGCAGGATTTCAATGTTCTTGTATACAAATCACAGGAAGTTAACTTGGAGGTTTTGTGCGCCATTTGTATATTAGCTTTATTGCAAGGGGTTTGCAACACGAGGGTAAGGAAGTCTCGTTGCAATTTACTGGGCTTTAGTGAGACCACACTTGGCATGCTGCATGCCTAAGGAAGGTTATACTTGTCTCAGAAGAGATGCAAAAGAGGCTCACAAAGTTGATACCCTGTGGTCAGAAGAATGTCCTATGTTGAAAGATTGACTACAATAGGCACATATTCTCTTAAGTTCAGAAGACTGAGAGATCTTATTGAAACATATACAATTCCTAGGAGAGTTGACGGGGTAGATGCGAAGGGACTGTTTTCCCCAGCCAGTAGATCTATAACTAGATTTGAGATATGATGTCAGCCAACTAGGTCTGAGAAAGGGATTTCTTTCTTCAGAGGACATTGAATCTTTGGAATTCTCTATCCCAGAAGGCTGTGAATGCTTATTGGATATTTTTAAGACAGAGACTAACAAATTTTTGTGCATGATGGCAATCTGGCTTAATGAAAATAGGCAGGGAAAATGGAGTTGAGACACATGAACAGGCAGGGAATACAGGAATATGGACCATATGCAGGCAGATGGGATTAGTTTAGAATGGCATCGTGATCAGCACAGACATGGTGGGCTGAAGGGCCAATTCTTATACTGTACTGCTCTATGTATGAACATGCCATCCTCATCTTGCTGAATAGTGAAGAATGCTCAAAGATCATATGATCTACTCCTGCTCCTATTTCTTATGTTAGCATAAGGCACTATAAGCTCAAGCTGCTGAATAGCTTATATCTGGTCCTGATGTTCCCATGCACAATCTTCTACTCTGGAGTTTGAAAATTTAAAATTGGAAAAATAGCAAATCAACTGAAGGTCAGTCAACCAAATAACTGGAAAACATTAGGACATGTTGAGTGTACCACTTTCATCTGGAGGTACATAATTAATTCAACATTTTTGCACAAAATACATCTGCTTGTGATTTGTTAATTAATGTTTAATCTATCAGATAATTCAATTTATTTAAGCAAACGATTAGAACGAATTGTTCCAACATATGTTTGGATACGAATGGAATGCAATATGTCTTTTTTTTTAACAAAAGTGACTCCATTCGAAAGCAAACCATTGCATGTAAAATGTTTTGGGATGTCACAAAATGTTAGTAGGCGCAACATAAATGCAATACAGGTTGTTCTCTTTTAGCCTCGTTGATGGGAGAAGTACCACAATTGCATACATCAGTGCACAAATGGGAAACCTTGGCACTTACACACAAAGCAACTTGATTTCATGACACAATCCTAAAAGAAAACTGAAACATTATAAACAGTGATGGTTTTGAGAGAAAGTAAGTGACTTCAGGACACTTGGTCTATTTGATCTCCTGGACTGGCTTTTGTTCACTCAGAAATCAGGAGCAGGGTGGGAGTGAGGGGTAATAGGATTGAGGTAAATAGAAATTTCTTCACTCAGAGGGTTGTGAATTTTAGGAATTCTCTGACCCAGAGAGCTGAGGAAGCTCCGATGTTGAGTATACGCAACACACGAGATCAATTAATATTTGGGTACTAAGAGAATGAAAGGGATTTTGAGGATAATGCAGGAAGGCTCAGCTGAGGTAAAATATCAGCCATGATCATATTCAATGCCAAAGTAGGCTCAAGGGACCAAATAGTTTATTCCAGCTTCGTTTTGTTTTCTTCTGAAGTAGCAACCATCATGCTGTGGGCCAGGCTTGGTGAACAAGCTGGTCTTTTTTCTGCCCGTTACGTTTGTACAAAATATCCACCACACTGATTTGCTGCAGCAATATATATTTTAATTCAAAGTGAATCTCGACAATAATACACCATAAACTCTTATTTTTGACACTCACCAAAATAGTCACCTGGAAAACCCGCTTTATGTGACAAGGTACGAAGGCTTGGTCACATTTAAATCACTGAGAACTAGCAAGAAATACTATCGCAAACTGTAAGAGACATACATCCATAAAAATTTTCCCAGTCCTCATATTGTAAATATTGCACAGTGCAATTGCTACATGGCAA
Source organism: Rhincodon typus (assembly GCF_021869965.1). Taxonomy (NCBI): domain Eukaryota; kingdom Metazoa; phylum Chordata; class Chondrichthyes; order Orectolobiformes; family Rhincodontidae; genus Rhincodon; species Rhincodon typus. Next base: position 38,769,525 of record NC_063348.1, read on the forward strand.
ACTAGTGTAGCATTAAAATCAAAAGCAAAAAGCCACAAAAAATCTACAATTTTTAACAGTAACAGTTCCAACTGAATAATCAAGTCTACGTTGTTGTGTAATTTAAACAACAGGTTTCTATAACTTGCAGTGTTGATTTAACTTTTATTGAACTGCTGTCAATTAAGGGCTAAGCTGATAAAGGAGACGACGGTTCTAGGAAAGAAAAGATTGATACTGCTGATTGCTTTAAGATTCCATCCAATTGTGAGCCTCTACCCCATCAAAACTAATTGGTTCAAATCAATTAAAGACAAAATCTTTTAAGATATGTTTTTTGTTTCAAAATGCATTCACAATCATACACAAGGGCACTGAATTTGATTTCTAAGCATAGCTAAAATTAAAACTCAATATGCACGTAAGATGAATGTCCAAATTTAAAATGAGGTGGGTATTATATTACTTTCTTGCCCCCAAATGCCCATCCCTGCTTTTCACAGTGTCTTGTTTAAGAATGACTTTAAGGCATCAACCAGTGGATAGAACTCAAGAAAAAAAACTGAATGCAACACTTTGGTGAAGTACTCAGGCATCATGATATTGTCATTCCACAGTGCTATGGCCTATCTAGCTTACACTAGTTGTTTCCCTTCAGTTATCAGTCCTGTATTTAGAGTTCTTTTGTTTTTTTTTACAAACTATGGTGTCTATTGATAAAAATAGAACTATGCTAGAAAGCACCAAATTTTTCAAGAGGTACAACACATTTTATAAATTTGACTTAACTGTACAACTGTTCTGTGGTTTAAAAGCCTTTGCGCTTAGGCACATTGTCGTCCGTGGCTATGACTAAAGGCTAATGTTAAATAAAACACTGCTTTGTTTAGTAGATATACAGCCCTCTCCCCTAAAATGGTTATACTCAAAGTTAGCTTATTGAAGTCAAACTGGTGCTGTTTATTAGTGGTGTGTTAGGATCTTTTAATGTTTTTTTTAAATTTAGAAAATATAAATAAAGTATACAGAAATCAGGTTCCGCACACTGGCTGCTGTTTCCAGTGAATAATTAAAAGATTCTATATTGCAGCAGCAAACTGCGTTAGCAAAAAAGAAACAAAGTTAAGTCAATTCTGCAAGCTACAGCGATTCAGATTCTTTAACACAATGCCAATATGAAAACGTAAAAATTAAGTTACATCAATACATCCATTTATATGCAGTGATGATCGCGAAGTTACTTAAGGTAAAATACTGATGCAAAAACACACACCCAAAAATAAAAACAAAAGCAATTAAAAGTTTCATCATTTACAATACAGTAGTTACAAAGACACTCCAAACAGTAACGCCAAAATTAATCGAAACCCACTTCTAGTTAATGTAATCAGACTTACAGAAATGAGAAGGCTAAGTAAGAACAGTTAATAATCACCTATTTCACAGCTAATTGAAGTGGCAATCATTATATAGCAGCTTATCTATAATACATTCAAGATAAATGTTACAACTTCTTACTTGCCCAAAGAACTAAAACATAGCCTCAAACTTTTTTATTGAAATTCTGAAAAAAGTTTTTTTTAAAATTAACCTTTGTTTGCTACCCCCTTTTTTTGAGTATTTTTCTTGAGGTCTATGCAAAGTTGCTAACCTTGCTTAGGAAATGGGATGACAGGAAAATTCTTTGGTGCTGCGAAAAGCAACTTCATTTTAAAAAAAATTTCTGTTTTATGACGCGCATACAGAAAAATGCACAGAGCGCGTAATTCATTTTATCTCCCTGACGGAATGTATAAAATAAGCAAGTAGACACTGAACAAGCTAAAAATGAAACAAAAAAAAACAAAGTGATAAAGAGGGTAAAATTTGTCACATGCATAAATGATAAAATTGCACACAAAAAACTTGCACCTCGTCAAGCCTCAGGACTAAATAGTATGTTACTACGTATATCAAATACTGCATGGTCTGCTCAAGCTAAGGTAAAACCATATCATGAGTCATTGAGTATTATGAATTGCATTTTTTTCAATTTTCTAAACAAAGCCATGCCACCACATATCTAATCATTTCACTAAGTTCCATAAACAGCAAACTTCTTTTTAAAAAGAAACACACACGCACACACTTCTATTTCGATTGTATTGCAGATTATTATTTTTTTGACAGTATAAACACTGCTCATTATAGACGAGTTTAAAGTAGAAACCAGTGATTGAATTATCTCAGTCAATTTCTGAATGCTTGCTCTACACCTCTGGTATTTCTAGATCATTCTGAAAGGAGGAAAGCAGACTGAGCCCACAACCGGCGAAGCACAAAAAAAGGCTATTCCTCAAAGGATAGGATAAGCATACCACACGCCAAACCTGAAAAACTAAAGCACTAATATTCCTCCTACTTTCCCATTCTATTTTTATTCAATCACTGGATTAGATAAGAATTCAAGTGCTACAGTCCATAACATAGTAACATTAACAACCTCAAAATATTTAAGGCACTATGTGTGTGAAAACCATTGTTACTGACGACACTGAAGAGTAAAAAACCCAATTTCAGGCAATTCTTGCCCATGCAAAACACATGCAGGTGTGGGGAGCAATGGCCCCAACCCCTTTAGGTTAATGACTGAACACTGAAAAAACACTAAAGACACAGGGGAAACCACAAGTATATTTGCTTGTACACCGGCAGACATAATATGCACCCTTTGCCCTCATGGGGTCAATAGCATGGCTTCACAAGTGTGTGTGTGTGAGATACACATGTCTTGCAGTGGACGCAACAAGGCAATACAAAAGTGGAGAGCTATGCCTCTCTCTCTCGCCCCATGCTCCTTGCGGCTTCGAATCACCGCACACGTCCTTGGACCTAACACAATGGCTGAAAAAGCTGTATCGTCGAATGTGCAAAGACATTAAAACTTGGTTTGATTTAATGCTCAGCTTTTTTGTTTCTTTTCGTTTATGCACCTTTTATGTACCATGATTAACAAAAACACAATGAAGAAATGAATTTCTTGTGCCACAGCTTGGAATTATTCTTTAATCGGTTACGCGTTCCTTCAATTCCAGATGCTTTACACGTGACTGAGCCTTAGGCCAGTTGCTTTTTTTTCTTGTTCTGTAATCTTCAAATATAGGGATACTGGCTGAGCTTTGTTGGACTTAATGGGAATCCAGTGTAGATGGGAGATGTGATATAGGAGTGAGGATGAAACATTGGTTTGTACTGGTTCTGATGAATGGTCGGAGAAGGCAGCAGACGGGGATTGAGACCAAAGGGGATTTGGTGAAGGAGGCCATTGTGGTGAGAAATACTATAGGCCGTGGGTTGCATGATAGGCCTTGAAGTGCATGGGGAGGCCAACAGATGGGCCATGGGAGCTGTGTTGCCCAGGGGACCCGATGGGGGATAGGATAAGATGGCGGGCTGGCCCCCGAGGTGTGTGTTTCCGGTCAGATGTCCATGAGCTGTAGTGTGATTGGGGCTCCCGTGAGCGAGAGAGAAAGGGTGGCCAGCGATTGTGGGCGCGATGAAGGCCTGCTTTCTCCGGTGTCCATAATTGCCATTCCATTCCTGAGGCATCGATCCATAGTGCTGAACATGGAAAAAAATACATTTCTTTAATCAGTAATCACCCACATCACTCAAAAAAAGATGCCAAGAATAAATCAACATTCTGCGAAAATTCGCAGTTCACCCAAATAATTTGCCGGTTTATTTAATCGCTGGTCTGATAAGTATAGGTAGTATGATTAATCAACTATGATATCGATGGAACACTCAGACAGATAAGCTCATAACAAAAATTATCTTTAAGGATCTGAGTAAAGATAAATCATAAGGACTTCACTGTGAAATGTACTTTGATGAATGTGAATTGGGATGCGTAAAAGAGGATGCTTTCCTAGAACTTGAATACACAGTGCATTGGTGAGGTTACACTTGGAGTACTGTGTGCAGTTTTGTCTTCTTTAAGGAGTGGTTCATACAATGAGGGGCTTATCCTATAAGAAGTGATTGACTAAACTAGACCTAAATTCACTGCAATTTAGAAGAATGAGTGGTAATCACATTGGACATATAAAATTCAGCAACCTATTATCTGCTTCCTTTTTTGTTTTTCTCTCTGGGCACCATCTCCAAATATTCAATTCACTCCATCCCTCTCAACCCCACCCCTCTCATCAGCATACATACTACCATTTCCTCAGTTGCTTTCAGTTCTAACGAAGAGTCACTGGACTCACAATGTTAACCCTGTTTTTCTCTTTACCCAGATCTGCTGAGTTTCTCCAGCACTTTGCTTTTGTTTCAGATCTCCACCATCTGCAGTCCTTTCCTTTATTTTTATGGTTATTCCTAATTCCCTACCTCCCAGACCTGTGGATGTTCAGTCTTTAAGTATTTTCAAGGCAGGGTTTGATAAATTGTTGGGAGTTAAGAGATAGCGTGAGAGAGGGTAGAAGACCAGCCATGGTCCTGCTGAATGACAAAGCAGACTCAAACAGCCAAATTGTTTATTCCTGTGCCTGCCTGTCAGGCTTATAACAAGAAGAAAAGGCAAAAGTACTTCTATGCACGGTAAAATGTTTGCTCGAAGAATATCGCTGCAATATCACTAGGAAGACATCTTACAATCAGTTGCGTTCACACATACCTGACCAAAATTCATGTGTTGCTGTTGGAATGCTGTGAAAGACTTCTGCTGGCGAATACCTACAGTTGAAAGCTGGCTTATTCTTTCAGGTACAGATCGGCCCTTGCTCAATGACTGACATGTCGTATCTGGAAGGTGCAAACCGGTTCAACGTGTGAAAAGGTTTAATCCCTGGGCTATCAGGTTGCCTCTAGACTTGGCAAAATCAAACCATTTCAAAGTCCACAACTTGCACCAACGAATAATGTCCCCAAGTGTATGAAATGGCCATAGAAAACAAATTTTCCTTCTTGCTATCTCACTTCTCCCTTTCATTAAAGGACATTTACTTATACCGCTCCTTATTACATCTCCAAGAAAGGTGACCAGTGTGGTGTGATGTTATTTAGGCAAACCCAGCTTCAAATTTGTACCTGGGACTAATATTAGTTCAGTTCTGAAGCTCTGTGATGACAATAACAATCTAATTTATCTACAAGTTACATTTAAGGTACACATACCATCTTGGAACAGAAAACAGTACAAATATTCCAGGATGCCAAAGAAAATATTTATTCAATTTATTTGTAGTGGACTACAGAAGCAATTTACTCTTGTTCATTGTTAAAGATACACTGGGATGGTTTAAAAGGCAATTGTGGGAAGTTATGCATATAAAAAATTTCAGTTGGATTATTAAAAAAATGCTGTACTGTTTTCCATCTCCTTGGGATGTGTGTTCCTCTAATTCTAGTCTATTGTACATCTTCAATACTGTGCCTTCAGCTACTTAGACTCTAAAGTTCTGGAATTCCCTCCTAAATCCCTCTGCTTCGCTCTTGTGATTTCAGGTGGTCCATAAAGCCTGTCTCTTTGTGCCCTAATACGTCATATTGTTGAGTGTTTGTTAATGCTCTTGTGAAACACTTTGGGATATTTTGTTGCATTAAAGGGGCCATTTTAATGCTTACATACTCAACACACGGATATAAGAAGTTGAAAGCATAATGCACTCAAAAAGCTTTTATAATTACATAGATACATAAAAAAGCAAGTTAAAACAAGAAACCTACTAACTGCGTGTAGAATCACTATCAACCCTGGTATGCCGAAGGAACCAAGCACTTCCTGAATTGCCTACCTGCAGTACAATCTTATTCCCTTTGGTCAGTAAATAGACATGGCAGAGATCATGATTAAACTCACATAGACAATAGGGAGCAGTGAAGGTAATGATAGTTTATCGTTTAAATCCCTCACTGGTTTACCTCATTTTTTTTTGTAAAGATGATTCTCAGACAAACAACAGAGTTTTAAAAGTAAGATCCAATACACTGTAACCTTTCTACTCAGGAAAGCTGTGTTCAGAAACACCAGCTGTCTGGAAGTGTTTTCAGCAGACCTAGGCACATTTTAGTACAGTATTTTGGGAGCGGAAACATAGTAGATACAGTATTTGAATAAGTAATTCAATTTTTATTACTGGTTTATAATGTTTTATGTTTCAGAGTGTTATGTCTGTGATGACTTCTGGAACACACACTTATAGTTAAGTATTCTAATGTCTTTCTATGTCGCAGAAAATTCTGAAATGCAGAAAATGACTTGGACGCAAACATTCGGGACTTACTAATTATTTGGGAAACATGACTACTGACAGAATGGAGAGGTGTAAGTGCCCTGTAGCTGAAGAATAAGTTGCCATATTTAACAAATAACTGAGCCAGGCTGCCATCAACATTCAGCTTGACTGTGTAGGCTGCACACTTAATTCTTCCCTTTCCTTCTCGTCACAGCCCTGAATCTCAGCACAGCAGCCCCTGTTGCTCTAGTACAATGTCTTTTCTGATAGCAGCCAAACCCCTGTGACATATTTTGAGCTTCTCTGTGTTAGATTGTGGGCAATTTTTGTACAAACGATTCATGCTCAAGTGGGAGCTAGGCAGATGTTACTCAAGCTATAGGAGACTTTTGAGATAACAAACTCTTATTGCATTCTAGGGGACCATGTGGCCTCTGTAAAAGAGCTATCCAATTTGGACCCCATTCCAGCTTATTCCCCATAACCCACATTTCAAACTTTAACAGTCCAATTATTTGAACTCTTTGTCCTCTGCTTACCAACCATTTGTCAGAGGAAACAGTTTCTCCCAAGTTGGTCCATCAAATTTTATATTTTGGAACAGCTCTGATATCTTCCCTTTATCATCTTTTCCCTAAAGAGAACAATACCAGCTTTTTAAATTCCTCTAGTATCTGACTTCCCCAATCCTTGTATCCCTTTGGCATCTTTCCTAAAGAGGCCAGGATTGTGCACAATACTTTATTAAAGTTTTAGCATATCACCTTTTTTTTTGTATTCAACTGTCCCTATTTCCCAGACCAAGCTTTTTGAGCTGCCTTTTCAACTTGCCTTGCTACATTCAAGGAGCTTTGAATAAACACTTCCAGGTCCCTCGGTTCACGTACTCCCAGTCCCACAAAATTGTATTATTCACATTGTTACTCCCTATAGCAGGAAAACAGGGAATACTTCAGTACAGCTTTTCAGGACAGGATTCTAGGTTCCCTTATTCTCTGTCCAATTCTGTTCACCCCACTGGTCCCCTTTCAAAAGATGACCTTAAATGTTTTCTAACTTTTCTTCCATGCAACTAACTTGTTGCAGCAGTTACAAATATAATTCTTTCTGACCCATGCATACAAAACAGTTCCTTACCTGCATTTGAGACCTGCTCACTCAAGTCTGTTATGGAGATTGAATTGCTGCTCTGCACTCTCATTGGCGGCACCACCACGGTGCGCACAGCGGGCTTGTTGCTGTCTGTTCCCTCAGAGTTTATGCCACCTGAATTCTGATTAGCTGCGTCCTGAAGGAATCGCTCTTCCAGAAAGGGACTTTCGTTTTGCCCTGAAGACTCACTGGTTGGTGATCCATCTACTGTGTCACAGCCACTCTCAGGCTCATCCTCCGACATGCTGGAATGTCAATGATGATAACATGGTGGTTCAGGTACTGGGAAGCATCAGTCATTCATATGTTTCAGATCACACAATCGCTTCGTGGAAAGTACTTGTTTATGAATACAGTGCCTTTCAAAATCTCGAGATGCTCTCAATGTGTGCTTCATGTCTAATGAAATAACTTAGTTTTGTAGGTTAGTTGCTGTTGTAATATGGGGAAAAGGGTCAGCTAATTTGCAGATGGCAAGGATTCACAAACAACAACCAAATAATTATTTCTTCAGTCATAGAGGTCTACAGCACTGAAAAAGGTGCTTTGTCCTATCAAGTCTGTACCAGACAAAACAATGACCTGACGATTCTAATCCCATTTTCCAGCATTTGGCCCATATCCTTGAATGCCTTGGAATTGCAAGTATACATTAAATTCTTCTTAGACCATCTTTTCTGTCTATACCAGCCTAACAGGCAGTGAATTCCAGATTCCCACCACCCGCTGGATGAAAAATCTTTCCTTACAACCTCTCTAAACCATCTGCCCTTACCTTAAATGTAGCAATATTAACTGAAGAATAAATATAGGCCTTAGGACACCAGACAGAATTCACCTGTTTATCTTCATAAAGTGTCTTGAGATCAGGTATATCCACCTCAAAGGGCAAATGGGGCCTCAATTTTTATGGTTAATTTTGGGCTGGTAGATCACTCCATCATTACTGATCTAGAAGCAGCAGCCTATCAGATTAACAGTGGTCCAAAGTCCTTGAAATGGAACCTATAATCTTGCAACTTGGAGGTAGAAGCTTTACCATGAGTGAAGTTAGAACCAAATGGAGATATGTCATTTGTCTCTCCTAACTTTTTTAATTTATTCATTCACGTGATGAGGGCGTCGCTGGCTAGGGCAGCATTTATTGCCCATCCCTAATTGCCCAAAATTCAGTTGAGTCAACCACATTGCTGTGGGTCTGGAATCACGTGTAGACCAGACCAGGTAAAGTTTCCTTTCCTAAATGACACTAGTGAACCAGATCGGTTTTTCCAACAATCGGTAATGGATTCATGGTCATCATTAGACTCTTAAATCTGGACTTTTTTCTGCCATCTGCTATGGTGGGATTTGAACCCAGGTCCCCAGAACATTATCTGGGTCTCTGGGTTAACAGTCCAGCGATAATACCACTAGGCCATTGCCTCCCCAAACTCCTCTAACACCTATGCATCAGTGACATCCTGAGCAATGTTTTCCTGTTTTAAAGATGCGAAGCAAAAGCATGTTGATGCACCACCCCATTCCTCTGATTGGTGAATCTTTGTGACCTTGGCAGGAACAATGTACCCAACTCTCTGTAGGCCTGTTTCCAGTCTATAGTCCTACGATAGGAGTGAACTGAGAAAGTTTTTCACCAGTAGCATTTTAATGCCAGGTCTAATTGATAACAAACATCCAGCAGTAGTACTGATAGACTTTGCATTTCTGAAATCAGGCCAGGTGTGAGAAGAACACTGTATAACACCTGGCTGAAGTTCTGAAAAAGGGTCGCTAGACTCAAAATGTTAATGCTGTTTTCTCTCCAGATGCTGCTAGACTTGCTGAGTTTCTCCAGCAATTTCTGTCTTTGTTGCTGAAGTAGTGGTGCTTTCTGGTCCATCACTACTTGTGGCAATGTCAAAAGCAAGCAAGAGCCTCATTATCATATTTTGCTATAAATACAATTGTGACTACAGCTCACCAACAAAACACATAAATCTAGGATTTGATCATGTGGCCTACAGCTGACACTACATAAATAACAAGTAAAGCTACTTTGGATGAGACAGTAAACATAGCCCACATTTGTCTTCCTTACGGTTCAGATTAACAATGCTATGATTCAATAAAGGACAGAAATTCACCAGGTTACACTTTAATTCTTGGAAGTTGAATAATCATTCTCTAAAATCTATTTTAGCAAATATTCACACAATACTAAATTTCACCTACTGGTAGATTCTATTTCCGGCTGTGCTGTGAATAGAATTCCTTTTCCACAGGATATACGTTAGCTTAATCAGTTTGTGCCAGTCTGTACGCACCTCTAAAGCTTCCTGCTGTCTCTTCCTATTTAAGTCCATCATTGCAACCATCTAGCCCCTTCTGCCTCACATTTATCTGATTTCTCCTCAAATGTATTTCTACTGATCACTTCAGACAGCTTGTGATAGACAGTTCCGCATTCTCACCAATCTTTGGGGGAAAAGAAGGTTCTTCTGAATTTCTTACCACATTTCTTGCTGATGAACATATATTGATGACCTCTAGTTACGCTTCCTCTTGTGGAGGAGAGCAGTCCCTTTGCATCCACTCTACCAAAACCGTTCATAATTTGAAGGATCACAATTAGGTTGTCCCTCAGCTTTTTTTTTCTGAAAGAGAGGAGGGCCAGCCGAATAATCCTTTCCTGGTAGGCACACCCAGGCAGTTCTGCTAGTATTATTCTTTTAAACTATCTAGAATCTGAGCAGGAATGAGGGAATTCAGTTGTGTGAAGAGACTGTACAAACTGGGATTATTCCCCTTACAGCAAAAAAAAAGTTAGGGAGTCATTAAGAGATGTGATCAGAGTTTTGATCAGAATTTTAATAGGCTAAATCAAAATAAACTGTTTTAACTGGCAGGAGAATCTGTCCACCAGAAGGTACAGTTTTATCGGGGAGGCAATGGCCCAGTGCTATTATTGCTGAACTGTTAATCCAGAGACCCAGGTAATGTCCTGGGGTTCAAATCCTTAGCAGATAGTGGAATGAGAAATCAATAAAAATTTGGAATTGGGAATTTAATGACCATGAATCCATTGTCAAGTGTTGGAAAAACCCATCTGGTTCACTAATGTCCTTTAGGGAAGGAAACTGTCATCCTTAGCTGGTCTGGCTTACTTTAGATCTTTTCCCTAGGGTGGGGCTTTTGCACACAGAGAGTGCTTCATATGTGGAATCGTCTGCCAGAAGAAGTGGTAGATGCAGGTACAGTTTCAACATTTAAAAGACATTTGGATAGGTACATGAATAGGAAAGGTTTAGAGGGCTATGGGCCAGGAGCAGGCCAGTGGGACTAATTTAGTTTGGTAACATAGTCGGCATGGATGAGCTGGACAGAAGGGTCTGTTTCCGTGCTCTACGACTCTATGACATGTGACTCCACATCCACATCAATGTGGTTAACTCTTAACTGTCCTCTGGGCAATAAGTGCTGACCAAGCCAGAGATGCCCACATCCCAGGAGAGAATGAAAAAAAGATAATTGTTCATTGTCAAAAGAACCATAGGGGAGATGAGGAGAAATGCTTTTGTGTTGTGCTTTGTTCAAATTGAGCACGTATTGCTTGAAAGGCAGTTTCATTAGCACCTCTCAAAGAGAACTGTATATATACAGGAAAGGAAAAAGAAATTGAAGTGTTTAGAATGTAAGGATGAGGAAATGGAACTGATAAGATAGCTCTTTCAAAGAGTCAGCAAAAGCACAAAGGTCTGGCTGCATCATTCTATGATTTCTGGTCCCCACTGTTTTGATATTTACTAAACCATCGATTTTGAATCATCTTCCAAACATGTCAGAATTTAACAGACAGGAATTAACTTGGAAATGTTGACCTTACGTGCCATCCTCCAGCTTCTGCTCCCTGTTCAGATCTGTCACTGTATTCAGAGAACAAACACACTGAACTCAGCACAACATTTATCTGTGGTCCATACCTGTTAGGCCTTTTGCAGGGAGATGGGCTGGACCGTGCTGAATTTGATGAACTGGTGCTCAGGGTGCTGTCAGGGCTACTTAACGAACACACTCTGTCGATGTTGAGGGTGCTCTGGCATGCCTCGCAGTCTGGACTGCCTTTACACCTGTTGGTGGACGGGGTGGATAAAGAACAAACAATACCATCAGGTAAAAAGCAATCAGTTTGTGGGGAAATGACTTTGCAAAAATCTCTGACCAACCAGAACATTTCCTTTTGCCTAGTCATTTCAGGATTCCCTTCCCACATGCTATTTTGTTGGAACTGTTTGCATTCGCTCCAAATTGTTTTTACTTGTTCCATTACCTCACCCTTTGCATCGGAATGTCCTCCATATGATTTAATTACTTGTTCCATCCATCCTATCCATTTTGTTCTTAACTCCCTTCACCCCACCCGAATCCCTGCTTCTGAACTTGCTTAATAGCTGTTGGTATTAGCTTTTGATTAAAGGCCATTGAGCTGAAATCCTCACCCTTTAAGATGCTCCTTAAAATGTTCTCCTTTGGCCAAGATTTTCATCACTCGGCCTAATATCTCTTCATGTGGCTCATTGTTTGATGTTATTGTGGAATACTAAAGTCGCTTTTTAGGTGTAACATGCTGTTGTTGAAACATTAACTGTGTTTCCCTTACCACAGATGCTACATGACTTAATGAAGGTTTCACAGCATTATCTTGTATTATTTAGAATTTCAGTAGCTGCAGTGTTTTGCTTAATATTTTCAAATTCTATTGTTTTACGACTCCTTGTAATGATGGCTCAGGTATGGCCTGCATCTCCTTGTGCTGCTTCATATTTCTGATGCAGCACACATACAGAGAATAGGAAACTCATACAACCCCAACAGGGAATTGGTCATGAGATATTCTGAGATCTTACTACACTATTTATCTGTTAAAATCACCAGAGGATTCTCAATTTCTAATTAATTTTCTAATTACATATATCGAGGTGAAATAATGTCAATGTTGGGCAAAGTTTATTTTCTTCCACGCTGATCGTCAAGTTCTGGCATCAAGCACTCCCAAGTTAGGCATACTTTAGGTGTGATTTCATTTTATGAGAAGGAACTGTACAGCATCTTTAAGGTAGCCTTTGCTCCAGTTAATTTTAAAATAAGTAATTTGTGTTTAGTTAGCACCTTTTATCTCAGGACATTTGAATGAATTTTACACCCAACAATGTCAGTATGGATCATGACAATAAAATTCTGCAGGTGCTGGAGATCTGAAATAAAAACAAAGTTCTGGCAGCATCTGTGGAGACAGAAACAGTTTTAACGTTTCAAGTTCAATGAGGGTCTGGAAAAGTGACAGTTTTTATGCTGTTGAAAAGAGGAGAGGAGGAGCAAATTGAATTGAATGGTAAGAACACCCAGAGCAAAAGTCAAAGGGAGTGGTAATAACAGGAGAGGCCAGAATAGATGAAGTGTAGATGTTGGTGTTAATAGCAGAGCATTGATCAAACCTATTGAGAATAAACCCATGCAAACAAAACCCTGGGGCATGGGCATGGGGACTGAAAGTGGAAGGTGAGAGGAGGTGTGAACAGAGTTTATGTTGAGCCAAAGGTTGAATTTGAAGCCTGGAGCTGTTTCTCCAGCCTCGCTTAAACAATGCAGCAGGCTTGGGTTGGAAATATTAGCATGGAAGCAAGATAATATATTGAAATGGAAAGCAACTGGAAGGGGCATTCTTACGCATACAGCAGAGGTGTTCCGCAAAGCGGTCACCCAGTGTCATGTGGCCTCCCCAATGTACAGGAGACCGTACTGTGACCAGCAAATACAGCAGACACAATCAAAAGATGTACAAATAAACCACTAATTTAACTGGAAAGTGTGTTTGAGGCCTTGAACAGTGAGGAGGGAAGAGGTTAAAAAAGTCAAGAGTTACACCGTCTGTGATTGCATAGGTGTGTGCCAAGGAGGGGATGAAGAAGTATGAGGACTGAACATGAATGGACAAGGTGTTGCAGAGAGAATGGTCCCTGTGGAACGCTGATAAGGGAGGGGAGAATAAGGTGCAATTTGTTGGTGGCTTTGGTGGAAATGTCAGAGAATGATACTTTGAATACAGAGTCTGACAGGGCGGAAAATGAGCTCAAAGGGAACCCTACTGTTCTGGGATGGAAGAGAAGAGGTGAAGGCAAAAACACGGAAAATGAATCAGACACAGTTGAGTGCCTTGTCAATCACAGGGGGCTGGGGAATCCTCCAATAGGGATAAATGAAGACATGTCAGAACCACCCCTGTAGAAGGTGACATCATCAGAACAGATTAGATGGGAGATGGAGAAACTGGAAGAATGGGATGGAGTCCTTATAGGAAGCAGGGTGTGAGGAAGTGTAGTTGAGTAACTGGAGTCAATGGATAGATAATGTAGTGGATGTTGGACAGTCCATCATCAGAAATGGAAATAAAGAAGTCAAGGATGGGAAGAGAAGAGTCAGAGATGGACCAAGTGAAGGTGAGAGGGGGAAGAAAATTGGAAACAAAACTGATTAATTTATCCAACTGCAGATGAGAGCAGGAAGCAGCACCGATGACAACATCAAGATACCACAGAAAAGGTTGTGAGAGGGAGACCTGACTGGGACTGGAGCAAGGAATGTTCCATATATCCCACAAAGAGACAGCCATAACTTGAACCCAGGAACAAAAACCAAAGTTGCTGGAAAAGCTCAGCAGGTTTGGTAACATATGTGAAGAAAAATCAGAGTTAACGTTTTGCATCTGGTGACCGTTCCTCAGAACCTTCTTTCAGTTATTATAACTTGAACACGTGTGGGTACCCAAAGCCATAGCATTTAGTTGGAGAAAGTTAGACAAGTGAAAGGAGAAATTGTTCAAAGTGAGACATAACTCAGCCACGTGAAGGACTGTGGTGGTTAATGAAGTCTCCTTTCAAGGAAGTGGAAAACCTTCAGACCATCCTGATGGGGGATGAACTTGTTGAGGAATTGCACATCCATGGCAGAGAAGTAGTGGTTGCAGACAAGAAACTGGAAAATTGTGTAACTGATTAAATGATTGATGTTCTGAAGAAGGGTAACTGGTCTTGAATTGTTAACTCTGCTTTCTCTCTACAGATGCTACCAGACTTGCTGAATTTCACCAGTAATTTCTGTATTGCTTCCAGATCATTTGCAGATGCAGTTTTTTGTTTTCGATCAGAATTACAAAGACAGGTAGAGGAGCCTGAACATGGGGAGAGAAAACAGAGTTAAGATGGAAAGAAACAAGTTCAATGGGGCAATACAGGCTGAAACATTGCGTGCACCAGGGCAGTCTTTTTCTGGATTGCGGGAAGGAGGTCAAAAATGGGCTGTATGGAGTTGGGGTCTGAAGTAGAACACTATAGAAGGGACGTGTTCAGAAGAGATGAAGTCACTGATATCCTAGTAACAACAGCTTGATGTTTAGCAGATTTGATGTCAGTCAGAGTTAGACTTGATAGAATGGAATGCAGCAAGTTCAGAGAGAGAAAGGTTAGAGTGGATGAGGAGAGAAAAGAAATTAATGATGCCCATTTCACGTCAATGGTTCTTGATGACGAGATCAAGGACACATAGAAGCCAGAAAGAGGGGTCCAGGTTAAAGGAGTGTTTGGAGACAGATGAAAGGGTCTGTGTGTGTGTTTGCTGGGGGGGGGGACATGAAGACAATGGTGATGGAAGAAGAGTTCAAGATCGTGTCGTATTCTAAGTTCCTTGAGGTGGGGACTTAAAGGGATAAAACAAAGTCCTTTGCTGAGCACTGATCATTCTGAATCAGTGAGTGGAACATCAGAGGGAATAACGAATACACAAAAGGGATAGGACCTGAGGGAGGGAAAGATCAGAGAAATGTCAGGACCTGAGGTGTTGTGGCATTATGGAATTGTTACAACACAGGAAACACAGCAGTCAATCTGCAAACAGCAAATCCATATAAATAGCCATGAGATAAATAAGCTGACCATCTGTATTTTTGGAGACTTTAGTTAAGGAACAAATTATTTGCCCAAAATACTGTGAATAACTCTTTTGTTTCTCTTCAAGTTAGTGCTACTGTATCTTTTATCCAAGAAGGCAGACAGGACTCAGTTTAAAGATGCAGCATTTGTTCAGTACTGCACTGCGCCAGCCTAGGTTGTGTGCCTCAATTCCCATGGAGTGGGGCTTGAACATATTACGTTTTTGACTCAGAGGCTCAAAAACTACCAGTTGAGTCATGGCAAATCCTTGTGTAGCAATTTGGTCATTAGTTATTTCCAAGTAGAGTGCAAAAGTAATGGACCACCTTGTGTGGTATGAAATTCAATAGTTAACCTCCTACAATGTAACAGAAAAACTTACAATTCTGCACAACAACTTTCTGTGCTTTTTATGCAATGAACGTATGTCTATTAAATTTTGTTTGAAAGTTGCCAAAAAAATATTGCATGTAGGCACTGATATGAGAATGAGAAAGATGGCTGCTGTATTCAGGAGTTGTGAACACAGCTCGCAGTGTTCATGATAAGCAGGCAGAGCCAAGGAGTCATGCCTTGGGGTTGCAAGAAGGGTCAGAGAAACTTTGTAGATGTTACTCTCAAAAAATCAAATAAGTAACATACAGTCAACCTCAACTGGCAAGAAGTAAGTATTATTGGTTGAAATCAATTATTGGGCAGTCCCCACAGCTGAACTACAATGCAAGAGAAGAATCAACAGCAAGTTTTATCAATCTTTTAATAGAGCCTCTGGCCCAAGGCCTTTCACAGAGCAGAAAGAGATCCTGCTCAGTAACAGAAGATGCAAAAGAATACTACCATAGAAACATATTTGAAAGATAGTAAATGAAAATGGCAATGAGTGAAGAAATGTGTGCAGACATTGAGTGACTTGAAAACAAGAATCAAAATTTTAAAATACAGGCTTTGTTGTTCTGGGATATAATATAGGTCAGCGAGCGGAGGGGTTATGCGTGTATGGATCATTCTGCAAGTTAAGGTACAGGCAACAGAATTTTAGATAAGCTAAAGTTTGTGGCAAGTGGGAAACGGGAAGGCAGCCAAGAGAACAGTAGAATAATTGAGGCTGGAGGGGGACCCAAGAAGGGATGAGAGTTTCAGCAACAGATGAGCTGAAACAGGGGCAGTGACAGACAATATTGAAAATGGAAGTAGGTCGTCTTGGTGTTGGAAACTCATGTCACAGTCAAATAGGATGACAAACAACTTACTCCATTCTCCCAGATCCACAAAATTTTAATATGAGTGACAAAGATAAGTTATAAAGGAAGTAAGCTACCTGGTGGCTGGGTGCGTAGCCCCATAAGCTGCGGTTTCAAACGATAATCAGTAAAACAAAGGATCATTCAGCAATAAAGACTTGGCCGGTCTCTGGCACTGATTTGTGACCTGGCATCTGTTACCATTTCATTGTTTGCAGAGACAGATTGTTTGTGTGCCTGTATGTACTGGGGAGGAGATTGGTTAACTATTATGACATTATATTTTTAAATTGCAGTGTGGCATATGCTCTTACCAGCTTTGCAGTTGCTGAACAAATTTCATTTTGGAGATCTGATGGAGTCTGTGCTTTGACAGACTTGAAAGATCTTATTTGATCAATGATGCACTCAGTCAGAAACTGACAAATATATGTGGAAATCTACCAATTTAAGATATTACTTATAGTGCATTTCAACACTATAAAATTTCAATAGCACTAGAAACTGGAATCTTACAAACAGCACGGGGCTACATAGGAAAGAACAGTTAGAGTGGGACTAATCGCCTCTTTACAAATGCCAGCATCGGCACAATGGGCTTTTTTCTGTATTGTACAATTCTATGATCTAATTGGGATGATTAAAATGTTAAAGCAATTCAATAGAGTAGATATCAATAAACCATTTCCTTTGGTGGGGGAACCCAGAATAAGGAGAGGAGACCTTTAAAATCATAAGCTGACCATTCGGGAGTAAAATCAAGAAGCATTTTTTCACGCAAAGCTGAGTGAAAATCTGGAACATTCTTCCCCAAAAAGTTGTAGATTAACTTGATATTTCAAAATTGAGACCGTTACATTTTTGTCAGATAAGAGTGATTTTGACAGATGTAGAACAAAGGTTGACAAATAGAGTCTAGACCTGTCAAGTATCCAGGTGCATAACGGCTTGGTACGGCAACTGCTCCGCCCAGGACCGTAAGAAACTATAGAAGGTTGTGTGCACAGCCGAGACCATCATGGAAGCTAACCTTCCATTCATGGACTCTATTTACATGACCCGTTGACAGCCTTTCTGCGGCAACATTGTCAAAGACCCATCTCACACCGCAACGCTCTCTCACAAGCTCTTCCGTCAGGCAGAAGATACAGAAGCTTGAACACACGCACCAGCAGGTTCAAGAACAGCTTCTTCCCTGCTGTCTAATGGACTGTCTAACTTCAAATAATGCTGATCTTGCTCATGTTGATCTTACATAGCACATGCCCTGTGTGACGTAACTTATACATCTCTGTCTAACTTTTGTTTCACTCTACGATCTGTATGTCCTTGCTTACTGTGATCTACCTGTACTGCTTGTAAACAAAGCTTTTCACTGTATTTAGGTATATGTGACAATAAATCAAACAAATAAATAAACAGTGAAAGCATATTTGAAATACTGAATGGCCTTCTTCTCTGGTTTCTAATATTCCAATTGGACAGTGAAACGGAGATTGGCAGAGGTGGTTTTTAATAAAAACTCACTCTTCTGGAGAGTGGCTCTGAGAAGCGTCATCATCATCTGTGTCACTGCTGATGGTGATGACACTGACAGCAGGGCTTGGGGAGTCAGCGATGATGATGGTCTGCCGTTGTTTGTTGGCGATCAAGTTGCCATCCAAGTCCTGCCCAACTGAACCCTGGAGACAGTAGTCCCCGTCATCCTTTCCACTGTGATTGTCCTGTGCTGCTGGGCAGCCTTCTGATTCGCTGGTCTTTGGACTGTTGGTGATCTTTGGAGACAGTGGTGCAGCGTTCTGTAGGTTGCTGTAGTGTGACATATTGCTCCTGTAAGTAAACAATATTAACAAACAGAGCAAGGGTGAGAAAACTTGCAAGGAGCTATGTCCACGTGAGCATGCCAAGACTTATCTGTACTCATCTCAAACCTTGTGTTCCTATCTTCATTCAGAACTTTCTATAAATAGACTACAAAAGCTTAACCTTTACGAATCACTTGTTAGTCTTCACTTCAGGTACTGCATCAAATTTTGGGCACCACGCTGCAGGAATGATGCTAAGACCTTGGAGAGGCTACGAAATCAATGGATTAGAATGGTAGCAGGAATTAAGGATCTCAGTGGTGTGGAGGCATTGTAGAAGTTGGAGCCATTCCACTTAGAACAAAAAGGGAAGATTTAATAGTAGTGTTCAAGTCTATGCTAGTGTTTAAGCTCCAACCAACCTCTGACCAGTGTAAGTCACCTAACCTGATTATCATATTCCTTTGCTCCTTTCTCCCTCAAAACTTATCCAGCTTCTCTACAAGTGCATATGGACTTGTTGCCTCAACTACGCCTTTTGTTAGCAATTTCCCCATTCTAACAATTGTCCCTGTGATAACCACATGTACGAGGCCCATGTAGAATCACTTATTAATTGCCTCACGAAGCATAGAGTCAAACAGCATGGAAAGAGACCCTTTGGTCCAACTCATCCATGCCAACCATTTTCCCCAAACTAAACCAGTCCCACTTGCCTGTGTTTGTCTCATATCCTTCTAAATCTTTCCTATTCACGTACCTGTCCAAATGTCTCTTAAATGTTGTAACGGTACTGGCATCTACCGTTTCCTCTGGCAGTTCATTCAACATAGAAACCAACCTCTTTGTGAAAAAGTTGCCCCTCAGGTCCCTTCTAAATCCTTCTCCTCTCACCTTGAAAATATACCCCTTAGTTTTGAACTCCCCCATCCTAAGAAAAACCCTTTTGCTATTCACCTTATCTACACCCTCATGGTTTTATAAATCTCAATAAGGTTACCCCTCAGCCTCCTACGCTCCAGTGAAAAAAGCCCCAGCCTATATTTATAAATCAAACCCTCTAGGACCAGCAACATCCTGGTAAATCTTTTCTGAACCCTCTCCAATTTAATAATATCCTTCTTATAGCAGGATGACCAGAAATGTACACAGTACTCCAAATGTGGCCTCACCAATGTCCCATACAACTACTACATTCAATGGTCTGAGCAATGAAGGCAAACGTGCTAAACGCCTTCTTAACTACCCTGTCTACCTGAGATGCAACTTTCAAAGAACTATATACCTGAATCTCTAGGTCTCTCCGTTCAACAAAACTATCCAGGGCCCTACCATTAACAATATTAATCCTGCCCTTGTTCATTTTACCAAAATGTAATACCTCGCATTATCCAAATTAAATTTCATCTGCCACTCCTCAGCCCATTGGCCTATTGATCAAGATCTCTTTGTATTCTTAGGTAACCTTCTTCACTGTCGATTATACTATTAATTTTGTTGTCATCCACAAACATACTAACCATGCCTCCTAAGTTGTCATCCAAATGGTCTATTTCAGTGACAAACAACAGTGGACCCAGCACCAAACCCTGCAGAACACCACTGGTCACAGGCCTCCAGTCTGAAAATCAACACTGCACCTCCATCGTCAAGCTAATTTTATATCCAATTGACAAGCTCTCCCTAAATCCCATGTGATCTAACTTTACTAATCAGTCTACCATGCAGAACCTTGTCAAAGGCTTTACTAAAGTCCATGTAGACAGCGACTATCACTCCGCCCTCTTCTATCTTTTTTGTTATGTCCTCAAAAAATTCAAATTTGTTAGACATGATTTCCCATGCACTAAGCTATGCTAACTGCCCATAATCAGTCCTTCCCTCTCAAAATGCATGTAAATCTTATTGCTCAGAATCCTGTAGTTCCCAGGCTTCTCCTTAAAGCCTTTTCTAAATAAAGGCGCAACATTAGCCACACTCCAGTCCTCCGGCAGCTCATCCATGGCTGTAGATGATAAAAATATCCCTGCTAGGGACCCTGCAATTTCTTCCCTAACTTCCCACAATGTCCTGGGATACATTTGATCAGGTGCTGGAGATATATCCACGTTTATGTTTTTTAAGACCTCCAGCACCTCCTGTTCTGTAATATGGACTGTTTTCAAGACGTCAATATTTATTTCCCTGAGCTTCCCAGCCTCCACATCTTTCTCCATAGTAAAAACTGATGCGAAATGTTCATTTAGTATCTCTCCCATCTCCTGTGGTTCCACACATAGACCTTGTTGATCTTTAAGGGGCCCTGTTCTCTCCCTAGTTGCTATTTTGCACTTAATGTACTTGCAGAATCTCTTTGGATTATCCTTATGTGCCAAGGCTATCTCAGATCCCCTTTTTGCCCTCTTGATTTCCCTCTTAATAATGAATACCCCGATAACCCTAATCCTACTGGAACTCATCAGCTAACCCCTTTATAAAGCAGATCTGGAGATCACTCTGGTGGTGCAATGGTAGTGCCCGTGTCTCTGAACCAAGAGGATGGTGTTCAAGTCCCACCTGGTCTAGTGGTGTGTCATAACATCTTTGAACAGGTTAATTAAAAATAAAATTAAGCAGACCTGGCAGGGGATCTTGTGGTGCAGTGGTAGTGTCCCAACCTCTGAGCCAGGAGTCCTAGGTTCAAGTTCCACCTGCTCCAGGGTTGCGTAATAACATGTCTGAATAGGGTGATTAAAACAAAAATAAAGCAGACCCGAGGCCCCTTGTGGTATAGTAGTAGTGTTCCTACCTCTGAGCTACGAGACCCAGTTTCAAGGCCCACCTGCTCCAGAGCTGTGTAATAATATCTCTGAAATTGTTGTGTAGAAAATATCATAAAGCAGATCTGATATATAAAAAAAAAGCAGACCAAGTTTCCTGTAACGGGCTTTACTTGTAAATATCCAATTGGTGTAAATATTCAGGTGACTTATTAGTGTTGATAGTAATTAGACAAAAAAGTCATGTTGATTTGGTGGTGGGAAAGCCACTTAGTTCTGTGTGAGAGCACATCAGATATAAAAATAAAAAAATAAAAAATAAAGCAGACCTGACAGGCTTTGCATGCAAACATCTAATTGGCTACATGGGTGATTTACTGGTGGTGTTTAGGAGTTAAAAATGAACAAAAATGTCACAGTATGATTGTGAGTGATGGCATTCTGGATAGTAAAACGAAGCAGACCCAGGGCTGGGCGTGCAGAACAGTCTGTCCCGGGCTGGGACTAGACTATGTACGCCACGAGAAGTACCTCTATTTTGATATTCAACAATACATGATGTTCCTTTCCCAATCGGGTTTCCTAAGTTATTACAGTCGACATAATAAATTTCGCCTGAACTGCTGATTGTTTTCACTGGCAACAGTCTTACATTGAGGGCATCTTGCTAAAGTCAGAAAACCACACATTAATGACTTCCACCATGTGAAAGCCTGCCCATCACTGACCTCTTTTGACAGTGCTTATTCCTCTTCCGGTTAGTTGCAGAGGGCTGAGCCCAGACCACCTGGGCTATTCCCATATTGATGGGATTTGTGGCTGAAAGTGCCATTTGGTTGGTTAAAAGATGCTGTGGCAACATGGAACTGTAATGGCTACTGGGAGCATGCACCTTCCTGTGGGGAAACAAGAACATGCATTGGCAATCATAGACACATCAAATAATACACATTAGCTTAGAAATGCTTAGAATCTGAAAGATCCACGCATTGAGCCGACAGTCCTTTATTCAAGGTTTCACATCTATGCTTAAACATGGGAGGCAGTAGTGTCAGTCATGGCGATACATTCTATGCTTGGAATGTTTGAATAATATTCTGTTTTAATCTAATTGAGAAGGATGTCACATAAAAAGAAAGAACAAGAAAGGACGAGATCCATACACGAGGAATTAGTGAAAGAAGGAAATGGGATGAGAGAAAGAAACAAAGTACAGAGAGAGAAAGAAAAAGACAGAGAACAAAGAGCGAAGGAGAAATTGAAGGGTTTAAAGAGACAGAAAGAAATTTCACACAGTGTGTATTTTGGTTATTTGTTTACACTGTCTATGGTAAATATCATGTTATGTTAATTTAAACTAGTATTTTATGAATGATGATAAAATTGCAAGAAACAGGTAAGTTAATGTGATGGAAGAGAGCAACTGGAATACAAACCCATCTGGTTTATTTCAAGCAGGAAAACCATAAGGCCTGCTGGGGAGGTGATCTGGGGTGCTACTTTTCAGCTCTGTTTAAAATTCCACAGCAAAGAGTCGCACGTGAGTTACTCTAATCTCTTCAACCACAGGAGCACCTGACTTTACACAATGGCACCCCCTGAAGAGTGATACGCAGCCTGATGTGACACAGTTACTGAACTCAGTTTAGATTCACAGGCTACTGAAAGTTGAGGCACCAAGTACTAATGGCTCATTTCCACTAGTCGACACTCTAAAAGTTGATAGGCCTTGTGCTGTCTCAGATCCTTAAGGCCTAGAGACAATGATGTTCTGCAAACCTCCAACCACAGTGTACAGCTGAATGTACACTCACTAGCACTTCTTAGCTGTTATCCAGTTGTCCCTCAGAATTCTCTGCACTTGTGAGGCAATCAGTACCAAACTTTTATCATTTAATACGGTCTGAAGGAATGCTTGAGACCAATGGATTGAGGGTAACAGGTGATGGATATTTTAATTAAAATTTTTAAAAATATTGGTAGGTCAACTTATGGTGCAGCGTTCGTGTCCCTACTGCTGGACTGGGAAGCCTGGGTTCAAGTCCCACCTGCTCCAGAGGAGTCTAATAACATCTCTGAACAGGTTGATTAGAAAAATAGTCTTATGGAGTATGGCTAACTGAAATAAAGCTCTCTCAGAAAAACGTGGACTTGAATTCTGTTTAAATAGTTATCTTTTGGAGTATACACAAACCTCCGACCTTTTGGATCCTTTGAGTCATATTCATGCATGTTTGTATTCCCTGGAATTTAGAACATTAAGGGGTGATATGTTGATGTGTTAAGGAATTCAACAGGATTCACAGAGATAAACCATTTTCTTTTGTTGTGGCGAGTCTAAGAGAAGGTGCATTAACCTTAACATCAGAGGTTCACCATACAGTATAATGTAAGGAAATATGTCTTTACACAGAAACCTAGTTAAAATCTTGAAAATCATCCTTAAGAAAGCAACAAAAGGCTGGAACAGTCAAATGAAATTTTCAAAACTGATAATGATGCATTTTTGTTGGGTGGGGGCATGAAGATATACGGAACCAAGCCAGGTAAATTTTAGCCTTGATCTAGTTGAGTAAAGATGAAGTTACCATAGTCTCAAAGCTGCTCTCTCATTACAAAGTGATGACTGGTACTGAGTTTAACGTAGAGTCAACAAACCTGAAGGGATAGGCAAGATTGAGAAGGAGAGTCCTTCATGGCAACCTCAACTGGTCCAAGAACTGAACCCACGCTGTTGGAATCATACTGTATCACAAATAAGACATCCAGCTAACTGACTCCCTAACTCGTTGAATAGTGAAATAGACTCAACAGGGTCCAATGGCTTCCTCTTGCACCTATGTCATTATGCATCCAGTATGATGTAAAAGCAAGCCAAGCCCCTTTGCTACTCCACGTTCCTCCACCCTCATTCCTTGCACTCAGCATCTTACATACCCCCAGTCGCCCAGCCTCTGTGGACCAGCCACAGTATCGGATGCCAGTGATGTAGTGGAGGGCGCCATAGCTGCCACTTGCTGCCAGGTAGGGATCAATAGCTGCTGATTTCGACTAGACCATGCCTACAACAACAAAAGAAACAATCACACGCTTTCATTCATTCAAAACACCAGCGACTACATATGACATATGTACATATGCATACACCTTTAATGTGGTGAAGCATCCCCAAGCATTTCACAGGTGTATTATTATTCAAAATTTGGTAACGAGCTATGTAAACAGATGTTATGTTAGGTGACTAAAAATTAAGTCAATCAAATAGGCTTTAAAGAGTATCTTAGAGGACTAATGAACCAGAAATCCTGACTAATGATCCGGAGACAAGATTTCAAATCCCAACACATCAATTAACCAAAAGCTAGCATCAGAATTGGAAACCATGTAAAGACTGGATTATCGTACTGTTGTTTAGGGAAGAAAATCTGCTCTTTCTTACACAGGTTGGCCAATTTGGGAGTTCAGACCCATAGCAATATGGTTAACTCTTCAACTGCCCTCTGAAATGGCCCAGTTGCTCACTCTTAAAGAATGTGATTCACTAACACCTTTCAAGGGCAATTAGGAATGGTAAATAAGTACTAGCCTTGTCGGTGATGCCCATATTGTGTCAATATATTTCAATAAACGTAGCAAGGTTTAGGGAGGGAAAGCATGGCGGTCAGTGTTGAAACTGTGCATGTGTAACAGTTGGGACCTCAGAGGGGTGCGGGCTTGGGGAGATTACAGACAGGGAGAGTTGAGGCCATGAAAGATGTGGGAGTTGCTTGCAAGGCCAATATTGATTGTCCAGCAACTGGTAGCCTTTGAGTTGGTAGCAGTGAACCTCCTCTTGATCTGATGTAAACGTGTGGGCTGCTAAACATTGGGCAACGTAGAGCCAACCACATCTGTAGAAGACTGGAGTCACTTCTAGGCCAGACCAGATAAGAGCAGAAGGTTTCTTTCCTTAAAGGACATTATTACAGTGGTTCCCAGCCTTTCCAGTGACATAGCACACTTCAACGAGACACAATTTCCACAGTACAGCCACTTTTTTCAGCTGAACTGATGTGCTTGTAAATTTCATATTTACTTGCATTTGCTTTTGTTAAGCCTCACTAGAGAATTTTGCAGCATAGTGCGTACAACAAGCTAAAGAAAGATCAAAGGGATTAATGTTTCAAATTTGTTTTATATTGATTTTCATTACCTTTGTACAAAATTTCATTGCACACTTGCAGAGTTCTCATGCGTATCAAATGAAAACCACTACATTAATAAGTCTAAGTTGAGGGGTGTTGTTTGAAGCCAGAGGCTTTGGATTCAAAAGTGAGGTGCCACTGATCTCACCAAACTGACCACTTACGAAATGCAGATCCAAAAGGCAGATGCGATTTTAGTGCCAAAGCAGATTTGCTTTCTTATGACCAGAACAGAAAGCACAAACCTGTGTCAAAACTCCAGGCCTCAGTTGAAGCGGCTGCATGGTAGGTGCCTGTGTAACAAGTGGTACTGCACTGTCCATTCGTACAGAGAATCCTGCGTGTTTACCTGGGTTTGCTGAGATGCCTGCTGATAAAAGAACAGAGGAGTGAAACTATCCCATCTCAAGATACAGCTGCCTGACATTTCACTTGAAGCTAAACTGCTGTCCACAGACCTTGATTTTTCCAAGCACGCATGTACTAACAAGGCAGAATCTCAAAGAATAGCACTGCTGATCATCCAGGAAAGGGAGAATGCTCTCTTCCAATGCTACGTATGTTGGTGGCTTAGTTTCTAAACACATATTTTGACAAATCATACAGCCCAGAAGGAGGCTATCAGCTCATTGTGCCTGTTTGAAAAAGCTATCTATTTAGTCCCACTTCCCCTAAATATTCCAAACTCTTTTATAGAATAAAGTGATTCTTAATCAGGCTCAGAGAAGGGACAGGGGCAGAGACTCCCCAGCATCTAAGGGTATTTCTGACGAGATCCGTGATGAACCAAATCATTCCTTCTCCTTGAAATCTGCTCATGCCTCTCTGCAAACACTCCATGATGTCACTTCTGCCAAGAATTCCCAGAATATGTCCAATAAGAATTGGCAATCCCACTGTCCATATCATTGAAGTTTGTCATTCCTGGTGACACTCTCTAGTGAATCTTCCCTACATTCACTTTCATGGTCTTGACATCTTTCCTAAGGTGTGTTGCCTAAAACTGGACACAACAGTCCAGCTAAGAGCTAACCTGTGATTTCTAAAAATTTAACAATACTTCCATTGTTGTGTAGTCTATTGTTGTTTATAAAGCCAAGGATCCTTATCTATATTTAACAGCCTTCTCAGCTTGTACTGCCAGTTTCAAAAGGTTTTGCATGTGAAACCTTAAATCAGACCGTTCCTGAACGCTATTTACAATCAGTCCAATTAGTTTATATTGCCTCATCTCATTCTTTCATTCAAAACGACTTCACATTTTTCTGCACTAAATCTCATCAGCTTCATTTGACCTACTGCATGAGTGGATCACTGATCTAGTATCTTACTCTCCCTGATTTTCACAGCATTCCAAACTGCTGACAGCCATGTTTTCTATCCCCAAACCTCTTGAGAATTGGAGTTGGGACATCATGTTGAGGTTGTACAGGACTTTGGTGAGGTCACTTTTGGAGTACTGTGTACACTTCTGGTCACCCTGCTACACAAAGGATATTATTAAATTAGAGAGGGTTCAGAAAAGATTCACCAGGATGTTACAGGGTTTGAATTATAGGGACAGGCTGGATAGGCTGAAACTTTTTTCACTGGAGCGTAGGAGGTTAAGGGGTGACATTAGAGGTTTATGGAATCATGAGGGGCATAGATAAGGTGAATAGCAAAGGTCTTTTCCTAGGCTGGGGGAGTTCAAAACTAGGGAGCATATTTTTAAGGTGACAGGAGAAAGATTTTATATCTTGGAAAACTTGGTCGGCATGGATGAGTTAGACCAAAGGATCTATTTCCGTGCTATATGACTTTATGACTCTTCACCTGCTACCAATTTTTAATATATTCATAGGATGTGGGCAATTATTCTCCACTCCACACTCCTTTTGAAAGGTAAATTGTAGTAATTGTGATATGATTTTCCAAGGCAGCAGGCTGTGCAAGACTACAAGGACTTTGCAGAGTACTGGGGAACAGACTGCAGACCAGGCAGTTATCCATCATCTAACCTGTTCTTCAAGCCATTGTTTCAATACTATGATTAGCTGTTTAGATACTTTCTAAAATCCTGTTTAGAGATGTTATTACACACATCTGGAGCAAGTAGGACTTGGACGTGGGTCTCCTAGCTCAGAGGTAGGGGTCCTACCACTGCAACACAAGACCCCTACAATTATCTGTTTAATTCATGTCATGTATCATTTGCACCCGCATAACACTGCCACTCATCTATCTCTCCCAAGTGTTCTTCCCACTAGCATATCCTTCCAATTGATGGTATTACCAAGTAATCATCAATACATATAAAAACATAGGGCATCAAGGAGGCTTATCTCCTTCAACTATGTTTGACAGGATTTCTGCAATCTTCTACAAAACTTTTAATTCGGATTATTTTCTGATTTCTAATCTGGCACATAGCCACTGTTTCTTCCTTTTACCTTGAAGTGTGGGTGGACACAGGATGAGGGTCTGCTGGAAAGACTCGTTGCACCCAAACTGAGCGGTCCCCGGTTGCAGTGGTATCCCATGATGCATCAGGGAAGGTCCAGTTGGTGGTAAATGCTAAATAAGCAAAAAACAAAGTCAGTGTCACAGTCTCAAAGCTCTGTCTAAAAGTATACAGTACCAATATTTTTATAAAGCGACTGTGTGTTCTGGCTGAGAGCTCAAAGTTTTATGCACAAGAGGCAACTGTAAAAATTATATTCCTAAATGCAGTTTAATAACAAGTGCACCTTCAAAAACCTATGTATGTATTAAACCTGTTCATTTTCTAGAATAGTGCCTGAGCAGGCAGACAGGGTCATTTAATATGTCATCAATGGCACATCTGATCATTCTTGCCCATCACCTTTCTACCATAAAGGAACAGTTATCTTACCAGTACTGAACACCGCCCGCCACTGATAGAAAGCAAATTTATTTTGAACCAGCATGAAAATGCACAGTTTCATTGGTTAGTTCGTCACTATATATCTAACCAGGTAGTAGTTCAACAGGTTTATTTGAAATCAGAAGCTTTCGGAGTGCTGCCCCTTTCGTCAGGTGAAGTGACTATAACCTGGTGTCATCTGACTTCTGACCTTGTCCATCCCAGTCCAACACTGGCACCTCCACATCATAACCAGGTAGGATCAAGCACCTAACCAATTGGAGCCCTGAAAGGTTCTGCCACTGCTCAATGTGGGTCCACAGGCTGCTTAAATACCTAGCCACCACAAGGTGGTGCTGTTGGGAAATCCATTGAACTTGGACAATTATCAGAGTTTGTTTTAAAGGACTCTCTTTGGTGAAAGTCATCCCTTCTGTCACACCTAACACTCTGAAAGTGTGTGGCCTTGCTCAGTGGGGTTAATCAGTAAAACGAAATTATGACCATGACAGAGAAACAAAATATGGCCATAGAAACTCTTTATTTGTGAGACATCCTGGCACAGGAGGAAGGAATTTGCTCTAAGCCTCATCATGTAAATTCTAAATCTTGTTCTGCTTCAATTGGTTTTCCAGCTTTTCTCTGCCTTTAGTAATTCAACTGCATCACTGTATAAAGATATTTCCCGTGACTCTCTTGCAATGCTCCTTTTAAAGTCACTGCATCCACTGCAACATCTTAACCAGGAAAAGGCAAATCTCCTGCTTACCTGGCTGTGTACAGAGCCCATTTTATTAAAAGCCACACTCAGATTTGTGGCATTGTTTGAGGCAACAGGTCTCATAAATGGCATCTTATTGCGGTTTATTACATCATACAAGTTCGGTCTCCATCTGCAAACATCCATTATGTGAAAACAGGACTTGACACTGTGAAGAAAAAGTGAACAAACCGAATATTACTTGTATTAATCAAAAATCTCTGGATCACTGTTTCAGCTTTTTCAGACTGCAATTAGAAGTGAGGCGAAGTTTACCACAGAGAAGATGGCTATTCAGACTGTTGTGTCAGTTCCAGATCTTAGCCAGAGCAATCCCATAGACCTGCCATCCCCTTCTGCGCATGTGACATCCTCAACCCAAGCTTAATCCAATCTTGTTTCAGCAAGACCGAACATACAATTCAGCTGACGGGGCAAGAATCCTTACACTATTATCACAGACCACCAACCGAGTGCCTATTAGTTACAACTTTTGTTGTAATCAGGTTCTTCATCTACTCACTCAGTTGAAACTGGCAAAGAAACACTTAACAGGCAAGATGCTGGGTTTGCAAAGTCTGCAAGTCTGCTATGCATGGGTGAAGACTGGAAATGGGGGAAGGGAATATGGAGGGTAGGAGTGGGATAAGGACTGGGGGACAAAGGGGAAGAGTGGAATAGAGAAGGGAGGAGTGGAACAGGGAGAAAAGAAGTCACTTGGGAGATGAATGCAATAGCGAAGGGAGGAATGGAATAGAGAAGGGAAAAAGGGAGGAGAGGAGTGGGATAGAGAGAAGAGGAATGTGAAGATGATGAGAGATGCAAGGAAGACAGGAACTGGGAGAATGCAAGGTAGGTTGGGGGGGGAGAAATTTGCCCAGGATTTCTCAAACGTGACATCCCATTTCTCAGAAACATCTCAAGGTGCCTTAAGATGCAATTAAACCGAAGTACATTATTATATGGCTGAACACAAAACCTATTTTGCCATGTAGGATTTTACATGGGGCAAGAAAATGAATAATTAGTCACTCTATTACTACTGATACTTGAGGGAACACAGAAGTATTGGCCTGGAGATTTAACAAAGAGGGGAGGGCAGTTGGAGGGCTGGAATGGTGTGGGGGGCCCTGGTGGCAACCAGTGGGAATTACGTGGACAAATTTTAATGCCAGACCTTTATTTAAATCGAATTTCCTGGAATGTAGTTCCAAACCAGTGGGCAAGACAATGTCTGGAGAGGGTCATGGTTGAGGACATTGGTAACAGTCCCCAGCAGTTAGCAGGAGGAGGACAATTTTCCTTCTAGTGGGGTGGTTTGGAACCATGAAGGCTCAATGAATGACTCCCTTGTGGAAGTGTTCAAGTGTTCCTGAAACTTAACCATGACCTCTTATGGGCTGTGAGCTCATTCAGCTGCTGGGTAGTGAAATTCAAATACTAAAACAATGGCACTAGTGGCAGCAGAACGGCCAAACAGAATGTTGCAGTCGATGAGTTTTAAGATCTAGGATGATGCAGCCCACTTGATTAAACCCATCCACCACCTTAAACAGTCGATCCTTCACTACTGGTGCAGAGTGGCAGTACTGCAGCAACTTGTCAAGGCTCCTTCAACAGCACCATCCAACCTGTGATCTTTGCCACCCAGAAGGACAATGGCAGCAGACACATGAGAACACTACCACCTGAAAGGTCCCTTGCAAATCATACACCATCCCATTGGGGAAATACATCATCATTCCTTCACTACTGATGGGATAAATCTTGGAAAGTCCTCTCCAATAGCATTGTGGGTGTATCTACACCATAAAGACCACAGAGTTTCAATGAGGCAGCTCACCTATTTCACTTCCTTGGGAAAATTAATAATGGGTTACAGCTGGGATGCACATCCTCAGAAAGAATAATTAAAAGCTTGCACTGGCATAAATGTACAGACCAAATAATCATTTGCATAACAACAGTCATAATTCTTCAAAAACATTGCTTGATGTGTGCAGACTTTCTCGAATATTAATGTCATTTTAATCTATGTATTTAGCCTAACCTCTGCACACAGAGAGAATGCAGATCAGAGATGAAAGATTCAAGGACTAAGATGTTTCTGCAGGGCATATTTTACTCATGCAGAAATGGGTTTGGAGAAGCCTGCCATGTTCCACATGTATATTTTGGGCTCAGTTAACTCTTAATTACAGCGAGGACCTACTGGTTGCTGTGTGGAAAGTCCAGCAAGTGCTGCATGGTTACAAAGGGGTGGTTCATCGTCTCCACCGGAGTGATCCTCTTCTCTGCATCGATCAGCAACATCTTCTTCAACAGACTGACAAATTCCATACGATCAGCCTTCTCTGCCAGTAGGTCATTTCCCTCCAAATCCATCACCATGTTCACCTGAGGCAAGAGCACATTGCAATTTAGCAGTAGGGTATGACAGGATTGGCAAATCTTACTGAAGTCACCTCAGGAACCTCAAATTCACTTAAAATTAATTCCCAACCACCTTTTTCTTTTAACATATACCCAGGACTTATTTCTTTTTCATCTTTCGCCAATATTCAAGTTTATAGCAGAGGGCCGATGGCAATTTGCTGTGTCACGGTGGAAACTATATTAGAAGTTGCATGACTATACAGTATTCCAAAGTAGACAGAGCACAGAAGCAGGTCATTTGCTCCAACGATTTCATGCCAGCATCTATTCACTGCACTATCTTTCTCCCATCCTACTTTATCCAACCTGAGCAACATAAACTTTTGTTTCTTCACGTACGCATCAAGCTTCACCTGAAATGCATCTATACTGCTTACTTCCACTATATTTATTTACCATACATACACACATACACACACTTCTCTATACCAGACAAATAAACATAAACTTGCACTACTTTCAACAAAACACAAAAGAAATCTTACAGCTCAAAAGCAAGACCTCAGAACATCAGCAAATACATTCCAAGTTGGATGGGTGTTTACTTTGTGGTCAGTGTAAACAAAATCCTTGTGAAGGCTTTAAATGGGTGCAGACAAGATTTATGTGAATGGTTCTGGGGATGAGGAACTTCAGATATGTGGAAAGACTGGAGAAGCCAGGCTTGTGGTCCAAATCATGTGGCCATTTACGACTGGGATGAGGGGAAATTTCTTTACCCAGAGAGTGAAATTCTCTGCCACAGAAAATGGGTGAGTCCAAAACATTGAATATTTTCAAGACGGAGTTATGGGTAGTTCTTAGGGCTAAAAGTATCACAAGGTATGGGAGAAAGTGGAACAGCATACTGAGTTGAATGATCAGCCATGGTCACTTTGAATGGTGAAGCAGGCTTGAAGGGCTTTTTCCAATTTTCTATGTTTCGGTGTGGGTTCTAGACAGAGTAGATAAAGATTAATTGTTTCTAACGATGGAAATGTTGAGAACCAATGGACATTTAGGGGAAGAGGATGACCAAGGAAAGAGTAGGGACATTAAGGACCAATGGGGAAATCTATGTGTGGAACCGGAAGTCATTAGTGAGGTGTTAAACAAGTACTTCAGATCTGTTTTCACTTGGGAGGGACTGTGAGGTTATTGAGCAGATTGAAATGGGGAGGGAGGAGAGATTGGAGATGTTGGAGGGCTTAAGGTCAACTCCCGAGTTCTGGATGAGTAGTATTCCAAGCTACTGTGTGAGGCAAGGGAGGAAACAACAGAGCCTCTGACCTAAATTTTTAATTCCCTTCTGGCCACAGGGGAGGGGCTAGAGGATTGGAAGCTAGTTAAGGTGGTTCCCCTTTTCAAGAAGGGTGGGAGAGAAAAACCAGGAATTTAAAGACCAGTGAGTTTCACATCAGTGGGAGGTAAACTATTAGAGAAAATTCTGAAGGAAAGAATTAATCTCCATGTGGAGAGGCAAGATTTGATCAGTGATAATCAGCATGGCTTTGTCAGAAGAACAAATTTTGACAATGGCGAACAAATTTGGTTAAATTTTTTTGAGGTGATGTGGGCAGTGCAGTTGATTCAGTTGCTACGGATTTCAGTAAAGCCTTTGACAAGGTTCCACACGGCAGATTGATAAAGAAGGTAAAAGCACACAGGATCCAGGGTAACCCGGCAAGACGGATCCAAAATTGGCTTAGTGATAAGAGACAGAAGGTCGAGATGCAAAGCTCCAAATGTGTG
Organism: Rhincodon typus; assembly: GCF_021869965.1. NCBI lineage: Eukaryota > Metazoa > Chordata > Chondrichthyes > Orectolobiformes > Rhincodontidae > Rhincodon > Rhincodon typus. Next base: position 38,802,626 of record NC_063348.1, read on the forward strand.
ACTGAAAGCAGGTGTACGGTGGCATGCCACAGGGGTTAGTGCTGGGCTCTTTATTGTTTGTGATATATATAAATGATGTAGATTGGAATGTAGGGGGGAATAATAAGTAAATTTGTGGATGATACATAGATTAGCCTAGTGGTTGACAGCAAGGAACAGTCTTAGGCTACAGGACGTACTGGCGATTGGTCAGGTGGACACATCAGTGGCAGATGGAATGCAACACTGAAAAGTGTGAGGTGATACACTCTGGAAGAAATAACAAGCCAAGGGAGTACTCAATGAATGTCAGGATACTAGGAAGCTCAGATCTTGGGATGCTTGTCCACCTATCCCTGAAGACGGCAGGACAGGTTAATAGGGTAATTAAGAAGGCATATAGGATGCTCGCCTTTGTCAGTCGTGGCATAGATTATGAGAGCAGGGAGATTACGTTGGAGCCATACAAAACTTTGGCTAAGCCACAGCTGGAATACTGTGTACAGTTCTGGTTGCTACACTATACTAAGAATGTGACTGCACTGGAGGGGGTGCAGAGGAGATTCACCAGGATGTTGCCTGGATTGGAACATTTTAGCTATAAAGAAAGGCTAGATAGGCTTAGGCTGTGTTCTTTAGAGCAGAGAAGACTGAGGGAGGACCTGATTGAGGTGTATAAGATTATAAGGTGCATGGACAATCATAGGAAGCTGCTTTTCTTCTCAGTAGGATCAATAATGAGACAGCATAATTTTAAGGTGAAAGACAAAAGGTTTGAGAGGATTTGAGGAAAAACATATTCACCCTGCGGAGGTGGGAATCTGGAATGCGCTGACTGGGAGGGTAATAGAGGCAAGAAACCTCACAACCTTCAAAGACATAGATGAACACTTGAAATGTCATACCATTTAAGGCTATGGGCCAAGTGCTGGAATGTGGGATTAGTGTAGATAGGTCTTAATGGGCCATAGGGCCTCTTCTGTATTGTATGATTCTATGACATTTATTTAAGGTGATTGGAAAATAATAAAAATAAAGGCAACATGGGGAATAACCCTTACATACAGCAAATGGTTAGGATCTAGAAAGCACTGCTTGAAAGTGGAGGCAGATTTACTTGTGCCTTTCACAACAGACTTGCTTAACTAGCTGCAAGGGCTATAGGGAAAGGTTGAGGGAGTGGGACGAACTGAAATGCTCACAGGGAGAGCCAGCGTGAGCTTGCCAAGTCGAATGGCCTCCTTCTGTGCTGTAACAATTCTGTGATTCTGTACAAAGTCCTGTATCAGGAGCCACAATGTAATTATTTCTCAAGTGTCGCACAACCAGAATGCGGAGTGTACTTATAAAAGAGACACCCATGCACACAGAATTGGAGAAATACTTACCAAGGGGAGAAATTTCTAGAGCTATGCGGAGAAATTAGGGGAGTGGGAATAATTGGATAATCTTTCAAAGCATTGACACATGCATGACAGATCTTTGCTATGTTATTCTATGGACTGATCCATGCGTTGAACAGCATGTTGAAACCACACTAAATGGTACAATGAACTCAAAACATAAATGCATGGCAACATTTCACCAAGCATTTGTGTGAATGTACAACTAATGGAACAATGAACCTCCAATCATATAACTGTCTTAAAATGCTTCAGAGAAGCAGTAAGGATATGGGGAAAAGGCAGGGAAGTAGATTTGAGGAGATGGCTGCATGGCCTACCCAAGTTTTTTCTTTCTCTTATGTTCTATTGGGCCAAAAGCTTGGTCACAGAGGTAGATTAGAAGGACTATCTTAAAGGAGGAATGAGGCAGAGAGAGTGAGAGTTTTAAGGAGAGAATTCCAGGACATAGCATAGCGAAATGGAAGTCATAAATGTGCATGTTATTCACAAAATAAATGTGGATGCACAACCGCTTATACAGTGATTTTGTGAAATATGTTAATATACCTTCTTGAGGATTAAAAAAATGTCATCTTATGATTGGTAGCCTTAAAACACTTTAAAATTATACTGACTAAAGTTGTTAGTGAAATCTCTCCCCTGATATCTGTTCTGAAATGGGTTGAAGAAGAAGAAATTCATCAATAATCCAGCTCTGCTCCTGATACAGCAGGGTTCCAGCTCATACTTACATGCGCTATATCATCCAAACAGCCAAAGATATACTTTCTAGCTTCTTTTGACTTCATTCCTGTTTCTGCCTCATGCTCTTCCGGAGTCTGAAGCAAAAATAAAGAATTAAAATAAAATTAACAAAAAAAAGGGAGAATGAAAGTCAATCAAGTTCACAGTTCTTTCATTTAGGGGCAATGGATAGTCTACTCCAGTATTTATATCAGCAATTGATTTGTTTCAACATGCAGATCTCACATTTTGTTGACTTAATCTCACCTTTTGTTGACTTAATAATTCTAACCCTTCTACCCAATAACTACAAACCTCTTAATATCAGTTCTCTGAAAGTATCTCTACCATTAAAGATTGGGAGTTGCAAAGGTGAGAAACACAGCTAAAAATACCACAGGAGAGATAATTCCATTATGGTAAACTAGATATGCTCAAAGTATCGATGCTTTGTTATCACCTGCTCAAACTTGGGTTACATCTAGAATGTGTATGGCTCCCCCACATATGCTTTATGTCATTATATTATGGCAAAGTAGAGTAAATGGGCATCAAGACAAAATGTATTAGGCAGGTATTAATACAAAGCATAATGAGTGAGTAAAACTAGTGCTTTAGTTTGATTACACAAATGTTTCAGCCTACTAGACCCAAATTTCACTTTAAAATGAAAAAGAGTATTGGAACTGAGTTGTTATTCCAGTTTGTACCTTCATTTTCCACCCTGGATATGATGTGTCGGTCTCTGTGGAGAAGAATCGTGTTGTTTTTGTCCCAACATTTAATAGGTGATCTCCCGGTAACCCTTGAGTTTGTGAAATGTAACGTATCTGCAGAATAAAAGAACATTGAGTGAAATTGGTGCAAAGAATACGCATTGAATTAAGTGTTTCACTGGAACAATTTTTGGTTCTAAATTTGCAACCCTAATGCAAAATAGAACATGACTTCACTTTTGCCTAAAAAGAGACATCTTTGTTGCTTCACATATGAAACAACATTGAAGGATGCTGGTCAAAGTGCTACACCTCAGGATCCCAAAATGCCAGAAGAGATAGAGAAGCCTGAAATAACTTGTTCCCATTTATCTTATCCACAGCATAGTACGTTAAAAACGCTCAAGTTGCCTGGATGAATGTAATTTGACAAAACTCAGGAAGTTTGATACCAGCTAGCCAAATCAGCCTGTTTGTTGGCATCTCAGCCAACACCTTCAAAATTCGCTCTCTTGTACGGCCAATACAGTAGCAGCAGTCTATACTGTCTACAGGATGTACTGTAACAATTCACCAAAGGCTCCTGTGACAACACCATCAAAATCCAAAACCTCTATCATGTAAGAACATAGGCAGCTTAGGGATACCACCACCGACAAGTTCACCTCCCAAATTACTCACTGGCCAGACTCAGGACTATAATCGCTAAAGTTGTAGTGCTAGTAGGTCAAAAACCTTGAACTCACTCCACTGTCAATCTACCTGCAACAGATGGACTTCAGCAGTCCAAAAAGGTGGCACATCAATACCTCCTCATGCGTAATTAGAGATGGGTAATAAATGCTGGCCTTGCCGGCAACCTTCATGTCCCATGAATAAGTTTTAAAAAAATGATTTCACATACTCTTTGTAATCAACACATAACATTACCTTGAAGTTAAATCACTCTGTTTAGGATACCATCAACACAAATTGGGGCAAAACTAGGGATGTAGCGATGTAGTAGTAATGTTACTGGACAAGCAATTCAGAGCTCAAGGCCAATGTTCTGGGACCATTGGTTCATATTCCACCATGTCAGATGGTGAAACTTGGATTCAATAAAAATCTGTAATAAAATGTTAGTCTAATGGTGACTATGTAACCTTGGCCAATTATTGTGAAAGAAAATGTCTTGTTCACTTATATCCTTTAGGGAAGGAAGTCTGCCACCTTTACCTAGTCTACCCTATGTGCGACTCCACACCCACAGTAATGTGGTTAATTCTCAACTGTCCAATGGACAATGAAAGATGGCCTAGCCAGCAATGCCCTAATTCCATGAATAAATAAAAAGTACACAAACCGATGCTACTTCAGCACCTTAACCAAATACAACATTTCTCATGTAATGTGAAAGAATTATTTATTTTACAGGGTTTTCTGCTATTAAGCATCTGTAATTTTGGCAACGAGTTCAAAGGCATCATGACTGACCTTCGAAGGGGTGTTTCCTGATGCCTCCAAACGAGCAGTAATCAGTGAAATGCCAGTTATTTTCAGTATGTTTGATTTCTTGTACTCCCCATGTTTCTGTATCATTGCTCACTATTATTGACCCACCTGTCAAAAGGCCCATGTTTCAAAAGACCTACTTAATCATGACTTCCCAACTTTGAAGATAAATTTTTAATCACAACGGCAGAATGTCTTTTTGCTTCATTCCATATATGCTCCTTGTTCCTGAAAACAATCTGTTCATCATTTAACTGCAACCCTCCGTAGTCTCCTCAGTTTCTCTGCCCCTGGTTTGCAAGCAGCTTATTAGAAATTCCCTGAGATTGAAATTGCAAGTAAGAAAAGGGTTTGAAACACTATTTGTTAGTCAGGCACTTCTTATAAAATGTTTTGTTTTTAAATGGGTTCAAACTACTTTTCCATACGTTATACGTTGCTGCTTGGATACATTTAGCAGTGTGACTGAAGCAGACATGACAGTGATACTCCAGATAATAAGTTGGAATGTGCCTAACTGGAGCATTGATAAACTGTATCATTAATGTATGAATTTGCAGGCTAGAAGGCATGGTTGTAACCAAATGTGACCAACTGTGCAAACTTGTTTAAAGTGTGATTCTTTGTGGAAAGAAAAGTAACAGTGCTAAGAAATGTAAATTACTCATGAGCATAACATCTCAGAGTGACTGAATTAAAATCTTCTCCAGTACATTGATATGGCAATGATACAGGTTGTATTGGTGCACTATCACTGAAAATTCAGATCAGATTCCTTTGGTTTATTTATGTTTAGACCATGGACTGACATCAGGAGCAATGCTGCTTGTAATTAATACTAAATATGCTGTAATCAGTGATCACCCTCCATAGGGTCTCTCAACATTTACTGAACATCTCACCTAATGGAGGTCATCAGTACATTTCCATAAAGAGTGTGTTTATAAACTTTGCAACCATTCTTTCAAACCGCATGTTGCTTTGGCATTTATTTGCTGGAACACTAAGCAGTGGCTTAGTACGCAGCACCTGCAAACATTTTATGTAGGATACAAGCCAATAAACAGCTTTTGGATTTTAACTTTGAGCCGAGGACAGGAATGAACGAATGGTGTTTTGCACAGGCAGGATTACAAAGCGGCCTTACTTCAGAGGATCAGGAAATAAGGTAAGGTCTCCAACTTTGGCAACAACTGCCGTCAAACCAAGTGAGTGAGCTTTCATTACCGACATTCGACGGGGCTAATTTGAATACACTGAGGTAACCGAGTTGACATTCAGTTGTTGTGCCAAGGAGATTGTGTCATCCCACTTAACACTCCAGTTATGTGCAGAGTCATGATGTTTATACATAGAAATCATAAATTTAGAGATCCATCAGGATTCATGGGTCAGTTCTGAAGTGTTTTTCAACATACGAAGCACAACTTGCATCGATATATTTCTTCTTATCAGTTATTTTATAGCATAGAAACAGACAGTTCCACACAACGCGCCTCCCTATTCACCCTATCCGAATATCTTTCATGTTCTCCCTCAAGTGTTTATTCAACTTCACCTTCAATAAATCTGTGTTATTTACCTCAAAAGTATTTGTGGCAATAAATCCAACATTCTCTACACTCTCTGGGTAAAGAAGTTTTTCCCAAGTCCTAATTGGATTCACTAGTATCTTGGATTTTAACCCAAAGGTTTGACTTTGCATAATCTTGAAGACCTCCATTAGATCATTTCCAAATGCAAAATACTGAGAATGCTGGAAAATTGACTTAAAAACAGAAATCGCTGTAAAAACTATAAGAAGAGCATCTATGGAGACAGGAACAGTATTGAAGTTTCAAATTGATTGTTTCAGCTTTCTATTTTTATTTTACCCCTCAGTTTCACTTTTCTACAGGAAACAGCAACAACCTATTTAAATTTTCCTGGTTGTTATAATTGCCTAGTTCCTTGTTATGATCTCTTATCATTCTAACAAATGTTCTGTGCATGTTTTCCCAATTTTATAACTGGTAACATTTGACAGCCAGCTGCTCATGACCTATAAGAAAGTCACACACAAAGATTTGGAAACCTCTGGTTTCATTCTCTTCTCTGACAGAATTCTTACGTAACGTAAAGGCATCTCTTGGTGTGACACAGTTTTGATGCCAGAAAGTAGGTAAACACAGAAATATGTACATATTGAAAGTATCACACGAGTAAACTGAGAAATTAAAATTATTTAATATCCTTCAGAATTAATTTAGATTTCCAGATAGCAAAATAAATGTTTGTGATTCTCTTTAGACAGAAGCTATTATAAACAACCTTTACAGTCAGTTATTTTAAAACGAAGTGGGATTTTAACATTATGGAAAAACCTGGTATTCAACTAAGATAAAGTTTGGCTTTCTTAGCTAGGGATGTGTTCAGTAGTAACTTTGAAGTTAGCACACGTTTAAAAGCCAAGCTATATCTCATTCAACAAAGCACAACTTTTTCAACAATTCCTATAGGAAGACTAATTGCACAGGAGTGTTAAGTTCTCAACAATCCCATTGATTGCGGCAGCACGTCTTTGAGAAGCACAGCATCAGTGACAGCAACTTCTTAATTTCTAAGTCATTCTGTGTATATGGGGACACCAGGGCTGCTCTCAGCTTCAATGGTGAAACTCTTGTAAAGTAATTCAAAAAAGGTTAAACAGATTGTAATGACTCAGGAAGCCAGCCTGGAAAGGAACATCATTTATTAATGAACACTAAGATCCACTACCAGTGCTATACATAAGCTGGTCCCAGCCTGGGACAGACAGTTCTGTAGACCTATCCCTGGGTCTGTTTCAAAAGGAGTAATGAGTTAAGTGGGGCAGGCCACTGCCTGTTACCAAGGGAACTCATACTTCCTGACCACTTGTGGGTCCCAACTTTCAGGAGCATAAAGTGTTTAACCTACTCGGGAACCCTGGAATCAAAGTCCTTTGGCGAACTGATGGATAGGGTAGCTATGGACCACTGTGACACCAAACCAGCTGTTATATTGCAGTGTTACTGTTTCAGATGGCAAAGAGACTTCCTACGGAATTCACAATGAGACTGTGAGTTGGAAATTGGAAAATTGTGAGTAGTGATCAACACTTTGGGAAATGTTAAAGGATTCCTTAGATTGTGGATTTAATAATATTGTGATCCAGAGGAAGCCATTGACTGAACCAGATCTGGACTGCAAGAAAGCAACGGAACTGGCTTTTTCCTGCAAATGCATGGGAAAAAGAGCTCAAGAGCTGCAGGGGACCATGGACAGTATTGTCCTCAACCTTGGGAAATGCCCAAACTGCAGAGCCAAGTCCCAGTGGATAATATTTGCAACTCCTGTTTGTTGCTAGGAAGGAGACTGGAGTCAGAGGCAGCAAAGTTCCAGAACTGGACGGGAAAATTTTCTACAATAGAGGAATGAGGAGCAAGAATGTCCATTTCACATTTGTAGTATTGGGGCCTGCTCAAGACAAGGTTACTGTAACAGGCAATGCACGTACTGCCTAGGCCAAAGGCCATAAACCACCTCAAGACAGGGCTTAGCAAATAAATCAGCCCGATGTTGAGGAATTGATACAACTAAATTGTATCACTGCTCCCAAATTGGCCCCAGTTAAGGTAAATAAGCCAAACTCTAAACATGGGTCTTAAAGCTGGGCTTCCTGGCACCACAAGAGCCCCTGGACCTGGTTTATGGATATTTCTAGCCAACCTGTGACACATTTCTGGAGCAAATGAGAACTGAACCTGCACCTGCTGGCTTACAGATTGGGACACCACAACCGTGTCACAAAAGTGCCCTAGGTCTGCTTTTTTTATTTATTCCTTTCTATATCAGGAAGTGCTATCACACGTAACCTAACGGTTTATTTCCCGTCACCAAATCACTGTAACTCATTTCTTTAACGACTATCCACCACCAGTAAATCACCGTGTGGCCGACTGAATATTTACACACAAAGCCTGTTACGGACAAACCATTAAAAGTGAGGGAGAGGTAGGGACAGCGGGAATCAAAATGGACTTGGAGGGGGAAGTAAAGCACTTTACCCACTGTAGTACCCACCTCTCCGGGTCTGCTATATTTCTTTTTATACCTAGAAGTGCCATCACATACAAATAGACATTCTTCGACCTCATCACCAAATTACTGTGACGCTTTCCTTTTTGTTTTTAAGCTCTAACTGTCACCGGTAATCACCCATGTAGTGAAGTAGATACTTACATGCAAAGTCCATTAATGGCAATGCAAACCATTAGGAGTGAGGGGAGGTAGGGAGAGGGGAAGGGGACGAAATCAAAATGGAAAGATAATGCACTGTATTCCCCATGGTGCCCACCTCTCTTTAAATGCATCAGGAGCGCTGGTGGATACCACATACTCCTTCTCCAAGGACACCCAGGCACGAACACAGCGTGGAAGAGGAGCAAGCAGTAGCAGAAATGACTTCTCACTGCATCTGCTTTTTTTTCAATTCTGCACCTCCAGATATGAACCCAATGTTTTTCTTGGTTTCCATATAGAACATAGAACATAGAACATTACAGCGCAGTACAGGCCCTTCGGCCCTCGATGTTGCGCCGACCTGTGAAACCAATCTGAAGCCCATCTAACCTAAACTTATTAACCTCCCAATGCCAATTACAGCAACCTGTATTTATTCTGTCTCTAGGTAGTCCGTTCCTCTAACCCGCTTTGTAAATTGTTTTCCTTTGTTTTTGCAAAATGTCCTTGTTGGAATAACTACGGCAGAAAGATCCAGTGAGTTGCATCCTCCATATGTAGTGGCTTATGCTTTATTTGCAAGGCTTAGGAAGAAAACCATTGAGGGTGGACGCAAGGCTAGGGAGCAGTCCATGGCTGATGGGAGCCACTGAGAAGGCCCCTGCAACTCAAGATAATTTTGATTGCTCCTCAGTCAGCCAATAATATGGCAGAATAGTGAGTTGGCTCAGGCTTTGCAATGGCTGTATTGTATTTGGAAGTCTTTCAACATTCTTTAATAAGAACATGCTAGATGATTCAACACCCCAGAATACTGTGCATATATAGCATCTTTCATAAACATTTGTTCAATTGTATGTGATTTTCTAAGCAAAAAATACATGCACTTTTTCCAAATCTTTTGTTCCTCTCAAAACTATACTCCAGTCTGGGTTATAAAGCTATACAAGAATCCCCAGGAGTGAAGCGTTTTCACATAAAAACAAAACTCCTTTGGAAAACCTTCTTCAATCCATCAGTTGTGTCAAAATGTGAATTTGGCTACAGTTAAATGCTTTCTTGTTTTTTACTCACTATGTTCATGGATTCAGGCCCTAATTCAATGGAGGAACTGCTCCTTGTCAGCAATCATAACATGGCTCTGGCACAGAAGGTCATTCAGCCTACCTCGTCTGTGCATGACTTCTAAGAGACGAATTCACACCCTACATACCACTGCCAAATTTTGCACTTCAGATATTGAATGTGTCACCACCACACCTTCAAGCAATACATTCCAGGCTGTAATTACTCCCAACATTTAAAAAAGTTTCTTTATGTAGAGATCATTTCTTTTGCCAATCCTTTAAATTTGTGTCCTCTAGTTCTTGATCCTGTTATCAGATGTACTAATTTTAAAAATCGAAATTGGTAGATGGTGCAATAGTCCAAAAGCTGAAATGGTTTGATTCACTTCTTCCAGATTTTGACCTTTTGTTCCAATCTTATTCAGTTTCTTGGACACTAATGTCCAGTTTCTTCATCACTAAGTTGTCTAGCTCCAACTTCATCTCTCTGTTCTACTCCACTTCCATCCTTCAGATGAGATGATGAATCAGGGCCTTGCTTCTCTAGATTCTTAAGGTAAGTCAGTAAGAATTCCACCACTTTCTCCCACCATCATTCAACAATTGTAAGTAAATATAAAAATATATTAGAAAGGCTCAGTTTGAGATGTAATACATTTTTGAGATGAACCAGAGAAAAGCTGTTGTCTTTCCCGTCCTTCTATCATCCTATGTGAACAACGTTCTCAAGCATAGATTAGCCAGTCATTTATCCCATTGTTGTTTGTGAAATCTTCCTGTGTGCAGATGTTGGCGACTGCATTGGGCATTGTAACTTGAGGTGTACTTCCAAAGTATCTTCTTTGGATGTTTAGGGCTTTACAAGGTTTCTGAACAATGTGAAAAAGCAAATAAATAAATGATGTAATCCTTTCTTTCCGCACAATTCAGATTGCATTCCTTCAACTTCAAATGCAGCCACCTGCCAGGATGTACAAAACCTTAAGACTTTTCATGCAAAATGTGGACATCTAGACAAAATGAAAGGTAAGTTTGACATGTTCCAATTATATTTGCAACAGAGGATAGGCCCTTTATGTGCATAATATATTATATAAAATTGACTATATGGATAGTAAGTTCAATGAAGGATTGGAAACAATACCACTTATTAATTTCATTTAATTGGACATCATATACCAAGATAGGGAATTGCTGAAGCATAAACAGGAGCATATACAACTTCAAGGCTATATAGACAAAGCTCACACAATTAAATATTACCTGCACAATTTGTTCATTAACCTGCTGTAAGAACAGTATGGCCCGAACTGGCAGCACTATTTTAGGATGGCTAAAAAAGCCATGTTTAGGGATTAGAAAATATTCATTGAAATTATGCCATGAATTAGGAACTCTGGTTTTGAGGACAGACTAAGGGAAACTGAGGTTAAGAGAAGATCACAGAATTGTTGCACAGTGGAAGCTGTTTAGCCCATCGTGTACACAGACTTTTGAAGTGAGAATACCAACCCAGTGCCAATCTCTGGCTTTTTCCTATACCCTTTGCACACCATTTCTAGCCAAATAATATCCAATGCTTCTTAAATGCCTCAACTGAATCTGCCTCTGAACTCTTGAAAATAATTTCCTGGAGCAGTGGTGGAGACAAACTCAAAAGTAAATCTCCAAAGGGAGATGGAGAAGGGCTATGGAAAAAAGGACAAAGAGTGCGACTAATTAGATGGCACTTTTAATTAGGTGCAAACAGCTAAATGGACGCCATTTGCACATATAATTTATAAACAAATTCAGTAAATTGGTCACTAGAAAACATCCTTTTGACATATGTTCTAAATTTACTTTTTACTTCATTTAAACTCAGTGTCCTTTTGTCCCACTTTCAGTTTAGCTTTGAAACAGTGTTCTACATCTTGACTAAGTGGCTTATGAAGCGTTCTTAGATTTTTGAGTCTTGTTTGATATTTCAATTATCAATTTCTGCATCAAATTTAGTTTTTTTAAAAAATTGAGAAGTGTGTCATACATTAGACAGTAAGTATTAAGAAGCTCTCTCTTCTGTAATTGTTGTGCAGAGCACAGCACCAAAACACTGTAAATGAGCATGGTTGAAGTTCCCTATCCGAACTGGACTTTGCAAAACACCATCACTCTTTGTTAAGGTTTTTCTTACACCATCTTACTGAACGTGGAGATTGTCAGATGAGACCCCTTTAAAAATATTTTCTGCTGGTGTCAGGTAATGAGAGCTGTCATTGCCATGAGAAAGCGTGAGGTTAGTGGATGACAGGGGAATGTGATTCAAGCACATTATACCAGTGGGGAAGCTCTGTGTTCAAAAAGGTATCACAGATCTTATGATCAGATGGTTGGTTTTTAAGTATGAACTAGGTGACACACATCACAGAATAGTACAGACGGATGGTGTTTGGTCCAGCGAGTCTGTATGGCTCTTTTGAAGCATAACCTAGTCAGTCCCACATATCCCTAAAGTTTAATCTCCTTGAGATATTTATTCAATTCCCTGTTAAACACTATTATTAAATCTGTATCCTTTATCTAATGGCTAATACATTCTAAATTAGGGCATTGGACAGGTAATAACAACATAAGTCAAAGCAGCAGAAGTAGGCCATTCAGCCCATCAACTTTGATCCACCATGCAATGAGATCATGGCTGATTTGATAATCCTCAATTCCACTTTTTTGTCTTTTCCCCATAATCTTTGATTCCCTTACTGATTAAATATCTGTCTGTCTCAAACTTGAACATACTTAACGAAGCAGTCTCAGCAGCCTTCTGCAGTAAAGAATTCCAGAGATTCGTCACCATCCCAGAGAAGAAATTCTTCCTCATCTCTGTCTTAATGTGTAAATCCTTATTTTGTGAATATGCCCTCTATTCCTAGATTGTCCCACAAGAGGAAATAAGCCTGTCAAGTCCCATAAGAATCTCGTGTGTTTTATCAGGGTGCCTCTTATTCTCCAATATTTCAATGTGTACAGGCCTACTTTACTCAACCTCTCCTCATAAAACAGCCCTTCACAACTGGTATCAGCCTAGTGAACATTCTCTGGACTGCCTCAATGCCAGTATATCTTTCCTCAGATAATGGGGGGAGGCGATGGCCAAGTGGTATTATTGCTGGACTGTTAATCCAGAGACCCAGATAACGTTCTTGGAACCCAGGTTCAAATCCCACCATGGCAGATGGTGGAATTTGAATTCAATAAGCATCTGGAATTAAGAATCCAAAGATGACCATGAATTCACTGTCAGAAAAACCAAACTGGTTCACAAATGCCCTGTAGGGAAGGAAACTACCATCTTTATCTGGACTGGCCTACATGTGACTCCTGACCCACAGCAATGTGGTTGACTCTGAACTGATCTCTGGGCAATTAGGGGTGGGCAATAAATGCTGCCTGGCCAGCAATGCCCTCATTCCATGAATGAATAAAGAAAAAAAAAGATAAAGGGACCAAAACTGTTCACAGTATTCTAGCTGATGTCCAATTAATGCCTTGTATAGTTTCAGCAAAACCACCCTACTATTATAGTCTGTTCCCTTTGAAATAAAGGCCAATATTCTATTTGTCCCTATTATCCACTGAACTAGATGCTAGCTTTTTGTGATTCATGGATGAGGATTTCCAAATCCCACTGTTCCACAGCTTTCTGCAGTCTTTTTTTCCAATTAAGTAATATTTAGCTCCTCTATTCTTCCTGCCAAAGCGCATAACCTCACATTTCCCCACGATATATTCCATCTACCAAGTTTCTCCCCATTCACTTAACCTGTCTATAACTCTTTGCAAACTCTTTGTGTCATCATCACCACTTGTCTATGTGTCATCCACTGAACTGGCTATAGGACATTCTCATCCAAGCCATCAATACATATTGTAAATAACTGTGGCTCCAGCACTGGCCCTGTTGGCACACTACTACTTCCTACAGGTTGCCAACCTGAAAATGTAACCCTACTGTCTCTGTCTTCTATTAGTTAGCCAATACTCCTCTATGCTAATAATATACTACTTCCAGTACCTAGCTTATTAAGTAATCTAATGTGTGGTATCTTATCAAATGCCTTCTGAAACTGTTCTAGGCCCAACCATCTTCAAATGCTTCAGAGATTTTATCCTCCTTAATAAGGATAGAAATAGGGATATTCATTGCTGTCACACGTATTCGCTGTCATTTGTGACTCTTCAGTACTGTTCACACATACAAGACATTGATAACATTCAGATTTGAGCTGACATCTCGCACCAATGTCACTTGCAATTTAAATATCAAGCAATCATAATTTTCAAGAAAAAATGTAACCATCTCCCCATGACATTTAATGACTTCACTGTTTTCTCCAAAATCCATGGAAAGGGGAAGAGGTGACCACTGACCAGAAACAAAACTGGACCAGTCACATAAATACTGTGGCTACAGGAGGAGGGCAAAGGCTGGGAATTCAGGGGTAAGTAACTCACCTCCTGACTCCCCCAGGCTTGTTCTACATCTACAAATTACAAGCCAAGAGTACAGTGCAATAACTCTCACCAGCTCCAACAGTACTCAAAAAGCTTTATACAATACAGTCGTGATGCTAACTTGATTGACATCCCATTCACCAAATGAAATGTTTGAAAGCTCTGGGAAAAGGCTACGAGATTTGGAGTTGAAGTCACAGTTAACTTAAGCTTATAGAGGTGTCAGAAAAAGAGACTTTTCTCTGGTACGAGTACTGTACAAGGAGTGCATTTGTCAAGGGTGTTTTTAGGATCTGTTATGAACGTTTTAGGAGTCATGGAATTATATTTCTACAGTGTGTTACAAAATCTTTAAAGGTGTATAATATATAGAACGTTTAGTCAATTCCATTTTATCTTTTTTTCTTCTGCTTAATGAACTTTAGTTTTATTGCTAAAATCAGAAATGCAACATTGTAAACTTAAGTTTTGTGACAGGTCACGTTGTTAAAACCAAGACAAACATGATTTTACAAGCCAGATTTCAGTCTGGCATCTGACTTGTCCAGTAATCGCATCAGCTGGGAACATATTAACTGGCCTCCAACAGGACTTTGCATGCAGCACTCTGAGTGTGTGGGCTATTTTACACAGAATGGCCCAGAACTTGAAAGAACTGGCTGTTTGAATGAGTGTGTGCGGAATATGTCTGTATGTGTGAATGTGTAGAATGGATGTGTAAGAGCATGTATGCACTTAGGGATGGCGTGTTGTAGGGTGAGTACCTTATACATTTGTATTTGTGGGGTTACATGCACATGCACGCGCATGGGGATAGGAATGTGAGTATGGGGTATTGTATGTGGGTGTGGGTGTGTGCGTGTTTGCGCTGTAAGTGCATGGATGTATAGAGTGTGTGGGCATGTCATGTGAGTGTGAGGTATGTTCAGTAAGCATCCAAGTTTCGGTATATATGTCGGCTTGCAGGTGAGCGTGTGCTGGTTCCTGTGTAGAGGGTGGTTGTATCTGCGTGTGGAATGTTCAAGTGTGGAATCAGTGTGGGTGAGGCCTTTGTGTGTCTGGTGGGGATTTGTTATAGGTAGAGAGAGTCTGCATGTGAGAGCAGTGGGTTTGTGTAAATATGGGGGTACATGTATAGGTAGGTATGTGAGTGGGGTGGATGGGGTGGGTGCGCTTATGCAGACTGGGGGTGTGTTTGGGGGGAAAGGGTGTTTGGAGTGAGTGAAAGTATGAGTGAGTGAGTTAATGCGGTGGTGTCGTGCAGGTCTTTGCATATCGGTGGGGGGGTTTTGCATATGTTTACCTTAATCGGAGTAATATGTGTGTCTGTGTAGAGATGTGTGCATGCAGGGGTGAGGGTAGTGTGCCCTTTTCTTTAAATAAAACTAGACTGGCTCCAAGCCAAAAATCTGACATTTGGCTTAATGCAAAGCATGCTCCAAAGTTTCTGCAATCAGAAGGATTTGGTAGTCAGATGTGTTGATCAACTGCTGCCAGTACGACCATTTTTGCTTATTTTCCAGAGAAATGGGAGAGTAGACTAGTTTCAAACGACAGGGATTTTTGGCAGAGAGAAACAGTACTTTCAACATTAAACTCTAATAACTAAGTCAAACTGTTTTGGGGTTGTAATATTTACATAGGCTCGTGGCACTGCCCTAGAAGTTGAATACTGCCTGAATTAACAGCCCAGCAACTTTTAGCAGTAGTGATCCAGAGAAGACAGAAACAATGCCATTTATATGTAATATTTCATTTTCACGTACTCAGAATCCCCTGAACGATTCTAGCCAATTCGGTACTTTTGAAACGTATTCATTCCAATAATTCAGGAAACGTAGCAGTCAATTATGCACAGAAGGCTCCCAAATATTTGTAAACAAACTGTTCAGAGATGCTATTACACATCTCTGCAGTGGGTGGGACTTGAATCTGGTCCTCCTGGCTCAGAGCTAGGGACATTTCCACTGTCCATAAGAGCCTTTACAGAAAGCGCACTCATGCAGCAATGTGGTTTTTTTTGCAATATTGATTGAGGGATAAATATTGTTCACGGTACCAGCAAGAATTTCTCTCCTTTTCGTCAAAATAGTTAATGGAACACAGTTAACATTTCAAGCCAAAAAGATTCATTGATTCATATAGCACAGAAAAAGCCCTTCGGCACGTTGAGTCTGCACTAAAAAACTTCCACTAGAATTCCGCCAATCCCAATTTCCTGCACTTGTCCCATATCCTTGAACGTTATGATATTTGATGTACTGATCCAAATACCTTTTTTATATAAGAAGAGTTTAGCTCTAATTTTAGATTTCCAGTTGGGATAGAAATCGCAGGTGGGCAATAAGTACTGTGTCTAAATAAGGACTAGGAATCGGTACAGGCTTGGTGGGCCAAACTGCTTGTTCCTGTGCTGCATTGTATTGCATTGTATTGTATTTTGAAGAGCAGGGGAAATATCTCTGGTGCCCTGGCCTATATTGATCTTCCACTCACGGGCACACATTAGCTCCCAGATTAACAACACCTTACAACAACTGACATTATTTTTAAAAAATCTGATCATCGTCACAGTACTATTTGTTGGAGCTTGCTGACCACAAATTGGCTGGCATGTTTCTCTTTTTTCTTCAAGGAACACAGGGTGAGAAAACATCAAAGTTACAAAATGAAAAAAACCTAGCAATTGCTTGCTGGCATTTTTCACCTGAAAGAAGAAAGGTTCTTTTGGAATTTGCATTACTATCCAAAGCAAAGAGGTCAGTTGTCATTAAAACTGTCAGGAAAAAGAAAATAAAACGATCGTAGATTTTCACTGATCATCCAACTTCCTTCATCCTCCTGCTAGTCTGAACTCCTCTCTTAGTAGAAACTACAACAATCTATCCCAAATTAAATCTGCTAACTTGCAATATCAAAGTGTCCTCTGTGGCTCAATGAGTAAACTATTGCCAATGAGTCAGAAGTCATTTGTTCAAACTCCTCACCTGAGACATGACCACAAAAATCTAAGCTGACATTCCCAGTGTCCTCAGATCATCTCTGAAATTTCCTCTCAACTTAGTCCTCTTTCTCCCTCAAAGAAACATCAAGGGTATTAAAGGTTAATGAAAATTATACCAGAATGATGTTATAACCAATAGCAAAGAACAGTGTGCTCTTCTTTCTTGGAAACAGGACTACAGGGTGGCCTAATAGAAGTCTTCAAAATTTTAAAAAGTTTATTTAGGGTATACATAGTGAAACTGCGTCAGCATTGGTGTTATATTTTATCCCAGGACAGCTTCTGACTTCACATCATTAAGATCATAGATTTCCACTTCCAGAACATTGCCCAACTTTGCCCCTATTTCAGTTCATCTACTGCTGAAACTGTTATCCCTGTCTACATTACCTCTAGATTCAACTATTCCAGTGCAGTCCTGGCTAGTGTCATATATTCTAACTTCAATAAACCTGAGGTCATCCAGTGTCTTAAGTTGCAGCGAGTCCTATTTCGCTATCACCCCTGCATTCGTTGAGCCACACTGGCTTCTGGTCAAGCAAATTCTTGATTTTAAAACTGTCATCTTTGTTTTCATTCTGTGCAGGGCCTCTTCTGCCCTCTCAGATGGATGGAAAAGATCCCACAGCACCATCTTTTTGTATGGAGGGCCTTTGTTCATCCAGGTATCCTCATTGTGCCATTTTGTCTGGCTGATACACACTAGATCCTCAAAAACTAATTTTATAATGTGGAAAATGGCCAGAAAGCAACACAAACAATTTCTGAAGAAGGGTCCAGACCCGAAACGTCAGCTTTCCTGCTCCTCTGATGCTGCTTGGCCTGCTGTGTTCATCCAGCTCTACACCTTGTCAGCTCAGATTCTCCAGCATCAGCAGTTCCTACTATCTCTCTCACAAACAAGAATCTTTATTGTTTAAGGAATGATTTTGCTTAACTCAAGGGATCTTTCTCATACTTCCCTACAATTGCAATCACATTGATGGCTGTAACCTAAATGAACATTGTCAGGAACTTATATCATGATCTGTGTGCAACAAATGTTTTGATTGGTGATAACAAATACTAGATTGTTCGAACGAAACTATGAAGCAGAAACAGAAAAAAAACAAGATCCAGCATGTCACAAGATAATTTCAGATAAAGAAACCCTTATTATTTATCTCAAATCCAACCATGCTCCAAGTACTAGAATTCTCCCACTCAGCTTTCATGTCCCTACCTCACTTCCTATTATTTAGAGAAGAGCAGGGGAATTCTCTCCATCGCCTTAACTAATATCTATCTCCTAACCAACACAAGAAAAACAGATGCTATCTAGCCAATTTCTTCATTGCTGATGGTGGAACCTTGCTGTGCACAATTTGGGTGCCACATTTTCTACATTACAATGACAATTCTTCAAAATGAATTTCAGGAAAATGGATGGGCACTCAAGGGAAATAAACCCGCAGGAATATAGGGACAAAGCAGGGGATTAAGACTAACTGTTGTTATGGACCAGTCCCAACCTTCCTCAAAATATATTAAGAAGATATTCTCGACCCTAACTTTTTCTTATTAAGTGTAAGGCATTGTATTCCGGAGGCAACTGATTGGTCAAAGTACCAGGCTTGAAACAAAACACACCTTATTTATACATTATAATTAAAATAGAGAGAGAATAAAAATAAAAGAACTGGCTTACTGTAACTCTATCAAAATGCTTAACAAAGTATATACATTAAGTACAACTAATTAACTGTTTCAATAATAACATCCTATAAATACATACTTGGCAAAGGCAAATTCAGTAAAATAGATTGTCTCACACGCAATTCTAGCAGCAGGTACAGAACCCCAGCTTGTAGTTGTAACAGAGAGAGGAATAAGAGTTTTCACATCCAGCTTCCAGACTCAGCAACTGCAGAAAGCTAAAACTAAAAATCCTGGTTGTGTGGGAACTTGACCCCACCCATTCACGCTGCTTCTCTTGTTTCAAACTTACGAAAAAAACCCAAGGCCTCAGAAGCTGTTTACTTTATTCACCTTGGAACATTCTGCTCGGCATCTCTGTCTCAACTTTTCTTCATAAAAAGAAATGGGACAAAATACACCTCTTAAAGCCATAGTATTGTCACATTGTATTGTTCAAAATCACATTAGAAATAGGGGCAGGAATAGGCCATTTTGGCCCTTGAGCCTGCTCCATCTTCCAACTAGATAATGGCTGATCTTAGATTTCATTACCATTCTTCCACACTGTACCGGTACCCCTTGATATCTTTAACATCAAGAAATCTATTGATCACTGTATTGAACACAGTCGAGGGCTGAACCTCTACAGTCCTGCAAATAATTTGAAAGATCCAACATCCTCTGGGTGAAGAAAAGCCTCCTCAGCTCAGCAACCCTCTTGATATTCTAACACTGGGTCCCCTGGTTCTCACATCGCCACCACCAAACTTCATCTTGCATCCTTTCTGCATCAGCCTGTCAAGCCCTTTTTAAGTATTGTGAGAATTTTTTTTTTCCATTCATGGGATGTGGGCATCACTAGCTAGCCAGCATTTTTGCCCATCCTTAGTTGCCCTTGAGGAGATAGCGGTGAGCTGTCTTCTTGAACTGTTGCAGTCCATGTGCTGTAATAGACCCACCCTAATGTGCAGTAAGGGAGAAAATTCCAGGATTTGACCCAGTGACAGTGAAGAAATGACAATATATTTTCAAGTCAGGATAATAAATGGTTTGGTGTGGCTTGCAGGTGGTGGTATTCGCAAGTATATGCTGCCCTTGTTGCTCTAGGTGGTAGTGATTGTGGGTTGGAAAATACTTTGTAAGGAGACTTGGTGAATTTCTACAGTGCATCTTGCAGATAATATATACAGTTGCTACTGAGCAACTATGGTGGAGGGAATAGATGCTTGAGGATATAGTCCTTTGTCTTAGTTGGTATCCAGCTTTTTATGGCTGTTGGAGTCAAGTGAGGAGAACTCCATCACACTCCTGATTTATGCCTTGTAGATGGTGGACAGGCCTTAGGTAGTCAGGAGGTGAGTTACTTGCTGTACCATTTCAAGCGTCTACCCTGTCCTCATTTCATAGTATTTATATGAATAGTCATGTTCCATTTTTGGTCAATGGTATCCTGGGAATAATGAGGGATTCAATGATGGCAACATTATTGAATGTCAAAGGAAGATGGTTAGATTCTTTCTTGTTAAAGATGGTCATTCCCTGACATTTGTGGGATGCAAATGTTACTTGCCACTTATCAGTCCAAATATGCATATTTTCTAGCTTTGCTATATTTAGCCATGGATTACTTCAATATCTGAGGAGTTACAAATGGTGCTGACCATTGTACAATCATCAGTGAACATTCCATTTCTAACCTTATGATGAAGCAGCTGAAGATGATTGAGGTTAGGGCCCTACCTTGAAGAACTTCTGCAAAGAGATCCTGCAGCCGAAACGACTGATCTCCAACAACGACAACTATTTTTCTTGTTATAGGTATGACCCCAACTAGTGCAGAACTTTTCCCTAATTCCCATTGATTCCAGTCTTGCTAGGGCTCCTTGATTCTACACTCAGTCAAGTGTAGCCTTGATGGCAAGGACACTCAACCTCATTTCACCTCCGGAATTCAACTCTTTTGCCACTTGCACCTGAAGGGAGCCTGCAGTGACTTATGAACAAGGACACCCAGGTCACTTTGTACATCAACACTCCCAGTCTCTCACCATTTAAGAAATAATTTTGTTTTTCATTTCTGTTTTTACGACCAGAATAGATAATTTCACATTTTTACACATTATATTTCACCTGCCATGCTTTTTTGCCCACTCACTTAGACTGTCCAAATTCCTACTTTTTTACCCTCTTCCCAATTCACATTGTCAAAGAGTTTTGTGACAACAGTAACACTTAAAATGATATATTTAGTTCTCACATCCAAATCCAGAGAACTGACATGGACTTGCTGGGGCAAACTTCCTCCTTTGTACAGTTGTGATTCCATTGGAAAGAAACAAAAATCTGCCATTTACATTGTACTTTCTCAACTAAACAACATCCCAAAGCATTTTGCAGCCAATGGAATATTATTGAATGTAGTCTTTGTTATAATGTAGGAAACACAGCAACCAGTTTGTGCATAACAAGCTCCTATGGCCACAAACAACAATGTGGTGAATGCCTAGATAATGTGTTTGTCATTTTCTTTATGGGATAAATAATGGCCAGGGCACTCTGCTCTTATTTCAAATATTTTTAATATTTCAAAGATTCAACAGTCATCTTAGGTTTGTTCAATACATTTACATCAGTTACATGACCCTTTGATCTTTTGCTTATAAATTCTGTGTCTGATGCCACCTCTCTCACTAACACCTGAAGAAGGTGCGAGACTCTGAAAGCTTGTGTTTTCAAATAAACCTGTTGGATTATAACCTGGTGTTGTATGATTTTTGACATTCTTTCAAATAGAACCATAACAAAATATATCCATCTGAGAGGGCAGGAAGTGCCTCAGTCTAGCATCTCATCCAAAAGATGCCATTCTGACACTGCACTGCTCCAGAAGGAATGCACAAGAATGCCAGCCTATAATTTGTGGTCAAGTCCTAGAATGGGACATGGAACACGCAACCATCTGATTCAGAGGCTAAAGTGCTTCTCATTGCTTCATAGCTGCTGCTCATTGGGATACACTGTCAGGCACTTCATACATACGTTTCTAAAGCCACTACTTTAGTTCACACAGAGCACCCTATGCTTTGACCTTCATTAATAAAAACAACACTATTAATTCTGGATCGCCTGCACCCGTTTCCCTATATCCCTGATTCAAGCTTGACCTTAACTAACCACGGAACGAGACATATTCTTTTCATTTAGCAAGGTAACATCTTAAAACTGGCTAAACATGTAATAACGTTTTCCTAAATTGAGGACAAAATTTAGAACAGCAAAACATTGCTTACTCCTTTAATTGCGTAACGTGTCAATCATGATCACCCAATACCCAGCTAGGCTTGGTGAGCTGGAAGTTTCCCTTATGAGGCAGTTGTATGTGACAGTTAAAAATAACCTCTTACCTGGTCATATTCCAGTGCTCCTGGGTACAAAGGCCATCCAAGGAATAGTTCAGCAATCACACATCCCAATGACCACATGTCTATGGCTTCACAAAACGGCAAACCCAAAATAATCTCCGGTGCTCTGGGACAAAATAAGAAAAATGTGTTAGATGTGACAGATCAAGAGAGCAAAGAAATGTCATGCTCAGTCACAGCTTGGAACATTTACGCATAATTAGATTGTACAGGAATCAAATAAACAGCTCCTGTGAGATAGAATGAGACTGGCAATCTTGTATTGTCCATTTACACTGGCAATTACTTTTGATGCATTATTTCAGACATAACAGTTGTACACACACTGCTTCTCAAACAGCACACTGCTGGTTCCTGCTTGCTGTTCATCTTGCATATCAAATTTACAATCTGAGTTGAGCTGATGTAGCAGGGAGAGATAGAGCATGTTGATGCCAGGAGATGCTTAAAAGGGCATACGAACAGGAAATCAACCAGCTAGCAAGTGATTAATAGCCTAAAGACCAGCGAGAAGGCCATTTGCTGATCTAGCCTTCCAGAATAGCACTCAGAGGGAAGGAATAATTATCAATATATCTGATTCCTTTCAGCCACTGCCCAACAACAGGACCAACTCAGACCAAATGACTGAGGGGGGGACATGCACTAGGTCTAATGTTTCTGTTAAATGTCAGCCTACAGTTAAAACCTACAGTACAGCATACAATTTTGGTCTCTTTATTTAAGGAGCGGTATACTTTCATTTGGGGCAGTTCAGAGAATGTTTACTACTTCGATTCCTCTGAAGAGTGGGTGATCTCGTGAGGAACAGTTGAGCTAGTTGGAGCTGTACTCAATGGTATTTAAAAGAATGAGAGGGAATCTTATTGAAATATGTAAGACTCTGAGGGGAATTGACAAGCCTACGAGGATGTTTCCTCTTCTGGGGGAATTAAGAATTTGGGGGCATAACTTTGGAACAAGAGGTATCTCACATTTAAGTCTAAAATGAGGAGAAATTTCTTCTCTCTGGGTAGCTTGTTAAGCTTTAAAATTTTGAACCCCACAGCATAGTGGAAGCTGGGCCATTGAATGTACGCAAGACTGAGTTACATAGATTCCTGATCTACAAGGGTTATTTGTGGGGGGGAGGGGAACTGAGTAGAATTGATACCACAACCACATCAGCAATAATCATAAAAAGGTGGAGCAGACACAGTCTACTCCTGTACCTGTTTATTATTTTCTAATAACAAAAATTTTATAGGACGAAAGAGAGCTGAAATGAGAATTCTCAAATGAGAGGTTGTGGAGACTGAAACCATGACTACTGTGAGTTGGCCAAACGGAGGTGACAGGCACATACTGAGGCAGGAAAATATTGACGTGCGATGGAGGTGGGACCTGTGGTAATGTCGAGTGTGGTAGTGTCTGGACTGACAGGGAGTGTCTCTGTTGCACTGCACTGTCCCAGTGATGTGGTCTGAGTTGGTCTCATTTCTTTTTGATTATGCCTCCATGAAGAGCCTTAGGATGTTACTCTATGTAAAAGTCTTTGGAAAAATGGTGAATTTTACTGGGTTGTTACACAGCATCCTATTTTCAGAAGGCACATGGAATCATCAAAAGGCAATGCTGCAACAGTCTGTATGAGACTCAACGTGAACTGTATTTTTTTATTTTCCTGGATTTGCGTGTAGAACACCAACTCAGGCTGAGGCTGGCAAAACAAATTTGCTGGACTGCATTTGGAGCTGCATTGTGCTGTTGCAAAACAGGCCACTCAATCAAATGCACAGAGACACATTTTGTATTAGTGTCTCGCTGGGTTGCCTGTTTTGTGCCAGTTGGATCTGTTTGTCCAAGGCATAGGAACTGCATAATTGTAAATGCGAGGTGGGCATCCTCAAAACAAATGCTCTTACTATAAGAGTTGCAATCGTAGTCAGCTCCAAACCAGCCATTCCTTTTCTAAGCGTGCTAAAACTAGCCTTGCCATTTATGGTTTGTCTATTGGACTCAAGTGTGTGGAGTACAGCTGCATTCATGAACTTGAAATCCATTCCTTTATGTTAGTCATCACACTGCAAGTGTGTCACTTCATGTGGACACGTTACAAAGATTTTCTTTACTACTGGTGTTTGAATCACCTCACTATATGTGGCCATGCCTTCAGCTCTGGAATAATGTTCCTAAGCGTCCCCAAATTTAAGATGGGTCTTAAGCTCTTAAGTCATTGACCAAACGTATTGTGTGAACCACCTATCCTAATATCTCCTTAGTTGGCTTTGTGTTCATAACTTTAGTCCAATACATTGAGACACTTTGCTCCCTTTAAGATGTTTTATAAAAGCAAGTTGTTATTGTCGATATTGATACTCCACAGAAATGACAAGGGAAATCAACCAGATCTTAAAATATGAGGTAGGGAGACGGTCTCCTGCTTAAGGAGTACTCCAACTTAACACTCCTAAATAAGCCTGAATTCTCCAGGTCGTCTAAAAGAATATGAAACATCTTGTACCGTAAATGAAAGAATCACCACAATGAATCAAACATTGTGATAACAGGATTGAAATGTTCTTATAATTTTTATTAATCTGAATGCGCCATTAAAAATCTCACGAAATTCAATCCCCTCAGCTTCTTCCACATGTCATACCAACTAAACATCAACAATGTCATACCAACTAAACATCACACAATTGAGTCCTTTTAACACAACAATGTAATCAGCAAAGTATTCTCTCTCCACTCCACATGCCCCTATTCCCACCCTCAAGCTCATTTCACACAAAACCTTCCATTTGATTCTGTTCTCTAATATACTAAAATTCCTGGACAGTCTCCAACGCTCCAACCAATGAACACATCAATACTTGGTGCACATTAATCTAACATCAGAGTTGAGTCAAAACTAAGGTAAATAATTATGGTAGATGAATGATGCCATAACAGGATGTCTAACTCCCATGTGCTAAGGAGTCTCCTTACAAGCTGTCACAACACTTTGTTTCTATCTTGCATCAGAGCCCTCCCAGTCTCGATGTCCTGAGCAAGCAGCCAAGACCAACAAGCAAGTTCAATCCCTTCAGACAGATCACACATCTGACAGCCCATAATATTCAGCTAGTGCTGGAATCAGTTAATGGATGATGGCACTGGGAATCAGAGAAGCAAGAAAGCTGAAACTTTCACTAGCTTTTCTCCACACATTTATCCACTTCAACAGGAGTGCCTGATCACACGCAGAATTTAGGCACTTTACACATTTCTATGAGAGTAAACTCTAACTTTAGCTTTCCCATTGCATGATCTCAATAGAGTAGTCTTTGCAGGTTGCTATTAGCGAATGCAAGAACACATATCAGCGGCTCTATTTCCTCTTTGAAAATGTCCTTTTCCATTATCAAATATCTCAACGGCATGGGAGAGAACATTGAAATTTCAACAATCTGCAATATGTGAGATACTGAGTCAATTTCTTTTGATTAGGATCAACAGAATACACACAATCTTGTTCACAAGTTAAATATGGCTAAGGAAAGTTGTTAGTCTGTCCAGGAAACATCCCCCTCTCCCACTGCAGCATTTCATTCCTTCTTCACTGATTCCTTGGGCCTTTCCTCTGCTACCCTACCTGAGAATTAATGCAGAATGTTGATCATGCATGATGAAGAATAACTTCCGAATAATAGATCCAAGCTTTACTCTGTGAGTCCTTTTGTCCAAATAATACTGTTTTATTTGGATCAATATTCCTGATTAATTTTCTCATACTGTTTATTCAATTACAGTTGTGTTGAAGTATCAGCCATCTCCAATGGCAGATTAGCAAATCCAATTGAAAGATGCCCTTGATAAGCCCACATTATCAGGCTTTTGAATGGACCTCTCAAAATGTTAATGTTGATCACTTTCTCTACACATTCTCTGCGGCTGTAATACTGTATTCAGCACTCTGTTCTACTACCCGATTCACTTTGTATGGTACGGTCTGCCTGTACAGCACACAAACAAAACTTTTTACTGTATCCCAGTACATGACAATAATAATAAATCAAATCAAATACAGATTGTTGCACCAGTAACGCCAGATTAGCCAAACTTGTCTAAGCTCGTCATATGACTGCTTCAACCAATCAGAATGGAGTTAGACCACAAAAAAGTACTAAATCACAGGTAAGCCATCATTTGACATTGAAGTCTTCCTGTGAAAAGGCATGCAAAGCCTTTAAGTATGGCTTGACCTGGGACAAAAGTAACAGTGTTACTTAGAGAGAAGGTGAGAGCAATAGAGTAAGTGGAAAATTAGCATGAAGCCAAACCGGACATTGCACCATTGAGTTTATCCACTATTCTGAATGACGAGGCAAACATTTTGGAAGACTTTGAAAAGCAGACACTCTCTCCAGCAAGGAAGAGGTTGGGACCGGTTGCCTCATCCACCATTGATAAAACTGTTACCACTGCTCAGCGAGTACACCCCAACTGTCCTACAGACCAGATTCATGGAAGCCACAACTGCTGAAGGGGAATGCCAACCAACACAATGGTGAGGCTCTTTCTGCTTGCCAGTGTGTGGACAGCATGGAAATTCCAGCTAAAACAACCATGGAAACTTTTGCAGAAGTGGATAACATGCAAAGCTGCACAGCAGAACTGACAGATGATGTAACTGTAGATGCAGTACATTCTTTCACTGAATATGAAAGCACATTGTTCACCTGTTTCCCTAGCTGAAGCTGCAAATGCTGTAGAAATGCTTTAGGATTTTGTAGTGCAGCACAAAAACATGTTTGACTGCACTGATGTTATTAAACTGTACCATGCTCATCCAAAGACAGTACATTAAGAAGAAACAGATTACTGATTCTTTTTCCTCTCTGGAGCTAACTCACCAAACATGTTTCAATGTTTTTTAGAAGGCCAAGCCTTTGTACTGCATGAACAAACTGAATCAAAACGTTTTCCATACATTTAAAAACCGAAATAACTGTGGAAGCTGTAAATCAGGAATAAAAACAGAAGTTGCTGGAAAAGCTCAGTAGGTCTGGCAGCAGAACTGAGAAAGGGTCACCAGACCCGAAACATTAACTCTGATTTTTCTTCATAGATGCTGCCAGACCTGCTGAGCTTTTCCAGCCACTTCAGTTTCTTTTCCATACATTTACTGTTTTACTGTTTTCAGCTTAGCTCACAGGGGAGACTCTGAGGCACATTCTGCGGATTTCATTCCCACTAATAGGAATTGAACACAAAAAGCTAGGCTGGCGCTCAATTTCAGTACTCAGGAAATCCCGCATTGTTGGGGTTACTCTCCTTCAGATGAGGTTGTGGGATTTTTGGTGGAATGACAGATAGTCAGAAATTTCATGCCATTCTAATAAACCTACATTCAAAGTTTCAATGTGAGCAGTCTTGTATGGAAAAAAAGTTCACTTAGCTTACAATTCTGAGACAAAATCTGTGCTTGTACTGAATATTTTTAAGTAATTTCGCTAATGAGACTTCACAATCACCATTAACTAGGTAGCCAGAAGCAATGTTAACTGTAGTGTGCGGGTTACTTAAGGCCTATATTCACCAAACAAGAGGACGAGTATTGAAAGAGGTTTCAAGTTACCAAATGGCTTGGGAGAATTACAAAGACAATATAGTGTCACAAAACCAATATGTGCAGGTGCTAATGAAAGAACAGGATTACTGTACCACCAAACCTGTCAGAAAGATGATAACATATGTCAAATCCAGGAATACCCTAAAGGCTGGAAACAGGGCGAAGCGGACTGAGACTGATTTTGATGTAGTTAATACCCGCGGTGTGATAAAAAAGGCTGAGTGCCTTATAGAATTACATGGGACTTTACAGCCAGAAACAATTATAGGCCTGAAGCGTTAGCTCTGACCCACACCTACACCCAAAACATGCACGCTGAACTTTTGTTCTTGTTCCAAAACAGTTTTGCTTTTGTATTAGGCATTGATATTCCATATGTTTAAATAAGCCTTTGTCTTCCTTACTTCATGTAACATTATTGATATATCAGCAATTTTTTTCTCTCTCATGCTTGTCAATATTCCCTTAAATATAGATTGTGCTATTCACTTCAACTGCTCCACATGATAATGGTAACTGGTTCCACATTCTCACCATTTGGAGCAAAGAAATTTCAGTTGAATTCCTTACTGGAGTTTTCTGTTATTGGCCTTATATCTGTGGTTCCTAGTTCAGGACACCCCCACAAGTGTAAACATCTTCTTTATGTCCTTCCTGTTGAATCTCTCCATAACTCTAACTTCCTGTCATGTCACTTCACAGTCAAAAAGCAATCGCATTTTGTGAGGTGAGAGTGACTGCCCTTGACACTAAGACGCCAAATGTGGCATCATGGAGCCCCAGCAAAATTGAAGACAATGGGAATCAGGAGGAAAACTCTCCATTTGCACAAATAAAGTTGGTTGTGGTTGTTGGAGGTCAATTATTGCTGCATGAGTTCTTCAGGATAATGTACTAGGCTCAACAATCTTTCATTGCTGCATCAATTACTGTCACTCCATTATAAGGACATAAGTGAGGATGTTCAGTGGAAAGTGTTAAGGAGCATTCACTTTCCTCAGGTACAGGAATAACATGTGACCATCTGCAGCAAAGCCTAGAGAACACTCAAGCTTGGGCTGCTAAGGGACAAGTAATATTCACTGCTCAGCATCCTATCTTCCACAGGAAATTCAACAGTAAACATTTCTTGATAAACATAACTTGTTAGAAAAAGCTTTCATCTGAAGAACCTTCCTGAAATATCTGAAGTTGGCTCTTTGCTGCAAATGCCCATTCGTGTGATATTTCTGACTGTCAATGTAATTTTTCATTTTACTAGGCAGATATAGGAATATCTTTTGATCCCCATATCCTTTGATCCCTTTAGCCCCAAGTACTATATCCAACTTACTCTTGAAATCATTCAATGCTCTAGCCTCGATTGCCTTATGTGGTAGTGAATTCCACAGGCTCACGACTCTTTTTGGGGAAGACGTTTTGCTTCATTTCAGTCCGATATGGTTTACTTACATCCTTAGACTGTGATTCTGATTCTGGATTCCCCTGCTATGAAGAACACCCTTCCTATGTCTACCCTTTTATAGGTTTCTGTGAGATTCCTCCATTCTCCTGAACTCCAGCGAATATAATCCTTTTCAACCTTTCCTCACATATCAATCTCGCTGTCCAGGAATCAGTTTGGTAAACCTTCACTGCACTCTCTTTATAGGAAGAACACCCTTCCACAGATAAGGAAATCAAAAAAGCAGCAGACATTTTGGAATCAGCAAAATCAAATTGCAAAATTACTTTCCTGACTGCACAAATGCTTTTGACAAACTCGCTAAGGAGGTAAAGGGGGCATTAATTAGCTGTGTGCAGGCACCCTGTTCCTACCAGAAATTTGAAAATTCGAAACTTTCCCAGAAATGTCAGGTCTCTCTGCTAACCTTCAGGGCTGCGAGTTTCAAACTACATTCACAATAGGTAAGGACCCCGTGACTCTTCTACAGCCTGTTTATGCAAATAATTGTACTTGCTGAAAATTCTCTCAGTCTTGTCCCAAAAACGCCACTAAAAATAATTTGTGGATGAGAGATAGGAGGGGATTGCTGTCAACTGAAAATTTCAAATCTGAGATTGATAATTTTTTATTAGGTAAGGGTATGAAAGGTCATGAAACCAAGGCGGGTAGTTGAAGGAAACCTACAGATCAGTCTTGATCTAATTGATTAGCAGCACAAGCAAGGTGAGCTGAAATGATCGGTGTGCTGTAAGATTCTCTGATTTGTGATATGTCAGTAGTCATGGAGGCAGAGGAGATAATACTGCTATGTCGCATTCATGCTGCAGGGTGACTGGTTCCCCTGGCTGGGTTGGTGTAATGCAGAATAACTCAGAACCAAATTAAGCATCACACATAAACCCTAAAGACAAGTAAATTCTCCATCTGTTCGTTTCATTCTACTTGAACAGTATTTTAAAACAAAACTCAGAGGAATTAGGTCACTAATGTACAGATGAAAAGAAAGAAACAAGTTAACAATCTATATTCTGGTGTGTATGATCATAAACATATGGCTTGTATACAATGTGCACAATGGGTGCATGCACATATGCATGTGGTGTGTTTATGTATGTATTTTGTGTACATGCAATGTGCACACATTCTTGTGTATGTGTTTTTGTTAAAATGTATTTGGGTGTGTGTGTGTGCACAGCATACAATGCCTAAGACATTGAACCAACCCAAAAAATATCTAAATTATTTCTCCAATTCCTTTGCCAACTTTACACTGAGGCAATTTTTTAAAATAGTAAATACACCCAGGCCACCTCCTAGTAGTGCCTGGCCAACAAGGCCAGAAATTTGACAACTAGGTTCTTTATTGCTGTCCTCTCCTCTAGAAATTTTATTAAAATGTCGCGGCTTCACTATGTATCCAGACATTCTCTTATTTTAAATACCACAAATATCAAAAGACAAAGTACATGCCATCCCTTCCTGTTGCTCAATTCTTCAATCGTGTCCCTATCTTTGTACAGCCATGGTCATCTTGATAAGGTAAGGACGAAGCATGAGAGTCACTGTGCTTAGACACTGAATCAATGACTTCCATTTTGAAATACCATGAATAAAGTCAATCTCCAGCTACTCATTTGCTGCTGGCAAAAATAAGTAAACATCTGGCATGTCTCCCGCACTTTGTAAGATCTGGTTGGAGTGCCAACCCACATCCCATACAGGTCCTACCCAATTCCCACATGACTCTCAAAATCTTGGCAAATGAAGCAAACTATTCAAGCATTGACACAATCATCCAGTACAGTAGCACAAAATAACATTACTGCAAGTACCCATGTCCGTTCACTGTAAAAATCATAAAGTACCACAAACTACACTGTAGATGGGTCAAATGGATAGAATCAAAGGCGATAAATTTCATTTTTAAAAATACATTTCAAATAAAAATACCCTTGGCCTAAACCAAGCCTTAGCAACTTCCTTGTCAGTTTTTATTCAGTGATCTCAGAAAAGTTTCAAAAAGCTGCTATAAACGGATGGCATATCCTGGACCGGAGACAGTCAGTAAAGAGAGGTCACTTTCTCAGTCAAAGCAAAGGGACAGCGACAATGAATCGCACACAGAATGTCATAAAATATTGTCACTGAACGGAATGGACGTTAGTCTGTTCCGACGATGCAGCTATTTCTGGCCAGCTTTAAACGACAATAAAAATACCGCACTGACACAAAGGACATGCCTGCACACAATAAGTGCGCATTCACACATAATATGCAAATACAACATAAATGAGCATGCGGATACAATGCAGAGTCATACACATAAACAGAACACACACAATTGCACATGCACTTCAGAACTTTTATAGTGTGATGAGTACCTGCAGAATCACTGATAACTCAAAGCAAGTTTGCCTGATTCATTAATAGGAAGACTCAGCAAAAAAGCAGGCTCATCCTTTCAGCTGGTAATTGTTAATGAGTTTCCTTGCACACCTACTGTAGAAAATATATAATTCATCCAAACCAATGTTCATCTCTAAAACAAATAGCTACAATAGCTCAAAGTATTTACACCATTATAACAGGAAGTTTGCAAAGACTAAAAGGTAAAGTCACCACAGTCCTACTGGACTATAGGGCCACTCTCTCATTAGAGAGAGAGAACTGGTGGTGGTTTAAACTGAGGGTCACCACACCTCAGGCAAGGGGTGAGGTTGAGAAGGACGGTCCTTCATGCTAATGTAAAGACTACCACAGCACTTATTAACATGTCTGCCAGACTATTGTTGAGTTCACAACAAACTTTCATCACTATGTACTCATATGTTGCAGAGTGGGGAAGAAGTTATGGCAGGAATTTGCAGCTCACCATTGGTGCTGAGGCCCTAAGGCCCTAATTCATTCCCTAAAGCTCTATACCTCTGTCTTCCAGTTTAAGAAATTCCTCAAAACCCACCTTCTATGTCAGGATTTCACTGTCTGCCCTAATATTTCCTTCTGTGGCTCAGTGTTCAATTTTGTCTGATTTTGACCCGTGAAGAGCCTTGAAACTGTGGACTGTGTTAATGTGCTATATATTTCAAGCTGTTAGTGTACAGGCAAATTAATTCTTGGCTTCATGCCCTTTTAAGAGCATAGTTGTGCCTTGGCATTGTACAAGCAGAAAATTGCTGATTTATGGAATTGGACTTTGGACTGCTTAGAGACATAGCACACATTGGTAAACATTTTGGTCTCTCCAATTTCAGAACAAAAGCCTGAAACTCAGCTATGATTTCTGAACCTTATCTGCAAGCACAATTGCCTTACTACTGCCACCAACAGGAGATGGGTCTTGGTGAGCAAGCTCTTGACTTCATCTAACACACTACAGTAAGTGTTAAACATCCCAGGTTCAACCCACTATTGTTGTCAATTATCTCTTAAAAAGTTTGGAGACAGTAAGGCTGTTTAGTGATATTGATGGAACTGGAAACACTCTTCAATTTCACAACAATATCCATTTATCCACAGTATACAAAAATCAGCAGTTTTGTTTCCAGCCCATTACTGCTTAAGTTACAGAGATGATCAACTTAGTAGAATGTACACTCATGACTATTCACTTGTTCACAGAACGGGCTAAAACCAGCAGATTGAGCCTGCCACTTAAAATATTCTGATGTTGGTAAGGAAACCTTGCTCGAAATTTAAGAATTGTTTCACATTCAGGGTGGCTCTGACTGAATGGGAGCACTTCTGCCATCAGAATAGGATGTGGGCATTTCATTGCATCACAAAACAAAATCTTCCAAGTCTACAATTATTCAGGAAAACTTCAAAAATACAGTCTGAGAAGTCCCACACACTTTTCACACCGATGCGCTGTCTGCGCTTTAATCAGACAGGATGCCAAATCATGTTCCACTCTGCAATCAATGCAATGCCTCAGTAACCTAGATGTCAATTTTTCATAATACAAGGAATGTTAAGAAAACTGCCATCCTTGTTCTAGTGAAGGGTGGGAAGCATTCCAGTGACTCTTTCAAAGAGTCCACTGGTTGACTAGTTACAAGGTATGCAGCTTGTTTGAGATTTACATGGGCGAGCGCCAAGCAAGCCACAGTGGAGATTGAGTGTGACAGTTGAGAGGGGATTGGGAAAGGGATTTCACCATCTACTGTTTTAAGAAGCAGAAACCAGCAGATATAGGATACCAAAGCAAAACAGATGGGAAGTAGAAATGAGGAACCCTAAACCTGCTCTCACTGCAGAATAGTGCATTGCAGCTGTGAATTAAAATTCACTCTTGATGAAATTCGTTTCAAACGTAATGTGTTAGCTGCTCCCTGGAAGCCAGCTTCCCAAGGTAAGGGTCATAGAGATTAAGGAGTCAAGAGTAGAACATCCCATGCCTATTTTGCCATTCAATTAAATTACAGATGAATTAAATCTTGAACAATCTTTTACAATTTTTCATGCAATGAAAGTATCAACAGCAAAGCCATTTTTTATTATGTATTCCTAATTGATTGCCCTCGAGAAGGTGCTGGTGAGTAGTGTTCTTGAACCACTGTAATCCAAGTGGTGCAGCTACACTCATAAAATAGTTGAAGCAGGAGTGCTGGGATTTTGACCTAAGGACATTGAAGGAACAGCAATATAGGATTGGATATTACATGCCACCATATTGCTGTCACTGAGTGACACCGATAGAGGGAGTGACTGTTAAGAGGGTGGATAGGATGCCAATCAAGTGCTTTGCCTCATACTTGACTGTGTCAAAATTCATCCAACCACATGTTCAAGAGCCATACCCAAGAAAAATCTATCAAATTTAATTTATGAACTATCAATTGACCCCCATTCTCCTGCTTCAACAGCTTTTGAGGAAGCAATTCCAGATTTTCAGTTTTAATAGCTGGACCATCACTGTATGTCTGTCCAAAGCAGTGGATTCTTTCTTTTCCAGCAAGAGAGTCTGTTTGAC
Source organism: Rhincodon typus (assembly GCF_021869965.1). Classification (NCBI taxonomy): domain Eukaryota; kingdom Metazoa; phylum Chordata; class Chondrichthyes; order Orectolobiformes; family Rhincodontidae; genus Rhincodon; species Rhincodon typus. The sequence goes on from NC_063348.1 coordinate 38,836,865, forward strand.
TAGAGTTTCAAACCACTGGGGCATAACTGGATGGATGGGCATTACTAGTGGAGCAGGTTCAAAAGATTGAATGGCCTACTGGCATCTACCTGGCAATGTGGAAAATTGCCCAGGTTCGTCCTGTACACAGAAAAGCAGGACAAATTCAACCCAGCCAATTAACTCCCTGTCAGTCTACTCTTGATCATCAGTAAATGATCGAAAGTGTCATCAACAGTGCTTTCAAGTAGCACCTGCTCAGTATCGTCCAGTTTGGGTCCTGCCAGGCCACTCAGATCCTGACCTCATTACAGCCTTGGTTCAAACACAAACAAAAGAGCTGAATTCCAAAGGGTGAGGTGAGAATGACAGCCTTGTTATCAAGGCCACGTTTGATCAAATATGGAATCAAGGAGCCCAAGTAAAACTGAAGTCAGTAGGTATCGGGAAGTAAACACTCTGCTGGTTAGAGTCATACCTGGCACATAGGAAGATGGTTGTTGTTGTTGGAGGTCAATCACCTCAGGTGCAGGATATCTCTGCAGGAGTTCCTCATGGTAGTATCCTAGGCCCAACCATCTTCAGCTGCTTCATCAATAACCTTCCCTCCATCATAAGGTCAGAAGTGCGAATGTTTGCCAATGATTGCACATTGATTGCAATATTCAGCACCACTTGCAACTCTTCAGATAGTGAAGCAGTCCATATTTAAATGCAACAAGATCTGGATAATCAGGCTTCAGCTGACAAGTGGCAAATAATATTTGCACCACACAAATGCTAGGCAATGACCATCTCCAATAAGAGACAATCTACTTTTCGTCCCTTAACAGTCAGTCGTGTTACAACATCCTGGGGATTACCAATTGACCAGAAACTAAACAGGCTCGCCACATAAACACAGTGGCTCCAAGAGCAGGTCAGAGACTAGAAATACTGCGGTAACACATTTCCTGACTCCAAAAGCCTGTCCACAATCCACAACTCACAAATCAGGAGTGTGATGGATTAACCTGCCTCCCCCCACAACTTGCCTGGATGAGAGCAGCTCCAACAACACTCAAAAAGCTTCGCGTCATTCAGGACAAAGCAGCCCGTTTGATTGGCATCAGAAACACCACCACCTGCAAGTTCCCCTCCAAGTTACTCACCACCTTGACTTGGAAATATATCATCATTTCCTCACTTGTGCTGGGTCAAAATCCTGGAATTCCCTCCCTAAGGGCACTGTGGGTCTACCCAGAGCACATGGACTGCAGTGGTTCAAGATGGGAGCTCACCACCACCTTCTAACGGCAACCACAGACAGTAATACATACTGCATGCAGAATGACCTCAAAATCCCCATGTCCAGCATACTGACAGGCACCTTGACTAGTACTACTACCTCCATAACCAGTATCAGCTCCAAAACCAATACTACTGACACAATGACCAGTGATACTTGTGATAGGACCAGTTCCTCCCAAATCCCATCGTACAACATCTTTTATTGGTCACATACACTGGTTTTCCATTCTGAGTTTGGCGTCCTGTCAATATTTATCACTCGGTCGATATCACAACAACAGATTATCATTAGCACAATGCTGTTTTTCAGAGTTTATTATGTGCACGGTCAGTGAAGCAGGGTCACTGGACCTGCAACATTAACTCTGATATCTCTCCACAAATGCTGCCAGACCTGCTGAGATTTCCCTGGAATTTCGATTTTTGTTTCTGATTTCTAACATCTGCGGTTCTTCGGTTCATTTGTACGGTGTGCAATTTAGTTACCATAAAGACTACCAGTGTTTTTATATTTTAGTTTTTGACTGCAAACTAAAATGGAAATTGACCGTTTTAAAACCAAGGACTGGGGAAGGAATTAGTGCACTTTTGAAAACAAGTAACTGTCATTGTGAGTTACCAATTGTCGTTTTGCAAGCAATATGGGGAGGTAAGATAAGTCACATTCTAACTAGTGACTATGAAACTAAACAATCAATGTGTACATCCCCTTTGTCTTCGGTAAAGAGGTGAAAATCAGAAATGAAGGACTTTGGAGAACAGGAGGTCGTGGAAGGATAAAGGAACAGTTCATCTGAGCCAGTCAACTGGAGCTACTGAACTGATTTTCCAGTATTTTGCCTTCACCCAAACCAATGGCTCCAACAACCACTTTTTTTTTGCCTGCCTGTGTACGTGTGTGCGCATTTGTTAGGTTTTTAAAAGGGGTTGAAGTTTATTAAATAGAATTATATGTTGTTAGATCATAGTTACTTGCCTGTGGATAAAATTTTACCTATTTGTAATAAATAGTGGCTCTTTCTAAGTACAGAAACCTGGACAGTGTTTTCTATTAATCGGAGACCAATAGACAGTAAATTGGGGATTCTGCATACCTTGAATAAATTTTTAACTTTTGTGATGTTTGTCGGATTCGTGACAACACTTCAAAATTATTGCACTGACCGTAAGCATTTGAAGATGGCCACTGGTTGGGAAAAGTGCTGTATAAACTGGTCATTTATTTTTCAGGCAATGATTGCTGACATCCACAACTACAGACAACTGTACATGCGTGCCAATCTGGAAAGGTGCATAAGCAGATCCGCTACGCCATCACGTAAAAATTCAAAGACATCATATGCAAAGGTTGTACTGCGCATTCTCAGGGAAGAAGTATGATATGAAAACAGGGTTCAGCAGGTAGTTTGGGGTATATTTACCAACCAATTTACAAATTTATAAGTGAGTAAACACTCCTGATTCAAAACAAGTTATGCTCAGTTCTCTATAATAGATTAAAAACAATTTTTGCTCTACACCTCATGTAGATTGTCTGTACATTTTACTTCTTGTAACACCCTTCATTCAAATTATTGGACAATAGATGTCTTATTTATAAAATATCACCAGCAAATCCCCATATTAATTACCCACATAATTCTAATTACTCCAAAATTTCAAATGATTGAAAATTAACTATCTTCATTTGCTAGAGACGCAAGTGTTATGTTAACGATTTCCTCCTTATTAATTTCTCCTCTTTTCCATTTGCACGATTCTTGCTGAAGCCAATGCAGCATTGCCCAGGCAATTCTTTTCATCGTCACCTTTTTAGTGACCACTGGCTGTAGTCTGGCTCTCACAAGCTTCAGTTCCAAGATTAGCACAGTAAACGACCCATGTCTTAACCCAAACCTTGGAGTCAAAGTCATTACAGCCCATTAAGTCCTTGCCCTTTCAACAATTTTCATTTTGTTTTACTGAATGGGTAAATTCTATGTAAGTTTTGTGTGATGAAATACATTATAAACTCTACAGTTCCATTTGGCAGTGCAATATAGTATTACAAGCAAGCAGGAAATCTACCACCACCAACTTCTTTAAACATTTTATCCAGTTTCAGCTACTGAATAAGTTTCTGAACATTTAATTTCACTATATTCACATGAACATTTGATCTGCAGAGTTTATGATGCATCTTGACACAGTTACATAAAAAGTACAGCACAACAAATTGCCATTTGACCAGAACATCTATGCTCCTGACAAATCTCTTCCCATCGTTAAATGTTGAGAAATTCCAGATTAAAAATTTCAATTAGAATAAAAAGTTGATCATTTAGTTCTGAGATAAGAAGATACCTTGTTTTCACTCCAAGGATTGTGGATGCTCCATTATTGATTATATTTAAGGCTTTGATGAAAAAGTTTTGATCTTTTACAGAATCGATGGGTATGGGAAAAGGGCAGAAAGGTGGACTTGAAACCAAAGTTCAGCCATGATTGCGTTAAATGGTGGAGCATGCTTGAGGAACAATATGATCTATTGCCACTCCAATTTCTTTTGGCTATATTTTGGCTAATATTACTATAGAGGTTTTAGTTTGAAATTTGCTTCATGCTGTACATCATTTCCTTTAGTTCATGGGTATGGTTTTGCCTCACATTGCTGCCACAATCAATATGGTTGACTCATGCTTGTGACACATTTCCAAGCTGAGGTACCTTTCAGGGTAATTCCACATCTGTCCTCTCTAGCAATAAGTACAGGATAATGTGCCTACTGTATACTCAATGAAGCATTAAAAGGTTAAAACAACATCAAGGAGGGAAAGCACACAGAATTACTACATTTCTGTTTACTTGGAAGATGCAGTCATGTGAGGAAATTCTTTTTGCTGTGTGTATTGTGTCTTGTTGAAGTCAGTGTTTGTTTCAATAGTTGGAAGGCAGGGCATTTTTAAAAACTGTGGTTTCCCCAGGTCAATAAACAGCTTGCAATCCTTCCAGAAAATCACAATTTGGGTGGAATCTAGAAAGACAGCCAGTAATGTGTAAGACTTGATGAAGCAGAAATTCCCCTTTGCTCCCCCTTGTCCATTATTAATGTATCACTGTTCTTTCTAAAGCTGAAACACTACATGCAAGGGATACTCACTTACACTGTGTAACAGACTTCTTAGTGGGCAAAGACAAACATATCTAATGATGCTGTTACATGAATGCCTGCAAGGTTTTTACAACAGAATTACATATACAATTAACATTCCACACTATGTAACAAGTGGAATAGCAAACTACTGAAGAACTAACAAATAAATGGAAGAGAGAGGAAGAATAACAACTTAGATTTATGTGGCATTCTTTAACTTAACAAAACATCCCAACTGGAAAGTTATGAAGCAAAATTGGGCACCAAGAAACAGAAGAGAGAGAGAGAATAAACAAACAAAAGAGAACAAAGGAAGGAAAGAAAAGGATTTGCTAATAAAATGCGTTTACCAACCTCAGAAGATTCCAAAATGTGCTCCCACATGTTTAAGTTGTACTCAGACTGTAGTAATGTCAGAAACACAGCAATCAATTTATGCACAGCACTTTTCCACTAACAGCAACGAGACAAGATAATAAAAGCAGAAATTGTCGCAAAACCTTCTAAGGGCCATTTGACCTGAAATGTTGACTCTGATTCTCTCCACAGATGCTGCTAGATCTGTTTAGTATTTCCTGCAAGTTCTGTTTTTGTTTCTGATTTACAGCATCCACAGCTCTTTTGGTTTTTATGAGACAAGATAAGCTGTTTTGACCTATGTTTGTTGAAGGTAAGATTTTGGCCAGGATTTCAAGGTAACTCCCCTATTCGCCTTCAAAATCTTATCATTGGATTTTTATAACAAGCAGGCCTTGTTACAAGAACATATCAGGCCCTCATCTGGAAGAAAACTGCAAGCTTTTTCTATTTTTTTCATTCAAATTATTCAACATTTTGCTGTTACTTAACTCAAATAATAGAAGAGTTTAATTTTTTTAGTGCCAAAACTAATTGTACAATAAGAAGTAGACTGTGTAGTTAATGTCTTTAATTAAACACATAACTGTGGCCAGCTGTCAGTGTACTGCTGCAGTTGCACAAGACATATTTCAACACTTAAAACTGCCAGCTGCCTGCAGTGAAGTATTTTTCAGATAGAGAGATTACAACTGTAGTAACACCTGAACAGCAAGCTAGATCTGGCAAGCTAACCCGAGGCCTATTTGTCCACGTGCCCCTGTCGCTGTCTAACAGTTTATCTGAGCAGAGAGAGTGTCAACTCAAACAGGTTACAGTCAGAGACTGGAAACCAAACATCAATAATAACTTTCTACTACTCACACCACAAAGTAGCTCAGTGGGAAGCACTCTCACCTCTGAGTCAGAAGGATGTGGATTGAATTTCAGCTTCAGAGACATAGAATTTCACCATGAGAAATGCGCTCAGTGCTACAGTGAGTGAACATTGCATTTTTGAAGATGCTGGCCTTTCAATCAGATGTTAATGCTCGGTCGCTTCTACCATCTCACGTACCATCAGTCACCATCAAAGAAGATAATGGAACTTTAGCATGAGGGAATCATTGGAGGGACAGCTGACCAGACTATGAATGAGCAAATTACTGCAGATGCTGGAGTCTGTACTGAAAACAAAAAAATGCTGGAAATCACAGCAGGTTAGGCAGCATCCATGGAGAGACAGCAAGCTAATGTTTCGAGTCGAGATGACTCTTCGTCAGAGCTTCATCAGGGCTACTGAGAAGACAGTACAACGAGCTTGAGCAAGCGTGTACTCACCAAGCATAAAAAAGTCAACAATAGTGGCCTGGATGAGTTATATCCCAGGCTGCTGAGGGAGGAGATAACAGGGGCCATGAATCTACTTCTGGCCACAGGGGTGTTGCCAGAAGACTAGAGGACAGCTAATTTGATGTGACTTGATTTATTATTGTCACATGTACCTAATTACCACAAAAAGTTTTGTTTTACGTGTAGTACAGGCAAATTATAACACACAAAAGACCACAAGGTGATGGAACAGAACAAGGAATATAAAGTTACAGCTGCAAAGAAGGTCCACAAAAAGAAAGACATTAGATTCGAAATTTGAGAGTTCCATTCAGGCTAAAGAAATCTGACGTGTTTATAAGGGGTACTTGTCCACAGATCCTTGAAGATGGTAAGGCAGGTGAATAGGATAGTTCAGAAAGCATACGGGAGCTTGCCTTTGTCAGTCGAGGCAGTGATTATAAGAACAGAGAGGTTATACTGGAGCTGTACAGAACTTTGGTTAGGCCACAGCTGGAGTACTATGCAGTTCTGGTCACCACACTACAGGAAATATGTCACTGCACTGGAGGGGTAAGAGGAAATTCACCGGAACGTTGACTGGAGTTCAGCATTTCAGCGCCATTCTCCCAGTGTTCGTGGCCGGCAGCAGCAAAGCTCCTTCAGCGTTTGGGGATGGCAGCGCCAGTGGCAGTGGACTCTTCAAGGTGGCAGCGCTGGCAAGGTGACATCTTCAGCTGGAGTAGGGCTTATGGTCTGGCAGCAGCCTGGTCTACAGTGCAGCCAAAGGCTCTTGGTTTCAGGGTGAGTGTGAGTTCAGCACGACAGCAAAGTGGGCCCAGCGACGAAGAGATGGCACCTAAAGTGGGAAGACTCCTACATTGATGGGTCCAACGCAGGTGGCAGCAAAGCACTGGAGTCTCTCTTCAGGATAGGTGCCAGTATGGACAGGGTTGAAAGGCAGATATTCTGAACTTTTACCTCTTTTCTTTCCAAATTTATTCCTATGGTCTACAATACTGGACTATTTATTTCTTTACTTTCCTATTTTTTTTGTTTCCGAAGAATTTGATCTTAAGAATCTATACTTAGGTACTTTTCTACCTAAGATGGCACTTTAGTGTGGTGACTGTGAACTTTTCACTGTACTCATTTGAGTACACGTGACAATAAAGTTAATTCAATTTAATTCAGTTCAATGATGAAGATGGATATGCTTGGGTTGTTTTTGTTGGATCAGACAAGGTTGAGGTGGGATCTGACTGAAGTGTATAAAATTATGAGGGGCATGGACAAGGTAGATAGAAAGCAGTTATTCCCCGTAGTCGAAGGGTCAAGAACAACGTGACATATTTTTAAAGTGACAGGCAGGAGGTTAAAAGAGGATTTGAGGAAAGGTTTTTCATCCAGAGGATGGTGGATGGCTGGAATGAAATAGCTGGGAGGATAGTTGAGATGGATAGCCTCACAAACCTTACTTGGATGATCATTTGAGGTGAAGTAACATTCAAGGCTAATGGCCTAGACTGGGAAAGTGGGGCTAGTGTAGGTAATAGTGTATTTTTGGAAGACAGACTGGATGGGCTGAAGGGCCTCTTCTGTATTGTATAATTCTTAAGACTTTTAAGAAGGTTAAAAGAGAAAAACAACGGAATTACAGACTAGTTAGCCTAAAGTCTGCAGTGAAGAAATTGTTGGAGTCTACAATCAACTGAATACCTTGAAAATTTTCAGTTTATCAGGGAGAGCCAGCATGAATTCATGACAGGTAGGTTATGCCTGACAAACCTCAATTAATTTTTTGAAGAGGTGATTCAGGTAATGAACAGTGGAATGTCTATGGATGTTATTTATGTGGACTTCCAGAAGGCACTTGAAGTCCCACATAACCGAATGTTAACAAAGAAACTCACAGAATTGATAGCAAATTACTGACATGGCTGGAAAATTGGTTGAGTGGCAGGCGAAAGAAAGTTGGGATAATGGGTAGGTACACAAATTGGCAGGATGTGACCAGTGGTGTACCACAAGGATCTGTCTTAGAGCGCCAATTATTTACATTATTTCTTAATGACTTGGATAATGGCTTAGAAAGTCATATATCCAAATTTGCTGATGGCACAAAGTAAGGCGGCATTCTAGACAGTATAGATGATAGCATAAAATTGCAAAGGAAAATTGTAAAGCGAATGGGCAAAACGAAAGCAGATGGAGTTCAATGTAAGCAAATGTGTAATTGTCCATTTTAGAATGAAAAATGATTGATCAGAGTACTTTCTTACCAGTACTAAGTCAAATACAGTGTATGTCTAAAGACAGAGATAGTAGGAACTGCAGATGCTGGAGAATCCGAGACAACAAGGTGCAGGGCTGGATGAACACAGCAGGCCAAGCAGCATCATAGGAGCTTGGGGTAGAAAATAATCAAGGAAGCCAGTGAAATGTTGGCCTTTATATCTAGAGGACTGGAGTACTTTGCTTGGAGTATTGTGAACAGATTTATGCTTCACACCTTAGGAAGGCTATATTGGCCTTGAGGGAGTAGAATGTAGGTTTACAAGAATGATACCTTGATTTCAGGGATTAAGTTATGAGGAAAAGATTACACAAATCAGGCCTGTTTTCTCTTGAATTTTGAAGATCTGGTCAAAGTTTCCAAAGAAAAGACAGGGTAGATAAAGACGAACTATTTCCAATGGTTGGGGATTCTAAAACTAGGAGACTTGTCTGAGACTTAGAGCCAGACTGTTTAGGAGAGATGTCAGGAAGCACGTCTACACACAAAGGATAGTAAATGTTTGGAACTTTCTTCCATAAATGGCAGTTGATGCATGTTCAGTTGTTAGTTTTAAATCTGATACAGATAAACTTTTGTAAAGCAAAGGTATTAAGGGATATGGGCTAAAGGCAGGTATATGCAGTTAGATCACAGATAAGCCATGATCTCACTGAATGGTGCAACAGACTAAAGAGAGATGAAAAGTGGCCTAAACTTATTCCTGTGTTTGTACACTATGATTTATGATTTGACAAGAGGAGGCTCACAGGATGTCCCTTTGTCCCTGGGTACTTCCGAACTGGCAGGTCATCACATTTGATCCCCAGCTACATGGTTCAGTTGATAGCTGCATGTTCAGATGCTGTCACGGTTGTTGCTTCTTAACTGGATCCATCATAACCTGCCATTTGTGTAACAAATGACTAAACAAAAAACATCATTTCTTCTGAAGCCAAATGCACTGTTCTTGTAAATTCTTGTAAATGCACTGTTCAGGCAGAAAAATATCAAAGACTGTGCTTATAAACTCCTCCCCGAGGAAGCTCTGGTTCCTGGCAAAGGGTGGAATTTGATTCAGGCATTTCCCTTGATGTTCCTTAGTACATTAGCCAGTATCATTCACTCATTTACAGATGAGCAACTTTCTCCTAAATACTCAGTGTGTTCACTGCACAGACCAGGATACTGTCTCAGGAACTGCACTAAAATGATGCTTGCCCCAACTCTAGAGTGACAACTAATCTGTAAGGTACACTCTCCATGTTAAACAATAGGGCACTTTCTTCCAGGCAGAAGTACCAAAAAAGCTATGACACACAAAACTGCATTTCACACACCTGATTATTATTTATCTATTTGAACAAGGGCTCTTCTAAACACGTGGGTTTTTTCATGTATAAATTAAGAGATTTGCTATGCGAAGGGCTTTGCAATTACGATTTAACTATTTCAGCTGAATGGTAAAGTAGGGCCTATCAAATAACAAAATCAATACCTCTAATATGTACAATGTATTAGGGCTTAAATTTAGAGTTGACATGTTTATGCTACTCATCCCATCACCATGCTCCCTGTCAGTTATCTTTTTACCAGGATGCAATGATCCAGATTTGTGATGAGATTTGTGTCTCTTGAATGCCAGACAGGCAACAACAGAGAACAGGCAAGTCCTTAAAAGTTCAACTGCTCAAGAGAAGGAAAGAAGGAAGATTTACAAACTGCCAGTGAAATTTGTCTTAATTCATTCATGGTATGTGTGTGTTGCTGACTGGCCAGCATTTATTGCTCGTCTCCAGTTGTCCTTGAGAAGATGTTGATAAACTGCCTTCTTGAACTGCTCCAGTACATATGCTGTAGGTTGACCCACAATGCCCTCAGGAGAGAATTCCTGGATTTTGACTCAGTGACAGTGAAGGAGGAACAATATATTTCCAAGCCAGGATGGTGAATAGCTTGGACGGGAACTTGCAAGTAGTGGTATTCCCATGTAACTGGTGCCCTTGTCCTCCTGGAAGGAGTCATGGTTTTGGAAGGAACTGTCTAAGAATCTTTGGCAAATTTCTGCAGTGCATCACGTAGATAGTATACACTGCAGCTACTGAGTGTTGGTAATGGAGGAGTGGATGTTTGTGGATGTTCTGCTAATCAAACAGGCTGCTTTGTCCTGAATGGTGTCAGGTTTGTTGAGTCTTGTTGGAGCAGTATTCATCCAGGCAAATGAGGAGCATTCCATCGCACTCCTGACTTGTGCCTTGCAGATGATGGACAGGCTTTGGAGAGTCAGGAGACAATACTGCTGTACTCCAGCCTCTGATCTGCTCTTGGAGCCACGCTTTATTTGGTGAGTCCAGTTTAAGTTTCCAGTCAATGTGGGGGATTCAGTTTGCCTTTCAGTTCAAGGGTAACTTGAATCACAGTGACCTTCACATATGTACCGATGACTGCAGCAAGTCTCCTGAGACAATGTTTACACAAATTGTTTTGCAATGCTGAAGCAATGGGAGAGTAAGGTGACCAGCAGATTGTCTGAAGAGGTAGCTTTTAAGGAATATCATAATTAAAAAGAAGGGGCTAAAGGATTTTCAAAAGATTTTTCAAATCAAAGTAGCAAACATGGCAAAAGGCATAGCCACTAATGCTGAAGTGTGTGCCTCTACATTAAAAGCTCTATATCTATGCAAGTTGTTGCTGGGCAGCTCAGACAGGAGAAGCCACCAATGGATACTGTATAACGCACCGACAGGATAATTATTCAGTCAAATCTTCACTGGCTTTACAAGGGTCTTGGTGAATTGTGCCCATAGCATTCACTATGTCTTAACAACTACATTTAAAAGAATAACATTGGTTGTAAAGTACTTTCGGATGTGCTTTAAAGTTTTCCCAACTTCTAGTTTCCCACCGATCTTTGCCACTTTGTAAGCCTTATTTTTCAATTTGCTAGCCTCCTTTATTTCCTTAGACATCCATAGCTGATTACCCTTTTTCTACTGTCCTTACCTTTCACTCGTATATACTTTTGCTGAGCACTTTGAAAAATTGCTTTGAAAGTCCTCCACTGTTCCTCAACTGTCCCACCATAAAGTCTTTGTTTCCAGTCTACTTTAGCCAACTCTTCCCTCATCCTGTTGTAGTCTCCTTTGTTTAAGCGCAGGACCCTGGTATTGGATTTTATCTTCTCACTTTCCATCTGTATTCTAAATTCAACCATACTGTCATCGCTCCTTTCAAGAGGATCCCTAACTATGAGATCTTTAATTATTCCTGTCTCATTACACAGGACCAGATCTAGGATAGCCTCCTCCCTTGTCAGTTCCATTACATACTGTTCAAGAAAACTATCACGGATACATTCAATGAACTCCTCCACAAGGCTGCTTGGACCGACCTAGTTTGACCAATTTAACATGTAGATTAAAATGCCCCGTGATACAGGCATTAGTTATTTCTTTCTTTATTGCCCGCCCCATTATAATATTACTATGTGGTGGCTTATAAAGTACGCTCTCATTGATTTCTTCTTCTTAGAATTTCTAATTTCCACCCAAATGGATTCAATCTTATTCTCCATAGAACCTATATCATCTCTCACTACTGCCCTGATGTCATCCTTAAATATCAGAGCTACACCACCCCCCTTAGCTTCCTGTCTGTCCTTCCAAATAGTCTGATCCCCCTGAATATTTAATTCCCAGTTGTGACCATCCTGCAACCATATCTCCGTAATGGCTACTAAATCATACTCATTCACGATAATTTGTGCCGTTAACTCATCTACCTTGTTTCAAGTGCTACAAGCATTCAGGTAAAGTGCCTTTATGCTAGTTTTTATACCTTCTTTTTGAATTCTAACATCTCCATTAATAATGTCTATGAGTTTTCCTTCCTTTTAACTCCTTTCATAGTCTTCAATGTAGTTAAACTCTCCTGCACTCATGTTAACCTGCTGCTTTTTTTTCTATTTACCATTATACTTCCTGTCATTTTCCCCTTCACTTCTGCCCAATTCACTAGTTTAAAGTTGTAGTGACCACCCTATTTATCCTTTTCGCTAGAACACTGGTTCAGAATCAATTCAGGTGGAGACTGTCCCAATGGTCCAGAACCCTCATGTTCCAAAACTGATGTCAATGCCCCATGAAATTAGGATGTAGAGCACTGTTGAAAGCTATTTCCCTCCCCTTTCCTTACCGCTGCCACCCCACTTTGGCATGGGGCAACCACGGCTGCTTCAATCTTAAATGAATCCAGTCACAAGAAGTAATTCCTGCTGAAATCGTGCATTCACATACCAAGTTTTTAACTATCTCAAAGTGCCACTCAGCCAGGTGCTTCTGAAATATAGTTAACAGTTGTAAAGTAAAAACTGTAACAGTCAAATTACATACATCAAGCTCTCGCAAATACTTATGAGATATCTGATATTTACTGAGAGATTGGTTGGGATACTGGGAAAAATTCTCCTTTCTTCAAAATACTGCTGCAGCACTGTTTACATTCAATTGGGGGGTGCGGAATGGGGTGTAGGTGGTGGTGAGCAAGAGAGAGAGAGAGTGGTTTAACGTCTTATCGAGCGACTGCACCTTTAACAACGTTTTGACTTCCACAGTACTGCGTTAGGAGTGTTAGCCATTGATGATGACCTCTCGTCTCTGGAGTGAGACTTTAACACAGGACTTCATGATTCAAGAGGCAAGTGTATGACCACCATATCACGGCTTAGACCTAAAGCTTTACAGAAAGCAAACCTCAATGGCAATGTGAGACAACAAGGTGCAGGGCTGGATGAACACAGCAGGTCAAGCAGCATCATAGGGGCAGAGAGGCTGATGTTTCGGGCCTAGACCTTTCATCAGAAAATGGCAATGTATGGAGTTTTGTCACAGCACTGCCCAAATACCTCTAGCAAAGTTGCTTCAACTCCCTCATCACTCAAACAAGACAGACTCTTATCTCTGGGTTCAGACAGGTCAATTGGAAGGAAAACACCATGGACGACCATTGAGAAGCCAAATTAACTTGATCTTTACAAACGGGTCAGAGTTAACTCACAACAATCATTTCAGATTCTTTGAAAGCGCAAACTATTTCCCTGTAAACTAATCTTTTCCAATTGTCTTCTGATTCCACATTATGAAATTGCTTGCTATCTGAATAATGTTTTGGTTACACGTGATTTAAGATGCTACACAATCCAACTTTCTGAAGCTTGACCAATATCAGTAAACTGTTCATCCATTGTGTGTAATGAAGAGAAAAGACTTGACATCAATCACAGTTTCCATTGATCACAACCTCTTTTAACATCCACAGGAATGGCTCTGTCCAAGCTTTCCATCTGGCTGGGTCATTTGATGACATATGCAGCTCCACTCCTGATAATTCAGTCATTTACTTTCACCACTAAAATCATTACATTATCCAATATTTATAATAAGGTGACTGTCAATTAATAAAAGCAGTCCATATGAACAACAACAAATAAAACAATTCATTGATTTAACACCCTTAACACATCAAAATGCTAGATGCTTAAGGATGGGTAAGAAATGCTGACCAAACCAACAGCACCCATATCCTATAGATATTTCTAGTGACCTGTTCATAACAGGTGGGGCTTGAACCCAGGCTTTCTGGCTCAGAGATAGAGACATTACCACTACACAAGAGTCCCCATCCACATTCTGTAAAAGAATGATAAATGTTAGGATCAGCTGGTCAAATACTGGATGAAAGCTAAATTATAAAAAAGCAACTTAAAAGAGAAGGAATTAAAGACAGAAAAAATTAGAGAAGGAATTCCAAAGATTAAGGCCTAGAAAGTTGAAGGCACAACTACCTGAATTTTAAATTAATGTGCATGCAAATCTCAAGCTATCGCAATAGATTTTTGTGTTCAAAGTGAAGGTTCATCCATCAAAGAGGCTACTTAAGACGAGCCTCTTTTAAATGTCTAAGTCCATTTATCTCCAGAACCAACTACTGGTAAGAACTAAGACCAGAGCGGGTTATTGATTGTGTTTCATTGATTGGATTACCAGGGTCACCAGCCCAATGGGTCCTATGTTGGGTCAGCTATGAGTTACAACAAGGGCAGGGTAGTGACCAAAATCAGCGACTGCCAAAACCTTGCCCCTTACCCATGAAAAATGTAAGTCATTGGTGTGCCCTTCCACTGAACAAGGGTATGATGCAACAATGCAGTACAGTTAAACGATCAAATCAGGTGTTTGGACAAGACAGTGATGGTGAGGTGAGAGTTAATGAGTACAGTTCTCATGAGTCTCAATTAGTCTTCTGCTGACAAATTAAGTGAAGATCAAGTTAAGGTATCAAAATACCAAAATATTTACAAGCAGGCCACACTTAACAGCAGCAACAGAGGCTGATGTCAGTCTGCAAAATAAATTCCTAACACTAAAGTTAAAGCAAGCAAAGGTTACAACATTTCTTAAGAAAATGAATTCACTTCCCATAGTACAAGCGGTTATGACAACCATCTTGTAAGTTTCTAAGTATCCTACTTTTTCAAATTCACTTTTGCCTTTGCTGGTTGGGGTGGTGTCAGTATGAGGGATGGGCTGGGAGGAAGCAAAAGTGCTACGAGATAGAAAGTAGCAACTGTGTCACAGGAATGAAAGTATCAATCAGCCACTCCCAGACCAGCAAGCCACATACTCATTATTCGATGTGGAGCCGGAAATAAAAACATGATGAAAGCACAGTTCTGTCACACTGCAAACGTGCACAATTATACTTCATTTGCAGCATATTATTCTGTAACAGCAGTCAATGAACTGCTAATTTTAAACAGACAGTAGCCAGTGGTACCTCTAGGAAGGTGGTGGTGGTGTCTATTGTGCATGTAGTCAAGTTTATTTAAAGCCCCAGTAACTGTTCAATTCAAACTAACCAAATTCTAGACTCACTGAAGGACAATGATTATTTGCAGATTCCAGTTCAGTACCAATGAAATCAACTAACAGTAGGATTCATCATTACTAGTGAATGAGTTACAAGATAGTCTTTTTCTGTCATGCAGAGTCCAGGGGCATTGATCTGCACATAGGTCAGGCTGGGAAAAACCTTCCAAAACATTAAATTTGTATATGCAAGGGCAGTAGGGATGTGCTGCTGCTCACTAAATGTTTCAATGTTCAACATGCCCACCATGGCTCTGAACTGGTTCTGAACCCGTTGCTTTGATAGGTCAGGCCTCTTGTTGCTGGGCATTTTCTTAGAATCATAGAATTGTTACAGCGCAGGAGGAGGCCATTCAGCCCATCGTGCCTGGATTAATTCTATTACCAAGTGCCAATCTCCTACCTTTTCCCCATATCCCTGTGCACTATTTCTGTCCAATTAATCATCCAATGCCCCTTTGAATGCCTCAACTGAATCTGTTCCCAGCACATTTCCGGGCAGTGTATCCATACCCTTACTATTTGTTGTGTGAAAAAGCTTCAATTTCACATCACTTTAAATCTATGCCTTTTTGTTTTTAACTTTTCCAAGTCGGAACAACTTCTCCCTATCTACTCTCTCCAACCTGCTCATGATTTTGAAAACCTCCATTACATCTCCTTTCAGCTTTCTTTTCTCTCCAAAGAGAACAATCCCAACATCTTCAATCTATCCTTATAAGTCTCTCATTCCTGGAACCATTCTTGTCAATGGCTTCTGCACTTTTCCCAATGCATTCACATCTTTCCTATTATGTGTTGCCCACAACTGTACACAATACTCCTGCAGACTGCTTACAAATGCTTTGTACAAATTCAACATCATCTCCTTGTTCTTATACTCTGTGTCCCTATTAATAAAGCTGAGAGTACTGTATGCTTCATTAACTGATCTCTCTACCTGTCCTGCACCTTCAATTATCTGTGCACATATACATCCAGGTACCTTTACTCCGGTACCCTCTTCAGAATTGTATCTTCTATTTTAATGCTCTTCCAACTAAAGCACCATCACCCCAGACTTCTCTGCATTGAACGCCATCTGCCATTTATCTGCCCATTCCACCAACTTCTCCTCTAAGACTCTTCTCCTCACAGTGCACAATTTTTCCAAGGTTATAATTATCTGTAAACTTTGAAATTGTTCCCTACACACCAAGATCCAGATCACTAATATATACTTGCTCAGGCGTCCCAATACCAACCTTTAGGACTCTACAACAAACATTCCTCCAGCCAAAAAATATCCATTGACCTCTCTGTTTCCTATCACTAAGCCAATTCGCATCCACATTACTACTTCTCCTTTTATACCATGACCTATAACTTTCCTCATAAGTATGTCTGTGGCACAGTATCAAATGCCTTCTGGAAATCCATGTATGCCACATCAGCACTATTACCCTCAGCGAGCCTTTCTGCTCCTTCATCAAAAACTCCAGCAAGTTAGTTAAAACCAATCTCATCTTTAGAAATCCCTGCTGACTTCTACAAATCAACGCACCTTTTCCATTTGATTACTCATACCATCCTGAAAAATTGTTTCTGGAAGTTCCTCACCACGAAAGTTAAACTAACTGGTTTGTAATTGCTTGGATTATCCTTACCAACTTTCTTGTACAAGTCTGCATGTTTGCAATTCTCCAGTCTTCTGATGCCAGGGAAGACTAAAAGCTTATGGCCAGTGTCCCTGTAATTTCTACTCTCATACTTTTCAGGCATTAACTGTACTGAAGGCAACACGCTGCTGCATGGTGAGCAGGACCACACATGGTAATTCAACTACACCTTCCCATAATTACCCGTTGTTGCCTGAATATCCAAAAATCTATTAATCTCTACTTGAATACACACGCAGAGCATCCACAACACTCTGAAGTAGAGAATCCTGAGCATTCATAGCTCTTTCAGTGCCAAAAGGAGACATAGAGAAACCCAAACATCACAGAGCTGAGGATGTGAATTGCAACACATAATATAGATTTAGGAAAGGTTATCAAGTAAATTACTATTCAACGGGTTGCTGCAATTCAAGGGAGTTAGTCATAATGTTGATATTCTACAAAGAATTCAGGCTGTACTGTGAGTCTGTGGAGCTCTCAATTCCCATCTTGCACCTTCGGTGAACCAATACAATAAATCTCAGTAAGACTCTGCAGTACCCTGTCATTTGGCGTCTTGACTCACTGGCCAAATTATATTATGACATCCATGCTTGGTTATTGTGACACTAAAATAATACAGCTTAATCTTATTTCAACAATTTGCTACAGTGTAGCAATGTCAGTGAAGAAGCTAAATTCACTGGAAAGCAAACAGACTTTGTGCTGGTCTAATGTGGGGTCAAATATAAACAGTTACTGTACATGCTCAATGCCATTGATCCACAAAACAAACTGTAATATAATCTAGTTTCAGAGATAGTAGGAACTGCAGATGCTGGAGAATCTGAGATAACAAGGTGTAGAGCTGGATGAACACAGCTGCTTGGCCTGTTGTGTTCATCCAGCTCTACACCTTGTTATCTCTGTAATATAATCTAAAAGTGCAACATTTTTCAGTACAATCACTCAACAGTTGTGGAAATCTGGGATGTGTAAAAGGTGGTTGGAGCAGACTCAACAGTAGCATAAAGGGAAAATTGCACAAATACTCAAAGAGGAAAAATTCACATGGACATGGGGAAAAAACAAGAGAGTGGAATTTATAGCTTCACCAAAAACTTGGCACAGACATAATGTGCTCAAATGGCCTCCTTCTGTGCAGTAAGTTTCTACGACAAATATGAAGTTCTGCTCAGATACAGAAAGCATTAAACTGAACAAATTCTATCCAAATTCTTCATACTTTTTATTATCCAACATATCTTTGCCAACAGTAATCTGTGTTTTGACTATTTATTTTATGTACAGACCAGTGATTCAGTGCAATATGCCCACAGGAGATCTGGGAAGGTAACTGATATATAAGCTCTCTCTCCATCAATCCAGTGTTATTCCACTCACTTGTCCTGCCCTTGACCTTTTCTGCAATCCTGCACTCAGTCTACAAATGTCATATCGAGTGGCTATTGTGATTTAACACTTGCAACACCATGATAGAGCAAACAGGAATTCACATGCACAGTGAAAGCCCAGCAAACCAAAAGCTGAGCCTCTCAGCTTTCCGCCACTAATTGCCAAAGCATTTTCTCGCCTTATTTCATTTACACAGAATATTTATGCTGCTCGAAGTACCTAGAGGTATCTATGCTATTTGTCCCAAACGTGAATTACCCTCCAGTTAACAAAGTTTTTTCTTGAATGCATTGCTGTATTTATTAGTGATTATCTTATATTTATGACCCCTAATTTGGATCTCTGCTCAGAAGTGGTAACACCTTTATATCTATCATAACAAATCCCTTCATAACTGTTAAAACTTCTATTTGCTCATTCATCAGCCTTCTCTATTCTAGAGTTGAGAACTCCGGGTTCAATCTTTTTTGACAGCTATAACCTCTTGGTTCTGACAAGAGAAATGTCCTGAAAGTTATGTTTTCTGTGGTGCTGGTTGAGGGATAAATATTAGGAAAGACTTGAGAATTCCCCTGCTCTTCCTTAAAATATACCATGGGGATGTGCTAAGTCTACCCAAGAGCACAGACAGGTTCTTGGTTTAACATCTCATTGAAAGACAGAACCATTGATGCGCTTCAACGCTGCATCAAAGTGTCAGCCTAGATCATGCGCTCAAGCCTCTGGCTTGAACCCATGATGTTCTGAAAGGTGGCAACAGGATCAGTGGGCTGACAACCTTCATTAGCTTTCCAGATTGTGATTTGTATTTGCTGAAAATTTGATCTAATTTCCATTTTCCAATGACTTCCATAGCCTTGTGTTCCAACATAACTGTAGAATTATATTTGTGGAAGGTTCTTGTACCCATAATATCACTTGAGGTGTAAACTGGTTTATTTATTCCTTTGCTATATTTAGTTATGTTAGGATTTCAGCAATTTCAGTTTCAAATATTTTCTGCACTGCTCCTTTTTAACAAGGTATTCTAGTCTAATCTACAGTATTTTCCACACATCTTCAAAATTTATTATCCAAAATTTCAGCTTCTGTAGTTTAAGCCGACAAAATCACAAGTTTAAAATTCTCATCAGCAATTTGAAATCCCTTCGTAATTTCGGTCTTGGTCCTCCATATCTCTGTGCCCTCCTGCAGGCCCACAATCCTCTGAGATCTCTGCGCCCCTCCAACTCTGGCCTTTTGCATGCCAATGGTTTTCATTGTTCTACCTTTGACAGCTATGCCTTGAGCTGCCTGAGCCCTAAGCTCTGGAATTCCCTCCCTACAAATGCCTCACTCTCTCTACCTGTCTGATGCTACCTAAAACCAACCTCTCTCATCTAGATTTTCTAATATGTCCTTACCTGGTCTGGAGTCAAATTATGCTTGATGATATTTCACTTTGTGCATCGTAATACATGTTAATGATGTTATGGTTTTCTAAATATTGCTGGCCCCTGCAGTACTGTTGTCCCAGCTTTTCATTCGATTGTATTTAGTTTGGTGCTTGGGAGAAGGAAGGACACAGCAGGAAGCTGGTTTTTCAGGTGTTCATCAGTTCCAGTATTAGCATGAGTAAATGTGCCATTGTACACAATTTTCCTGTGGAAATACAGGCCAAGATGTACATTTTTGTGCTGATAATATGACAATACTGAGCCTTTAACAGATATGTTCTGTCTTGTTTCTCTTGCAGAGGGGCTTGTCACAGTGGCGCCAAAGTGTCTCCTCCAGGCAGCAGTTTGTAAATAACTTTGGGGTTCTCCCTGGGTGTTTTTTCAGAGTAACACAAAAGAATCATGATTGGGCAGGGTCAGGCTCACACAGAGCCAAAGGACTTTGGTTTTGCTTTTAGTTTTTTTTTGTTAGTTAGCCACTGGAGCGGACAGCTAGAGTTCACCCTGCTGCTAGATTGAAGATTTAGAGAGTTTTCCTCTTAGAAATCAGAAGGGGCAGATCTTTTCTTTCAGTGCTTCTTTCTACTGGACTGGAGAGAGACAGCATGTGAGAATGGTAACTGTTCTGCTGCACTGCAATTTGCCAATTTGTATTTATGGATGTTGCCTATATTGGAACAGTTGATGATTAGTGGTTAAATAATACATTGGCTTGTTATAAAGTTACATCAATTCTTTGGTTTGTCGCATTTTAATTGTATTATAAGAATAAAGTGATTTTTGATTAACGCTTAGTGAACGAAGTAGATACTAACATCACACATGGACCAGTCAAATCATATCTGTAACACAGCATCTTACGCTTGCCTTCAAAACAAAATAGAAGTTAGGATCTAGGGTAATCCCCATAATATATTTTGGGGGAGCTTGGTCTGGTCTCTAATAATAATAATACTTCTGAAGAGACACACATCACTGACCTGTTATGAATGCATACAGTACAAAAAGTGACAGATTATGCAGGTACAGAATTTATCCACAATAACAATATTTTTCCATTTACACTCTCCTGATGGTTTTTACCTACAAATCTAATAGAGAAACCCTCCATGTGATAAAATACCATTTGAGATATTATTAATTAATGAGGAAATCATGTTCTCCAGGTCTGCTGAGGTCCATCTGGCTGATGCCATGGCTGAAAAGTATATCTCTTATATGCCCTGCACCTTTCAAAAAGACAAAAATTCAGTTTTCCCCTAAGATGGTCAGTTGATAAGACCAACTAGACAGTGGTAATAGCTATCAAAGAGTTGGCAATGGATAGGTCAAGGGACAGGAAATGATGTTGTACAGGGCTTTGCTGATCTAAATGCAGAAACATGTATAGCATGGATGGTTTGTATCTCACACTGCATGGTATCTCACACCTGGTTCCTGAAGCATCCATGTAGGAAGTAGAGTTGTTCGCGGGTTGCGCTCTCTCGTTTGGCGTAGTTTTCCCATTTTCGTGCCAATTTGAGCATGTTACGCTCGTAGATCTCTAAGGTTTTGTAGTAGTCCAAAACCTTAAAGACATGTATAGCATCAACATACAGCCATATCCAGTTTCCGTTAAAGCCATGTGTTGCATAAATCCAATATCAAAGTTCAATCTCACTAAGTCAAGTATTAAAGCTTCCTTCTCATTCTGTGGTCTGATGCTGGGTACAGTATGCATTTATACCTTAATTGTAGTGTCAATAATAAAGAGTTTGACTTCTTCAGCAATTCTATCTTGTAGTGTAAGGAAACTTCAAATGCTAAATAGCAAAACCTTTCTATCCTGAAATATTTTGGGTGACTTATCAAGTCTGCTTAAATTATTTATGCAATTTTCAGTTGACGGGTGTATTCTTTGGTTCCCCAGAGTACAGAGACTACGCCTTGTTCTTTGCAGCCTTCGACATGTCATCGATGACAAGCATCTCACCGAGATCATCCCTACGCCTCCACTTCTTGCCTTCAAACAACCACCAAACCTTAAACAGACTATCGATTCCAGCAAACTACCCAGCCGTCAGGACAACAAGGACCACAACCCCACATAACCCTGCCACGACAACCTCTGCAAGACACATCAGATTACTGACATAGATACTACCATCAGATATGGTAACGCCACCCATTACATACACGGCAGGTACTCATGTGGCTTGGCCAATGTTGTCTATCTCATACGCTGCAGGCAAGGATGCCCTGAGGCATGGTATATTGGCAAGACCATGCAGACGCTACGACAATGGATAAATGGACACAACGCGACAATCGCCAGACAGGAATGTTTTGTCCCAGTTGGGGAACACTTCAGCAGTCAAGGACATTCAGCTTCCGACCTTCGAGGAAGTGTCCTCCAAGGCAGCCTTTGAGATACACAAGAAAGCAGAATCGCTAAGCAGAAACTGATAGCCAAGTTCTGTACCCATGAAG
>NC_063348.1:38859596-38872626 GCF_021869965.1 Rhincodon typus
GCTTGGCCTTCTGTGTTCATCCAGCTCTACACCTTGTTATCTCATTTTTCCTTCAGTTGTTGTAAGCTGTGACTTTTAATGGATAAGTCAGAGACTTCCTGTAAGTGAACCGGCCACCTTGTTGCTCTTGGAAACCCGTGGCAGCATCCAAACTAAGACAACTATAAAACAATGTCTGATCAGCATAAGCATAATAAGAATCATCTCCACAACTTGTGAATAGGAACCACTGAAGTGCCTTCCAGCTTTCTTTCACCCATAACCTACCAGAGCCTGTCTGTCTGTCTTTGTGTGTTTATGTGTGTGCGTGTGTGTGTACATGTGTGTGTGTGCACGTGCATGTGTGCGTGTGTGTGTGTGTATGTGCCCATGTTAGTAAGGGTAGCTCTTAAGGGGATTAGGTTTTTAATTTATAGTGTTATATGCTGTTATATGCTTATATCTGTTTTCCTGAAGCTAGAGTTTATTTATGTAGAATGAACATTAATTCTTGGTAAATACTTTGTACTGTGCTTTTGATCAACTAAGTCGGAAAATCAGGTAAATTGAGAAAATTTGTGCACTGATTTAAAATTTTTAACTTCTGTGATAATTGCGGCTTGGTTTCCAGCAAGCTACCTCAATGAGTCATGACAGTGGTATCATCCAAAAAAAAGACAAACTTTTCAGAATTGCAATTACAAAGCAATTGTTCACAAAACAGGTGGTAGTAATACGGTACTATCTTCTATAAAAGGCAATTATTGTTAGATCAACTGTTAATTTTTGAATGAAGATTGATGGCCTTATTATTCACCAAAAAGGTACTGGACAAGGGTGAAGGGAGCTTAACCCTTGGAGTCTAGTTATCATTGTACTAAGTCTATAGGGCATTCCATTTGTCAATGTATCATTCCTATGTATACTACATAGAGCTAACCTGGCCTTTATAGTTATAGCTGAAGCATGACTTTCTAATCCATATATATTCTAGTCCCCTGTATATCCAGGCCAGCAATCTACTAGCCTTTTTTTATTATTTTATGTACTCAGTCATGACAAGCTTTTCATCATTTGTAAAGGATCACATTTATCACTTTTAGATGCAAAGTGGATGACTTTGCATTTATCCACATGAAAACCTACACTTTTGCCCATTCACCTAATTTATCAACCTCTGTGTAATGTTGTTCTGATTATAAAATTTGCTCATTTTGAGTTTGAAGCTGTACAGAGTTAGGTTGCAGATCAGCAAAATCACATTGAACGGCCAAGCAGGTTCACAGAGCCAAATGGCCTCTTCCTGTCAGGATGCACATCAGGATCCTCTGAGTACAGAACACATCAGTGGATCTGGTAACACAACTGAGCTAATGGATCAGGACTGGCAGCATAACAGCAGAAACCAGCAGAAAAGAATGCTAGAGTTTGAAAGCTGTCGTATAATGCAGTTCTCATATACCCTGGTACTCCGTTAGTCCTAATAGTACATAGACATTGCAAATGGATATGGGAAGTTTTTAGTGAGTGGGCAAAAATTTGGCAGATGAAGTATAATATGAGAAAATGTAAAGTTTAGCAGGATGATTAAGCTGTATTTGGGTTTCTAAGTGGTTAAGCTTGACACTACAATTATAATTATTTATTACAAGATACAGAAGCTTGAACTCATGCACCAACAGTTTCAAGATCAGCTTCTTCCCTTCCAAAACAGGAATCAATTCTGGATTGCATTGAAGAAATGAGTTTTATATTGAAGATTATGTGGTAACTACAGTTAGTTATGACATAACAAACTTAATTTAAAATTGCGTACAATTTTTAAATCCACATTAAGAAACATTTGGATATTGAAACAAATGTATATGATGAAGAATATACTGATAATCCATTAAAATTTTCAACTAGTATTGAGTGTCTTTGTCTCAACTGTTCGAAAGAGAATTTGATTTCAAACTTGACCCTGTCTTGTGTTCCACAAGATTATTGATCAGTGTTTGTGTATTCACATGTCAACTCTAAGAAATTTTCAGCATCTCTGCAGCTATTCGAAAGAAGCTGTTCTGTGCTTTGTTCAAATCTTACAGAAATAATGGGTTCCTGAGGCTCATATCAGTGCCTTCTTGCAAGAGGTCTAACTTATAGTAAACAAACTCACAGGTGCAAAATTTGAAACGGTAGCAAGACCATCTTACAACTCCTGCTGGCTACAACATTATCTAAGAACTTGAGTCTGGCAAAGTTTCAAACTCTCATGTTTGGTTTTGAATCTAACGCCTTAATTGCTGGATTATGTTTGTGATTTTCTTTACAAAGCACTGTATTTGTGTTAAATCATCATAGAATCCCTATAGGGTGGGGACATGCTCTTCGGCCCACACTGTCAGAGCATCCCACCCAGACCCATCCCCCTATAACGCACCTAATCTACACATTCGTGAACACTATGGGACAATTTAGCATGGCCAATCCATGTAGCCTGCACATCTTTGGACTGTGGGAGGAAACCAGAGCACCTGGAGGAAACCCACGCAGACATGGGGAGAATGTGCAAACTCCACACAGACAGTCACCCGAGGGGGGGAATCAAACCTGGGTTCCTGGTGCTGTGAGGCAGTAGTGCTAACCGCTGAGCCACCGTGCTGCCATAAGTGTTAGGTTGCACAGAAGGTTGCAGTCTCTGCATCCATAATAACTCCAATCTTGTTTAAGTTTTCTTTTCCTGCTGCTATATCTTGGAGCCACCTTGACAGCCACAGCTGAGCTTTACCTCAGACAACTTTGGCAAATGTGTTCTGGAGATCCAGGATCCAGAAGATTCTGACCTGCTAGGGTCAGGAGGGGTGTCCTGTAGAGGTGAAGACGCAATCCAAGATATAGCAGCAGGAAAAGAAAACTTAAACAAGATTGGAGTTATTATGGATGCAGAGACTGCAACCTTCTGTGCAACCTAACACTTATGGCAGCACGGTGGCTCAGCGGTTTGGCTTGACCTGGCGGAGGCGTGTCCCCAGCAAAGGGAGGTGGATTGTGCCGAGATAAGAACTCCCTGCTTGTCTGTCACTCCTCCTTCCTGTTGGGGCACACTAGCACCTTCCTCACACGTTCTGTTGTTGTGGCACCTGGAGGAAGATCAAGTTCTCTGAGACTCCTTTCACATAGCCAGTGAATGGATGCTTCCTTGACTGAAGTGATGGAATAAAGGATCCTTGCGCAAATCAGCAGGTACTGATTGTTACACTCAACGTGGTTATCCACAGTGGCCACTCCCCATTCCATGGAAGTAGCCAAATGCCTGCCTGCTGGAGCCACAGTAGCAGAAAGAAGTTGGGTAGACTCCTCTGTTATTTACTCCCATTTGTGCCTGATCACTGATATCTCTGCCTAATGTTCCCCAACTTGCCTCTGCATATCTGTCAGTTCTTCAGTGTCCCAGATCAGAGATGTATTGTCCATACAGAGTTCAGCAGTGGCCTGTTCTCCAGCGGCACTTAAAGGATCAGATACCCTAGTCATTTCTTTCTGCATGAGCTGCAATCTTGTGCCAGTGCTGTGCTCACAAAAGTGTGACCCTGAGCCTATGGTAGAAGATGAATTGAACTGAATTGAATTGAATGAACTTTATTGTCTAATGTACTGAAATGAGTACAGTGAAAAGTTTATAAGTTGCCACTTACAGTGCCTTCTTCAGTATAAAGGTACCTAGGTACAACCCTTAGTTAGAGAATAGATAAATGAAGAAAACAAAGTTAGGTTACTGCCATACACCATAAAACCTTAGGTCAGAAAAAAACAAGAAGCAAAGTTAAAAAGACAAACATTACAGACATTCTATGATGATTGCCTTTAGATGGTCATACAGCATTTGGCCAAGTGTGGCATCAAGGATCCATGGTACCATTAAAACTAATTGGAATTGACGGAACTCGCCACTTGATGGTGACATACCATACCAAAGGAGGATGGTTGTGATTGTTGGAGATCAATCACCCCTACTTCAGAACATCTCAGCAGGAGTTCCTCAGGGCAGTGTCCTAGGCCCAACTGCCTTCAGTTGCTTCATCAATGACCTTGCCCCAGGATAATGTTGGATGTGGGGTGTTTATTGAGGCTTAGGCTGAAAAGTGCCAAGTAACATTTGTGTCACACAAGTGCCAGGCAATGGCCATTTCCGACAGGAGGGAATCTAAGTAGCTCTCCTGAAGCTTCAATGGCATTATCAGTGTTGATTTCCCCACTATCAATACCCTGGGGTTACCATTTATGAGAAATTGAACAAAATTTAATCATATAAATACAATTGCGACAAGAGCAGGTCAGAGTCAGGGAATTCTGCAACAAGTAACACATCTTTTGTCTCCCCAAAGCCTGGCCACCATCTACAAGGCACAAGTAAAGAGTGTCTTTTAAAAACCTCCACTTGCCTGGATGGGTACAACTTCAACAACACTCAAGAAGATTGATACTATATGAAGCAGCCCGTTTGTTTAGAGACACATCCCCCACTACTCTCTCTGCCACGGACACATAGTGGTAGCAGTATGTACCATCTGGAGGATGCACTCAACACCTCACCAAGCTTTCTTTAAGAGTTGAGTCTTGATTTGATTTGATTTATTGTTGTCACATGTGCCTAAGTACAGTGAAAAATTTTGTTTTGCAAGCAGTATTGCAAACAAGGACATCCAGAGCGAGACACACAAGGTTACAACTGCGCAGGAGGTGCACGAAAGCGAGGTCAACATTGGATTTGAAACTAGAGAGGTCTGTTCATCAGTCTATTAACAGCAGGGAAGAAGCTGTTCGTGAACCTGTTGATGCGTGCATTCAAGCTTCTGTGTCTTCTGCCTGACAGAAGAGGTTGGAAGAGAGTATTACTGAGGTGGGAGGTGCCTTTGACAATGTTGGCTGACTGTGAGTAAAGTGTTACCAAATGTCACAGGGAGGTGTTAGGAACATTAGGTTTATACGTTAAACCATCTGCTTCATTTTAAGTTTGAAAGGAGTTGGGAGTTATGATCCTAGATGGGAGGCTGTCTTCCATGATGGTCTGGTGCATACAACTTTCTGTACACCTCAATATCTACTGACTAGAAGGAAGAAAAGGTAGCAGATGCACTGGAACACCACCTCTTGCAAGTTCCCCTCCAAGCCACTTACCATATTGAGTTGGAAATATGCCTCTGTTCCTTCAGTGTCACTGTCAAAATCCTGAAGTTCCCTTCCTAACAGATTGCTGCAATTCAAGGAAGTAACTAACTATCATGTTCTCAGGGGCAATTATCAATGGG
The DNA here is from genome assembly GCF_021869965.1 of Rhincodon typus. Lineage (NCBI taxonomy): Eukaryota > Metazoa > Chordata > Chondrichthyes > Orectolobiformes > Rhincodontidae > Rhincodon > Rhincodon typus. The sequence goes on from NC_063348.1 coordinate 38,864,867, forward strand.
AACTAAATTACCAACATCCCAGGAGGGAGCAAAAAAATGTCTTCACAAAGGGATGTCCACTCACAATATGAACTCATCTTCTCAGGTGTCAGCAGTATTTCTGTGTATTGCCCATTCTCTCTCCTAATTTTTTAGGTAACAGAAAATGCTGAACATACTTTGGCAGCATCTGGGGAAATGGAAAAAAGAGTCCATGCTTCAGATCAATGAGCTCCAATCACATCAGTTCTGAAGGGAGGTCTTCAGCCTAAAACATTGACTGTATTTCTGCTCACAAGTGCTACCAGACTGCTGAGGTTTTCTGAAATTTAGTAATTTCCAGCACCCGCAGTATTATGTTTTTGTGTAAGTTCTCTCTCACTGCCTCCTGCCACCAGGCTCTATTGACACAAGTAAACAAGCAAGCTGACAGCTTCGTACATATCAATTAGTTAGAAGTTTATCAGTAACACATGAAGGGTATTTAGTTCAATACAACAGTGCCCAGTGTATATACAGTACAATTATACAAGCTAATTAGAATGCAGTAAATATAAGAGCCTCACAATCAGTGGAGTTATTTAGAATCCCTAATAATTGTTTCCATTCATCAATCATTATAATGTCATTTACCGGAGAGCAATATCAGCAAAAATACATTTGAACTTTAGATGTAGGAGCTGAGAGAATATTCAACTCATTTAAACAAAAAGAGAGAGAATGAGAGAGCAGTGAGTGCATGAGTGAGTGGAAAGCTGGATAAGGAGGTGCGTGGAACGAAACAGTGCTAGAGTGCAAGCGAGTGAAAGCTGGAGCGAGAGAATAATTGAGACATTGTGAGCAAGAGAGCTTCATAGCATGAGCGACAGTGATTGTGTGACAGAGAGTGAGAATATGGCAGTATGAGAGAGAATGTGTGTTTGTGAGTGAGAGACAGGACGCTGTTACAATAAGTCTGAGTAGCTTGTTTGGTATATAAATGGTAGGCCCAAAGTTTGTTTACAGTGAAAAAGGTGCAAGATGTTTGCAGCTGTAAATAATGGCAGGGGCAGTTGTATTGACTGTGAGTAAAGTGTTACCAAGTGTCACAAGGAGGTGTTAGGAACATTAGTTTTATGCTTTAAACTATCTGCTTCGTTTTAAGTTGCAAAGTAATTGGTAGTTATTTCCTAGTTGATTTTATTACTGTCCAAGTCAGATCTCAGACTGAAATTAGGCTTGATAGAATACATTTTGTATCTTGTTTGGTTTTAATGTGTTGGCCTTTCACTGCAACACAAACATGCAATGTACAGATTTAATTTTAACAATAGAACAGAAGTTGATTGTGCAAAACATGATAAAATAGAATAAACCAGACTATTTACATTTAACACCTATTTGTAGCTTTTAAAACAAATAGTAAAAATACAATCTCATCAATCCTGACAGCATTTCAATACAGTACTGAAACTCCAAATTCCTTCTCTTCCACATCTATAGGGTTTAATGTCACTATGACTTCAATTGGGAATTCTTCGGTCTCTTCCTTGAGACTTCTTACAACTGAGCTTAGATCATTTCAGCTCCTAATAACTTGTTCAGGGTTAGAACCAAACAATTCTAGTGTGGAATAACACAGTGTGGAGCTGGAGGAACACAGCAGGCCAGGCTGCATCAGAGGAGCAGGAAAGCTGACATTTCAGGTCTGGATCCTTCTTCAGAAATGGGGGAGGGGAAGGGAACTTTGAAATAAATAGAGAAGGGGTGCTTTGATAGCAGGTAGGTAGTGGTGGGGATTGGTCAGTGAGGTGGGAGGAGCGGATAGGTGGGAGAGAAGATGGACAGGTCAAGGAGCCGGGGATGAAGCTAGTGGAGGTGAGTGTAGGTAGGTAGTGGTAGGGATTGGTCAGTGAAGTGGGAGGAGAGGATAGGTGGGAGAGAAGACGGACAGGTCAATGAGGCAGGGATGAGGGGGTGGCTGGTCTTGGGCTAAGGTTGGGGGTGGGGAGATTTTGAAGCTAGTAAAGTCCACATTGAGACCATTGGGTTGTAGGCTTCCAAGGCGGAATATGAGGTCCTGCTCCTCCACTTTCCAGATGGCATCGTTGTGACACTGGAGGAGGCCCAGGATAGACATGTCGTTCAGGGAGTGGGAGGGGGAGTTGGAGTGGTTTGCGACTGTGAGGTGTTGTTTGTTGTGAACCGAACATAGGTGCTCTACAAAGCGGTCCCCTCTCCCATTTCTGAAGAAGGGTCCCGACCCAAAACGTCAGCTTTCCTGCTCCTCTGATGCTGCCTGGCCTGCTGTGTTCCTCCAGCTTCACACTTTATTATCTCAGACTCTGGCATCGGCAGTTCTTACTAATTCTAGAGTGGAACCTTTTAATTAAACTCCTTAAATTGACCAATTTGTTCACAGTCCTAATTGAACTCCCTTTCTCAGAAACAACTGTCAAACACATTCAACTTCAGCCAAGACTTCTACAAAATTGCCCAAATTAAAACTAAATGCATCCTTCCAAGCTATGGGTGTTTACCCTGAGCACAAAATCAACTTATTCAAGAATCTTCTATCTTACAGTTTACTACACTACGCTGCTTACTTTATTATTGGTAATATGACAGGAGATAGCAGCAATGTCAGTGTCTGCCCCAGAGCACAACAGCAGGAACTTGGTTTTCCTCAAAAATCAAATGGGACGGTTGATACAAAATAGCATGCCAGCAATTGTAAAGAATCAAAAGGACTAAGTATATCTGGTACTACACTGGGACTCTCTTTTAACAAAGATCATGGGTTCACGTGTTAAGACTGCTTTGTGGATAAAAGTATTTCATCAAAAGTCCTGCAATCCTCATGGAGAAACATTAAACCAAAATTTACAAATGACACCCCAAACAAGAAATGACCAACATGATTTCACATTGCATAGCTTTCACTGTAGCTCAATGGGCCAGATGGCCTACTCCTGCTCCTATTTCTTATGTAAAATATACTTCTACTGACACTGGTCCCACTTGCCTGCACAAAGTCCATAGCCTATGAATGTTATGCACTTCAAGTTTTTATCCAAGCCTTTTTTTTAAAATGTTGTGAGGTTCCCTGCCCTATCTACCCTCCCAGGTGGTTCATTCAAATGCACACCACTCTCTGGCTGAAAACGGTTTACCTCAAACCCGTCTTATGCTCCTGCCTTCCACTTTAAATGTCTGCCACCTCATTGTTGATCCTTCAATTATGGGGAACAGCTGTTTTCTATTCACCCCACTCATGCCCCTCATAATGTTACACACATCTATCAGGTTCCCCCTCAACCTTCTCTGCTTCAAGGAAAACAACCCATAGTTGAAGTGCTCCATCCCAGGCAATATCTTGATGAATGTCCTTTACATCCCCCCCAGTGCAATTACATCCTTCCTGTAGTGTGGTGACTAGAACTGCACACAGAACTCCAGCTGTCGCCTCGCATCTGTGTTCTGTACACCTCCAGCATGAGCTCTACATGCTCTTATAATCTATGCCATGACTAATAAAGGCAAGAGTCCCATATGCCTTCTTAATTACCCCATTAACCTTTCCTGTCACTTTCAGGATCTGTGGACAAACACCCCAAGATCTCCCTGTTCTCCTGAGCTTCCTAGTATCTTGCCCTTCATTGAGTACACCCTTGTCTTGTTTTTCCCTCCAAAGTGCATCACCTCACATTTATCAGGGTTAAATTCTATCTGTCGTTGGCCTGTCCCATCTGACCAATCCATTTATATCCTCCCGTAACCTAAAATTTTCCTCCTCACTGCCAACTCATTATCTCACTTACAGCCAATTTTTGTGTTATCTGCAAACTAACTTATCACCCCTCCCATGTTCTCATCTACATCATTGATGAATATCATAAACAATTTGGGACCCAGCACTGATTCCTGTGAAAAGCCACTGGACACCAGGTTTCAATCACACAACCAGCCTTGTACCTCCACCTCCTGTCTCCCATCACTATGCCAATTGTGGATTCACCTTGCCAAATTACCCTGGATCCCATGAATATTTAAATTCTTTATCAGTTTCCCATGAGGGACCTTGTCAGTTTTCAGACCTCATGCTCCAAAACACAAAAAAAGCAGAGATAACAAGGTGTAGAGCTGGATGAACACAGCAGGCCAAGCAGCATCAGAGGAGCAGGAAGGCTGACGTTTCAGGCCTAGACCCTTTTTCAGAAAAGTCCTCAGATTCTCCAGCATCTGCAGTTCCTACTATCTCTGAAACATAAATAAAGCAGGTGCTGTGAGAATCCAACCAAACAATTAAGTGGCTGCTTTCATTTTTTTTTCCTTTTTTTGTAATGGGTGGCTGTTTTCCTATTGGGCGGCAGTTTGTGGACTCATTTGCAGAATGAAAATTTTGATCCCTAAGATAGACAAACATTATACACAGCCTCAGGCTATAGTGGACTGCATTATACCCAATTCTGTGCTATAACAGATCATATTATAGCACAGAAGTGAAGTTTTTGGAAGCATCTGGGAGATGAGAGGGTAGCTTTAGAAAGCATTTGGGATAAAGGCCAATGGCAGATCTAATATGAGGGCTCAAGTCGCAAGAAGGACCATGCAGTAGAATTGAAAAGTGACAATCAGGGCTGACAGGAATAGCACAATATCTCACCCCAGCAACATCCTACATTCACAGCAAAGACAACAGGAACAAGAGCCTTTCAGCCTCTTGAGACTGATGCATTCACCTCCAGCTCCCATGTATAAAGACCAATACTTCAAAAACACACAGCATTTACAAAGCAATACTCTCAGAGAAGCCTTTGTTATTTATGCCACAGGCATTAGCTTTAGACTGTCATTTTCTGAACTCTATTATAATAGTATCTTGAATGAACAAGGCATTTCCTGCAGGCATTTCATTTATTTCATTGCCTGAATCCATGTAGACGTGACATGAAGGCAGCACTTCTTTGCAAACCTGAGACCGTAAGACCATAAGTCCATAAGACATAGGAGAAATGAGGCCATTCTGCCCATCGAGTCTGCTCCGCCTTCAATCATGGCTGATAAGTTCCTCAACCCCATTCTCCCGCTTTCTCCCCATAACCCTTGATCCCCTTGATAATCAAGAATCTATCTATTTCAGTCTTAAATTTACTCAATGACCTGGCCTCCACAGCCTTCTGTGGCAGTGAATTCCATAGATTCGATTTCTTCTCCTATCTCCTACAAATCAGGCCAAGCCACTCAGTTTGTATTATGTTACAGGGAGGAAAGAGACTCCTCACTGTCTTTTCAAGGTAGCTATGGATGGGATATAAATGTCTACCTTCCCAGCTAAACCACAGAATGAATAAGAAAATTGCTAGACAAATAAAGGCCTAGGTTCACCTACTATCACTGAGCAGTCACATAATCCAACAGTAATGGAGTTGTTGACTAATCACAGTGACCAATAAATCCACACTAAGGGACATGGTGATGTGTTACAGGGAGTGTTACAAGACTAGTAAGCTCAAAGCTGAGGCTAATACTCTGTGATATGTGTTCAAATTCCACTACGGCAGATGGTAAAATAAATTTATTAAAAGTCAGGAATTTAAAGCTAGCCTAATTGATGACCATAATCAGCACTGTTGATTGTCATCACTAACACTCTTCAGAGGAAAGAAATCTGCTGTTTTCGCCTGGCCTGACCTATAATTACATATGTAGTGATGGGCAATAAATGTTGGCACAGACAGCCTTACCAGTGAATTCAACAAAATGTAGCATGCTCCATTTTTCTGTGGCAATACAGAACTAGCGGGTGCAATTTCAGAATAAGGAGATACTCAATTAACACAGAGGGTCTGTCCCTGCTTTAGAGATTTGTAGTAGTTCAGTTATTGAATATATTCAAGGCTGAGATAAGCAGATACTTGAACTATCGTGAAAAGGCAGGAACTTTGAAGTGGAGACCAAGAACCATAATCTTACTGAAGTTAGGAGAAGGCTTGAGGGACGAAATGGCCTACTCCTGCTCCTGTTTCTTATATTCATATGCACAGCCGCACCAGACCTGGAGTGAAGCAAACTCACAGTGTTGGACAACTTTTAGCAACCCTATGTTCAAAGTCATTTGTCCTTCCCAAGCACGTTACACCCACCGCACCATTGCACCTCAAATTACTCAGACTGAGTCCAAAAATAAATCTTTCAGATCGTAATCAATAACTGAATCAGCATTTACTGCTTCCATCACCTCCCTATGGATCCTGTTCCATCCACTGACCGCTCGCTGACTGAAATATTGTTTCGACAGATTAGATTTGAATTGATTCGCTTCAAGACTGAGCTCATGTTCTCTGCTTTTGTTCTGGGCAAGGTGAAGTGGGATAGAAAATCGTAATTATTGCTCTCTCCCAGTCCTCAAAAGTGAATCCCAGAGTATCATATTGATGAGCTGACGGGTTGCTAACCTCCACAAGTAGACTTCCCTCTTGAACAAGGAGAAACATGACTTAACAAAGTAAAGAAATTGTTGAAAAAAATAATAATTTATAAGCTACAGTAATGGGCCCCAAAAGAAGTTAACAGGAGGGTTATTCACCATATTACCACATTTATCGAGTGAAGGGTTCCATTCACAAAAGAGAGATTTTACAAGTTATGCAAGGAGTTCGTTATAAATTAAAATTGGAGCAACGGATGGCACTGGAGCCCCCTCTTGTGGCAACTCAATTTTATTCAGGAAATACCAAATTAAACAACACACTTGAATTTATGTAGCTACTTTCTTGATGATGGCCCAAAGCACTTCACAGCACTGAAATAGTTACTGTTATAGTATAGGAGATGTGGCAGCCAATTTGCTGAAAAGGAGAAAGAGAAAGTACACCAGTACACCAAAACAGCACATGCCAAAAAAGGCAAACACAAGAGAGCCCAAAACTGCTGGAGGGAGATTTATCTACAGCATTATCTTTATCTGTTGGGAGATGAAGGCTAGTGGTTGATCTAATATGAGGGCTCAAGTCACAAGAAGGGCTAAGCAGTAGGATAGTGCATCATCTCTCCCCAGCAACATCCTACATTCACAGCAGGAACAGGAGTCCTTTCAGCCTCTTGAGGCTGTTGCAACCAGCACCTTGTTACCATAATTTCCTCTTTGATCCCTTTAGCCCCAAGAACTATATCTAAATCCTTCTTGAAAACGTTCAATGTTTGATCTCAACCACTTTCTGGGGCAGAGAGTTCCACAGATTCACTACTTTCTGGGTGAAGAAATTTCTCCTCATCTCAATTCTAAATGGCCTACCCTGTATCCTTAACCTTTAAGGAGCCAAATGGGTAAAAAGGGGGCATTTGTTCAGAGGTTGGGAAGAATGGACTGGATGCTTTCCCCCTGTGATAAAATGTAATGCTTCTAAATTGTAATTGTCTGGCCCTGCTCATCATGCAAAAGTGATAAATTCTTCTGATATTTTAGCAAGTGGGAGAGAGCTTCACCTGATGAAAGAAAGTTGTGTTTGAAAGGAATGATTAAACACACTACCACCATTCTCAAAGCTCGAAGACAAACGTGGGGGACTGGCAGTACTTTGACATTTAGCAGACAACTCCCCACAGACTCCAGTCGCAAACTGCATCTCATACTTAACAATTAATCCTTGGCATGTTAACCTCACTGGCAATATTGGCATTTATTGCCTGTTTTGCATTCGCCCAAGGAGATGATTCCTCTGACAACAAGGTGCAGGGCTGGATGAACACAGCAGGCCAAGCAGCATCATAGGAGCAGAGAGGCTGACGTTTCGGGCCTA
>NC_063348.1:38873126-38936291 GCF_021869965.1 Rhincodon typus
GCAGAACTCTAAACAATGTTCAACTTCAGATATGATTTCCCAATTGGACAATATTTGCTCAATAATCCTGATTGCGCTGAGAATTATGCTGATAACACTAATTTAAGATTGTAACTCAGGTTCATAGTGGAAGCTACATATATCAATATATAGAACCCTGCTTTTACAGACAAAAAGAAGGCGCACATACATTGCTCCTGTTTCAATAAATGGGCAACAACCATCCTTTTGTCTATTCCTCAGGGCAAAGCCTTGACCAATCAGACTCCCTATCTGGCTAAAATTTAAACAAAGACTGACAGATAACTGCCAGTCATCATCGAACTGGTACATTCTCCAATGGCAATGCCTCTACCAAACAACAGGCCAACTAATCAGCCCTCTCTTCTTGTTCAGTATAAAAAAGTTGATTTTCTTTGCAATGATATTCTTGCAAATAGTCCTGATGAGCGCAAGATGAAAAACTTTGACAAAGCGTGTCTTTTTCAGCAATATTGAATTTGTGTACCATTTATTTAATATCAAATGACTCCAAACAAAAACTAAGACTACCTCACATTCAGTCATTAAGCTGTAATGCACAGATAATGCTACTGGAAACAGATCTTCAGAGAACTGTTGATATATTTACTGAGACTTATAATTAATATTCAGAAGACCAAAGTCCTCCATCTATCAGCTCCAAATGAACATGCACCAGTGCCAGCTCCACTGATTATGCTACATGATAAGTACTCAGAAATCGCGGAACGTTTCCAGCACCTTGGAAATTACCTTTCACAGAAAGGTGAAATTGACGAAGAAATCACCTGTAATCTGCTGCTGCAGCCTTTGGCCAACTGAGGAAGGGAGAGTGTGAAGGACACAATATCAAAATTGAAACCAAGCTCATGGTGTACCATGCAAGTTTAAAACATGTACAATATAAAGAGGTACCTCAACACATTAGGGTCATGCAATCAATACTGTCTGCAAAAGATCATACATATCAAATGGGAGGGCATACGCACCAACATCAGTGTCTTCTCATAAGCAAGTACCACAAACATTGAGGCTATGATCTTCCATCATCAGCTTCATTGGGTTAATCATATAATCCAGATATTGAGATTCAGGCTCTCAAAGCAGGTGTGAGTGGTGGAGGGGAGGCGGAGGCAGCAGAAAAACTGCTCTATGTCCAAACGTGACCGGTATTTGTTGATGTGTGGGTGGAGGGGGACGAAAGGTCTAGGCCTGAAACGTCAGCCTTTTTGCTCCTATGATGCTGCTTGGCCTGCTGTGTTCATCCAGCTCTGCACCTTGTTGTCTCTCAAAGCAGGTCTTTATCTCACTCAACTTCTTAACTTAATCAGGACAGATGCATAAAAGGACAGAGAAAGTGCTTTGAGGATGCGCTGAAAACCAAATGAAGAAATACAACAGTGACATCTACTCCTGGGAGACCATTGCCCTGGAATAAATAAGACAGAGGCAAATTCTGTGTGACAGATCTCAGCATTCTGAGATCTACTAAAAAGAAAATGAAAAGGAAAAGCAAAAGTCATGGAAAGAACAAGCCATGACTCAAACTAGCAACACAAAACCAGATATTCTTCATGTCATAAAATCTTCAGAACCTAAATCAGCCTCTCCAGATGCTTGGGAGGGATGACCAATAAATAATAGAAACAATGGGAGAATTGCCTTTATTATTTTTGATATGTTGAGAATAATGAGACCAAATCAGTTGATGATTAATATCGTTCATTTAACTGCTTATTATTTATTTGATTAGTCGTTAACAGTTTAAATAAGAGGCAATTATGTGATTTATCCAGTCAACCAACTGTGAAATATTGGATAAGTGTGAAATAAACATATTTGACCCTGTATTTCATTCCTGATTTGGATAGTTAATTAATGCAACATTATATACAGAGGTCTGAGGAAAGTCATTGGCCTGAAGTGTTAACACAGTTTGTCCCTCCACAGATGTTTCCTGTAGTGCTGAGCATTTTCAGCTTTTTATTTCAGATTTCTAACAACTGGAGTATTTTGTTTTTGTATTACAAAGATCATTTTTGTTTCTCATGTTTGAAGAAACCTTTTGTTTAAGCTGTAAAAGGTTGATTAACATGCCATTTGAGTTTTGGCATCTGGAAAATAATGGCAGATCAACATGCTAATATTGGTAAAACAGTGAATCTTCTGTGTTATTATTCCGATAAAAGGATTGTTAAGACAAATTTTCAACTTATGTGCTTATCCATTGTGCTTCTTTGTAAAGCACTGAATGGTTACCAGAAATTGACTCTTTAGATCTTTTATACACCTGCATTTCCATAGATCCTTAGAAATATATAATACATAAAGAGACAAGCACCTGTCCCGGCTGTATTGCAAAGGGATTTGAGTACAGAAGTAAAGATATCTTGCTTCAACTGGTCAGATCCTTGGTGACAGCTATCTGTAGTATTGTGTGCAGTGTTCATACCCTTACCCAAGAAAGGCTATGCTTTCTTTCAAGGAAATGCAGTGGAGGTTTACCAGACTGACTGCCAGAGTGGCGAGACTGTCCAACTGAGCATTAATTGATGAGACTGGGATTGTACTGTCTTGTGTGTAAAAGAGTGACAGGTGATCTCACCAAAGCCTTCAAAATTCATAAAAGGTTTGGATGTTTCCTGGTTGAGTTGTCTGGAATTTGCAGAAAAGGTGGTATTTCTTCACTAAAAAGAAATTCTCCATCCTAGAAGCTGTGGAAGCACAGTCATTGAGTATGTTCAAGACAGAGATCAATAGAGTTACAGATAATAATGACTTCAAGGGATATGATAATAGTCTGAGAAAATGCTGGTGAGGTAGATGATCAGATAAGCAGATTCTAGATTGGCAGAGCAGGCTCAAGGGATCAATGGTCTACTCCTGTTACTACGTCCCTTGTAAATATTTTCCATTCAAGTATGCATCCAATTCCTTTCTGAATGTTGCTATGGCACCCTTATAGACCATCACAACTCTCTGTACTAAGAAAAGCATAATTTCCTTTTTGGTTCTTTTCCAATTACATTAAAGTGATGTCCTCTAGTTTCTAGCCAGCCTGACAGTTTGGCACTGTCAACTTGGTCAGGTAGTCAAAACCCCTCCTAATGTTGAACACTACTATTAAATTTTCCTTTTCTTTGGTTTAGGAAAACAAATAAAAGCTTCTTCAGTCTCTCCAGATACTGGAAGTAACAGCAAACTTTAAGCCAAGTAACTTTAGCAAACCTCAAAACACTTCAGCAACATGTATAGTTGCCCTCCAAGTTGTGCAGAGCATGGCCTTGTTTACAGGAGTAGTCTATGATCTTGAATGTGAAGAAATGACTTGCATAATGATGTAACAACTTGAATTTAGACAACGCTTTTAAAACTATGAAACATCTCAATATCCCAAGATGCTTCACTGGACAATATAAAGCAAAAACTGACACTGATCCACGTGGGATGACGCAAAAACGGAAACTGCTGGAGAAGCTTAGTGGGTCTGGCAGCATTTGTGGAGAGAAAGCAGAGTTAATGTTTTGAGTCCGTTGTCACTTCTTCAGAACTCAAGTTCACTGGACATGAAAAGTTAACTCTGCTTTCTCTGCACAGATACAGTCAGACTTGCTGAGTTTCTCCACATTCAATCCTCAGTTCTTTGTTTTAGTTTAGTTTCCACGGGGGATAATGTCAAGTTTGCAGTTTTAAAGAAATACAGCAAAGTGCAGAGGCAAAGAGGTTTACAAAAGTTAGAAAGATACAGAGCGGAAAGGACATACTCTCCTCAAGTTCCTCACCGAAAGAACTGTAGATGCTGTAAATGAGGAACAAAAACAGACGTTGCTGAAAAAGCTTAAGATCTCCCTCTGGACACCCTGGTCCACTCTTCCTTCACCTCCAACACCCTCCCCCAACAGCTCCCAAGCACCTTCCCCTGCAACTGGTGAAGGTGCAACATGTGCCCATCTACCTCCTCCCTCCCCAGTATCCAAGGGCCCAAACATACCTTCCAGGTGAAGCAACACTTCACCTGTACTCCCCAGAATCTAGCGTACTGCATTCGCTGCTTACAGTGTGGTCTCCTCTACATTGGGGAAATGAAGCATAGACTGGGTGAGCGCTTCGCAGAACATCTACATTCTTCCCACAAAAAAGACCCTGAGCTACCTGTTGCCTGTCACTTTAACACACCTCCCTGTTCCCTGACCAACATCTCTGTCTCTGGCTTGTTGCAGTGTTTCAGCAAAGCTCAATGCAAGCTGGAAGAACAACACCTCATTTTCTTCTTGGGGACCCTGCAGCCCTCTGGACTCAATATCATGTTCAATAATTTTAGGGCCTAAACTCTCCCATGTCCTAGCCCCCTACCCCACACACCAGGCCTTGTTAACACATAGCCTGCCATTACACAATACCTATTGTTAGTCACTAACCGTCCCCATTAACAACTATTCACCCTCCTAGCCAGATCATTATCAACTCCTTTGTCTATCTAACTGCTCTTCTCTCTCTTCGGGCTCTATCCTGTCGTTTACTCCCTACCCCATCCCCCTCCCTATTTTCTGCATATAAACCGACATTTTCCCAGCTACCATCAGTTCTGGGAAAGGGTCACCGGACCCAAAACGTTAATTCTGATTTTTTTCTTCACAGATGCTGCCAGACCTGTTGAGCTTTTCCAGCAACTTCTGTTTATGTTTCTATCCTCAATAAACTTGAGGTCATGCAAAATTCTGCTGTCCATGCCCCTTATTCACATCAGATCCGATTCCCATACAAATACACAAACTAGGAACGTAAATAGGTCACTGAGTCGCCTGAGCCTAATTCATCAATCAATAAGTTCGTGGCTTAACTACTTACTCCACATTCCAACTTATTTTTGATATAATCTTATCCTAACCCTCCTCCCTTCTTATCAAGCCTCAGGGTCAAATGGTGGAAGCAGCCAAGAATATTCTGTAATAGTCAAAGTCCTGACTGAGGACTTCAACAGCAGATGAGCTGTGGCAGATTAGGTAATATTACAGCGATAAAAATAGGCTTAAACCTCATAACAATACCAAGGTACAATTCACTTGTACCATATGGATGACCATCCAGTGATTTTCCTGACTGCAGGCCCTCACAACAGCTGTTATACAATTTTACTTCTAAACTCTGCCCTCTCCTTTCACTGTTAGCTTCAGTCATGTTCAAATATTCCACCCATTATTAGCTTTGTTCATTATTTAACAAATCAGTGACATTTCCAAGCATGAATGGCAGAAGAAAACATCAGAGTGAACATGAATGCATGCACATACTCAGACATCCAAATTGGCATGCAATACATGGGCTCTAGGGCTCAGTGTACACACATTATTAATAAAGTGAAATATCACATAGGAGAGTGCATCTCATTTTAATGCAAAGCTAGGTTAATACAGTTTCCGCAGAACTAGAGCTGACCTAGGAATAGATCCGTAAGGAAGAACATGACTGGAGTAATACTTTCAGCCTCCAGTGAGGAGCAGAACCGTTTTCAAGTCAGTTTGATGTAGAAAGCTAACGTATCATAAATTGTCAATTGGACAACTTGCCTATAATTCCTCGCATTGTCATGATGAAAAGCATTTTTGATCATTGGCTTATTTTGTCACGCTATGTGCAGAGGAAACAGTTCCAGTCTGTTTAGGAATGCAATAAACTCCGAGCAAATGTCAATTTCAAACTCAGATTCAAAGAAAGGGGTGTATGAGAAAGGAAGAACTAGTCACTGATTTGAAATAACAGAATCGTGGATAGTTTTCTTGTAACATTTTCTTGATTGGTAGGTCTGTTCGAGGTCAACCGATAGTTTTAAATTTCTTTTGTCCCAGTCCAATTCTGAAAGTGCTTTGAACCATTCTGTATAAAGCCATGACAATGAAACTGCAGCAATGAAACACTGCAGCAGATTAGTATTCAAGAGATCTGTGTCAGGATAACTAGTTTTCAAATATAGCACAACCGACAGGGCTATGTTATTTTCCACCAGTTCAAGGTAGAGTAATTTATTAGTGTAAATCTTTGGTTTATCATTATGGTTATTCACTTGTCCACTCACTTTGGTCATTTTACAACTAAGCTAATGGTTCTGCAGACTGCTTTCTGTACTTTAAAACAGAGGTGATCACACAAGGCATTAATAATATTTTTAAGTATTGTTCTACCATTACAAATGTAAATAGTGAAGAGGTTATTTTTGCATTTTCAGTAAAAATATGCTGCTTTTACAAAGCTGCAGTGAAAGTCAGTTCAGCAACTCAGTTAATGAGCAACTAGCAATTCATTTGCATTTTTAGTAAGCTGATCATCATACTGCAGGCAAAAGACTTAGAAGGACAGAAAATTTACAGTGCAGAAAGAGGTCATTTGGTCCACTGTGTCTGCGCCAACTGGGAAAGAGCTTTCAGCCTAATCCACTTTCCAGCTCTTGGTCTGTAGATCTTTAGGTTCCAGTACTTCCAAGTAAAAGGTAAAGTTGCTATAGTCTTAGCAGATCATCGGCTGCCTTCTCATTAGGCAGATTTATGACTGGTGGTGTTTTAACCAAAGGGTCACCAAGCAAGGAGAATGGTTGAGAGTGAGAGTCCTTCATGGTAACCTCAGCTGTTGGAATTGACTGTTGGAACACTGTTGGCTTTACTCTGCATCACAAACCAGCCATTCAGCTAACCAACCTCCTATTTTCAGTTGTAATGAGGGTATATACCCCTGCTACTCAAAGAAACTCCCCACTACTCTGTTCCAATATTTCTGTTGATTATGTTAAGTCAATATCTTTTAAACCATTTTTCTCTCATTCCCCACTTCAAACTCATTTTAGAACGTTTCAGTAGAGTCAGTTTAAAAAGCAATTCTTTTGAATATGTTTTAATACTCTGCTAAAATATGTCGTTAGAATTTGAACTGAATGTTGCTCATTGAAGAGTCTAATCACAAGCCTCCATATTCATTTTCAGAGCATACTCTGTGAATATTTATACATCGTGAACTCTAAGTTGGTAACAAATAAGGGGATTGAAATGGTGAACACAAATGAATGATTTAGCAGTCGCACCAATCCTTGAGCTACCTAATTGTCTTGGAACATGCTCCCAGTGTACAGATGTGATTATTATATTCACAATTTGCACTGTTCAACAATTTTTAATCAGGATGGCAGATTTGCAAAAGGGAGTCACGCAATCGGAATAGAATTGGTAGCAAAATGCCCAATTTCGGGAGCAGTGAAATTCTCCACAATCTGCTGTTCCTCTCCGCTTATGGTCATAACGGGCCCTGGACTTCAGTTGGACAGCGATAGACAGAGAATATAGTTTGAAACAAAAATAGAAATTGCTGGAGAAAGTCAGAAGAGTTCTGAAGAAGGATTATTGGACTCGAAACACTAACTGTAACACACGAAAATATAGCAAATTCCTACAAATGCTGGAAATCTTAAATAAAAACAGAAGGCACTGGAGAAACTCAGCCATCTAGCAGCATCTGTAGAAAGAAGCTCTCCCTGCACAGATGCTGCCAGACCTGCTGAGTTTCTCTAGTACTTCCTGGTTTTTATCTACTGACTCGCATGCTGGGAGGTCAAACCAAGTACAACACAATTTGCAAACTATATTGACATCAGCATGCTCTGGACTCTTATCACCTCTCTCTCTTTCACTCACAATCTTACGTGCACTCAAGCTCATTATGAAACAACTCGACCTTGAGCATGTTAAAGAGCACTTCAGTATTTACTTCTGGCTTCTTTCACCTTTCCAGCTAGCCACTCTCACCAGCTGTCAAACAGCAAAGAACAACATCATATCCCACCCCCTACTGCTCCTCATAGCTTGACAATCAACCGCTTTCTATTTTAAGCCAGCATGTCATGCTCCAACAATTCAAACTTGGGTTCAAAGAACCATACCTGCAAGCATCTAAAATGAAAAAGTTTTGAAGCACTGAGAAAATCAGCCAGCTGGCCAGACGATGGAAATAGAACTCTTCCGGTTTACATCCCTGAAAATCTAGCGTGCTTTGACAGCAAGAAAAGGACTGTTCATTTTTCACCAGGAAAATAATGGAAAATTACAGGGTTGCTCAAGACGCCACAGAGAAGTGCTACCAAAGCATCTGTTTCATGAATTCTTCACATAGCTCAAAACTGTTTGTACTTATTTGGTAAAACAAGATGGATGGATTTGAGAGGACAGCGTTATTGTACTTGCAACAGTTTCAATGTAAGAAAAAAGGCCACATTTGCATTATACAAAATGCACGTTCTCATTTTATTGTGCCTAATCCAGAGAGTTCAAACTGCATGTCCCACAGATATATTTCAAAGGATCATAGAGTTATACAGCACAGAAGCAGACCCTTCGGTCCAATTTATCCCATTTGCCAGCATTTGGCCCATATCCCTCAAAATCCTTCCAGATGCCTTTTAAATGTTGTAATTGTACCAGCCTCCCCACTTCCTCTGGCAACTCATTCCATACATGCACCATCTTCAGCGTGAAAAAGTGCCCCTTAGATCCCTTTCAAATCTTTCCCCTCTCACCGTAAACCTATGCCCTCTAGTTTTGGACTCCCCTACCCTGGGAAACAGACCTTGCCTATTTACCCTATCCATGCCCCTCATGATCTATAACAAGGAGACCAGAATTGCACACCAGTATTCCAAAAGTGGCCTAACCAATGTCCTGTGCAGCTGCAATATGACATCCCAACTCCTATACTAAATGCACTGACCAATAAAGGCAAGTGTACCAAATGTCTTCTTCACTATCCTGTCTACCTGTGACTCCACCTTCAGGGATCTATGAGCCTGCACCCCAAGGTCTCATTGCTCAGCAACACTCCCCAGGACCCTACCATTAAGTGGTATAAGTCCTGCCCTGATTCGCCTTTCCAAAATGCAGCACCTCACATTTATCTAAATTAAAATCCATCTGCCACTCCTTGGTCCATCAGACCATCTAATCAAGGTCCCACTGCACTCTGAGTTAACCTTGTTCACTGTCCACTACACCATGAATTTTGGTGTCATCTGCAAACTTACTAACGTTACTGCTATATTCACATCATAAAAAGCATTGAATCCAGCAACAATCCTTACAGCACACCTCAGGTCACAGACCTCCAGTCTGAAAAACAACCCTCCAGCACCCTCTGTCTCGTACCTTCAAGCCAATTTTACATACAAATAGATAGTTCAGCCTAGATTTCAATGTAATCTAACTTCGTTAACCAGTCTACCCAGCGGAACCTTGCTGAATGTCTTGCTGAAATCCATGTAGACAATGTCCACCGCTCTGCCTTTATCGATCTTGTCATTTCTTCAAAAAACTCAATCAAGTTAGTGAGATGTGATTTCACTTGCAGAAATTCATGTTGACGATCCCTAATCAGTCATGATCAATTAAGTGCTGATTTTTGTTTTTTTTAAGTTTACATTCCATTTTGAGGTTCAATCAATTATTGAGATTAAATACCAATTGCTGCCTTGGACTTGGCACTGCCAAAGTTCATAACTACTGCACAGAAAAATAACTGGGAGGCAGGTCACACATCTAATAAAGCAAAGTTCTCATTTGTCACGTGGTTTTGTGCCTCCACCCAAGAGTTAGAGTTCAAGACAACTAATTGAGGAGAAGGCAAAGTCCAGAACTGTCTTCAGGCTAGGGCTTCTTTGTAAAACTGTTTCTTTTACATTAAGAGTAAATACTAATATTCAGAGACATATTAATCTTACTGGAATATTTTTCAAAAGACTGTTTCATAAATTCTACCACCTATTGCTAGCTGGTTAACTCCACACGCTTCTTTGCATACGTTTCCAACTTTTTCACTTTATCTTCCAATCTATCCAACTTCACTTACTATATGCTTTTACACCCAGAAAGGGATAGTTCCATGATATTACTGCAAGGGGCTTCAAAGTCAAAAAACCTTTATGCAGCTGGTATCATGCCACCCCCTCAGGTAAACAATGCCTACTTTCTAAGTGAGTATACTAACACATGATCTTCCATATTTCTTCACTCAAGGGGGTTGTGAATCTTTGAAATTTTCTACCTTAGAATGTTGCAGATGCTCAGTCATTGAGTACATTCAAGATCAAAATGACAGATTCTTAAACACTAAGGGAATCAAGGGAAATGGAAATAGGACATGAAAGTGAAGTTGAGGCAGAAGATCACCTGTGATTTTACTGGATAGACAAGCACGTGTGATGAACCAAATAGCTAACTTCTGTTGAAAAGATAAGCATTATCCAATTAAAATCATAGACTAAGTATAGATTAATCATGCATTATTTAGAAGCTTCAATTTTTTTTCCTTTTTAGCTTCAGGCATACTGATATCTGAAAGACATTACACAGGATTGGAAATAATATATAATCACTGAACACTCAGGTAGACAGAGACATGGTGAGAATAACATAGAAATAATAGGAACAAGAATAGGCCATTGAACCCCTGAGGCCTTCATCACCATTCAATTAGATTCTGGCTGATTTGCTAACATAAGTAAGGTTAAGTGTAGCTTGGCATGTTATGAGAATTACAATTTGGCTCACAAATTCAAATTCTGGTTTAACCTTTTTCACATGTAATTGAGAAATCAAGGTTAAAAGGCAAGGGCCAAAGTGCTGGATGCAAACAAGATTAAAAAATGGAAGGCAACGACAGTCAGGAAGTGATAACTTAGCTAAGATTTGGATTTTGACTTAGGAATTTTGGGAAAGGTATAGTATATTTTCCCACAGATGGAAGTCTAGAAAACATGTTAGAATAGAAAGTAATGCAGTAATTTCAAAATTGAGACCACAGAACCATAGCAATTACAGCACAGGGGTACAGCACAGGGGTAGGCAAGGATGGCACTAAGCTATTCTCAACCCATTTTTAAACGTTCTTCAAAATCAATACGTCTAAAATACATATACAGATCGTTTGAAAGTATATTCTAATCACAGCCTCAATCAGCGATTATGAAATAGCATTCCATTTTGTATTGCCCATCTGGTAATAATCCCGAGCTTGTGCCCCAGCATTGCCAATTTGCAAACTGATAGAGCCAGCCTGTCAACACATTCCATCTCAAAACCTTGTATAATGCTTTAAGCCTCCACAAGTTCTCTCTTAACTCTTCTTTTTCTTGGCAACAATAAGCACTCAAATTTGTTCAGTTTCAGGGAGGCTGCTCTTTAGATTTTCCATAGAACTGCAAATTGTTGTTGGAAAGGATGGAAGAAATGTGATGCAGCATACTTGCAGAAGGTTGGGATGAAGAAAGTTTGAAGGAATTAGTTAACAGGCAACAAACTTTCTTGCCTATTGCCATGGTGCATGAAGGAAGCCGCAGAAGTCCCTTCCTAGATATGGATGCAGGGTAGAGTGCAACAGCACAGAAAGAGGCCATCCGCTCAAAAAGTCCATGCTTATTCCTGCGCAGCAATCCAATTAGTCCTATTCCCATTACCCAACAAGTTTATTTGGTACAGGTGCCTTTCTAATTTTGTTTGTGAAATCATTGATTGTCACCCTCATGAGCAGCAAGTCAAGTTATTACATGTGACTGCATGATAAATACTTTCTCACCCAACTCTCCTCTCCCATACCTCTTGCTCAAAACCCTAAATCTGTGTCTCTTAGTCCACAGCTAACAAGAACAATTTTTCCTCGCCTACCATATCCAGAACTGTCATAAATTTATTTAGCTTTATCCTGTCAATCAACCAGTCAAACAGGTTGCTAAATTCCCTTATCCCTGGAACTACACTGTTTAGTCTTCTCCACACTCTCTGATGGACCCTTGTGTCCTTCCTAAACTGTGATGACCAGAATGGACAAAATACTCCAGCTGTGATATAACCATAAAGGCTGTGAAATATATAGGCAGCAACTCCTTCCTGAACTAAACATTTTCACTAATAATTGAAGACAAGAAAAGATCTGATCAGCTTTTACAACGCCAGGATGCACCAAAGCACTTCACAACCAGGAAGTTTTTGAAGAATGGTCACTGTGGTTATGTAGCAGCCATTTTACACTCAGTAAGAACCCACAAACAGTAATTAAATAAATGGAGATAACCTATGTTTAACCATGTTGCTTCAGGATTAAATTTTTGTTGGAATACCAAAATGACATTCATGCAATTAATTGAAAAATGAGGCGATATAATCAGAGTCATTCAGCATGAGAACAGACCATTCGGTCCAACTCATCCATGCTGATGAGATATCTTAAATAAATCTAGGCCCATGTGCCAGCATTTGGCCCAAATCCCTTTAAATCCTTCCCATTCATATAGCCATCCAGATGCTTTTAAACAGTTGTAATTGTATCAGCCTCCACCACTTCCCTCAGGCATCTTATTCCATTCACGTACCATCCTTTGCATGAAAAGGTTGCCCCTTAGATCTCTTTTAAATCTTTCCCCTCTCACCTTAAACCTCTGCCCTGTAATTTTGGACTCCCTTATCCTTGGAAAAAGACTTGGCTATTCACCCTATCCATGCCCCTCAAGATTTTATAAACCTCTATAGTCACCCCTCAGCTTCCGACACTGCAGAGAATATAGCTCCAGTCTATTCAGTCTCTCCCTTTAACTCAAACCCTCCAATCCTGGCAACATCCTTGTAAATCTTTTCTGAACCCTTTCAAGTTTAACAACACCTTTCCCACAGCACGGAGACCAGATTGAATGTAGTATTCCAAAAGTGGCCTAACCAATGTCCTGTACAGCTGCAACATGACCTCCCAACTCCTATACTCAATGCACTGACTGATGGATGCAAGCGTACCAAATGCCTTCTCCACTACCCTGTGTAAACAAGGCTTCAATTTAAGGTTGTACCTGAAAAAACGGTGCTGCACTCCTTCAGAGGGAATGGAAGAGAGGAAAGAAAGGGGAAGAAGGCTAGTTGGGTAGGCAAGAAGGAAAGGGGAAGGGAGAGAGTGGAAAGAAAGAAAGTAGGTAGAGACAGGCAAAGAATAGAGAGAAATGGAAAGTAGTAAAGTAAGGGAGGGATGATAGTGCAGGAAAAAGCATGTTAAAAGGGGAAAAGGCAGGAAGGGAAAAGGGGAGAAAGCACGGTGGGGAGAGTTGAAGTCAGGAAAATAAAGCAAGAGGAGAAAAGCACAATGTAGAGGACAAACAGGGAGGAAGGGTGAGATGAAGAAAATGAGGAGGGACAAATAAGATTTTGTACAATCTGTTACTGATCCACTTTCATTCATGGTTTTGAAGGCTGATGTGCATTTTCAAATTGAACTGTTCAGTGCAGTTCTGTCTTCAAGATACTGGTTTGGATTTTATCACATTGACAAGATTGCTTACAGATTTGGAATGAGAACCTCTGGAGTGGTTTATATTTCAGGGAAGCTTACAGCTTCTGTAACTACACATTGTTTACTAGACAACATTCATAGCCCTTTTCGCAAATTATCACTTGGACGTTAGGTAGGAATACCCTGGTTGAATTCACAAGAATGCCAGAGATGTTTTTCAATTCGCCTACAAATCTAAATTAATTTTATCCTTGAAATTAGTTTTCATAACGGGAGATACTTCAAAGAATAAAAATTTTGCTCTTCTGCGCAATTATAATTTCTCAATGTACAAAATCCATGAAATGACACAAGGGAGATACACAATCAAGTATAAAGAGTTGAGGTTGGGTGGGGGACTGAAAACACTTCTGGGATTTAAAGCAGAGAGAAGTGGGGGAACCTAAATCATCCCTTAACAATTAAATTGAGGATGAACAGGTGAAACATTGCAGCTCTTAAGTTTGCGGGCAGCTGGAAAAATCTCACTGCATATTGTGCAAACCTAATTTGGTAGCGGAGTGTTACTGGAAGATTTGACACTTCATGGACTGAGAACCAACACTGTGAATTATGGCTTTTAAAAACTGCTTAGAAATTACTCTACTCGCAGAATCCTATAGGTCAGCATGGGTCAAATTCTCTTTGGGATTCATAAGAAAATCAATTGAATGAAAGTTGGTAACAAACTGCAATTTTGTAATTCTTGGAAACAACTTTGCCTGATGTGAGATTATTCCATGCCTGTCTGATTGGTTTTACAATTCTTGATCATGTGTCATGGTACACGAACAGGAAGAGTTTGGAGGGATGTGGGCCAAATGCTGGCAAATGGGACGAGATTAATTGAGGATATTTGGTCGGCATGCACGAATTGGACTGAAAGGTCTGTTTCCGTACTGTACAACTCTATGACTCTATGATCAAATCCACAACCTAAGGCAATACTCAGCTATCCTGGTGGATTGGATTTTCTAAGGAGTGGCAATCACCTGTCAGATTGACATTCCTCATAAAATCCATCCCACTAGGTTAGCTAAATATGACCATAGACAGACTGCCACTCTCCTTCTACTTTTACCTGAAAAGAAGAGCTCTGCATATCTGACAGAAAATTCTGATCCTGCAGAACTCTGGAACATAACTTAAATTGAACTGTATCCTTGTAGTAGAGAATAATTGAAGGAATGCAAACCATGCTCCCTTTTGCATGACAGTAGTTGCCATAATATTTAAAGATACAGCCACTTGACAGCGCCAACGGAAGGTTACGTATATAAGGTAAGTTTGAGGCGAAGGTGCCCAGTGGGTAAGAAGTACAATGCTAGGGCGCAAAGTGAGTAAGGTGCCAACTGAGTGATTGAGTGTTCGTGGTAGATTGGGATGGAGAGGGGATGGGGCTGTCAAAGTCTGCGTAAAGTGGATGTTGTCCTGTTCCAGAGGGGAAAGTGAGGAATGTCAGATCTAGAGGTAGGGTTTGGGGTGTGGAAGGAATCTGGAGAAGACATAGATAGGGGTGTGTGAATGGTAAGTTAGGAAGGTCACTTTAGAAGGGTCCTTACCCAAGATTTAGGTTTTTAATAGTCTAAATTTTCCTTAAAACATATTTGCAGTAGAACTCTCTGAATTCTCCGAATGAAACGGATACTTCCAGCGGGTTCCAGACACAGGGGAATTGCCCATTGGGATCTTCAATTCCTTGGGCAAGTCCCTCGGAGTTTGCTACAACTGGGGATTCCACAGAATCCCAAAAGACAACTGCCATTTCTGCTGAAGTGATAATTATCTAGCTATTGAAAAATCTGGACCAGTATCTTTAAAACCTGAAATTTCATGAAAAAATAGATTTTAACGAATACCTAGTACTTTTAGGTGGAGATTTCAAAGTAGCTCCTTGAAGGCAAATGCAGGCTGAAGGAGGATAGGTGAATAAGAATCTCCCAATATAGAGGTATCAGAAAACTGCCCTCAGTTACTAGATCTGCTTTCAATTGGTTTGCTAGCTGCTGGGCTCATGCAATCTCCTTACAAACATGTTTTGCACAACACTCAATGTGATTACATTGAATCACGAGAAGTCAAATGACTTTCCATTAGTCAAGTTCAGCTTTGCTTTTGAAGTAGCTGCTTGTCACTCACTGCCTTGAATGCTGAAGGCAGAATCCAGCATCACCATCCATTATAGTTACTGCAGCAAACCCTGTTGGTCAATCCATTATGGTACATTAACAAACTAAAAATAAAGGAAGGTCTGGGCTTGATCTATACCATTCAGTGAGACTGTGGAACAGGGACAATCATAAACACTCTTCAGCAGTGATGGTTTGGAGAAAACAAACAGGCAAGAGTGCTTATTCCTAACAATTGTAGAGAACTGGAAATGAAATAATTTGGATCTCCACTTGTACTGCTCCAGAACATTTCACTTACAAGGCATTTTGCAAATGAAAAGGGTATTCACATAAAAATTCAGAAGTTGGGAGTGTCTGGAGGTTGAATAAAGAAATACTGCAGAAAGATTTAAACATCAAGTGTCAATATAACCAAAATTAAAATCTTTCCCAATAAAAACTTGAACCTGGTGGCATCACGAGACTCTCTCTCCCTCTGCTGAGTCCCCCCATTTTGTACAATACAGATCAACAGTTCAACCCAAAACTACTGCAAGGTTAAACTTCAATTGCTAATTTTTATAGATTGGGGGGAGTGGGGGTGTCAGTTAGCTCAGTTGACTAGATGGCTGGTTTGTGATGCAAAGTGATGTCAACAGCATGGAATCAATTCCCATACTGGCTGAGGTTACCATGAAGGACTCTCCTCCTCAACCTTTCCCCTTGTCCAAGGTAGGTGATCCTCAGGTTAAAACACCACCATCTGTCTTTCTCTAGCAAGAGAGCAGCCTTATGGTCTGATCAGACTAGGCAACTTTACCTTACTTATACATTGAAAAGATTAAGTAAAAATGGATTTAAACTTCCTGTTAAATCAGCTCAGGAGATCTTTCAGAACACTTCCATAAAATGGAAAATGCTGGTTTATAAAGGCTGATATCCAAGCTGATAAAAGCCATTAGTTATTCAAATCAGCTGCAAAGCTGATCATGCTTTCATATTCAAACTACATTGTAACACGCTAACAATTCTCATTTCCCTCTTCAATCACTCACCTCCATCTGGCCAACCACATACTGAAAGTTGGGTTAACGCTCACTCCTATAAAACAACAGCTTTCTTTCACCTGCATAAGTGGTTAAATTTCTAACACAGCAACCTGACACAGTTCTGAGTTTTGTGGAAGAGTAATCTGAATGGTGGTGTTGCAGGAAATGAAAACAGCTTCAGGCTCAGTAATGATGGACCTAGAAGATCCAATAACTGTTCATGTTGTCAAACTTCACCAATAATGGGCAACAATTTGAGACCAGTTACTGGAGGATGAGCAATGCCAGTGTGACATAACCAGCGAGAAACCAAAGTTTTTGACATGGGATGGATTAAAATTTACTGTAAAAAAGTACAAAGTTTTTGAGGCTGAGATACACACGTTTGGAACTAGCAGGCAATTGAAAAATCTTATATCCTGAACTCCAAAGGTGTTTACATACAGTCCACAGTTCAGACGATGGTTCATCACTATTAACCAAACAAAAATTAGGAGACAGGCAATAAATGCTGACCTAGCCAGTGACTCACACAATCCTGTGAATGAATAAATAAAAGAAAAACATGACTTTTGATTTACGAGAAACTGTGACCAGAGCCCTGAAACCTTGATGAAGAACAAGTTGTGAGGGGACTTAATCCTAATAGGACAGAAACTGCAGTAATGGAGGACAAAAACATCCATCTCATCCAGTTCCTTCAACAGACTGCTGGCAAACATTTAACCTTTTTAATATTTGTGCCACTGGAATTTTCCTGAACCTTGTCCACAATGCACAAACAATTGAGTTGCCTTCGAACTACTACACCTTAGGTCACTGGCTTGAATTTTGTTGGAAAGGGGCTGCTCCAATTGTAGGCCAGACACCCTGATCTGTCAGTTCAAACAACTCGGGATATATATATGAAATGAAGGGCATGTTAAATTAAACTTTGCAAGTCTGGTACTCCATTCCATGATACAGTATGTGGCCCACAAGGCAACAGTTCAGACACTCTTTGTTGGACAGTTTTGAGGGACTGTGACAAGCTTCTAAAAGAAAATTTGTTTTCATAAAATGAAGACAGAAGCTGACAGAATTCTGCTTCCACCTTTACCTTGATTGGAGGCTGCAATGACAATTACAAGCCATTTGATTGTGCAGGAGCTAATGCAGTTTATTTGTCCTTGCAGGATGGATATACAGGTTTTAATGGTCAGAGATATGTTGTGTTATTGTTTAGTGACGTAAGAGCATAACGACTTCACTGCATGAGTCACTTGACGTAAATCACTTTTCTCACCTTCAAAAGGAAGGTTATTACAAGCAGCAATCAGTATAATGCAGCTTGAACATTCAGGGCCAGGTCCTGTACAAACTTTCCAGTTCACCAAGGGCAAATTCAAATGCAGGCAGAATAATCTGAACAGGGCAGCTTGTCCATTCCCAAGTTAATTGTGACACTACATAACATGCACTGAGGTGCAACGATGGAAAATGTGCAGTTTATCTGAAAGCACACCAGGAGTTCCCCAACACTTCCAACACAGTTTGCTTACCAAGTTCTTCAAACCTGTGCGTAGAAAGTAGGTCAATCGTGGGTGACATTGAATTGAAATCATCAGTTCTGGCTGATGGACATCAGACTAACAGGAGTTTCCTGTTCGAGATTAGACAATCGGGACCTAAAATCAAAGCCTTGTCTGCTCTCTCAGATATAAAAAGGAAAGACTTGGCTACAAAGTGCTTCAGGACATCCTGAGGTCAGGATAAATTTAAATTATAAATTTGAACTATAAATTCAAGTTTAAAAAAGTGCTTTAGTGGGCAGAGTAGCAAGCATTATGACCATATTAGCACAGAAACTTTGCCCGTGTCTCAGGACAGGTATATCTCCTTAATTCTTAAAGCTTTTTCAAGGAAATTCCTTCCTACTGGTGGTGCATTTCCCAACTATGTTGCATATTGTCAAAACTCCTATTCCATTCCTAAAATTTCCAGTCAATCAATCACAGCGTAAAAATTCAGAAGGAAACACACATTTACAAAAACCGAAAGAACTGCGGATGCTGCAAATCAGGAAAAAAACAGAAGATGCTGGAGAAGCTCATCAGGTCTGGCAGCATCTGTGAAAAGAAAATCAGAATTAACATTTCAGGAAGTGTTTTCTCTTCACAGATGTTTCCAGACCTGCTGAGCTTTTACCGCAATTTTTGTTTTTGTTCATAGATTTATAAATCATCTACTCATGCCTCTCAGATACATTTCAGAGTGCTTATGTGCCATAAATACAGTGATTTGTGTGACGAAAGTGGAGCCGGTTAGCACACAGGAAGAAGATCCCACAAACATCAATTTAGCTGTTGACTCACTTATTTTGGATTTTTTACGCACCCAAAAGTCTCACTCAAGAGAAACAAAATCTAGTGCACTCACAGTCTCTCAGCATCTCCTCTTTAAATTCTCTGCAACCAAAAAAATTCACTAACATATTGTTAGGGAGAGACAATCCTGAGGTCTCACATAGAACTAAAGCACGGACTTCCCACTGTGGCCATGGCCAGTTCCCCAAATTCAACTTATCCCAACAGAAAGCAAAAATACAAATGGACAACTACATAAACACTGCTAGGAATACTGCATATTCCAAAGCATTGCTCAGTTAGTAAGAAAATACTATGTTTAGTGAAGTCTGCATTATTATACCATGTCATGCACACATCACATTTTGCGTGACTCTTTAAGGGTACACAATTAAGCTAAGGTGAACATGCCAAATCCTGAAGTTAAGGAGAAAGCCATCTGGAGATTACAGTTGTTTGTATAACTATGGCTTCTCCTCAAAATTAGAAGAACGTTGCTGGAAAGGATTGGGTTCTTCCCTTCTTCTCTCTTGTACTTTTTTATACACTGTATAGAAATGTTCAAGTGTGGCACCCAAATTGTTTGGAGAGATAAACTGGATGGATGGATGGACAGAGTGGCTAAGACTCTCAGTTCTCTAAATATAATCATTTGACATTGAGAGGTTAGCTGGCACAGGTGAAAAGTGTTGTGTAGCTGTTTTCCAGGAATTTCTTTTTTAACTTCCACATCAGTGCCAAGAACATCACAGTGCTGCAAGGAATCGTCAACTCCTGGGAATCCCTCCATAATACAGAAAGTCATTGCCTCATCCCACCGACAGTACATCTCAAAACTAAATCTTCACCTCTTCAGCAGCCTCCTATTAAAAAAAATGTGATCCCCTCCTCATCATTTTAACATCAGTGAAACTAGAGTGAAATGTACAACAAATCCCTCTGTGCTAGTCTTCTCTTGCTATATTTTTGTCCTGGGTGACAGTGTGCGGAAAAAAAGCACAATTCGAAAATCCACTTTTTCTGAGGCACTGGTAGACCAGTTAAACTGTTAACTTAGCACTGTCATTCCATTCCAATTTTCAGTATAGTTTGAAGATCCATAAACAGATATATTAATCCTGAAAATTGGCAATTCAGTCTGATGGGTTCAATTTTCATCTCAAAACTCCACCACTCCCAATGGCACGGAGATAAATGCCACAAGTATAGTTGGATTACGATCATTACCCACTCCCCAAGGCCCAAATCAGCTCATTTCATGCAAACCTGACTTGTCCAGTCTTTATGATGCCAAAGTGCAGATTTTTTTCCCCATAGAAATATATCTGAGAAACACTGCAGTTTCAGATCCACCCATTATGAGCAGGGGGTAAAAAACTCCTCCAGCTGCTGCCAGGAAATTCAAATTTGATGTGTAAACACAGGGGAGAGAAATCTGTCACTTCCAAATCAATCAGTGCAGAGGGTTATAGGAAAGAAGAGTGCAACCCTAATCAAACTGGAGGACCATTGCAAACTCAGTACAAACTTCAATCAAAATCTTTACAAAACTCAAGAATGTCATACAGCCATCCATTTCTTTTTTCTCTATCTCTTGGAATCATATACTGGGCTATAAAACTAAATCTAGATGATTTCAACCTGTTTTAATGTGTTCAGTCTGTAATGGTTCCTGGTTCGATCAGCTGAGAGTTCACAGACACATTCACTCACCTGTAGTACCTCGATTGCAAATATGTGGAACACACAGCTTTGGACACGTGGCTGGCTGACCCGAAGTCGATTACTTTCACCCTGTAAGGCTGCCGGATGGGATCAACCAGCATGATATTCTCCGGTTTGAGGTCTGCATGGATTAAACCAAGGCTCTTTAGTTTATTCAGTGCAGTGGCCACCTGCTGGAGGATTGGCCTGATCACCTTTAGGGGCAATGGACTAAACTTGTTCTGCTTTAGAAAGTCATATAAGTTCTGTTCCAACATCTCAAACACCAAACACGTATGATTCCGATGCTGAAAGCACTCGTAGGCACGCACAAAGTTAAACTCATCCGCATTTTCGTTGCTCAGTCGTGCCAGGATACTGACTTCAATTTGCCCCTGCCGTGCGTAAGAGGGATGATTTTTCAAAATCTTTATCGCCACTATCTCGTTTGTCCCACGCTTCCAACATTTCACCACTTGGCCAAAGGTCCCACGTCCAAGGAAGTCAAGGACCTCATATGTGTTCTTCATTGAGCACAGAACTTCATGCTGCATCAGATGGTAATCACCATCACCACTCGCACTGTTCTGCTTTGAGGCAGTAGTCACCACAGTGACCGGATTCCCCACACCCGTCTGTAACATTGCCGGCATTATAGACAGCTCGTCCACAATCTGCATGGCACTACCTCGATTGTCCAGCTCCTCACTTTTTCTCTTCAGTCCACATTTCTGGTAGCTCTCTAGCGAGGTTAGACTGCTACCTGGCCTCTCGCCCTGGGGTGCCACCGCCAATGGTTGCTGCTGCGCCTGCGCTGCTGTGACCTTGGTGGCACAAGATGGGTTCAATGCAATGGCACTTGCTGCCACCACAATATTCTGTCCACGAGGTCTCCCAATGGAATTCTTCAACTGAAAGGAAGAATTAACTACATGTGATGGGTGGGCAACTCCAAGGTTCCGTCCGTTCACATAAGTACGCGGACAAGTTCTCTCATGGTACGCACAACTACTTGGCTCGACTTTCAATTTTTTCACACTACAAAAGGCACTTGTCTGAGTTTGATAAATGCGTGGTGGGCAGACCAAAACCTGTGAGGCCATACCTGTGTGAACAAAAAAAGAAAGATTAATAATAATGCAAAAAAGCGCAAACTGTACCCATTAACACACAAAAAAAAATCACATAAGAAGGCCCTGACCTATGACTCATATCAATCCCTGACTCAAATCTTAGATAATCAAGTTCCAAGTGCCTTTAATTTGACCAACCTCAGCAACTGACTGCTGAACAGAATGTCACATGGAAAGACAGAAAGATGGACATTGTCAAAAATAGTTTCTTGGGATAAAATGTGGCACCCTGTCAACAAATCACAGGAATAGCAGTCATTCCCAGGAGCAGCCAATCCTTCTCCTTAGCTCCAGTTGCATATTGAGCAATGCATGGATCAGCATGAACAGAAAGGGGGAAACAAGTAAGGAGGAAATAAGTGGGCATTTCAGTCAGACTCTCCATGTCCAGCTACATTACAAAACTCCAAACAATGAAATACAGAAAAGTGTTATCCACGAAAAAAACTTTTATCAAACTGGCCTTCAGGTTATTAACAATGACTCCAACTGCTATTCCTTAAAAGAGATGACCCAGTTCCTACTTGATTCATGGAACATTTCTACCTCTTGGACTACAGTGGGAAATGATCTGCCAATTAAAGGAGAAACTTGCAAAGAAAATTTAAGATGTAAATAAGGTCAGTATTACCAGTAAGAAAAGAATAGGTTGGCACAACATCATGGGCCGAAGGGCTGTATTTTGCTGTATTGTTCTATGTTCTATGTAATCCCAAACTATGGGTCCCGACCTCCAGTGGGGTTACAAGATGATATTTTGGGGTCAGGAGCTCCTGCAATAAGGTAGCAATTGCAGATGTGGAGCTCAAACTGAATGCTAACAGTTGCAAGGCCTCTTTAAATTCTCATATCTCTTTCCAATGGTGAGTATGGCCTAATGGACAATCTTTGTGGTCTCACTGCTGCTGCATAAAAGCCTCTGATGCTGTCTGGCCTGCTGCGTTCCTCCAGCTCCACACTTTGTTACCTATGAAAAGTAATGTGTTTTTCTAAGGAAAATCCTGCAGTTTAAACACTTCATACCACACTCAACAAAACTCATCCCATGGCAGATAAAGGGCACCCACCCCACTCAACAATACTCATACCTTCCCATTCTGGGATCACAAAGTCTGAGAGAATGGAGTGGGATCACACCAAGTGAAGGTTTGGGAAGCAGTGTCACAGAGCATACAATGGCTAGTATCTTAAAAGTGTCGTGCATAATGGAACAGTATAAAACAACACATTTCAGTTACTGCCAAATCATCTGTAAGTCAGTTGTACAAATCAATGAGATATAAATTATGCTGCTTTTCCTTATCTCAAATTTCTTAATTTGACCACCATGTCATCTTCTACAGACTCTGGACCGCCAAGTACCTGTGGCTAAATAACATCTTTCATACACAATGTCCAAAGCACCTCATTAAACATCTTTTAACTATTTGCTTAGAGAAAGTGGCTACAGAAACCCATTCAATAAATAACCTGTTTAATTTGTTTCAGTAATGTAGGTTGAGGGATGCGTTGGACAACAAGGGAGAATCTCCCAGTTCTTCTGTCAAGCGATAGTATGTTCACTGTCTGTCATCTCACCAAAAATATGCCATGCCGCAGTCTTCCATTGAACTGCCAGTCTAGGTTCTGTGCTTGAACCAACAATCTTCAAACTCACAGACATATAGGCTACAACCTTAGACAAATATTCTGTGGTAACCCCTATTGCCATGGGAAAAATATTAAAACTAAGATTAACTAAAAAGAACCAATTTCACCAGCATTATCTTGATGGAAAGCTAAACAATTTTCAATAAAGTTAAAAAAGACAAAACATTCTTTAAAGGGAAATAAAAAATGCTTGCCTCTCGAGCACGGTTCTATACCCCACGTCAGTACCAAATTTCAAAACTCTCAAAACTTTTAAAATTTATGACAATATTCACGTGCAGAAATGTCCCGCAATCCAGCACATAATACAATATTCTTTAGAACATCCAATATTGATAGAAAATCATTTCTGAAGGCGGCGAGTTACAACAATTGATAAATCTTCTTCAGGCAGGTAAATGGAAAGAAATGCTCATCCTACTGGGCAATTAGATGCTGGATGTTAATGTCGTGCCTAGGGCCAATACATACAGTATAAGCTGCGTTACACAACTGAATTTCAGCAGCCGTTGATAATAGAAGAGAAATAGGGCTAGATGCCTGACAGGAAATTGTCCTGTGTTGCTTGGCACTCTACATCCCTCAATAATAAATACAGCAAGTGTCACCTGCTACCAAGAGCTCAGTGCATCACAGGGTGTGTCACAAAGGAGGAGCTCTGATCACAATATGAAGTTTGCCTCTGCATTTTTTTAACACTAATAATTTACCCACGTAGCCATTATTCTCAGACGTGCTAAGTTTTTCTAGCAATTTCTGTTTTTGTTTCTGATTTCCAGCATCTGCAGTTCATTGTTTTTTTTTGTTTTAGTGTTTAACTCTGCCACATCTCTTCCAGGTATGCCACCTTGAAGAAGTTCTGCTCCTCCCTCCAACAGGATTTCTATTCTAACCCTTTTACTTGTTTGCCGAGATTACTTTCATTGTCGCTCCTGTGCTTCACAAGGTTTTTGCCAAAACCTGCTTCCACATCAACATCACATTCCTCAGTGACTGCCTCTGGCTCAGACTCACCCCACGTGGATTATAATTCAAGTTTCAGCATTTGTGTTTTGAATCCATCCAGGATCACAGATGTCTCTGTGACATACAACGTTCCTCAGAGAGCTGCTCTCGCCGAATCCTAAGATCCACACTCAGTGCCATGCATCACCACGTGCACACTCTCAACCTCTCTATCAGTTCTGCCTCACCCTGGCTCAGAGCTGCCCTGCCCCCAGTTTTCACTGCACCCTCCAGCTCATTTGACATTCTAACAAGAAACTTCTCCTTGCAGGCATCAAGGCATGCAAGGTGCAACAACTTATAGATACCCATGCTCCTCTGGAATCTTCCTCCTCTCCCCTTCCCTCTGACTCCATCCCCTCTCTCAACCCCACCTCCTGTCATGTGTTTACTATCCCTTCTGACTGTCCACTCTCGAATGCTGAACATTTTTTACTCAGCAAAGGCCTCAGTTTTATCCCTCTGTGCCCCCACCCCATTCATGAATTTTGGGCACAACATGACATTGAACTTTTCTTCCGTTGCCTTCACCTCTGTGCCATGGACCCTTTTACCCGCTCCCAACACTCTCCCTCCACCTGGACCCCTCCCTCTGGCCTTTGACCTGCACTCGACCTGTTCATCGAGAACTGGCTTGACATTGGTCGCCTCAATTTCTCTGACCCCGCCCTTACCCATTCCAACCTATCTCTGTCTGAACTGACTGCACTCCAGGTTCTCACATCCAACCCTAACTTTGTAATCAAGCCTGATGACAAGCATAGTGCTGTGGCTGTCTGGCATACTGACCCCTACTTTGCAGAGGCTGAACACCAGCTCTCAGATACTTCCTCCTAAATCTTCCTGGACCATGACCCCACCATGGAACATCAGGCTATTCTGTCCACAAACAGTCACTATTCTTGTTTCAACTGGTGATGTCCCCCCTCCCCACCTCACTGCCTCCAAGCTTACAATCTGCTAACCCCGCAAAGCCTGCTTCTACCTTCTCCTCAAAATCCACAAACAAGACTGCCAAGGCGGACCTATTGTTTCTGCTTGCTCCTCCCCCACAGAACTTATCTCTTCCTACCTCAACATGATTTTCTTGTCTTGTCCAGTCCCTTCCCACTTACATCCGTGATTCTTCTAACGTGTTATGTCAGTTTCAGAATTTCCAGTTCGTGGGCTCTAGCCACCTTCTGTTCACCACAGACATGCAATCAGTTGTCACGTCCATTCTCCCATCAGGATAGCCTCAGGGCTCTATACTTGTAACTGGAAAGAAATGGTCTAAACCATTCGCCATCCACCACCACCCTCTTCGTCTGGCTGATCTCATCCTCACTGAACAACTTCTCAATTAACTCTTCCCACTTTTTGCATGTCAAAGGGGTGGCAATGGGTACCCACATGGGTCCTAGTTACGCCTGTCTCATTGTGGGGTATGTGGAACATTCCTTGTTCCAGTCCCATTCCGGCCCCCACCCACCACTCTCTTTCTCCAGTACACTGATGACATTATTGATGCTGCTTCCCTCTCGAAAAGTTTATCTATATGGTCTCCAATTTCCACCATGCTCTCACCTTCACCTTGTTCATTTCCAACAACTCCCTCGACATCTCTGTTTCCATTTCTGGGGTAGGCTGTTCACAAATATTCACTGCAAACCCGACTCCCACAGTTACCTCGAATATACATTCTCAAACCCTACTTCTGGTAAAGACTCTATTCTATTCTCCCAATTTCTTCATTATTTTGCATCTGTTCTACTGATGCCAACTTCGACAAGGGAGTCGCCAAAATGTTCAACTTCTTCCTCATCGACGATTCCCCACCGACATGGTTTACATGGTCATCACCACATCCGATCCACCCTCTCACATTTCAGCCCTCAACCCCTCTCTTCTTTCCCACAACAGTGATGGGTTCCCCCGGTCCTCACCTACCATCACATCAGGAATCATATCCACAGTATCATTAGCCACCATTTCCACCACCTCCAGTGGGATGCCACCACAAGACACATATTCCCCTCTTATCCCTTGTCAGCCTTCTACAGGAACCATTCCCTCCAGGATACCTTGGTCCACTCCTACTTCACTTACAACACCTCCTGACATCCCCACAGCACCTTCCCTTGCAATTTCAAAAGGTTTAACACCTGTTACATCCTCCCTCGTCACTACCCAAAGCCCCAGATACACCTTCCAGGTGAAGCAGCTATTTACCTTCACTTCATCAAACTAGTTTACTGCATTTACTGCTCATAACGTGGTCTCTTCCACACTGGAGAGATGAAATGCAGCCTGGGTGACCACTTTGCAGAACATCTAACTCTGTCCACAAAAATGATCCCAAGCTTCCTGTTGCCTACCACTTCAATACACCATGGAACTTTGCCAACACCTCTTTCTCAGGCTTCGTGCAGTGCTCCCGTAAAACTCAGAGCAAGCTGGAAGAACAGCACCTCATTTTCCGCTTGGGAACACGCTGTCTATGGGCACAATAATGTTTTCAACAATCTTAGGGCTTGAGCACCTTTTCCTGTGTCCTTACTCCAACCACATATACAGGCCTTGTCATCGCATGGACTGCTACCACAACCATTGTCAGCCACTAATAGTCCCCAAATGCAGCTATTCATTCTCCCAGGCTGACTTTAACCCATTACTTTGTCTGCCCGATTGCTTTTGTCTCTCTCTGGGCTCCATCTCTACCTCTCTTTCACTTCTCCCCCCACGCCCGCAACCAATCTTTGGCATATATTCCAACCTTTTCCTAGGTACAATCAGTTCTAAAGAAGGGTCACTAGATCCGAAACATTAACTTTCGCTTTGCAGATGCTGCCAGACCTGCTGAGTTTTTCTTGCAATTTTTGTTTCTGATTTCTAGCAGATGCAGTTTTTTGGGTTTTTTCTTGTTTAGCCATTATCCTTGTTTGTCGATAACACATGGCATTTACATAATATCTGTAACACAGCAAAAGCTTTCTTTCAAAATTTGATATTGAGCCACATTAGGGGATATTAAGATAAATGACCATAAAACCTGTGAGGTCTGTCTTAAGGAGCATTTAAAAGACAAAGCGTAGAGATTTAGGGGAAGGAATTTCTAAGCATAGAGCCCAGGCTGTTGAAGGCACAGCTGCCAATCCCACAGTCAGTAAAACTGAAGTCAGGCAAGAGTTGGAGGAATGCAGAAACTGCAGGCAGATTGTGAGGCTGCAGGAGTTTACTCAGAGAGGATCGAAATACCTCTTCTACACTGTAGTAATGGAGGAGCATTGCCATGAGTAGATTTGAAAACAGGGATAAAAATTTTAAAATTGTGGCCACATGGGAAGTTAATGTATGTTAAATAATGCAGGATTGATAGATGAACAGGACTCCATTTTCTGACACAAATTAGGATACCGGCAGCAGAATTTTGGGTGAGCTCAAATTTATTGCACAGGGTAGAAGATGGGAGGGCAATCAGGAATAGACATGTCAACAAAAAATGCAATATACTGTCATGCCATTAGCCTACACACAGCTGACTGCCAAATGAGCAGCTTGAGCAAGTCGGTTCAAATAAATTGCAAGCCTACTCAACTAAGTCTGTGCACACTTAAGCACAAAGCCTTAGTAAACATGGTTCAGCTCTTCAGTGAATACTGTCACTTATTCATAAGATCAACAGCTTTACTGTTAATGAATCCCAATAACTGCCTGACAGTATGAAATAAAACTGTGAGGTTCTAGAATAGAATAGTGAACTCATTCACAGCAGGCTTTTTTTAAAAACAACCGTCAAGGCGTTACTTGTAGGAACAAAGATGTATCAACAGGTACAAAAGGCCACAAACAACAATGAACAATGAGCTTTTAACTTTCTTCTGAGAAAGTCAACGTCCTTAAACCGTGATAAGTACAGGAAAACCAGCAAGCAAAGATAATCTCCTGCACACTGGCATACATCTCAGTCTGTGTCCATAAAGTTCAATGTGTGGGAACTGTACACATAAGATCTCATGTTTAATCATATTTAATGTAACAAAAAGTACAATTATCAGTTGGAATTTTGCTAATAGTAAAATCAAATTATTCTTAAAAATCAGATTGAACTTGCAATTTCCCCGTAATTCTTAGCAATGATTATTGGGAATTACCTACTTGGTAAGGTCTTTTTTTTAAACCTCTCTTTAAACAACAAAACAATTACCATGTGCTGTGTTCCTATTCCCTCAAACACTTGCACAGTATGGAATACGGCTCCAGTCTAATCTACCTTTTTTATACACAAGTTAAAATAAATTATGGCTATCTTTTATTCACAAGATCAGGAACAATCTTCAGTTCGAAGCCAGGACACATTAAAGACACTTCAGTTTTTTCTCAGTTGGAAAAACAGAAATAAAAGTAATAGGAGTAGGGGCAGGTAAACAAAACTTAATCATCTGATAAGATCACAGATTCAACTCCACTTTTTCTCCCTTTCAGAGTATTCTTAATTTGATTACTATCCAAAAATCTACTGCTTTGAATGTACTAACTGACAGCATCACCAACTTTGAGTCACAGCATTCCAAAGATCCACAAATGCTCCAGTGAAGAAATTTCTTATCACCTATCTCCTGAAAGGCCGACTCCTTATCCTAAGACTATGACAGGTAGTTCTAGGCCTTTCTCACAGAGAAGTAGCCTTTAAACATTTAACTGTTAAAGTCCTGGTGCGTTTCAATGAGAATCACCTCGGGCGACTGTGTGGAGTTTGCTCATTCTGCCCGTGTCTGCGTGGGTGCCCCAATTTCCACCCACAGTTCAAAAATGTGCAGATCAGGTGGATTGGCCATGCTGAATTGCCCATTGTGTTGTGAGTTGTGCAGGCTGGGTGGATTAGCCATGGGGAATGCAGGGTTATAGGGATAGGGTAGGGGAGCGTGTCTGGATGGGATAATCTTTGGAAGGTCAGTGTGGACTTGATGGGCCAAATGGCCTGCTTCCACACTGTAGTGATTCTACAATTTATCTAAACTCTAGAGAATATAGGCCCAATATTTATTGGATTGGGGTAACTTCAGCATTTCCATGAGGTAAAGTAGCTGAGAATTGATGATAATTTTAAAAAATAAAAGGAGTGACATGATGTCACAGTGCTTTACAAATCATGCCATATCAAGAAGATGAACATTAAATCAGTTTC
This sequence comes from Rhincodon typus, assembly GCF_021869965.1. Taxonomy (NCBI): domain Eukaryota; kingdom Metazoa; phylum Chordata; class Chondrichthyes; order Orectolobiformes; family Rhincodontidae; genus Rhincodon; species Rhincodon typus. Next base: position 38,902,647 of record NC_063348.1, read on the forward strand.
CATAACACTGGCTTCAAAACCCAACCATACCTGCAGCATATTCCATTTAAACACAAATGTTCAACAAAGTTCTTGCAACTGGTCTCATTTATAAAAAAGGAGTAACAACAGCACAACAGAGGTGATCAGATTAATGTGTTGCTAGTGGACAACACGTTCTCCAACCAGTCTCCATATCGATAGACAACACAATCAATATATACCAAATACTTTCCATGACATTTCTAAAATAATCGGATGAACAGCTCAAACTCTTTAATTAAAAAAAGTACTTGAGCTTTTCAATAAAAACACGAGTTCCTCCTTCTGGTCACTGTTGCTCTTTATAAAAGCAGAAGTTCTGCTTAAAATTTTTAATTAGATTCATCAAGAATGAATTATTTAAAAATGACCAAAAGATAGTGCTAAATGATAATCTAAGAGAGCGAAAAGTACATACGGCAACCTTACCCTGTTTTTAGATGTTGTGCCTGCCATTTGTTGTTCAGTTACCTTGAACGAAAACACGCTAAGCTCTAGGTAACGGGCTTGAGAGGAAGCTACCCAGGCATTGTTACAACACTTCCTGTTCAACTATGACTGCCCAAACTTCATTGTTTATGATGAATCTTTACATTGCACAGCACAGCCCTGGAAATTCCAGGCCTGCCCTTCCAAACTCAGGCACATGAGAGCTGCAGCCATGCTCTTTAACACAAAGAGTTTCACAAATGCCCTCCTTCATACATCAAGGTGCCTCTGTGTTGCAGCAGCCATATAGGAAGGATGGGTAGTGCTTACACTATCAGACAATTAAACACACCTCAGGGTAGGGATCAAACAGGCTCCAACAAATGTCATATCCAAGACACACAGCCAACACATATTGGAAGCAGATAGGTATGATGTGACCAATTCTGAAATGTGAGAGATGCATCTTTGTCCAAGTGGGGCTGCAGAAGTATTGTAGGAAAAGAAACTCAGACCAGCACACTCCGTACAATTCCCATAATGGAACTCAGCTATATCTGAACAACTTCTGCAATAGTTGCCAAACACACTCTAATTTTGTGCGACATGTACTGCATCTACTTTCTGTCATTGTGAGGAAGTATTTTAATCAAGTAATAGCAAATGTTTCATGAATAACAATGAAAGCCAATAATTAACTTTCTGCTCAAGTATGACAGTGGATGAATTAGTTTATTCTCTCTGTTGCCCACTCCACACTCTAGAATAGAGTTAAGTCTGTGGGTGACAGTTGACAGGCTTGACAGGCTTGACAATTTAGCCTCATATCATTCCATAATCAAGAGAAGCCAACCTCCCAGGCTCATGTCAATGCAAAAGTGAGAAGACGTAAGAGAGAGAAGGAAAACCTCTCTTAAATTTTTTCTTTAAACCTCTACCCCCCACTTTCCGTAGCTGCTCATATCCTGTACCATGGCATCACTCATTCATCATCACAGTTCTCACTTGTAATTATTCTACATTCTTATGATACTGAAGTTTCTCAAGGTACCAAACAAGATTTGACACCAAATCACATAACAAGATATTAGGACATGTTACCAAAACACTGGCTGAAGAGATCAGCACAAAGGAACATTCTAAAGGAGAGAGAGGTTAAGAAGCTTAGCAATTGTATTACAAGGCTTAGCAATAAAATAGCTGAAAGCACTTCCACCAATCATGGTGCAGTTAAATTAGCAGATGCTGAAGTGGTCAGAATTGAAGGAATCCTGGAGGACAATACCTCCTCAAATTCAACAAAAATTGTGGTTATCCCTTCTTAGGTTAACTTGTGAACCAATGTGCATTTGCAAAGTATTTTTTACAACAGAGGAAGTACAAGAAAGGTGCTGAGTTCCACTTGGGCTCCACTGAAAGGTCATCAACATCCATTTATCTATGAGAAATCACCAGTTGACTGCACATGACAAAATTTAAAGTAGAATGGAATACAAGTGAGTCTAACATAGTCTTTATTTGAGACTTGCTGTATTTCGTCTATTAGTTGCAGTGGATGCAAGAGAATTATATTGATAAGTACTCTTTATGACCCAGGAATCAATGTGTAAGCAGCCTAGTAATGCTTTAATTTTCTGTCGTCATTTACTGTACCTTTCATGATGTACTTTCAGGAACATTTCAATGCTGGCAAGTCTCTACTTCATTAAGCAACTCAAACAATAGCTGGTCCAGTGAGTAATAAAACCAGCATTTTGTACCATAATAACTCTTGAGTGAATGTTGGCTACAGGATGTAGCATTCAAGCTCCAAAACAGGTACAGCAGTGCTTCCAGAATCTTCCCTGATGTGACCCAAAGCTAATACTTATGACCCCAAAGTGAAAATTGAGTGAAGAAGGATGAACGAAAGCCATACAGCAAAAAAAAAACAAATGTTTAAATGGGCTTCATAGCTGACAAAACACAGTTCAAGCACCATGGCCATCAATGCTACCTCTCAGATAGCAACATCAAAGCTGTACCCCATGATCCCATGGTCATAACCCACTGTTTCAGAACCCTGAATTAAACAGCCTTGAGACAACTAAAAAATGCTGGAAACAAATTCCAAAGGAATTTTCAAAAGACAACTGGACATATACATGAAGGGACCTCATTAGCAGGATTATAAGGAAATGGCTCATGTGTAGAGCTTATCGTTTGGCTTATAGTATCTATGCAAGCTCTTTGAAAGCCAAATAGCTCCTTCCACTAATAAAAATTCAACAATATGTTAGTCTCAAACAATTCAGAAAATGTGAAAACCTAAGGTACTTTAATTTGATCACTGACCAAAAATTAAATAGCACATTTTTAAAGGTTGACTTATTAATGGTGCCTTTTTAATATTTCTCAGTTAGGGAACAGAACATCTTCCAATTCAGGCACGAAGATTCAGCAGAAAAAGTCAAGTACCTTCTAGTTTGTGCCCAAATTATTCTATAAGCTACCAAAAAAAAGTCACTGTTTCCTTGTTTTTACCACTCACCAAAGTACTGTTTCTGATGTCTTAAAGAAGGCACAAATTTAGACAGAGGTTTACACAGTCTGTCACTGACTAAACTATTCAAAACATCAGTGAAGAATTCCATTTCAATATCTGAAAGTTAAACAAGACAGCAGGCAAATATTTTATCACAATAGAAATGCCAAATTGCATTTTTATGTAGTACTTTTCATGCAGTAAAGCACCGAGGTCTTTCACAGGTGCGTCATCATCCAAATGAAAGCCTGTCAGCAAGCCAAATGGATTAGATATTAGTGTAACTGACTAAATGATTACTCAGTTCCACTACAATGTACAGCATTTAACTCAATTTCTATCTTTTGTAAGTGGTCCTTCTGGTTTCCTGGGAAGAACAGACCAACTCTGAAAGAGAAAGGAACACAGCAGTCCCAAATAAGATTTCTGTTCCTCTTCCTTCTTCAAAAACATCTTTAGTCATCACATGAGATTGTGTCATTCATAAGTTACTGGGCAATCCCTATTTCTGAGAATATATTATTTCCCTTGAATCTATCCCTTTTCCTGGTTATGATCTCTAGTGATCCATTTTGTTTTGGTTTCCAGTTCTGGGCCTTTATTCTGCCCTTGTGAATTCAATTTTCTGCTTTAGGAAAACAAGCACATGGGGAAAAAATGTTTCTCAAATGTCAGGCCTGCCTGTCAATTTTTAAAGAACTAAGTTTATAGAAAAATGTCCTTCAGTCATCCAATTCTCACCAGAAAGGGAGTTTTGGAAATTCTGTCAACCAAAGTGAATGACAAGAATACAGAACGACAGTCAGAGTGGCAGAGAAAAAATTAGTTAACAGTTTCTATGTCCTATATGCAATGGGCTTTAAAGAAATTAATCAATCCAGACCTTGAATTGAGAAAGAGAGGCCAGACAGAAGATGCCTGTGCGAATAGGTGCTGCATCACCAGTTTGGTAGGGCAAAACTGACAGTACTTCATCTCTAACTTTTCACAACTTGTTTCAAAGCGTAAGACAACGTAACTTTTCTGAAGAAGGGTCCCCATTTCTGAAGAAGGGTCCCAACCCGAAACTTCAGCTTTCCTGCTCCTCTGATGCTGTCTGGCCTGCTGTGTTCCTCCAGCTCCACACTGTGTTATGTCGGATTCCAGCATCGGCAGTTCTTACTATCTCAGACAAGGTAACTTACTACTTTGCCTGTTAATTTTTTTGTGCGGTGAAGAAAGATTTCCAAAGGTAGAAGAAATCCTTTTTAAAAAACAGTTGCACTTTAACAGTGCAGAGAGAGAGAGAGAAACTTAAACTTTTCTAGCTTCATTCACAACCACAGAATATCCTGAGGTACTTGACAGTTAATGAGACATACTGTTGGAATGTAGTAGGAAATGCACTATCAAGCTCCCACAATGAATAGTGTTTTAATGGTAGTGGTTGAGGGATAAATATTGACCAGGACATAAGGGAGAATTCCTCTGCTCTCCATTGCAATAATGCTGTGGACTAGACAGCAGATGGTATACTCCATGTAATGGCTAAAATTTTACATTAATGTGGTGGCCTTACACCCCAACTGGAAAATCGGGGAGACACCTGCCTCCGCGTGGCTGGAAATTTCCAACCTGAATTTTTAGTAATTGGATCATTAATTAGTTCAAGACAAGACTACTGCCAACCCCATCTGGAAAGAAGTCCAGCCTCTAAGAACTCCCACCCATGGTTCCAGTAGTGCCACGGGAAGCAGTGGTCACTACAGGGACAGCAAGTAGTCCCAATAATGACCATCACTGGAGTTCAAAAACAAGGTGAATAGGAAGTTTCTTACTAGGGCCTGTCAACCTGGCCTCAGCAAGCAGAGTGGGGTGTTGCAGGGTAGATAGTAAAGTTGGAGATGGCAACACAGAATGCCCAAACAAGAAGGACACCCCCTTACAGCCCACAACTTGGCTACCAGTGTTTATCCACCAAAAGGCCAACGCATGAGCTGCCTGGAAAAGGCCCAAAGGGTAGCTTGACTGTGCAAAACCAAACATCCCTGGCATTTCTTCAGAAATCAGTACTTCCCTTTAGATATTTGACCAATTAACCCAGCAGTTGTATTAGCATTGATGAGGTTAAGAAAGAGGGTGAGAAAAAGTAATGCTGAGTGCTATCCAGAGAGATGAGGCTCAGTGAGCTGTAGCTGTAGACAAACAAGCAGGATCTAAAGAGGAGAAACCGGGTCTCAACACTGTAAAGCAGTGTATCAAGGGAGTAGAAAAGGCACTGAAGCCACCTGCATAGAATCACAGAGTCATGCAGCACGGAAACAGATCCTTTGGTGTAACATGACCATGCTGATGAGTGAACAGCCATGCCAGATACATCTTCATATGACAAGCAATGCCTTAATTTCATCTGTCACCTTCTGTGGGCAGAAATGCAGCTGGGCAGCTTGGGAGGGAATGTTATACTTTGGCTCTGAAGATCACAGCTGCACTGAACCTCTTGGCCAGTGTCTCTTTTCAAACCTTAAGTATGGACATGTATAGCATTTCCCAACCTGCAGTGCACAAAGCGTTTGTGAACTCACCCACACCCTTTACAGTAAAGCAATATAGTTTGTCCAATTCATCGTGAATCCAGGCAGCCAAGATGCCTCAGTCATTAAAATTTTTAACCACTATTGAGTTCCCTCAGGTACAAAGCACAATTGACTGGATGCATAAGACACTCAGAAATCCCAGTCAAATCAATGATTGGGAAAGGATTTCATTCCTCAATGTCCAGCTTGTTTGTGACCCCAGGCAACAATTCCTGTAGGCGTGCACACACTATCCAATCTAGGAACCTGTCATGACGTTTACATTCTGCACAACTCCCTGGTTCTTTGAATGTTTGGTCCGCTGCATAAAGTCCAAAGATGGGTACAAAGGATGCCCTCAGAAGGTGTTACTAATGACACTGGTGTAAAACCTTCAGACTGATGCTGCCCATGCATCAAAAAATCCTTCTGAAGATACACTTCCATTAATTGGACTACTCAGGAGGAGCTCTTCAGTAGTTCACAGACAGGTTCTCCACAAAGCCATAATTTGTTGCATGCAGCATAACAAAGTTCTTCATTGGGGTGAGAACTGAGAAGAGGGGACATGGACCAGTCACTTGTCTCCTCAGACAAATAAGGGAGGGAAGCCTGATGGAGATGCTCAGGGAGCTAATGCTGATAAGGATGCTAAAGAAGCCAGGTCGGCAGTGAGATGAGGTAGACAGGTCCGAAAGAACCTAGAAGTCATTAAGTTTTAATGTGAATGACTTTTCATTAACATTTGTGGACATTAACAATGACAAGGCATTTATGGTGTAGAGATATTTCTGCCACCAAAGGGCAGAACTTGATTTCTATGCTTAAAATGCTAAATTTGCCATTCATTGCAAGTTAACTTGCTCATTTTGAACCAATAACCACCTGATCAGTTTCCTGGCCAGTCTATCAGTACAGAATTGTGTAGGATTACATGGGGGTTGTGCTTATATAACTCAAACCTCGGTTTGCAAGGGGTATTCATCTATTTCAGATATACAGAGGGGCCAAAATATGCTGACTGACCCCTGAAACCCAAATATCTAGCTTCATGCTTTACAAAGATTACATGCCTCTCACGCAGCAACAGAGAATGACAGTCTCAGTGTTCTCTGACCTGCCCCATATGATGTACATGTGAACATGTACAACGATCACACCTCATGGCAGTCAGCAAAGAAAATATAGTCAGAAGCCTTAGAAGATTGAAACAGACCACAGGACTGTCATGCAAAAGCAATATTTGTGTCAAGTGTCAGGTTGCGCAGAAAGCCCATGCAGCCAGATTGACTCCAATGTTCTCTAATAGAGTCACAGAGCTGTACTGCATGGAAACAGACCATTCGGTCCAATTTGTCCATACCGACAAGATTTCCTAAATAAATCTGGTCCTATTTGCCAACATTTGGCCCATATCCCTCTAAAACATTCCAATTCATATACCTATCAAGAGCCTGTTAAATGCTGTAATTGTAAACACCTCCACCACTTCCCCTGGCAGCTCATTCCATACACGCATCACCATCCTGTGAAAATGTTGCCACTTAGGTGCCTTTTAAATCTTCCCCTCTCAGCTTAAACCTATGCCTCCCATTTTGGACTCCTCCCACCCCCAGGGGAAAAGACCATGACTATTCACCCTATCCATGCACGTCATGATTTTATAAACCTCTGCAAGGTCACCCCTCAGCCTCCAACACTCCAGGAAAATAGTCCCAGCCCATTCAGCCCCTCCCTATAGCTCACACCCTCCTTGTCAACATCCTTGTAAATCTTTTATGAACCCTTTCAAGTCTCACAATATCCTTCCTATAGCATGGAAACCAGAATTGCATACAGTATTCCAAAAGTGGCCTAACCAATGTCCTGTACAGCCGCAACATGACCTCCCAACTCCTATACTCAATACACTGACCAATAAAGGTAAGTATACCAAATGCCTTCTTCACTATCTTGTCTACCTGGGGCTCCCTCTCAAGGAACTATGAACCTGCACTCCAAGGTCTCTTTGTTCAGCAACACTCCCCAGGGCTTTATCATTAAATGTATAAATCCTGCTCTGATTTGCCTTTCCAAAATGCAGCACCTCACATTTATCTAAATTAAACTCCATCTGCCACTCCTCTGCCCATCTGATCAAGGTACTGTTGATCTTCTGTTTCGCTACTGTTGCTTCTTGGTGACACTTTGGCAGCTGAAGCGGAACTTGAGGAAGCTTGCTGGCTGTTTTGTCGGCTTGCCTCTGATGACTTTTGTGGGTACAACCTACAGTGCTCTAGCCTGCTGGAGTCTTCTGTACACGTGCATGTGTAACCTCTCGGACTGATGGAGGCATTTGGATCCCTGGCAGAGAGGAACTGGTGCAGCAGGGCACCTCTGGAGTATCCCAAATGTCAAAACCAAGCCAGCTTGTATCTCCTTGTTGACAATGTGCAATGGCACCTCCCTCGCCTATTGAAAGGGCTGGGCATCTAGGTGAGGGTCAAATATGTCCACATATCCAGCAGATAATTATTGATCTCCATCCTTCACTGAGAAAGCCACCCGTTCCATGAAGTTATCCATATACTCACACGCCAGAGGCATGACAGCAGACAGATCTAGGGCAGAATATCTGCCTTTCTCTTTAGTCTTTGCATGATCTCTGGAACTTCTGCAAGACACTGTCCTGCTTTCCTTTGTATTTCTGTCAATACATTAATGGCCAAATCCAGGTGATCATCACAATAAAAGCAAACTATTGTGAATACTTGAAATAGGAAATAAAAGAAAAATATGCTGAAGAAACAGAACAGGTCTGGTAGCATCTGTGGAAAAAGAAATAGAGTTAACATTCCAAATCCAGTGACTCCGTTTCACAACTGAGGCTCCTCATCTGTACTGGGTTCAGCAGGGGCCAGTTCTCCAGCAGTCCTCCGAGGGTCAGGGAACCCAGCCATTCCTTGCTCCAGGAACGTGGTCATGAGCCTACTCTAAATGGATGACCAACCCAATGATTGTCTGTATGCTTGTGGAATGGGGATGAAGGCGTTGACTGCATCCTCTGAGGGTTCCTCCTTAGAGGTATAGATCAACGGGCTGGTACTGATGAGCTTGGGAGCTGGTGTTCTTCTTCTGTTTTTTATATCCTGGCTTGGGAATTGGGTATGGAGGCTGCACAGTTAGATGCAAAACTTTGTTAGTTCATGAGCCACCTGCCTTACTCAAGGTTTCAGCAAAGCATTATTGTTTAATATACAGGTGAAAGTAGCAGACTGAAGAACTTCCCTCTAGATGGTCGTCAAAGTTCAATCTCCCCTTCAGCACATGTTCCTCTTGCTCTTGTGCCAGCTCAAAGAGGGTTAAGAACTTTATGTCAGGCATTTATCCATGCCATCTGGGCAATGTCATATTTATTGTAAAATTTCCCTACTGCAGAAGGAGAGAAGCATCAAGAGACATGGGTACTGCAACTGCACTGATAGATACAGAGAGAGATATCAATTCCCAGAGCTGTGATTATCTGTATGCATACTAATGAGAAGAATGTGGCATGGAAGAAGTTAAACATTAAAAGACTCTGTATCATTGAAGAGCTACAGTTTAGAGTCATACAATCATAGCATTTGATGTAAAACAATAAAACATTATATTATATGCATGTATCAGATGCATGTGAAGCATTCATTCCCCAGCTGCCTTGTTCATTGCAAGCTTTTGAGAAAGGTTATCAGATGTGTACAGTCTTCTATTTATGAAGAAAGGTCAGTGAACTGATGGAGTGTGAGCTACTCTGTACTGAATCATCTTCTATGTTTTAAGCGTGAACCTTGGCAGATAATGTGAGAGCCAGTAGCATTGCAAGTTGTGCTACCATTGGTAGCTACAATATGAGTGACTGACACTAACGTACATGAGGCATCCAATGGAGATCATTGATCGTAGAATCCCTACAGTGTGGAAACAGGCCATTTGGCCCACCAGGTCCACACTGCCCCTCCGAACAGCATCCCACCCAGACCCATTCCCTTACCCTTTCCCTGTAACCTAGCATTTCCCATGTCTAATCCAACTAACTTACACACTCCTGGACACTACAGGCAATTTAGCATGGCCAATCCACCTAACCTGTAAATCTTTCGACTGTGGGAGGAAACCGGAGCACCCAGAGGAAACCCACACAGACACGGGGAGAATGTGCAAACTCCACACATACAGTCACCCGGGGATGGAATCAAACCTGGGTCCCTGGCACTACGAGGCAGCAGTGCTAACCACTGAGCCACCATGCCTGCCTAGCACCCAACCCCGTGTGTGACAGGTTTCTGCCATGGCAAGCTTACAATACTAATTCACTCTCAAGAGGAATGAAGTTTTGAGCAGCGATGCATATGCTGGTGGAATGCAACAGATTATTCATCCTCAAGTGGCACTGGTGTCAAGTTCTTTTGAGTTGCTCATGGTGACTGTAGGTACCTCTTTCCAGGCTGACTTCATCAGTCAGGTTGACATTCTGTTGCCTTCCTTATGCTTTATCTTTAATAATGCGTGGAGGACTTAAATTTTGAAGGACTGCACAGTATGTATCCCTCTATTCCCTGCTCATTCATGTATCTGTCAGGATACCTCTTCAACATTTCTATTGTAACTGCTTCTACCACTTCCTCTGGTAGCATAGTCCAGGCACTTACCACCCTCTGTGTGAAAAACTTTCTTCTCACATCTCCCTTAAGTATACCCCCTTTTACCATAAACCTATGTCCCCTCGTAATTGATTTGAGTATTGATTTATTGTCACATGTGCCTAAATACAGTGAAAAGTTTTGTTTTACGTGCAGTACAGACAGATCATAGCATACAAAGATCATAGGGTTAGAACAAAGCGAGGAATACAAAGCTACGCCGACAAAGAAGGTGTACAAAAACCAAGATTTTACCTTAGGAAAGGGACTCCAACTATCTAATCTATCCATCCCTCTCATAATTTCACTTCTATCAGATCACCCATCAGCCTTTGACATCAAAGTGTAAACAAACTAAGTTTGTCCAATTGTTCCTCATAACTAATAGCTCCAAAGCGGGCAACATCCTGGTAAGTCTTTTCTAGGCCCCTTCCAAAGCCACCACATCCTTCTGACCAGAACTGTACGCATCCAATTGTGGCCCACTAAAGTTCTATACAGCTACAAAATGACTTGCCAATTTTTTATACTCTATGCCCCAAGTGATGAAGACAAGCAAATCATTTGCCTTCTTGACGACCTGATCCACTTGTGTTGACGTTTTCATGAAATTGTGGACGTGTATTCCTTCCTGCATCAGACGTTCAAAAACGCATCACATCGCAATTATCTAGATTGAATTCTATCTGCCATTTCTTCACCCAAGTCTCCAGCCTCTCCATATCTTCCTTTACCTCTGGCAACAGTCCTCACTATCCGCAGCTCCCCCAATCTTTGTGTCATCCACAAACTTACTTGTAAGGCCATCTATATTCTCCTCCAAATCATTACAAACAATAGAGGTCCCAACACTGATCCCTGAAGAACATCAATGGTCACAAATCTCCACTCTTCCACCGCTGCCCTCTGTCTTCTATGACCAAGCCAGTTCTGTATCCATCTTACCAGCTCACCGTGGATCCGATGTGACTTCGCCTCCTGAGGAATCTTATCAAAGGCCTTGCTAACGTCTATGTAAACAACATCCACTGCCCTGCCCTCATCAATCATTTTTGTCACTTCCTCAAAACACTCAATCAAATTTGTGAGACACAACCTCCCTCGCACAAAGCCAAGCTGCCTGTTGCTAACAAGTATAAATTTTTCTAAATATGAGTAAATCCTGTCCCTAAAAATCTTCTCCAATAATTTTCCCACCCCTGAAATAAGGCTCACGGGTCTGTAATTTCCAGAATACCCCTGTTTCCCTTCTTAAACAAAGGAACAACACTGGCTCTTCTTTAGTCCTCTGGGATCTCTCCTGTGACTAAAGGAAGTACAAAGATTTCATACAAGCCCCAGCTATTTCCTCCTTTGTCTCCCTTACTATTCTGTGATAGATCCCATCAGGCCCCTGGGACTTCTCTAACTTAATGCTTTTCAAAACACCCAACACTCTCTCCTTTTTTACATCAGAATTTCCTAGAATATCAACATACCCCTTTACAGGCTAACCATCCACCATGTCTTTCTGCCTTGTGAATACCAGTGCAAAGTATTTGTTGATGACCTTACTCACTTCCTCCGTCTCCACGCATAAATTCCCTCCTTTATCCTCGAGTGGACCTTTCTCTAGCTACCATTTTGCTCCTTATATTTGTATAAAACTTAATATATCCTTATCTACCTATAACATATATAACTGCAACTTAATTGAAAAAGTTTCCTTTTAATAATAAACCATTAATGTGTTTTCTTAGAAAACATGATGTTCAAAACTTGATATTTATTTTACTGGAGTAGTGGAACTAGTTCATGAGCTTGCCTTCTCTCCTCGGCAGCCTGCAAGAGAACCTGTGGGGAAATATCGCTAAAGCATAATGTCGCTTTGTGCTTGTCCTCTAATATCGCCAGAATGGACTGCAGTGAAGAGCAGAGGTCAAGTAATGCACCTGTATTTCAGAGGGTAAAGCAGTTTCCAGGTACCTCTCAAATATAATGCCTGGAAGTTAGAGCTGGAAGGTCCCAAAAGGAGGTAAAACACCCTGGCTATCTGCCCATAAAAGTTTTATTCATCCGTTCATATGAAATGAGCTGAAAGGAACATAAAACTGAATGGAAAAATTGACCAGCTCCCAAGCACAAGTAACTTGCTTTTAGATCCGCCTCCATGAACAGTTTAAAAAAAATTCTGCCAATGTAATCTTATAGCACACAAAGACATTATTTGGCTGTACATGCCTGTGGTGGTTCTTTGAAAGACCTATCCAAATGGTTCCATTTCCCCTGCTCTTTCTCCATAGCCAAGGAAACTTTCTCTTGCAAATTTATTCAATTTCCTTTTAAAAGTCACCATTGAACTGGTTTCCACTACATTTTCTAGAAGTACATTCAGGTTATAATTTGCTGCATTATAACATACTGAAACAGTCATTCACTTTTCCATCAATATTTTTCAAATTTTCTTTTATCGAAAATGCCTCATTCCTCCTTTAAAAAACCATTATGAATTCCACTCATATCAGTTTTTGGATTAGGGCACCTACATTATAATATGTACCCACACTGAAAAAATGTCTCCTAATTTTGGTCTCTGAGCTTCTAATGACAACCTTAAATGTAAGGTCTATAATTACTCATGGACTAACCAGTAGAAATGGCCTTTCCTTTCTTACATGACCAGATAATTTGTTTTGTTTTAGGGATGTTGCTGGGGATACTGAATATTGCCAAGGACTCTCCTGACACAAATTCCCTAGTCATCCTCCAAGCAGAGTTATGGGATCTTTTACTGCCTTCACTTAACATTTCATCCAAAAAGACAGCACATCCGACAATGTAACACTTCCTAAGTACTGCCCTGGGAGTGCCATCCAAGATTATGTTTTCAAGTCTCTGTAGTGACTCAGAGATGAGGACAATACTACCCACTGAGCCACATCTGACACCCAAGATTAAATTCAAGGGACAAAGAAGCAACAATGCCCAATGGGACTTTCTATTTACAACTGTTATCTCGAGCATTCCAACCATCCTCAGCAAAGTAAACAGAGACAAATTCTATTGAACAGCAAGCATTCCAAAAGACCACACCTCCTTCCTATTGCCATGCTTTCAAAACTAGAAGCCATTCAGAAAAGACTCCCAATCCCTTGGAGACAGAATGGAACTCAATCAATGACTCCGAGTTAACATGTCATACTCTCAACACAAACAACACTGTTGATTAGAATGATCTGACAGAATGGCAACTATTGTCTTTCTGAATCATTGATGATTTAAATTTTCACAACAGTTTCAGCAATGCAAAGCTCACAACATGTTAAGTGAAGCAATACTATGTGTGCGCCGTACTTTCTCCAAAGTATTCTCCCTCTGCACACATTCATAAGAGTTAATTTGTCCGTGTGATGATGTCTGCCTATTTCACAATAAATTAGAAAAAAATATGGCGTTTCCAGAAAGGTACAGCACTATAACAACATACATCATGGGAAACAGAGTAAAAAATAATCACAGGTTTCAAAAGCTCCTTCAAGTTTTTAGAAAGTAAGAAGAATCAACATTTAAAAAACTGCTCCCATTAGTCCCCCAAGATTCACTGGAGAAATTATGGTAATTTCACACTTATTTTACTTGGTAGCTAACAACTTAGAGTCTTTTAGCTCAAATAGTTCTTCCACGAAGCATGGCCTTCCACTGCCACATGCTAATAAGCTGCCTGCTTATGAGAATTCTTCCCACCTGTAAGTTCAAATGTTCACTTCTGCATTAAAACCCCCATCGTGTAGTGCATCCATGCTTAAAAGCTTGGTAACCATGCAGAGTTGAAACAGAAATAACACAGTGTGGAGTTGGAGAAACGCTGCAGGCCGGGCAGCATCGGAGGAGCATTCTGAAGAATGGTACCAACCCAAAACGTCAACTTTCCTGCTCCTGTGATGCTGCCTGGCCTGCTGTGTTCCTCCAGCTCCACACTCAGTTATCTCTGACTCCAGCATTGGCAGTTCTTACTATCTCTGACAGAGTTGAAACAGCTTTGTGTCATTACCTGTGGGTTTCAGTGCAAGTTTGAAGCCAAAGCCCTGAGTAGGTTCAAAAACTAAGAACAGTAAGATGACTTGCTCAATACTATCTCACTTCATTTCATTCTGAAGGCTATAAAACTTGGGATGCACTTACACTTCAAAAGGTCAGCAGTGTGCATCCATACCTCAATTATATGTAGTATCCTTTGCATTTATCCTAAGTAGTGCCGATGTACTACAGTTAAAATCCAACCACCAAGGAAGCAGCCCACAAAAGACTATGGCCTGTTTGATGTTGCCACTGTTATTACAATAAAGAATTATAGCAGGCAATATGGAGATTACAACTAATTGCTGATCAAACCCAAAAGCATTGCAACAATTCAAAGACTACCTAAATGTTTCACCTAGTCTAACCATTAATCTTTAGCAGGTAATGATCCTGAGGGTTAAATATCAAACAACCGTTTAAAAACTTATCACGTTTCAAAATTAAGATACTTCCAATAAAGATCAAACATCTGATTCCTTGAATAGTCTTGTCCTTTGTTTTCTGAAGGGTTTAACTATATTTAAATTGTATTGCAATGGATCATAACTGTAAATTAGGTCCGGAGAGATAAATTGATAAGTTTCACAGATCAGCACTGAGTATCAAGGTGTACTGCTAAGATTCAAAGCTGTTCTCAATATATAAATTGTGCTGCTGCTTGCGGCATTTCCAAATGAGTCCACCACAATTGAGACTGAACTTCAATGAAAGGTCAAGTTAAGAATGTGACATGAATGTTTGGAGCACTGAGTGACAAGGGCATGAGGTGGAAAACAAAGCATGTCAGAAGATTGATAGCCAGACATATGTTGGAAGTCATGTAAGGTGACAATCTTGGGGTGCTGTGTCCACGCTAAGAATGGGGGAAATTCAGAAAATAATCTAGACCTAGCACAGCTGTGTCGTAATGTTGAGATAAACTCCCTGATCCTGAAACTGTGCCACCAGTAATGCATTTGTCTCCAATTCCATTTTGTGCTATTTTAATGAATGAGTTAATCAAGTAGTTTTATGGAAAATAATGACCAGCATTCCATTTATATTCCTGCTGGACAAGACATTGAGAAGGTATGCAATGTGACCGAGCAAGTACAGAGGACTCAGCCAATGTTAACAGTGTTGAAGCTCATCCTTTTAGTCAGATACAACAAGGAACTACAGTACATAGTTAGTATTTATATCCAAAATCAAAATAGCTGTGGCTGTCTTGTATTCTATTAAAAATTAGCAAACAAGGAAATTTTAGCCACTTATTTTATATGTTGACCTGCAACTTACATTCGACTTCACGCACTCATACATAGACAAACTGCAATACCTGGTCACATGCAGCAGGCGTACCAAAACCTCCAGTCTTCAAAGACCTCTTTCTGTACAGGCTGCATGCAATGTTAAAAACCACATTCCTATTAATTTGTCTAGAGCCCAAATTGTTGACACGAACAAATCTCAATGTTCCCATCTATGATTGATGTGCCAATGAGGCAATACTGCTGAGAAAAGCCAATTTCAAACTTCCATTGGCCCATCAAATTCAAACAGGACAAAACAAACAAAAAAGGATTGAGTGGCTTGGAGCTAAAGGGGTGCATTCAGCTGAATGGACTCTGAAAGCTGGATTCCTAACCTGGAGTCTGCATCAATTTGCACTGCTCCCATTTAAAGATTAGAAATGTGACCAATAAAATACACATAGCATAAACGCAATGCTGAGATTACAACCTGCGGGTTGTAAAAGTCCTGTTTTATCTTTCAGTTTTCCAATATTTTCCTCAACGTGTCAGTCATGTTTCAGTGGATTGTACTCATTCCCCTGAGTCAAAATCTTAGGTTCAAGCCCTACTTGAGAGACTTGAGCACAAAATCTACTAAACTGTTACAAAGGAGAGATGCCATCTTTCAGATAAGACATTATACTGAGGTCTCATCTGCTCTCTTGAGTAGATGCACAAGTTCCCACTTTGAACAACAGCAGTGGAGATCTCAAGTGTCCTAGCCAATATATACCTATCAAGCAATATTACAATAAGAACATTATCTGCTCATTAACACAGTTCTGCTGTGGGAGCTTGTTGTGCACAAACTGGCTGCCAGATTTCTGCACAACACAACAGTGACTTTACTTCAAAAATGCACTTCCTGATACCTAAGATCATGAAAGGCTGAACAGAACAGCAATTCATGCATTTTTTAATGAAAAATGGTTGATCTCTATAACCTGGATTTTGTTTCTGATTTCCGGCACCCGTAGTTCTTTGACGTAGTTCTATCAAGGTTCCTCCCACTCAAACTAAATGCTAAATTCTACTATGTCATGGTCACTGTTTCCTAGGGGATCTTTCATTCTGATACCGTAATATGCTCTGATAGGGGTGGCATGGTGGCTTAGTGGTTAGCTGCCTCACAGGGCCAGGGACCCAGGTTCAATTCCACCCTCAGGCAACTGACTGTGTGGAGTTTGCACATTCTCCCAGTGTCTGCGTGGGTACCCTACGGATACTCCGGTTTCCTCCCACAATCCAAAGATGTGCAGGTTAGATGGATTGGCCATGCTAAATTGCCCGTAGTGTTCAGCTTAGGTGGGTTATAGGGGGATGGGTCTGAGTAGGATGCTCCAAGGGTTGGTGTGGACTTGTTGGGCCGCCGGGCCTGTTTCCACACTGTAGGGATTCTATGATTTATTAAACTGCCTTATTACACATCACCAGATCCAAAATCCCTGGATTCACTCTATGAATTCTTCCTCTGCCAATCTGACTATCCCAAACTACATAAAAATTAAAGTCATCCATGATTAATGTCTGACTTTGTCATGTACCCTCATTATCCCTGATTTATTCTCTGTCCCACAGTATACCTACAGTTAGGGGCCCTATCGACTACTCCTACGAGTGTCTTCTTTCCTCTTTTACCTGTATCCATATGTATTCTATATCTTTTGATCCAAGAGCATTCTTGCTATCGCATACTTCCATCCTGTGCCAACAATGCAACCCCTCCATCCTTTCCTTCCTGCCTGACCTTTTGAAAAGTCACATACTCTTGAATATTTCTTTCCCAGCTTTTATGTCTTGTAAACATGTCTCTGTATTGGCCATATGGTATCCAAAAATCTGTATGTGTGCCGTTAATTCGTTTATTTTGCTCTGAATACTGTGCCATTCAAATAATAAGTCATTAATTTTGCCTTTTTACCATTATTTCCCTTTCTGACCATTTGTATCACTGTTTTTCTATGTTTGTATACTCTGTACTTTCCTGTCCCATTCTGGGTATCGTTATCCAAACAGCTGACTTATTATGCTACCATATCCTCTTATCGGTTCCTATGGAACCTCTATGAGAAAAAAATGTTTTCCCTTTCTAGTTCTGTAGCTAATTATTTTAGATCCATCAGTTCTGGTTATTGACCCATTTGCCAGAGGAACACTTACTCTCTACTTCCTTCCTTGAAATTGCTCATAATTCTGAATACAGTTCCTCTATTCAGCCTCACCTTAATCCTCTCCACAATTCTAGGTGCTCAAATCTTTCCCTATAACTGAAATCCTTCATACCTGTCACCATCCTGACAAACCTTCTCCACATCCTCTCCAAGGCTTCTCAATGTATGATGACCAGAATTATACACGAGATTCTAGCTGATTTATAAAGTTTAGCCTAACTTCCTAATTTTCCTATTCATTGCCTTTATTTGCAAAGCCAAGATATCTACATGCTTTCCTTACTATCTTTCCAACTTGCATTGCTACTTTCAAAGATTATGAGAAAAGGAACCCCCAGGTCCCACTGCTCTTGTACTTCGCAACAAAATATTATCATTTAATTTATACCACCTATTTTGGTCCTTCCAAAGTGTATGGATTCAATAAACCAAAGAACACGACATACAATAACTATTTTTTCAAACATTGGCAACCTGTATAAATATCATATGTAACTTGATATTTATTTACAAACCAACACTGTAGTGCATACTGTTTGTGTAGTTCAAATTTCTGTGCATGCTTCCAGCCAAATTAGTTTATTAGTTTCATAACACAAGCAATTCCCAATCACACTATCAATTATTGAAATTATTTGTTTTGAACTTGGGATCAAGTGTCTTTTGTAGAAATAACAGAACAGTTGTCACACGTGAAGAGGCCATTCAGCCCAACATATCCATGTCAACACCACGAGAAGAACTCCGCTCACCCTATTCTCCCTCAATTACCCTTCACCCTGCATTTTTTTCAGATAATTATCTAATTCTGTTTTGAAAATCAAGACTGTACCTGTTCCACCACATTCTCAGGCAGCGCACTCCAGATCTTGAACACGAACTGTGTAAAAATATTTTTCCCTCACCTTGTCTATGACTATTTTACCAATGACTTCAATTTGACATCCTCTGGTTTTCGATGCCTCCATCAAAGGCAAAATTTCACCCTACCTACCTACTCTATCCAGAACACCTCTTTCAAACCTCCTCTCATCCTTTTCTTCTCTAAGAAAACAATCAACATTTGTCAAATTGATTCAAATTGATCCTTGTAAATGAAGTTCCTCATCTTCTGAACCATTCTTCTAATATATGCCTTCGTACTATTCCTGAAGTGTGGTGTCCTGAATTGGATACACCAGTTGAGACTGAACCAGTGTATATATCTCTCAGATTCAAAAATACTATTTGCATCTTGAATTGAAACTAAGTCAAGCACATTAATACTTTGATTGGGATGTGATTAATATTAATGTGTTTGATTCGACACTTAATATTGTAAGCATGCTATATTCATGACCAAATAAAACCCAATGTAGTCAGTCTACATTGATAGAGTAGGAAGTATAGAAGCATTACATTACATTTTGAGGCTATAATTGAACGGCTCTTGGTATACCAATGCAACACTTCAAATCCTACAAAATAGGTTTAGCTGTAACAAAGCACAAAGAAAGACAAGGAGCCACAATTCCTGAAATCATATCCCAACAAAGTCAATAAAGCAAAATATGGATGAAGACAGGAGGAGGAACTTCATACATGAAGAACAAAGGAAAAATGCATTAAGGAAGATCGAAGCAGAGTCAGACATTATTTAATAGAGTTAATGCTCTCACCCAAATTAATGTTATAAATCATTTGCCCTGACAAGGAGCAAGGACAGGAAATGATTTAATAATGGCATATACAGTACACTAATTGTTACAACAAACTGCACTCATATAACACTCTTATGCACTAAAATGTTCCAACGTGCTTCATTGAAGTGTTACCAAACAAAGTTTGAGGCTGAGCAACATAGACCATAATCACAAGATCGTAAGACATAGCATAAGAAGAAGGTCATTTAGTCCACTGAGTCTGCTCTGACATTCAATGTGATCATGGCTGATCTGGTAATCCTCAAATCCACTTTTTTGCCACTTCCCTATAACCCTCCACCTTGAATATATTTAACAATCTAGCTTTGACAGCCCTTGCAGTAAAGAAGTAGGAGCTATTAGGTCAGGTGACCAAAAACTATGGAAAAGGACAAGGTTTTTAGGAGTGTCTTAAAGGCGGTAAGACATGTAGAGAGGTTTAGGCAGAGAATACCTGGGTTTGGATAACTGAAAACATGGTGGAATTATGAAAGTCAGGGATACACCAAAGGTGAATATTGAAGGAATAAAGGGACCTTGAAGAGTTAAGTGGCTGGAAGATGTTGGATATATACATGGATGAAAAGGATTTTGAAACAAATATAGGAATTTAAAATTAAAGGCATTGGCGAACTGGGAGCAAATGACATTCCGTCAGCACAATGGGAATAGATAACCTAAATTTGCATATACAGGCAGCAGAAGTTTGGGTAACTCAAGTTTATAGAAGGTAAAAAAAGCTGGAGGCTGATCAGGAGAACGTTAGAATAGACCAAAGTTATTACGGGGAAAGATTGCAAGTCTTGAAATAAGTCTCTCTTGTTTTTTTCACCAAATGTCCAACAGCAAATTGTTATTTAATATTTCTCCTTTTTTTAAACAATGGGTTCACATTTTTCCCTACACACTGTTCGTGTGGTTTGACTTTGCAAGGACCACAGCAACATTGTTCTAAAATTAGAAATAAGTCCCAGAAATAGGGCTTATTTCACACAACCTTCAACGCAGGGGAAGTCTCGCAATACAAGCAAAATTACAAACCGACCAGAAGATATAGAATCAGAACATATTTAATGAGTGACAACTTAAATACTATACAACCGTGAAGTATCAGTTTATCAATGTCCTTGCTTTAAAATGGAGTCCAAAAGTCTAAAGTTAAAGTTAGCAGTCAGGAATTCCTTTGTGGAGGTCAGATGCTTGGCTAGACAGCAGCTGAGGAGTTGTAAGCAGCTTCTTCTATTTTTAAAGAAAACTCCGAAAAGTCTTGTGAAGAAGTTTTGCTGTAACATGACTTTTGCTTCACTACTTTGACAAAAGGAGGCTTTTCCTTGCCGACTGCACAAGTACAGGTTGGTGCCCCTTTTTACATGCCAAAGGCTTTTCCTTTGTACACCAGAGTTAAGGTGTATTGATTTTGTTAGCAGATTCCTTACTATCCCAGATTTTAAAATTGTATAATTAAAAAGGCAATTGGGTCCAATACTGTGAGAGTCATGTGACCAAATCTCCTGGGAGAGGACAGGCAATTACCATCGATACAAAGGCTTGAATTACAGTTAGTCAACTGTCTGAGACCCATTCCAGCAGTTAAACAGTGACTGGCACACCGTGTAGACAAGGTACAACTTGCAATTTTATTGTGTATTTTTTTGAGACAATAGTCCTTAGCAGATTATAACTATATTGGTGTACATTCTCAAGCCATCTGTGTGGCAACTGTCTGTGTGATACTGACTTCAGAGAACTTTTCAGAAAGGTTACTGTTTACTACATTTTTAAAGAAGTCATTATTTATAAAATATATATTCAGACACACACATATAGATAGATAGATATGCATTAACTGCTGTTTTTTTACTCTTGTGACAAAGATCATTGCTGTAAAGCCCCACCCAATAATTTTAGTATAAAAATACAGTAACGGAAAGCAATGCCCTCACTTTGGCATGAGATAGCGAGCCCCACCTCACCTGCACTGCACTAGCTGTTTTTTGTGCAAATCCAATTGAAGTAGGTAATCTAATCACTAGTCATGATTAACTTTCAATTAATTTTCATTAGCTAAAGTGTTCTATATAATGAAGAGAAGGAAGAAGAGGTGGGACTTCTGGATAGGGTCATTATCTATGTTCTAGGAAAATAAACAAGGGTAGTATCAGTTGTCACAGTGGAATTTTACAGGAAGAGCTGTAAGCAGAGACAGGGAAATATTACATGAGAGATACTGCGCCTACATAAATAAGGGATTTGTGATTGCCTGTAGGATCTCTGCAAATCACATAACATATTCCTGCTCCAAAGCTCCCCAATTCAAGGACTGCAAGCTCAATGTTACAAACTCAAATTTCACACTAACTGTAAGTTAAAACGTCAGTACAACAGTGGTACAGAATTTGCCTTTCGTGTTGTTTTCACGATGCGTTAGTTTCTAACAGTGTGAGCTTTGGCTCAAGGATAACACTCTCCCCTCTGAGTTCAGAAGATTGTAGGTTCGATCTCCAGCCCAGAAATTGGGCATGAACTGTTCTTTTTTTTAAATTGCAGTCAGTGTCATCTTTCTGCAACTAGTCTGGAGAGGCAGGTGATGGTATGTTACAATTCACCAAAGTCATCTACCTTACTTCGGTAACACACACTTTTACATGCATATTGTAGTTATCAAATAATGAGGGTAGAGGTTACAATATTCTTTCCATCATATGGCTGACCAAGAACCTGGCTTGCTGTTACCACTAGCATTGACATGTATTGAAAAGATTTGCAGGTGGACAACTAGTTGGTGCATTATGAATACACCTTCCTTGGCCATCAAATCCTGGGGTGGACAGGATGTTACCGCAGTACCACAAGACGTCATACAGAGTCTGGACCTCCAGGCAATAACACAATCAATATTCAGTGACTACACTTCAAAAGTACTTTATTGGCTCGAAAGTATTTTGAGACACCCAGCAGTAATGAACAGTGCTTTACATTACATCTCTTCCTTTATTTTCCTTTCCAGGACAACACAAAAAAAGGATTATAACAGGCTGACACTCCAGCACAACAGTAAGAAACTAATGATTTGGGAATAAAACCGAAAGAACTGCGGTGATGTAAATCAGGAACAAAAACAGAAGTTGCTAGGAAAGCTCAGCAGGTCTGACAGCATCTGTGAAGAAAAAATCAGAGTTAACCTTTCGGGTCCAGTAGGGTTCTGAGGAAGGGTCATCACCGGATCCGAAACATTAACTCTGATATTTTCTTCACAGATGCTGCCAGACCTGCTGAGCTTTTCCGGCAACTTCTGTTTTTGTTTCCACTGATTTGGGGTTAGGAGGAGGGGAAATGGAGTTCTTCAAATGTCTACCCTCACAAATGAAAGTAAAATATCCAAGGATACACGCAGAAACTATTCAGAAGCATGCTGCACAATATTTAGCCTTAGGCAACTTTGCCAAAAGTAGATTATCTGGGATAATCATCTCAATGCTGTATGTATGGCTTGGCAGTGCATAAATTGACTGCTAAATCTACCCACAAAACAAGTGATTACAAATCAAAGAACTTCATCAGGTGTAAAGTACCCTGGAAAACACTGAGGGTGTGGAAGATTCAACACAAAATGCAAGCTTTTCTTTCATTTTTGCTACTAAGGTGTCCAGTATGAGTAACTCGTAAGTTACACTAAGCAACCCTGCCTAATTTGCTCAGGACAATTGCTGGGAAGATCTGGTTAAAATGACAAAGTGACTGAACAAATCTAAAAGCAATTACACAGCTCTCATTCAAACATAAAAGGGAATGGTAGAACAAGGCAGAAAAACTCAAAAATCTCTAATTCCTCCCCGAAAGATACGCACAAAACGGTACTTGAGCAAATTCTTCAAAACAAATGTAGCCACATTTATGATAGTGACTATATTGCAGGAGCAATCCATCAGTAACAAGGACTCAAGGATGTCCTGACTATGATCAGAAATTTTTGAAGTTCAAAATTTCAATCAATAAAGGAACGCTACCTTTAATCTTTGGCTCACTAGCCATCATCATCCCTTCCTTTCTATTGAGCAATTCAGCTCCACTGAGTGCCTTCTAGACAGCTCAACTAAGGATTGTTATTTAGCCATAAAGGTTTTACTGGGAGTGGAGGAAATGAAAGATGCATTACATTTTTTCAATGACATCCATGAGTCAATTTTAGTGGAGGTGGGGCTAGTGAAACTATGTTTGCACAAATGCACATGGGTTCATAAATAAACAACACTGAATGATGGGGATCCTCAACTGGCAGGATTTCGAGTTGGTCTGAAAATACAGCTGCATGAAACTGAATCTTAAGTGGTTGGCGCCGTTACCTCGACTGAGAACCACCACTTAATAATAGAGTTATGAGATGTGCCTAGTCAGATTAGCAACCACAGGAGTTGGATTCAAGATATCCAAAATGGAACATAGCTTAGGGTAGGAAGGGTGAGAGAAAAAAGGCTCATTAAATACTTTGAATAATGATATGTACATGCTCAGCCCAGTCTTTTTTTTATCTATGCTAAGGCATCAGTCTTTTCTGTCATGAATCTCCAGTCAAAAGGTCTTTGAGTTGATGTATAAACTCTTAAAGTGGGGGTAACATTTAGACTATAAATTTTAGAGAAAAGTTACAGCACAGAAAAAGGCCATTCACCCCATCGTGTCTGCGCCAGGCACAAGATTTTTGATGATCCCAGTTATCACTAAATTGTATTCACAGATCTGGGGCATTATTAAATGGATATCCTGATCATTACATTACACATAATGCACACAGTACCAAAATTAGCTGTTCATAAAAAAAAATTGGCTGGGACTTTAGTGTTTCACTACTTGAACCTTCTTCACCCCCTCCTTTCCTCCAACCCAAAACTTTACAATACCCTTATGGATGTCATCAGAGTAGGAAATAGTCCACATTCTTTACTTAGCAAAATATTTCAAATTTAAAAATTGCTCTCAAATTATATGTTTCCAAAATAAGGATCACTAGTTTTCAGGTAAAACAACTTTGTGGTTCTTCAAGTGTTTGGTGCAATCATAAAGAATGTGAAATTAGCTTTTCTCTAAAATCACTTCAAGTCAAAACAGTTCTTGGTTGCTGACTTCAATGGAACATTATTTTCCTTTTCTCTTTAACTTCTCTCAGCCAAAATTCTAAGTCTTAAACTTAGTCTATAATTATGATTTTGAACAGCACAGTAAACTTTACATTAATCTTTCCTACAGTTGGCAACTTCAACACTTCAAAGCATTAAGCGACAGCCCATGGGCCAAGATCCATTTTTCCAGATTATAAGATGCAGGCAGTTCAGCGCTAAGACATCACCTTGGCTCAGTTAATTAGTACTGCTTTGCCTCTGAAACAGAAGGCTGTGAATCCAAGACCCACTCCAGAGAAATGAGCTCTAAATCACATTCAGTGTCGCAGTGCAATACTGAAGGAGTAAAAAATGCCACCTTTCAGGTAAGGCATTGATAAGAAACCCATCCTACCTTCTCGAGTGGCAACTAAAACCGTCATGGGATTATTTCAAAGAGGAGTAGGAGACATCTCTCCAATGTCTGGCCATTATTTATTCCTCAACCAACATCACTACATAAAAAAATTTGAACCCCGTTTCCTACATTAAGACAGCAACTACAATTTAACAATATTCCAGTAGCCATAAAGCGCTTAGTTATATGCTTATTTTGCGTAAGGCAAGATATAAATGCAACTCTTTCGTGTCTTTCTTTTCCATTTGTTCTAACTTGCTGGTTCAATATGTTGAAATTCTACAGATCTCAAGTTTTGAGAAAGGCCCTTGGTGCTGAGGCCTCATGAAAAATAACTGCCAAATTAAAACACCAAGATCTTAGCTTATTTAAAGTAATATTATATATTTACAATATACAGATACTGATTAGGACTTGGTAACCAAGAACAAGCCACATCTATTTTACTCACCGGCAGAATGTGGAAAGATCAATATCGCACCAGCTTGTAACCTAACACCAGTCTCCTTTACCCCTCCATTTCCAAAACTTCATACCCATGCCACGTTCTCGCTACATTCAAAGCTCAGCCTGAACTTAGATAGCTCTCTCCTACCCTGCTAACAAGATCCTTCAATCTCACAACTATGGTGTGGTCGTCTATTTTAGGATTTATTTCTTCAACTTCATGTCTCTGCAGTGTGAGAAGTTAACTGAATTCAGGAACATAAACTCCTGCTCAGCAAATAATTAGGGCTGAGTGCTGCACAGTATTGGTGAAGTGAAAAGACACGGCTTCTTGCCAAGTCGTAAATATCAGCCATGTGCCCGCGTGTTTGTCCCTCCAAAGCTCGATTCTCCATTGTTTGAATATCTGCAACTTTCCAGTACCGTCAGATGTACAGCCATCCAGAAGTCAGAGTCACCTGTGCTAACAGAGGCGGGGAGAAAAGAAAAGCTACTTATCAGGACAAAGAAGCATGATTCATAAAAAGATGTGGAAAAATGAGCCTATTTAGAAAGTTCTACTTTATAGTTATACTTGGCTTATCGCTACCTCTAAACAGGACAAGCTTCAACCTGTATGAGGCATGTGTCTGGCTTACTGGGGGGGGGGGATCAGAAGACACGATTATGTGCAATTTAGTAGTCCAAAGGCCTGAATTAGCAAAAAGTTGCCTGTCGCTGTTCTGCATGCTATGTTTTTTCCAAAGGAAGTTTGTCAAAATAGCGTGAGAAATACATTCCTAATCTGTCAAGCAGACAATCTAGGGATCATAAATCCAAATTGCATTTGCCCAGCTTTACAGAACTTTTGAGTTGGTCAAACATATTTCATCCATTTCCTTTCCTGCTATCATTTACACTGTGCATATTATCTGATTGGTATGCCATGAGCTATAGGAACAGGAAAGTCTACAACAATGCTCAACTAAAACTAAAATTGTACTTACATAACCAATTAAAAATATTTTCATATAATTATCCAGGTTAACTGTGCCATACTGTGCAGCAATTTAGCAGGTGCATGAGCTGTGACAGCACATGATATCTATGGTGAAAGAGAAATAAATGCAAGCAATTTTGATAGTGTCAAGGGAGGAGTAGGAGCTCAAAAGCAAAATGAAGTACATAACATATTTACACTGCCATCTCAGTTGTGCCACAAAAGTTAGGTTCTGCTTCAAACTGACACTAACCTTCTGTAACATAGACATGGAGTTGGGACGCAACCCAATTTCAAAAAATATATAGTGTAGAAGTAGGCCATTCAGCAAAACAGGTTTGTGCTGGGAGTTTTACTTCATACAAGCCTCCTCCCGCCACGCTTCATTTCCTGAAGATGGAGATTCGGTATGATAAGGAGGAAGACAGCCACCTCCATAGAGGTGAAGCCAGTAAAGGTTTTAAGCTATACTTCTGCCATAATGGTACAGTGTTTTAAGGAAAGGAGAAAGATTTCAAAAGGACCCGAGAGACAACTTTTTTCATGCAGAGGGTGGTTCATATATGGAATGAGCTGCCAGAGGTAGTGGTAGATGCAGGTACAGTTACAACATCCAAACACATTTGGACAGGTACATGAATAGGAAAGGTTGAGAGGAATATGGGCCAAACGCAGGCAAATGAGACTGCTTCAGTTTAGGAAACTTGGTCGGCATGGACAAGTTGGACCGAATGGTCTGTTTCCATACAGTCTTTGACTGTATGACAGCAGAAACTGTTAACAACCACAATTATAGACTAAACCATAGACATATCAATGAGGAGAGGGACTAGATAAACCAATATTGCATTTTAAAGCAGTCTGCATGCAGGAGATGGTGAAGAGATAATGAAAACAAAACTGTGTAAATAATTTCACCTACTACCTCCAGAATAAGAGAAAAAAATGCTGTCAACCTGGGATGAGAGTCTGCATCTCAAAATGGAGATCCTTTTCAGAATTCTCTCCAAACATACTGATGCTTTTGTTCTTAATCTATACATAATTGGCAGATATTTAGTTCTGATTTCCTAAGAGTGACATACACACCTACAGCTACCAGGACGCTCTCAGTAAAGAAACCCTATCTACTGTGGACAATGTTCACATCCACCATCTGCTGACATGTTCTCCATCCTCTGAGACTGCATCACATAACCAAGAATTGTTAAATTAATAATGAAGAAAAAGGCTTGGGTACATGGGGGAAGGGATTAATATCAGTGACAATTTAAGCTTGAAGGAAAGCTGTAACCCTGATACTGCTCATCGATACTCACTGGCTGGTTTGCTAAATTTAACACCCTTCCCCTATGATCTTAAATAAATAGTTACAACCCACAGCAAAACTGAATTTAATCTTTCAATAACTGTAGCTTTAGCACTGCAAAAAATCTTTACAATGTTCTGAGCATATATGGGCTTTGAATAGTATCTGAGCACTGTGTATTGAATCTGTGATAATCTAATAGAAAGAAATGGATACCTGGGAATGATTGTAAGACAGTAATCCAAACCTAAGGGTTCACGTGACATCAAAGCTTTGGACAAATGGCTTTGAACAGGCACTCTAATATTGGTCTCTTTTGTGTGTCATTATGCTTCACCACAGAAATGTAGACCAAAACTGAAGTTGGAATAAATAACCCTGGAGCCATGGAACCCTTTAATTGGCATTCTTGTAATGCTGGTGGCAATCTATTTAGATTTTAGCTAAAGTAAGACCAACTAGCTCACAGTCCTTATTTATCTGACAAGACTTGTGAAGTATTAATAGATATGCATGTCACATATGTATACTTTTTCAACCAATAACTCACTCACAATAAATTGGCCATTAAGATCACTGGTTCAAAATCCTGGAATCCTGCTCTTAACAGGTCTACCAACATGAGATAGACTGTAGTATTCCGAGGCAGCTCACCATCAACTTCTCAAGGACTGTACTGGCTGGACAAGAAATGTTGACCTAGCCAGCAACACACACATCCCAAGAATTAATTTTAAAAATTCATCCTTGCAACCAAATTCTTTATCCATACCGCATTCTCTTGCCAAAAATAATAGCTAAGCACCTGTTTTTGTCTGATCATGCCTCTGTAATGCAGCATGAGACATTTTTCAAAGTTGAAGACACTATGGGCCAGATTTTCCACTCCTTCATTTTTACACCACAATAGAGCTCCGCATTTCTGACAGGAGATTCCAGTCAGGACTCCTTCAGAAATGTGGAGCCATATTCTGATAGTACCCTCCTAGCACAGAAATATATTACCTTTTTCAAATCCAAGTCATTGACTGTAATTAAGATAGCAAAAGATAGGTTCTTGATTAGTAAGGGGATCAAAGGTTACAAAGGGGAGAAAGCAGGATAATGGGGTTGAGAAACATATGATCATAAAATCCCTACAGCAGGCCATTTGGTTATTTGAGTCCACACCAACCCTCCAAAGAGCTTCCCACCCTGACCCACCCCCTTACCTTATGCCTATAACCCTGCATTTCTCATGGCTAACCTATCTAGCTTGCAAATCCCTGGACACTATGAGCAATTTAGCATGGCCAATCCACCTAATCTGCACATCTTTGGACTGTGGGAAGAAACCAGTGCACCCAGTGGAAACCCACACAGACACAGGGAGAATGTGCAAACTCCACACAGACAGTCGCCCAAGGGTAGAATCGAACCCGGGTCCCTGGCACTGTGAGGCAGCAGTGCTAACCACTGAGCCACTGTGCCATCCTATCAGCCATGATCTAATGGCGGAGCAGACTCAATGGGCTGAATGGCCTAATTATGCTCCAGTACATAATGGTTTTAGGAGTTATATGGCATATTCTGAAATTTAAAAGACCAGCCTTATAGACAGCCACGTTGACAGCTGCTGTTGAGATCATGTCCAGGCGCCAGGCAAAGATCAGATCCAGCAGCAGGGGAATTGGTGCTGTCAGATCTGGAGCAGGGGCATCAGGTCCACTGGGCAGGGAAGAGGTGTGTCGGATCCAAAGCTGGGGAAGAGGTTTAGGGTTAGTAACGAGGGGAAAGGGTGTATTGAGTCCAGGGGTGGAGGGGTGAGGGAGACGTCGAGTGCAGAGTTGGGGAAGGGTCTTTGGATCTGAAACAAGGGGCAGTGGATTTGGTCTGCAGGAACGAAGTGGGGTTGGTTCTGGAGCAAGGCAGATTGGGTCTGGTGGTGGATCCTGGGGATAGCGAGGGGTGTCAGGTCCCCAAAGGAGAGGAGGTATCAATTCATGGTCTACGGGAGTTGTAGTTGGAAGTGTATGAACTAAGTTAGGGGTCAGTTTAATATTTACTCAGAAGCTAGACTAGGTACTCAATGGACTAACTTTCCTGAGTAACAATTTAATTAACCATCAAAATTCTTTAATTCTCAGATTTTAAAGAATTACTTTATAAGGGCTGCAAGCATAGGGGAATTGCCCAGCAGAATCTTCAATTTCCTAGGCAATTCCTTCATAGTCTGCTATGAATGGGATTCCACACGATCCCCATGAGCAATTCCCACCTATGGTTCTGAAACAATTATCTGGCCATCGGAAAATTCTGCCTATATAAATGCAGTTACTATAACTAGTCATTGGAATTTTGCTTCCCCACCCTGTCTACACGACACTTTCGTTATCCCTTCAAACTTATCTATAAAACCTAAGATGGAATAGAACAGAATAATTATAGAACAGAAATGAAAACAGAAATAACTGGAAAAGTTCATCAGGTCTAGCAGCATCTGTGGACAGAAATCAGTGTCAATGTTTCGGGTCCACCAGAACTGATGGTAGCCAAGAAAATGGTGGTTTTTATGCAGAAGATAGGGCAAGGGGAGGGGGAAAGGAGTAAACAATACGTGGAGATAGAACCCAAAGAGAGAAAAGAACAGTTCGTAAAGGAGTGGATAACGATCAGGCTAAGAGGCTGAATAGCTGTTAATGGGGACTTAGTGGCTAACAATGGGTTGTGTGTAAGAGCAGACCATGTAATAACACAGCCTGATGTGTGGGGTTGGGTTAAGGACATGGGAGAGGTCAAGCCCAAAAAATGTTGAACTTGATATTGAGTCCAGGCTGTAGAAGGCTGTAGAGTTCCCAAGCGGAAAGGCAGTTCTGACGGCGGGTCACCGGACCTGACATGTTAACTCTCTCCACAGATGCTGCCAGACCTGCTGAGTTTATCCAGCAATTTCGGTTTTATGTTTCTGATTTCCAGTATCCACAGTTCTTTCGGTTTTTAATTATAGAACAGTGCAGTTATAAACACAATGCCCCTGGAAACCTGCATAATTTTGGGCATTGCTGGCTAGGCCAGTATTTATTGTCCATCCCAAATTGCCCAGAGGCAGTTAAGAGTCAACCACATTGCTGTGGGTCTGGAGTCACATGTATGCCAGGCTAGGTAAGGATGGCAGTTTCCTTCCCTAAAAGACATTAGTAAACCAGATGAGATTTTCTGGCAACGGTTTCATGGTCATCATTAGAGTCTTAATTCCAGATTTTTTAAAAATTGAGCTCAAATTCCACCATCTGTCATGGCAGAATTACCTGGGTCTCTGGATTAATTGTCTATTGATAATACCATAGCCATCACCTCCCCAAATGAATACTGAACTGATTCACAAGCTTGGACTGCAAAAATTCTAATTTCTGAGAACAGTGGTCAACACTGCTCTATTCTGCATGTAATGCTGCAGTACATTAGTTCTCCATTAGTCCTACGTCTTTAGAAAGATAAAGCCAAAATAAACCCTTTTCTGTTAGCGCATCACAAACTTAACTGGATTCAATTTCACTTGGCCATGTACTTGAAGTTAGATTGCCTCCATCTCAGAACATCATCTCAATGTTAGCACTTTGAAACCAGCAGCACAGTGAAGAGCAAACCATTTCTGAGTAAGTGACTTAGCAACACGGAAATCCAAGGATGTTCTGGTATAATCAGCAGTGTGATGAGATACAAGCAACAAAGAACAAACATGTCAGTTCTTTTTTGTCAAGGTCTTTCAGTGAAATCATGACCCTCTTTTGTTTCTCACACCCAGTATGAACAATAGCCTTCAGAAGATTCTTTCAGCACAACTAGAAGGTCAGTGAAGCCTGCAACAAGAACTAGGTTCAGAGATATATACTGCAGATCGCAATCACCCCTCCCGCTACGGTCAGCAGCACAACTCTGTACATGATATGAAATCACTATGTACAGAAAGCATGCTGGAACCAACAGATCAGGTACATTCCAATGTCTCAGTTTAAACTTCACCATTTTGAGCAGAAATACTCGAGTGAAACTGAATCACTTTGCATTTCATATCAATAACTCAGAATTGCTCTGCTGGCAATGGCTGTGCCTTCAGTTGCTGGGGTCCAAAATCTCTCAAATTCCCTCCTAAACCTCTCCACATCTCTATAATTCCATAAATATGGTCCTTAAAATCTACTTCTTTGGTCAACTGCCCTAACACCTACTTGTGTGGCTCAGCGTCACATTTTACTCGATAACACTCCTTTGAAGTGCATTGGATGTTTTACTTCTTTTAATGCATTATGTGAGACCAAATAGTCACTATCTTGATTGGTCATCAACATATCAAATCCTTTGCATTGCACAGAAAGGTTTCAAAGACACAGCATTCTATGCATTGTTTTAACAATGTGCACAACTCACTTTAAAATGTAGTGTTAGTTACTTTTACCATTTCAGTTAAATTGCTTTTGAGGCTGCATCATTAAGAATATCAAGGCTGAGACTGACAGATGTTTAATCAGTAAAGGAATCAAAGGTTATAGGAAAAGGGTAGGAAAGTGAAGTTGAGGATGTTTTTATTACTGCAAAAAATATACTTTATTCATAAAAAAACTTTATCAACATTCACAGGTACTAAAGCCATTCTGTACAGTGTGAAGTGGAGAATAATCAGAGCAATCATAATCTCATTAAATGGCAGAGCAGACACGATGGATTGAATGGCCAGCCTACTTCTACTCCTACATCTTATGGTCTGAAATTTCTTTCATTCTTATAAAAGGAAATTGTCTGCTGTGAGCAATTGTAGCTAGCTTAGACTAATTATTGAACAACAGTTGCACAGAACTGTCTCATCTAGTCAGAATAAACATAAATATGCGGTCTTTGAAGTGAAGTCAGCACTGAATGGAAGACTTGAGACTTTGGTAAGTGTGGAAACTCTGTTTAATCAGGGAAGGTGAGAGCCAGTGCATGCTCAGTTTGAAAAAAGTGAAAATCAGCAGTGACATCATAGAAAATAAAAAAAAGAACTGCGGATGCTGGAAATCAGAAACAAAAACAGAAACTGCTGGAAAAGCACAGCAGGTCTGGCAGCATCTGTGGAGAGAAATCAGAGTTAACATTTCAGGTCTAATGGCCCTTCCTCAGAATCTGATTTCTCTCCATGGATGCTCCCAAACCTGCCGAGCTTTTCCAGCAATTTTGTTTTTGTTGTGACATCATAGGAGTCCGACAAGCTAATCAGCTGGCATGTGCTTACTATAAGGGACTGTATAAATAGCCAGCTTCGGACACCTGAGTTAGGGGAAATGGATAAAATTTTTAAAAAA
The DNA here is from genome assembly GCF_021869965.1 of Rhincodon typus. Lineage (NCBI taxonomy): Eukaryota > Metazoa > Chordata > Chondrichthyes > Orectolobiformes > Rhincodontidae > Rhincodon > Rhincodon typus. Next base: position 38,935,590 of record NC_063348.1, read on the forward strand.
CAGTAAAACACTGAATACTAAAACTGAATACTCAAACTAAAATTGAAATCTAGATACCGAAACAGTTAATTAAGGAGTGAATAACTTTCAGTTGTAAATGGTTAGCACATTTAAAAGATTTGGTAAAATTGTTGTAAAGATTAGCAATTAATTTTACATGATTATTAAATTAACAAGTTAACTAGCTAATTAGCACAAAGGCAATGGGGAGACAAATGATGTGTATTTTAGCTGGGGAACCTGGGGTCTTCTGGCCCCAAAAGTGGTCCTGGGCAAACACAGCTGCCTAAAATATCTAAAACTACAGGAACTCTAACTTAAATCTGTTGAGCTTACAGCGCAACATGTCAGAGAAGGGGGAAAATACCTGTATACTTTGTTCCAGAAGGCAGATACACATCTTAGGAAAAAGCAGTCCAATTCCATCTGTAGTAAAGGATAAGAAGCTAGAATGACTAGTGAGACAGATCAGGGGTCAGGAAACATTGTTGCATCAGAGCCTTAATCCCCGTAAATATCTAACAAGTTCAAGGTGGTCACTTGTGTGCATGAAAGAAATGTCTTTAACGAGGAATAGCAGATTCACCAGGGCATCTTGGTTCAGAGATAGTAGGAACTGCGGATGCTAGAGAATCTGAGATAACAAGGTGTAGAGCTGGATGAACACAGCGGGCCAAGCAGCATCAGAGGAGCAGGAAAGCT
>NC_063348.1:38936691-38948126 GCF_021869965.1 Rhincodon typus
AAGGGTTAGTGCAGTGAGGACGGCAGACATTGTTCTGAGCAGCCAAGAGCATCAGTCTCAAAGGTTATGTTTATCCAGTGCCAGCATTTGAGATATCTGCTCAGGGATGGACAAGAACTTGGGAGGACAGGATTAAGTTGTCATGGTCCTTGTAGCTATTACTGACATAGGCAAGAGAAGAAAAGAGGTTCTACATAGACAGTACGAGGAAACAGGCACCAAATTGAAGAGCAGAACCTCAAGTGTATTAATTTCTGGATCATTACCTGTGTCATGTGACAATTGGTACAGGGCACTCAAGATCTGGCTCATAGGACTTTGACATCAGTACTGTGGAAAATGGAGGTCTAAATGTGAGAATTGTCTGCACCTGAACCATGTTGTGACCAGTATTCTAGCAAACTATAACTGGGGAACTAGAGAGGGCTTTAAACTAAACAGTGGGGGTGGAGGGTCAAGTTTGAGTAGATATAGCAAATCAAGGGGTAAGAGTTATGACAGAAAAACAGAATAGGAACATAGAAAGTGATGGACTGAGAATGGCAGGAAAGAGCAGAGACAATAAACTTAAGAATACGCTAACAGTCAAGACAAGATGTTCCAAAAATAACAAACAGACAACACTAAAGGCTCTGTATTTGAATGCATGTAGTATTCAAAACAAAGTAAATAATTTGATTGTGCACATTGCAGTAAATAAAATGGCTTGATAATCATTATGGAGGCATGGCTGTACAATTACAAAGATTGGGTAATGAATACTGAAGGGTATATGATATTTAAGAAGAACAGGAAGCTAAGTAAAATTAGAAGAGCAGTGCTCCTAATCAAAGATGGTACTGGTGCAATCAGTACAGTTCAATTCTGCTCAGGAGACCAGGATGTACAACCACTTTGGACAGAGGTGAGGAACAGGAGGATTAATAAATCATCAGTGGGAATACTTTAGAAGCCCACTAAAAGTAACCACAATTTCTGATAAGTATGTAAAAATAAATATTGGTTTTAAAATTAAAACAAGGGTGACTATCTAGGTTTGAAAGGTGAGTGAGCTGAAGTGAACGGGAAAGTTGGGCAATAGATCAATAAAGTAGCAGACATTTAATGGAATATTTCAGAATACTCTGAAAAAATATATTCCTGCTCTAAAGAAAAATTCTATGGGAAGGCACCGCTATTTGTGATTAACTAAAGTAATTAAGGAAAGCATCAGACTTAAAGGAAAAGCATACCGTTGCACACAGATGAGTGGCTGGTCAGATGACTGGACAGAATTTAAAGAATGGCATAGATTGACTAAAAGATTAACCATGAGGAATAAATTACACTATGGCAGAAGGTTAGGTATAAATGTATAAAGAAATGGATTCCAAGAGTTTCGACAGGGAATCAGTTGAGTTTTGGAAGACTGAAAATGGTGAGTTAATAGCAGATAATACTGAGATAGAACACAGAACAGTACAGCACAGGAACAATTCCTTTGGCCATCCTGTCTGCACAGACCATGATACTATTCTAAACTAATCCCATCTGCCTCCACATGGTCTGTATTACTCTGCGCATTCTTCCTTTTCAGACAATAATAGTGCACAAAATTAAGAGACATTTGTTTCTGTCATCAGTATATAGGACACACTAAACATATCAGTAATATTTGGAAATCAAGAGCTGTAAGGGATGCAGAAACTTAATGAAATTACAATCACTGGGAAAGTGGTACTAAACAAACTGATGGAACTGTGGATTGTTAAGTCTCCAGGACCTGATAGTTTTCACCCTAGGGACATAAAGGAGGAGGCAGAAGATGTTAATTTTCCAAAATTCTGAAAAGGTTCCACCAGATTGTAAAACAGTGAATATAACTCCTCTATTTAAGGAGGGAGGCAGAAAACAGGAAACTATAAGTCAAAGAGCTTGACGTTCATCATGGAGGACATACTAAAAGTGGCCATTAAGGCTGTTATAGCTGGACACTTAGAAAAGCTCAAGATAATCAGGAATTGTTTTGTGAAAGGGAAATCATGTTCAACCAACAAGGAACTTCCTTCCTAATGGCATTGTAAGTCTACCTATAGCACATGGACTGCAAGCAGTTCAAAAAGGTAGCTCACTACTATCTTCTCTAGACCAACTCAGGACGGGCAATAAATGCTGGCCCAGCCAGTGACATCTATATACCATGAATGAATGAAAGGAAAGAAGAATTTATTGTAGTTTCTTTAAAGCAATAACATGTTCTGTGAATAAAGGGACACCTGTAGATGTACTGTACTTGAATTCCTAGAAAGCATTTGTAAAGCTGTCTCCTGTGCAAACTGGGAGCTCAGCATGTAGGAGATTGGCTGACTGGCAGAAAACAGTAAGTATGCCTAAATGGAGACTTCTTTCTGATTGGCAGGATGTGATAACTGGGGTCCTGTAGGGTCAATGCTGGGGTCTCAGCTGTTTACAATGTATATCAATGACTAAGAAAAGTGAGTAAAATCTGGATGGGTGTATGAATAGGAAGGGTTTAGAAGGATATGGGCCAAAGGCTGGCAAATGGGACGAGGTCAGATTGGGGTGTCTAGTCAGCTCAGCCAAATTGGGCCGAAGGGTCTGTTTCTGTACTGTTTGACTGTATGACTACAAAAGTGTGGTAGTTACATTTGCAGATGATTCAAAGACAGGTAGGCAAGTATGTTGTGAAGAGGACATAAGGAGGTTGCTGACAAATAGGTTGACTGAATTGGCAAAAGTCTGGCAGTTGGAGTATAATATAAGAAAATGCGAAGTTCTCCAGTTTGGAAGAAAGAACAAAAATCAGAATACTACTTAAATGGAGAATCACAGCTGAATTCTGAGTTGAAGATGAATTTAGGTGTCCTCATACATGAGTCATAATAAATGCAGCATGCAGGTGCAGCAATGCAATAGTAGAGTCACAGAATCATCCAGCATGGAAACAGACCCTTCGGTCCAACTAGTCTCAAACTAAACTAACCCACCTGCCAACGTTTGGCCCATATCCCTCCAAACATTTCTTATTCATGTACTTACCTAAATGCCTTTTAAGTGTTGCAACTGTACCTACATACACCATTCCACACATTATCCATTTTCTGTGGAAAAAAAAATTGCCCCTCATGTCTTTTTTAAATCTTTCTCCTTTCACCTTAAAAATAAGACCCCTCATCTTGAAATCACCCATCCTATGGAAAAGACACCTGCCATTCACCTTATCTATACCCCTCATTATTTTATTTATTAGTTTATTATTTATTTTTAGTTTATTAGTTTATTATTTTATAAACTTTTATAAGGTCACCCTCAACCTCCTATGCTCCAGTGAAAAAAGTCCTAGCCTTTCCATATAACTCAAACACTCCATTCGCAGCAACATCCTGGTAAATCTCTTCTGAACCCTCTACAGCTTAATAATATCCTTCTTATAACAGGGAGACCAGAATTCGACACAGTACTCCAGGAGAGGCCTCACCAATGTCCTGTACAACCGCAACATGACTTCCCAACTCCTTAACTCAAAGGTCTATGCACTGAAGGCAAACGTGCTAAATGCCCTCTTAACAACCCAAGTAATCAAAAAAGTTCATGGAAAGCTATCCTTTAATAGGAGCGGAATTGAACATAACAGCAAGAATGTTACACTTCAGTTGTACATTTATACAGTATTGGTGAGATCACATTTCAAACACTGTGTATGGTTTTGATCTTATTTCAGGGAGGATGTAAATGCATTGGATGTAGTTCAGAGGAAGTTTTTGGACTGATACCTGGATTGACCAGGTTACCTTACGATGAAAGGTTGAATAGACTGGGCTTGTTTCCGCTAGGATTTAGAAGAGGGGTGACCTGATTGGGGTATAGAATCATAGAATTTTACAGTATAAAAGGAGGCCATTTAGCCCACTGTGTCTACACCGACTCCCAAGAGATACTCAGCTAGTCCCATTCTCCAGCCTTATTTCCATAGTTCTCTAAATTCATCACTTTAAAATATATATCAGGCTCTCTCTGACACCTCATATGGAATCCATTTCTACCACTCTCCTAGATAAAGCACTCCAAATCCTAATAACTCTCGAGTAAAGAAGTTTCTCCTCATCTCACTCTTTTGCTGACAATAGTGAAAGTATGATTCCTAGTTACTGACATACCAACTAGTGGAAACAGTTCTTCACTTCCCTCTTTGCTCTGTCAAAATTGTTCACAATTTTGAACACCTCAATAATGTCACCTCTTAGTCTTCTCTGCTCCAAGTAGAACAAGCCCAATTTCTCTAATCCTTCCTTTTATCTAAAATCGTTCATTCCTTTATCATTTTAGTAAAACTCCTTTGTACTCTCTCCAGGGCTTTAACAGCCTTCCTTAAATAAGGTGCCCAGAACTAAACTTAATTCTCCAAATGTGGTCAGACCAATGATTTGTTGACATGCAGCATCACCTCCTTCCTTTAAACTCTGCCTCTATTTATAAACCCAAGGTTCCTACTGCTTTCTTAACAACTGTTTCAACTTGCCTGGCAACCTTCAAAAATTTGTATACTTGAGACCCAATGTTCCCCTGCTTCTGTATTCCCCTCAACGTTGTACCATTGAGCATGTATTGACTCTCCATTTTGCTTCTAACAAAATGCATTACCTCACATTTCTCTGCATTGAAATTCATCTGCCAGGTGTCTGCCCATTTGGCTAACTTGTCAGTGTCTATGAGAAGTCACTCAATGTCATCCTCACAATTCACTATTCACCCTAGCTTAGTATCATCCAAATATTTAGAGATTTTGCCATCAACAGCCATCTGTTAATTGTTTATATAAATCACAAAAAGCAAGGGTGTCAACACCAGTTCCTGGGGAACACCATTTTCAACTCGTCTCTAGTCTGAGAATTGTCCATCAATTCCTTTTCTGTTTCCCATCATTTAGCCAACTTCTAATCCATGCTGCCAAGGACCCATCAATCCCAAACTAACCAACCTGCCATGTGGGATTGTACTGAATCCTTTCTGAAAGTCCAAATGTACAACATCCACAATACTATCCGCATCTACTGTCTATGTCACTTTGTCAAAGAACTCTATTAAATTTGTCAAACATGACCTGCCCTTGAAAAAGCCATGTTGACTGCCTAGGATTAACTTATTTTCTCCAAGTGTATAATTACCTTATCCCATACCAGTACCATCTGTTAGTTTTCACACTATTTATGTCAAGCTGAAAGATCTGTAGTTTCCTGGGTTATCCTTTGCCCCTTTCTTAAACAACAGCATCGCATTTGCAATTCTCCAATTCCCCCGGGACTAATCCTTTGCTCAAGTGGGCTGGAAAATTTCTGGCAACTGCTCTGCAATTTGCTCCCTTACTATCTCAGCAATCGAGGATGTATCCCATCCTAACTTGGTGACTTTTCCACTTGGAGTGCTGCCAGCCTTTTTAGCACCTCTTCTTTATCTCTCACTATACTGCTCAGTTGCTCAGCATCTACATTTTCAACTAGCCATTGCCATCACTTTTCCTTTTGGAAAAGACAAAAGGAAAGTAAACATTAGTACCTCTGCCATACCCTTTGCTTCAGTAAGCAGCTTACCCTGCTTGTTCCTTATGGGCTCTACTCTACCTTTCACTGATCTTTGACTATTAATACATTTAAAGAACATTTCACTATACACTATAGCACAGCCTACCATCCTTTTCTCATGCTTCCTCTTAGCCTTCCTTATTCCAGCCTTAGCCTCTCTCCTACATTTGAGATACTCTTCCTGATTTCTATTACTATTATTTTTCCAATATGCATCATATGCCTCCTTCATCTTCCTTATTTTCTCATGAATATCCTTAGTCATCCCGGGCATCCTAGATTTGGATATCCCATATTTATTTCTCATGGATATGTACCTAGCTTGTACCCAGTTCTCTCTCTTTTGGAAGTCTCCCATTTTTCATCCACTGTTTTATCCACCAAAATGCATTTCCAATCAAACCATCCAGCTCAACTTTTAGACCCTTAAATCTGCCCTATTCCAGTTTGGGACCTTAACCCATGATTTTTTTTATTTCCATATAGTCTTGACAAAGTGGAATGTGGAAAGGATACTTCCTCTTGTGGGTTCGTCAAGAACTGGGGGCACTGTTTAACAATTAGCAGTCACCTTTTTAGGTCAAGGTGAGGGGAAAAAAATTCTCAAGAGCATTGTGCAACTTCAAAACTCTCTGCTTCACTAGGTAGCTGCAACAGACTCAATGATTTTTTTTTAAGGAAAAGGTAGATCCCTGTTAGGCAAGGGAATCAAAAGTGATCAGCAATTGATAGAAATCTGATTTTGAAAACTGAAACAGGTCAATCGTGATGTTATTGAATGTGCAGCTGGCTTGAAGGGCCAAATGGCTTTCTTCTGCTCCTAACTTGCATGTTTGTATGTTCATCATAAAGATAGTCCTAAAGACACAGCATTCTATACACTGTACAGAATGTCCCCAAAGACACTGCATTCTATACTTCATAACGTGTGCTCACAAACACAAAATGACAGCATTCTATAACTGGTGCAAAATGTCCCCAGAGACAGAGAACTTACTTTGCTGAACAAAACTGACCCCCACGAAAATAAACAGAATACCACATATTGTACAAATCGTTCCGAGGCAACAGACTAGGTCTTGAGGAGAAAAGTGGTTGAAGAAATCAAAATTACACCCAACAAAACGGGTTGATAGAAACTGTCATGCTTTGAGGTTTTCACAAGGGTTCGAAAATTGCTTTGCTCCAACTAAAAACATTCTTCTGGATGTATTCAATGATTTCAGGTTTTGTAAACTAGGGGAACATGCAGTGTTTTTAAAGAAAGCAGTTCTATTTTTTAACTTTCTATCTGCACTTCAGTAGCATTTAACTAGTACGAACTGTGAGCTGTGGCAAGACAAAATAGCCAAGACATAACTGGACACATTTGAATGCATCTTAACATGAAGCCGACTATGGTGGTTTACTGAACTGACAAAAAGCATTTCAAAATGTGAGTCTGAGGGAAAAACAGTCAGCACTCCTTTCAGGACAAGTCAGGGGTTGGCAGGAGAAACATGCCGCAGAGATTAGCTCTCGGACAAGACTTAATGGTGGCTTACTGAAAAACAATAGGATAAAAGGGAACAGTACACGTTCCCCTTCAGTATGATTGTGCCTGCTGCTTCACCTGCTTAAAAACATTTCATAAAATTACCAGAGAATTTTTACTTTGAGGGCTGGAGCAACACAGCATCAGTAAAATTCACCCTCTTCATAAATCAGGAATAGACTTTAAAGCTGCTTTGAAAAACTTTGGGATTTCCTTTCCCAGGATTCACCATTCTGCTGTAGAACAAACAAGCATTCCATAATAACAGCACTAAAGCATTTCAATGATTAAAACAATCTATTCCCAGCACTGCATCAAATTCGAAGAGTACGTTTTACACCAACTCCATGCTTGATATTTCAGTCTGTGTAAACCTGTCAAAAGAAACTCAGTACCAGCATACTACCCTCAGAAAACTAGCCCTGGTTTGCCTCAGATTCAGAAAGTCGAATTTCAAGCTCCACTCCTGAAATCTGTGCACCTTAACTAATCTGACAGTTCAGCAAGGAAAACTACAGTGTCAAAGGTTCCATCCTTCTAATGAGAAGTTAAGCTGAGATGATCTGACGTCTTAGATGTAAAAGACTGCATGCCACTAACTCGAAGAAGAATAGAGGAGTTCTCTTAGTCAATATTTATCTCTCAACATATTTCAGGAGAAAAAAGGATATCTTCATATTACCACATTGCTGTTTGTCGGAGCATGCTGTAAGAAAATTGGTTTCTGGATATCCAACATTATACTCCACTTCAAAACAACACTATTAGTTGTGAAGTATTTTGGGGCATCATCAGGTTATGAAAGGTGCTTTAGAAATGCAAGTTCTTTATTCCTTTAACGATTAATTTACTTACTAACATTGAGAAAACCAAGGATGTTCTTACAGCTAGCATGGACAATTTGTATTTGTATTACAAACAAGTCATGCCACAATAGAAGGGACATAATGCATTTGGAAACAGTGTCATCAAGAATTACCCAGCGAAGAGACTCTAACCAACGATGGGCATTGCCACAAGAAAGCAGGCAGTATAGTGAACTTTTTTTTGTCTTGTTCTGAACCTGGCCTATGAAACTGGCATTCCAGCACTTATTGTTTGTATTCTAAGGCAGTTAAGCTCTGCAAAAAAGCTATGTGGAGGATAGACTGGATAAAAACAGGTGGTCCCCAACAACTCACATTGCTAGTTTCTGGTGCCAGCTCACAAATGGCCATTATTTAAATTACACACCTCCTGAAGAGATTCCAACAGGGTTCCCAATCCACTACCATTACTGCCAGACTACCATACAAGCCCCTGTATGCTCTGTATCAAATCAAGACTCATTACGCCAACTACTGTGTTAATTCCTTGTTCCATTCTTGCTACCATTAACTAAAATTCAAGGGTTTTATCCTACCAGTTTCAAACAGGGTAGAGTCCTGCAAAATGATCTTTTGCCCTTTATTCTAAATAGATGGAAAAGATAGCTGCACCACATTTAATGGTTTTCTATTGAGCTATAAACTCTGTAATGCATCTCTACCCCAAATGTGATACCACTTTTGACGCTTTATTTTCTCTTGACTAATCCACTGGGCGATTCTATTATTGCCCTGCAAGCGACTGGTTCAATACTGAAAAACAACAAGTTTAGTAACATTTTGGTGTGTTAGTCATCAAGATGAGGATTATACCTCCAGCCACCAGAAACAAACTGTAAAATTTTATAAACCGTCTTCTAGTGCCTCAGCTGAAAACAACATCAGGATGACACTGCAGCTCTTTATTTTCAATTTTTTGGCACATGTGTAGGTCACAAACAACCTGCAATACTATGATTTTCTGGTAACAAACCCCACAGTCAGCACTACATGCAAAAAAAAACAAAAACATGGATGGTGGAGACCTAAAACAAAAATTGCTGGAGAAATTCATCAAATCTGGCAGCATTTGTGGGAAGAAAGCAAAGTTAACCTGTTAAGTTCGGAGACTCTTCTTAATCAGTTCGATTTCTGCAATTTCTGTTTTTGTTTCAGTACTAAATGCAGCCCAGTCTGATGGGGACCTGAAACGATGGCAATAGTTCAGCTGGATATGAAAGAATGATAATCTCGCATTTGCAGAAAAGCTCAAATGATTGTTTTCCCCATGCAAGAAACATTTTTCTACTTGCACTATTTCGACCTCTCGAATAGTCCTCTCCCACTGGCAGAGTATCATGGCTGTGAACAGGTGTGCAACAGAAGCTTGAAGTGACATGAACTACTATTTTAACGTTCTTTCCCTAGGGAAGCAGCTGGCATTGATTCATCAACCTTGCCTGCCCCCATTTCTTCACAATGGTAAGTAGCAAGACACAACAGTGACAGACAGCATAGACCCCAAATCTACTTTTGATCAAAAAACTGAAATTCTCAACCATGCCTTCATCTAGCTAATTATCCAACATGAGCAAAGGTTATCATACCATGTTCTCCTCCTGCCACAGGCAAGTTAGGGCCTAATAATTAATAGCTGCTATATACACAATTGCAAGTTTAATGCCAAAGATGCTGACACCACATTGCACTGAAACCTTCTAACTTGTCTTTCAGAAAGAACCTTAAATCAGCTGATGTTTTAAATAGTTTTAAGATCATAAGAAATAACAGCATGAGTAGAGCATAAGATCCTTTGGGTCTTTTCCACCTGTTACCTCAACTCTATTTTCCCACACTACCCTCATATCCATTGATTACCTTCATGTGCAAAAACCTACCGATTTTTGTCTTGAATATACTCAACAACCAAACATCTATAGCCCTCTAGGGGAGAAAATTCCACAGATTCGCAATTTTTGATTGAAGAAATTTGTGTTTATCTGAGTTTGAAAAGGTATTCTGACATAAGCTGAAACATTTAGATGCTTTTACAATCTGGAAATACAGCAAGTAGAACAGCTGCCTTCAGCAATCTATATGCTCACAAGCTTTTCACAAGCTCTGGGAAGAAACTTAACCCAAATAATAGTTGGCTATCGAGTTTGTTATCCATTGGCTCCAACTGGTTGGTGCAGACGAATGTGCACAACTGTTTCAATAACTATTCCAATCACTTCTAAAAATGTCTTAACACAGGTTTCATTTACACTACAACTGCAGCGTCAGGGTGCCATGGTTTCATTTGCAATGGCATTTAGTTGCTGTATAAATGTGGAGTCAGGAGCTCAGCAAACTCCAAAGCCGAGTGTAGGCAGGCATTAGACTTAGACTCCCGACCTGCAATGCATCACTTTAGCATCGGAAGTAAAGCCACTTCACACGCTACCAGAAAAGCAGCTTCAGTGCTCTTCAATTTACAATGTAGTTCCTACAACAGTGTTCATGAACAGGACAAAGTCAATCCTTTCTTTAAAAGTAAAACAAAACATAGGATCTTTCTCAAACTTCCCAATTGGTTCATCAGGTGGAGCCCAAACGAACAAACCTGCATGAGGAAGGAGATCTAGAATAGTGTGTGAGGGAAAGAAGTTAAATTTGCATTCGTACAGAATTTGTAACACAAAAAAATCACTGGGCCAGATTTTCTGGGGAGTGTTGATCTCACATATTACCACAATGGCTTTTCTTTTTTCACATAAGAAGGTGGCTTTGCATTTCTGAGAGGAGATTCCACTAGGTTTCCCTCCGAAATGTACACTTCCATTCTAACAGCTCGTAGCGCAAAACTGTCAGAGGAAAGCAAACCATGCCCCCTTTTTATGGCAGTCAGCTGCCTTATGTTGAAATACCATTTTGACAGCCAAGGGTCTGGTGGGTGGGGATGATGCAAGCCAGTGCTGGGGATGGAGGAGTGTCAGATCAAGTCCATACTGGAAGAGAAAGAGGAATGGACACTCGGGCCTGGGACCAGGGATGTTGGGTAATAGGTGGTCGTCTCCAGCGGCAGGGGTGTCAGGTTAGGTCTAGCAGCGGGAGTGTGTATATATGTGTGGAGGTTGGATCCAATGATGGCATCAAGCAGATTTTAGGGATCAGATCAGGACCAGCGGGATCCCAGGATCCTGGTGGGCTGACAGGTCCTGCAGGTATCAGCCCACAGTCTGGGGTAGTGTCTGTTTTGTGTCTGTTTGTGTGTGTGTGTGTGTGTGTGTGTGTGTGTGAAATATGAGGTCAATTTAATGGTTACTCAGAAGTTAAACTATATATTTGATAGCCTAGCTTTTCTCAAGTAACTACTTTGCTTAATTTCATATAAACCCTCTGAAGTCTCAAAATTTTATGACAGCTTTTGGCATGTTCCAGGTGTAGAGGAATAATCCAGCAGAAAATTCAACTTCCCAGGCAAGTCCTTCAGAA
>NC_063348.1:38948626-38955973 GCF_021869965.1 Rhincodon typus
CCTCTTCGACCTGTTTGTTTCCTCTCCACCTATCCTCTCCTCTATCCGCCTCCCACTCTCTCCCTATTTATTTCAAAACCCCCTTCCCCTCCCCCTTTTCTGATGAAGGGTCTGGGCCCGAAACGTCAGCCTCTCTGCTCCTATGATGCTGCTTGGCCTGCTGTGTTCATCCAGCCCTGCACCTTGTTGTTAAGGAAAATGAATATTGAGTGCACTGACAGCTTTAAAATTCTGCCATGTGCTTCATGTGATTCCTGCCGCATGCTGCTCGTTTTCATGGCTCTGTCTTTATCTTCAGTCCCAGGCAGAATGGGACTATTATCTTACACAACAGTCCATTCCCACCCCTGTCACCATTTGCTCCCATCCACCATCCCCCCACCTCCCCAATGGAGTTGCAAGCATGTCATCTTTATTTTATTCAAGCAAATCTTTATTCTCAATCTACTGATACATCTGTGTTGAAGTTTACTTACTCTTGTTGCGTAGTTTGGGCAAATTCATCTGTCCTCTGTAGATATGTTTTTGATGATCTATACATTTCCACATTCTTAAGTTTTGTTACTGGAAGATTGATCTTTATTTAGTATTACCTTTGTCACTGGTACTGAGAGCACTTCTTTGGAAGACAAAAAAAATTGAAATGTTGCTCTTGAGCTTGTTTTGCTTCATTATCTAACAACAAAGTAAAATCTGTGCTGTATCGATCTGGTCATACCTTACTTTGCTGTCTGAACAACTTCATTAATGTTTCATCAACGAATTCAAATAGGTTGTACTTCTTCTTGTTCTCAATATTTGCTTCTTCTGGCAAATATTGATGATTTTTAACATCTGAACATTCTTTGATGCTGGAAAATATTTCCACCACTCCGTAAATTTACAGACTTCCTGGTTACAGTATGAAACAGTTCTCTTATTCTCTTCTTCTTCAGCAGTCCCTCCAGATCAAGGTTGATTTTCTTCTACTCCGCTGTTGTGAATCTTGAAGGCACTAAATATTCCAATACTGGATCCTCAAACCTACCACAAATGCGGCAGGCGGTGCTTGCTGACCTAGGTGGTTGGGATGCTTGGGTTTTCATGCGCGCCTTCTATTATTCGTTCCTGTGCTCAACTTGGCCTCTTGGAGAGACTCAAAATGGTTGGCACCTTTGTGGATGATTCCTCTCCAATTTGGAGGGCCTTGGGCGAGAGATGCCCATGAGTCAGTGCACATTTTTAGGGAGATTTTAAGGATGCCTTTGTAGCGTATCCCCTTCAGCCCCAGTAATCGCTTATCACGTTGATGACCAGAGTAGAGAACTCATTTTACAAGTCTTGCGTCAGGTATAAAGATGATGTGGCCCAGCCAATTGACTGACTGCAACCGGTACCTCAATACCAGAGTGGTGCTTTTACCAAATATAATAGGGCACCTCTCGTATCAGTGGAGTTGCAAGATTTTGCGGAACCATTGCTGGTGATATTTCCCAAAGTATTTGAAGTGTCTACTGTATATGTCTCCAATGTATACAGGAGAGCTGGTAACACTGCTACTCTTGGCTTAATGTTGGGTTTGAGATCTCTTTCATCATACATTTTGTCACCCAGAGGCTGCATTGACATACCATGTCTTTCATTATTGATGTCTGTGCTCACTATGCTTTCCACAATACATTTTCCATCCACCAAGAGGCACAGTGGACATGATCTTCATGGAAAGATATATTCAAAAAATAAAAGTGCCGCAACCACTATACAAAGCTGTTTTTGATCACGAGTGAATAAAAACAAATCCCTTTAACTCTGTCAACTGAGAGGGACAACGGAGCATCCTCCTCAAATTTGGTCATCTGCAGAAATTCATCACCATTCTCTGCCTGCTGCACAATGGTGTACAAACTATGATCCTCACCGAGGGATCCAGTCCAGACCCAATACTAGTGGAAACTGGGGTCAAGCAAGCCTGTGATATTACAGCAAGCTCTTCTCCACCTTCTTAGCTGTGACACTCCACCCCATCTCCATGAACCTCTTTGCTGGTCTGGAGCTAACTTACCTCCAGTCCAGATTTCTCTATCTGGATGGTGAGTAACATGGATGGTGAGTAACATGGATGGGAAATTGCAGGCAGCGGTGTACTCATGCTTCTGCTGCTCCAGTGCTTCTAGATGGTAGTGGTTAAGGACTCTTGGTGAATTGCAGCTATGAATATTGTAGATGGTACACATCATTGCCATTGTCTATTGGTGGTGAAGGGTGTAAACGTTTGTTAATGTGGAGCCAATCATGTGGGCTGCTTTGTCCTGGATGTTGTCAAGCTTCTGGAATATTGTTGGAACTGCTCTCATTCAGGCAAGTGCGAAGTATCACCCAACACTCTGACTTCTGTCTTGCTGATGGTGGACAAACTTTGGGGAGGCAGGAGATAAGGTAATTTTTGCAGAATTCCTATCCTTTGACATGGTCTACACAGGATCTAAGAGCTTGTTGTTTAGCATTGCTTGAAGGTGAATCACGAGTGGGTTTTAACAAGAAGAACTTGTTTTAACAAAAGATTTACTTCATTGCATGATAACAATCAGTACAATGGCTAATTAGACATAATTACTCAGACTATCAGGAGCCAGGTTTACACATCATTCCTCATCAGGATCTCCACCGAGACATCTCAATTCTCCACCCAGGAGATCATCACGTTTGGTGGAATCCAATGCAATCTCCAAAATTAATCAATCAATCAATCAATCAAGTCCAGAAGGCATAAACTCAGAGTCTTGGACTGCACATTCAAGACAGAGATAATGAATTCCTTCTTTCAGAGGACAATGAATCTGTGGAATTTGTTTTTAAAAGCAGAGGGCTGTACAGATTGGGTTATTAAGCCCATTCAAAGTTCAAACAGACTTGTTTTAAAATCAATCAGGGTGTCAATGGTTACAGAAATAAAGGGAGAAAAATGAAGTTGAGGATTATCAGATTACCACAATCTCACTGAAAGGCGGAGCAGATGGGATGGGTAACTTCTGCTCCTACATTTTATTATCTTATGGTCTTATAATTAACCACAGTTTCTGATAACTCTCATCCTTCCTTGCGGGGTTCTCGGGAGGGAGTAAATGCAAGAACACACAACAAGGCAAGCTGTGCAAGTGAAGTTCAAAATAACCTTTCATTCCTGTGTTTTCTGATACACAAAAAAACATCCATTGACACTGGGCTAACTGGACCTTGTGATGTTCCTTCATTTGATACTTTAATATTAAAGAAAAAAACTTGCATTTTATCACACATTTCACAATCACTGGATGACCTAAGTGTTCTACCTATATCACATATATAGAATTAACAATTTTGCCTGTTAATACCTTCAACAATTATTTGGAAGTTAAATACATTGTAGCCGTTCTGCACATTGCATGCAATTGGTAATTATATAGGACTCATGGTTGGCAAGATTTATTAGTTATAAAAGGCACATTAATGGCAATTGGAGGTGAAACCGTGAACTGCAGTAGAATATTGCAGTTGTGGCGCCCTCTATTGGAGTATCTCTGCATTTGCCAGTTGCTTGTTTCCATTTCTGCATAAATAAGACTTACATTTCTATGGCACCTTTCACAACTTCAGGATGGCCTGAAGTGCTTTACAGCAGTGGTCACTATTGAAATATAGAGAAATGTGGCAAGCAACCTACAAACAGCAAGTCCAACAAATAGGAATGTGAGAATAACCAGAGGAATCTGTTTCTGGTCAATGATGTTATGAAAGATATAAACTGGGAATGGTACTGGGACTAGCTCCCTTCTCCTTCTTTAAAATGATGTCACGGGACTTTTGCTTTCACTAAACCAATTCAGCCTTGGTCAAATAGCTTAACGTGACAGCTAGCATCTCTGACAGTGTCAAAGCCCCACAGTACCACACTGAAGTATCTTGCAACAGGAAAAAAAGGCTTAGAAGACAGATTTTGAATCATACAACAGCTCTCTGCTCAAGACATCGTAAAGTGAATTGCCACCAATGAGGTATCTTTGAAGTGTAACCACTGTTATAATATGGGAAAAAGATGATAAATAATTTACAGCAAACACATTGAACAGTGTGGTCATGTCCAAACAATTTTTTACATGGTTAGATTTGTGTATATTTCATCTTAAGTCATAAATGTGATCTACTACTTGTAATTGACACTTATTTGTTATTGTCATGTGGTTACAATATAGGAATGATTGACAACTGCCACAGTGCCTACCCTGTCTGGTCCAGTGGGTAATCAGCCAAAAGCCTTCCTGCCTCTGACCACTAACACTTTGCTTGAAAATGTCTCATGTACATGGTGGACATAACCTTAAAATAAGAGCCAGGCCATTCAGGAAAGACATTAAGAAACTCCGCTTCATGCAAAGGCTACTAAAAAGAGCCAAAGCCTCTCCCACAATTTGACAATGCAATTTTTAGAATGGGGGGGGGGGGGGGGGGGGCGGGGCGGGGGGCAGTGTTGCTTGGGGGTTTTCTCTGAGTATTTCTGCACACAATCAAAATAATGGGCTTATGTTAGTTGTTATGTCAGTCATGTGAAGCATGTCTATTTGGCACAATATATGTCAGACAAATGAATAAATATTATTCATATTATGCTAATTTGTGCAAATGCACCCAACAAATAACGGCCATCTGGGTTATTCAGCTGTTCTTAGTTTGCATGCTTCTGAAGGTTAATACTCTGGGAAGGGAAATCATATTTTTAATCATTTTTAATGTACAAAATGGAATATTTAAACTACAGAATCAGACTTTAAATGTCCATGGTATTATGAGTAACTGCTTAAATTAAGTCTTTTGCTGACACCTAGTGAGCATACATGTAACCACAGGTATGTAGGAGATTTACACAATAGAAATTTGTACAGTTAACTATAGTGGTTTTGCTTCTCATACAACACAGTTATAACTGAGGCCTCTGTAAGAAGCTGCAGTGTTTGTGCACAGTAGAATATATTTCTAGTCAACCTGTTTAGACATGTTCTGACCCACCTCTGGAGCAAGTGGGACTTGAACCTTAGCCTTCTGGCTCAGAGATAGAGAAACTACCACTTGAACATAGTAGAACGCTGTGTGAACAATCCTGAGAAAGGCAATCAACTACTATTGTCTCTTAACAAGAGACTTTTTTAAAAACCAGGATGTAGTTTATCACAAAAGCAATTAAGTATGGTTAGACATTGAGAAATGGGGCTCTTGTGGTGCAGTGGCAGCGTCCCTACCTCTGGACTTGGAGCAGGTGGGATTTGAACCAAGGCCTCCAAGTCCAGAGGTAGGGATCCCTGCTCCAGATAAGTGTAATAACATCTCTGAACGGGTTGATTAGAAAATATCTATAACATATGCAGTCTTCACAATTTACCCTTTTCGGGATCATTAGCTTAAGTAACACATCCTTGGCCACATATTTCTTTCATACACTGCCCCCAGTGACATCCTTGAAAGTCATGACACCTATGTATACATCACAATCACGTTCCCTGACCTCTCTAATGTTTGTTGTTAAATGATCAAATGAGAGCAAATCGGGTATTCCCCCACAAAGTCAAATCATCTTGCCACTTACGGAGGCACTTTAAATCTGAAGGTAGATCTCAAGTGTTCACTTACAAAAAATTATTAGGTTCACAAAAATAGTTCAAGATGGGGACTACCCGAGAGAAAAAAATTGGGCAAACTGGGCCAGTATTCAATGAGTTTTGACGAGTAAATTGTGATCATATTGAAACTCACAAAATATTTAAAGGGATAGAGGGAAGATGCAGCTAAGATGCTTCTCATGGTTTGAGAGTCTACACCTACGGGAAACAATTTTAATACTAAGGAGGATGCCACCTGAGTTAAAGATGAGAAGAACTTTTTTTAAACTCAGCTGTTTGTGAACCTTTGGAATTCTCTAACTTAGCCTTTGAGTATAGGAGAAATTGATTACCAATGCCTTACAATTATGCGAATTGCGTGGGTAAAAGGCATTGAAGTGTTTGATCAGTCATGACCCTATTAAATGGCAGAGCAGATTCAATGGTCAGCTCTTGTTCCTATAAAAGCTGCAATCCAATTAAATGCCACAAAGTGCATCACAAGAGCGTTACAAAACAAAGTTGTTAGTCAAATAGAGATATCAGATGGAATTTCAATTTCAGTTTGGCTAGTTGGGAAAATCTAGAGGCCCTGCTCCAGACTAAGACAGGGATGCAAGGAGTAAGTATGGTAAGAGAGGGATGGAATGGTATGCAATGGAGATTTGAAGATGTCATGCTTCAAAGAAGACATTAATCTAACCACAAACATTTCATGGGTCTGCTGGCGAAAACTAATACATTAATGAGTAATCACTGCTTTTGAAAAAGCAGGCACATAAATAGCTTCAGGCACCACACAGGTATGCTAAGAGAAAGGAATGAGCTTTATTTACAGTTAATACATGGATACAGCTTAGCCATGGCAATTTAATTTTGCACTGATTTTTAAATTATGCGGTAATTTAAAGTAAACAAAGTAACCAATAAAAGGTAGGATTTATTGCTTAAAAAGAGTGAACGTGTTAATTCAGTGTAGATAAAATACAATCCTCCAGCCGACATTCACACATACAGCATACATGAAACATTTAACACTGCTGATCATATATTTAAAATGTTCTAAAATTAAAACATTAAATATGCAAGTATACATTTTAAGATATGCAATTGGTTTCCCCTCACTGGAACGAACCTTGGTTCCTTTAGCCAATACTTTGATAAGTCTACATTCCTAAATAATCACCGAGGGAAATAGCACATTCTAGTTTGGAGTTATAAATAAAAATATTTTTCAAAAATCTTCAAAATCTCAGTTCACATTTTTATTGCGAATTACCTCACCACCTTCAATTTCAATCTGTTCGTACAACCACTTGCGGTCACAGCGACATTCTACTCCACATTTTTGGGAGCCACAGTTAGGGCAGGGGTAGAAGCAGCCCAAGCAATCCTCATCCAAACAATCACACCGATCCATCCTGCTATAGATGAGGAGGCCTTGACTGTCATAAACCTTGCTTTTTATTGGCATTGTTTGCCTGAAAGAACAAATAGTTAATCTGAGCATTCAGAATTACCATACTGCAACAGAAAGTAACTAAAGTAACTACCTAAAGCAGAGATAGTAGGAACTGCAGATGCTGGAGAATGAGATAACAAGGTGTAGAGCTGGATGAACACAGCAGGCCAAGCAGCATCAGAGGAGCAGGAAGGCTGACGTTTCGGGCCTAGACCCTTCTTCAGAAATGGGGGAGGGGAAGGGGGTTCTGAAATAAATAGGGAGAGAGGGGGAGGCAGA
>NC_063348.1:38956073-38966069 GCF_021869965.1 Rhincodon typus
TCACCTTTACTGGCTCCATCCCCGCCACTTTGACCTGTCTGTCTCCTCTCCACCTATCCTCTCCTCTATCCATCATCTATCTGCCTCCCCCTCTCTCCCTATTTATTTCAGAACCCCCTTCCCCTCCCCCATTTCTGAAGAAGGGTCTAGGCCCGAAACGTCAGCCTTCCTGCTCCTCTGATGCTGCTTGGCCTGCTGTGTTCATCCAGCTCTACACCTTGTTACCTAAAGCAGAGTAATCTTTTTCCTGATCATTAGCATGAAAAACTCTCAAACGCCCCACTTCCTAGTTTCCATCAGAGGCAGACTAAATGCACGCAGCAAATTCCCAATATTTTTCAGAAATACAGAAGCAGAAGCCTATTCTGCCTATCATTTCTCATTATACAGAAAGGGCTCTTATAACATCACAATATTCAACAAACAGCTGAAGAACCAGAACTTTTACTGCCAATAAAATAGAAACATTTATTCCAAGTCTGCAAAGAAAGTCTTTGCAACAGTTCAGTCCATAACCAGTTAAGGACCAATGTTCCTTCATTCAACCATCACGTTTCCAGAGACACACCAATGCTTCCATTGTAAGTCTGCACTTTACATCCAAAATTAAACAGTCCCAGAGAGATAAAACTTCCCTCAATGAAATGATCCTCTAATATTAGAGGCCAGTCTCATGGAACCACTCACCTACATGGCTTCAATATTCCTTTGCACCTTGGAGTTCAAAATTTGACAATACTCGAGGTACTGTTTGATCAGAACATTACAGTTCCATGAAAAATAATCATATTTTTGTCCAGATACAAATTTAATAAAGACGCACAATACAAATGACAGTTGATTACCTTTGATTTTTAGGAAAGGGATAAATACTGGATTTACTTAATGAAATGAAATTATGTATCGAAGTATTGAGCACACAGATGTAGTCGCTCTAATTTTGATATTAATTCTAGGGACACTGCTGGCAAAACAGAATCTATTGCCCACACTTCAAAACTTTCTCAAAGAATCAGCTTGTGGATTTAGGAGATGCAATTAAGAAATTACACTTAAGTAGCCGTTTGTGTAATATCAGGATAAATGTTATTGGGGAACATGGAAGATGGATATATGGAATTCAAAACTAAAGCTGTCAGCCACGATCTTATTGAATGGCGGAGCAGTTCCAAGCGGCCAAATGGTCTACTCTTCAGTCATATGTTCAAAAGGAATTGACTTGACAAGCGTAGGACACAGACCCTGTTACAAGGAGGGGAAATATCAACACAAACCAAAAGACAATCAAACTCTAGTGTGGCAAATCTGACAGAAAGTTTTCATTGTCCTGTACAACAACCGACTGGTTGTTTTGGGAATTACAGTTTATGCTTTTGTGTAAAATCTCTATCAAAACTTGAGTCGACCTCATGATACACAAGCTGTAATGCCAGTTCTATTGTATCTATAATTAGTTGCTCAAATGCCAGCTGCAAGGTTGCATACAATGAAATTTAAAGCTATTAATGACATCTCATTGTGGTTACAAAGTACAGTTATTATTACTCCATTCAATCACATGAATAAAATCAGCCATTAAAATATCCCTTGAGGCCTTGTCATCTATTCCTTTAGTTAACACAGGATAGGATTGGGTCATAAGGCTTAAGTTCACTCTGCCAATAAAATCACTGCTGATCTTCTACGTCACCATCATTCAACCATCAATTTACAGGGTTCAAAAAACTATTGGTATCAAAGTTGAAAATTTCAAATACTTACAATCCTCAGTGAAGAAATGCCTCCTTCTCTCAGCCCTAAATAGCCAATTTCATATCCCAAGACTATGTTTACCTGCAAATTCTAGACTTTCCAATAATAGAAACAGCATTCCAGTGTCAGTCCTGTCAAGTCTTTTAAGAAGTTTCATATATTTCAATGAATTCACATCATATGCTTGTAAGTTTACTTGCTCTTCTCACTTTAGAGATTTCTTTGGATTGGTGAAACAGTTTCCACCAACTTTAATACTTTGGGAGAATAAAAAGATACTCCTCTTTGTCCACAGAAATAACTTCAACAATATACAACTTACCCAGCCCATGTGCAGTTAGACTCTCATTACTGGTTTTCACCCCTACATTGACTGTCATTAAATTAGTTTTAGCACAAGATCAAGACTCAGAAACAGAAAGCAAAAAGAAATGTCTCTTTTCCTTTGGTTGGACTCAGAAAACAAAACGTGTTTCTGATTGGGGAAGAGGACACAAAAGTTCTTTGAGAAGGTGACCAAACAGGTGGATGAGGGTAAAGTGGTTGATGTGGTGTATATGGATTTCAGTAAAGCGTTTGGTAAGGTTCCCCATGGTAGGCTATTGCAGAAAATACAGAGGCATGGGATTGAGGGTGATTTAGCGGTTTGGATCAGAAATTGGCTAGCTGTAAGAAGACAGAGGGTGGTGGTTGATGGGAAATGTTCATCCTGGAGTTCAGTTACTAGTGGTGTACCTCAAGGATCTGTTTTGGGGCCACTGCTGTTTGTCATTTCTATAAATGACCTGGATGAGGGCGTAGAGGATGGGTTAGTAAACTTGCGGATGACACCAAAGTCGGTGGAGTTGTGGACAGTGCGGAAGGATGTTGCAGGTTACAGAGGGACATAGATAAGCTGCAGAGCTGGGCTGAGAGGTGGCAAATGGAGTTTAATGCGGAAAAGTGTGAGGTGATTCACTTTGGAAGGAGTAACAGGAATACAGAGTACTGGGCTAATGGTAAGATTCTTGGTAGTGTGGATGAGCAGAGAGATCTTGGTGTCCATGTGCATAGATCACTGAAAGTTGCCACCCAGGTTGACAGCGTTGTTAAGAAGGCGTACGGTGTGTTAGGTTATTGTAGAGGGATTGAGTTTCGGAGCCATGAAGTCATGTTGCAGCTGTACAAAACTCTGGTGTGGCCGCACTTGGAGTATTGCGTACAGTTCTGGTCACCGCATTATAGGAAGGATGTGGAAGCATTGGAAAGGGTGCAGAGGAGATTTACCAGGATGTTGCCTGGTATGGAGGGAAGGTCTTATGAGGAAAGGCTGAGGGACTTGAGGCTGTTTTCGTTAGAGAGAAGAAGGTTAAGAGGTGACTTAATAGAGACATACAAGATGATCAGAGGATTAGATAGGGTGGGAGCCTTTTTCCTCGGATGGTGATGGCTAGCACAAGGGGACATAGCTTTAAATTGAGGGGTGATAGATATAGGAGAGATGTCAGAGGTAGGTTCTTTACTCAGAGTAGTAAGGGCGTGGAATGCCCTGCCTGCAAAAGTAGTAGACTCGCCAACTTTAAGGGCATTTAAATGGATAAACATATGGATGATAATGAAATAGTTTAGGTTAGATGGGCTTCAGATTATTTTCACAGGTCGGCGCAACATCAAGGGCCGAAGGGCCTGTACTGCGCTGTAATGTTCTATGTTCTAAAGGAACCAGAAGCAATCTAATAAACAGTGTGGATACTTCCAATATATTTTGCTGAAAATTGTTCATGTAGCTATTAGTGCACTCAAGACTGTTCAACAAGTGCAGCACAATAGGGAGGCCACATTGAACAGCAGATATTGTGTTTTGGATTTTGTAAGCAAGAGTAATTGAGTCTAGTCTATATGGTGCTATTAGAACAAATCTGATCCGATCAGCCAATCTTTGAGATAAATGGCAGGCATATCTTGCATCACATCAGCAATGAAATTCATACACAATGCTGTTCAACTACCTGTTAGGCAGAATGTCTTTTTTGTAAGAGCAGCAGTATCTTATTAGTGGAATATAACTAATGTCATCATTGCATAGTTAGCACCACGATATGGCTTGCTAAACTTGTCAAATTTTCTGGTATGTTGCCTT
The DNA here is from genome assembly GCF_021869965.1 of Rhincodon typus. NCBI lineage: Eukaryota > Metazoa > Chordata > Chondrichthyes > Orectolobiformes > Rhincodontidae > Rhincodon > Rhincodon typus. Next base: position 38,959,945 of record NC_063348.1, read on the forward strand.
TCAGGGTAAATTGGTAAAATTTCAGATCTAAAGTGAGGACCTTTGGCCCATTTGAGAGTTTGTGTAATACATAGCAAACAATGACCTTATCAGGACACCACTGTCCTGCTCTTTGTCTGCGCCAAGCAAGATGAACAAATGGCTCGTGCCCTGTAGCATGTGGGGCTACACAAAGCCTAGCATATTAATTGATCATTGAAAATAGGCTTGCAAAAGATAGTAGGAAAACCATTAGATTTCTCAACTGAAAGGAAGTAAATTGACAAAAGGAAGTGCATTTGACTACTCAATCTCAAAATGGAATCTGAGCACAGGATGGAGTACATTAATGTTAAGGAAATACTTAAATGGGGCTCTAAATGCAAAGACTGCAAATGTATCAGAAATATAGTTGTCTGGAGACAAACCAATTCAGGAAGAAAGCAATTAAAAGAAAATGTTTAGCTGAACAGGACTGCCTGAAGGCTACTAAATATGTATGTTAAACAATAAAATGTATTATTTCAGCTTTAGAGAAACCAAACACAAAATGTAGAAAATGAGATTTTTCATAAGCACAATAACCTAAAGGGAGCAATTGTGAGTTGGAAATAACAACACAGGAACTGGTACCTTTGATTGGAATCTCATTAATCACAAAACTGTTCCAGTTTATTTTGTGTGCCTTGCAAGAACCTCAAAAAGTACAACAATATGAATAACAACAAACTAGCCAGATAATTCACTAAACAGACTGTAGAAGATACAATGTATTGCGTAATGTCCAGAGGACAGGAAAAGAAATTGTAAATTGTCTTGTTAAAAGTATATTATCTTGTTTAAATTACTTTATTTAAAAGTTAAGGACTTCTTCTGAACTTAAAATGGCTGCTATCAAACACTGAACAGGCAAGTTGGACAACCAGGAGGCTGGAAGAACATAGCAAGCTAGGCAGTATCTGGAGGAAAGAAGTAGTCAACATGTTGGGTATTACCAGGTAATATTCTAAAAGTGGACTTCTTCTTTCTTCCAGATGCTTCCTATGTTGCTGTGTTCTTCCAGCCTCCTGTTTGCCACCTTGGATTCCAGCATCTGCAGTCTTTTTTTTGTCACTGAACAGGCAAATTGGCTGCTTCTAGAAATTACAGCAATTATATTGAGAAAAGCAAACTCAGTATCTCTTTGGAATGTCACTTCTCCCATGTGTATGACTGCCAAAGCAACACAGAAACCCCATGGTCTTCATAACCAGACTGGCTCAAAAGAAAGTAACTGAAACATATTATGCTCGACTTGGTGTTAACGTGCCCTCAGTTATCTTCTTAACAATGGGTTTAGACAAGAGGACATCAAAACAATCTCATTAACTAAGCAGGCTAACCCAAAACCCAAGCTGCAAGTGCAACGGCTGGGTTTTGACCAGCTCTAATAACGCAGCTTTGACTGTTTTCGTCAATCTGCTTGTAACAGCAGATGAGTACACAGCATAAACTGCCTCTAATTCTCAACCACTCAAAAGTCTAATTTCTGGGTAAAAACCTGCATTTCACCACTGAAGTGAACCAATTTACAACTGATGTACCTTCACCAACAATTTATCTGTATTGGTAGTCCGACAAAGGGAATTCTCTACATTACCAACGAGAAAGATTGCCAGAGGACATTAAATTACTGCACTCTAATTCATGTGACTTCTGGACAGTACCTTTGATTCTACGTAATTCCTAATTTGCAACTCTCTCCTTTCTTTTCTCTTTCTTTCTTCCTTGGATGAGTAGGTGTGCACATGAACATGCATTGCAAACCATTACATTGGGCTGTGAATGCGTTAACAAATTCTACATTGTTTTTATACAAAGGAAATTGCTGAGGGTCATTTTTAAATTGGACTTCACAAACAGGGCTTGGCGAAACACATCACCATCTATTTGAAAAGAAAAATAAGTAACGAAATTAAAAAACTACCTCTACTATGGGCAAGTGGGGAACAATAAGAATAATTCAATTGACCTCAGTTTTTTCCATCACTGAGACTGGGGCCTCAAATTTGACATAGGATCCATTGCCAATGAGCTAGATTTGATCATATGCAGATAAAATCTGACCAGTCTAAATGTAAGAACAAGCTTGAATGGATTAATAAAAGTAATTAACTGGAAGCCAACAGGAAAAGTCAGTGACTGTAATTATCCTTAAAACAAGTATAAGCACCATAGCAATTCTCTTAATATTGTTTTACAGCAAAATGGAAAATGGTACTACGAAGGGCAGTATAGGAAAGGAAGAACTAACAAGTGAAATGTCATCTTCTCTACACCTGGGATCATTGTAATTTATCACTGGGAGAACAGTAATGAAAGTACCTCCTGAGGTGAAAAGATTCAAGGTAATCCAGATACATTTTGTGCATTTTGACTTTAGTCACCATCCAGAACAGATAGGAGAGTCAGAACCAAAATCTGATTGCAGTCCTGCGCCAAGAATAATTGCCCAAGCAACAAAGTGGCTGACAGAGCTGGAAAGCAGGAGATTAGAGCACAAATTTCAGCAGAAAAAAAAAGAGAAAGAGTTTTAACATGGAGTAAGAGAGATATTGGAGTTGAGAAAGAACAAGTTTTCCAGCCAAAGGTGCAGAATGTGGAGTTACAAGTATAAATCATAAAGAGGAAGTTAAACTATATTGTTGGGAAATGGTTGGTAAGATCCCAGAATAGCCCAATGAAACTGAAAAACAGGAGTTAAACAGAAAGATTTTGTTACCTACCCCAACGCGAAGACGTTCAAGCCGCCCTAAAAAGGATGAGAGAACCCATAAATACAATAGAGACAAAGCCATGGGAGTTTAAGGAGGCTAAATCAGAGGCAATTAGCTTTAGCACCCAGATGCCCTATACCAGTATAAGGCTGTTGAACTTTGGTTTTAAAATGCTCCAGTAACCTGTCAGAGGTTGACAAAACCAGGCAACAGCTAATCATTGGTGATGTTGACTGAATTACACAGAGACTTTACAAAAAAAAAATAGAAGAGCCACCAAGCAATACACAGACCTGTTTGATGATTCCTAGGAAAGCTTCAGGGATAAAAAGGCAGACATGCTGGGTCAAATTTTTTCAAGCTTAAGCCCACAAGACCTTTGGAAATTGTGAAGAGAATCTCCAAGGGCATTTTATTCCTAGAATTTTTCTGCACAAGCTGTCTTCACAATTTTTAAAAACATTTTTGGTGTTCTCTAACACATGTTTCTCTACATTTTGCTTCCCAACAGTAGCTGAAGTGTTCTTTCAGAATTCTGGCGAAGAGCTGTGACCTAGCAGTTACAGACTCCCCCACCCCTGCCCCACCTCTCAGTAGATTTAGAAGCCACTGTATTCACCACCATTTATTAATTTCACTAACCACTGAGTGAAACTTTAAAATCATTCACTTCCCTCAACTCAATAGCTATGAGCTGATAGGTCCAGTTTGCACCCTATATGGACTCAACCAATCAACTTTATTTCTCAATTTTCGAAAGACATCACAAATACATTACCTGTCTGCATTAGATTGACTTGGTGGCTTTGTCTGTTGCTTGCGTTTCTCTCTCCGACTGGCCTCTGGTGCGAACTCTGTAATCTGACGGCCAGGATTAGCAAACTGTAGGGACCTGAGTGTTTTTGTGGTCCGTGCCTAGTAAGTTTCAAAAAGACAAACAGATATAGGTTATCTGTACCATGACAATTTTTATCTTTTATGACATCTTTTATTTCCACCAAGATTTGAGAAATGGCAAATAACAAAACTCTTTCTGAATGAACAAGGTGGCTGTGCCCAATAACGTGCACACAATTCAGCAGCTCTGTATGGTTTTCTTTATTCGTCCCAGCCAACGTAACTGATAGTCTTTCTCCAATCTCAGCTACCGCAACATATCACTTCCCCTTGCTAAGAGAAGTACCAACTGACCCTTTTCTAAACTTCTGCAAACGAAGGATGAAAACTTCCCCAGTATTAGTTGGCAGTCACTCTCATTGACTGTTAAGGCTGTATAATTGACAGCAGAAGCGTAGCAAATTCAGGGAAATTGTGCAGAAAAGTTTCCTATCGCTATCCTCACAAAAAGGGCCCAAGTTTACTATATAGATCACCTTGAAAAAAGGTGTCTTCTCTTCCCATCTTAAATTGGACAACTGACCAGGTGCTGAAGGATTTCATTTCATTAATTTTCTTCTTCCTAAAAAATTTCAGGAGCCTGAAAAAAAAATACATTGTCTCCTCCTGTGAATAACAAATTTCACATGGAATGGCACAAAAGTATGATTCCATTCTTAGGAGTCATCTGGTAGTAAATACTGAACTTTGCTCTTGCAGACATTTCAGTCCCCCAAATAATATCTCCACCACACACAAAAAAAAATTTACAAAACAGAAACAGACTGTTCAGCACACAGTTTCTCAACAAATTTTCCACTTGGTCCCATTCTCCTGCATACTCGAACATTTTTGACTTTCAAATATTTAGTTGCTCCTCTATTCAATGGTATTATGGATTCTACTTCCATCATCACTTCCAGTGGGGCATTCCATGCCCTAAAAGCCATCATGTGGCAAGTCAATTTTTCCCCCTACTAAGCTATCCCTTCAGTGATTCGGTGTTAGTCTTAAATTATGGCGGCTAGTTACCAACTTGCCAATTTGCAAATTGGTTTTTGCCAAAGTAGTGTGGTGGTAATGTCGCTCGACTGTAACCCAGAAGTCCAGGATAATCCTTTGGCAACAAGTTCAAATTCCACCATAGCAGCTGATGAAATTTAAATTCAGTGAACAAAAATCTGGAACTGAAGGCAGTTTCAGTAATCACAATTATAAAGCGATCATTGACTCTTGTGAAAACCCACCTGACTCACTAATGTCCTTTAGGGAAGGAAATTTGCCATGCCTACCTGGTCTGGCCTACACACAACTGTGGACCCACAATATTGCAATGTGGTCGACTCTTAAATGCCTTCAAAAATGCCTGAACAAGCCAATCATTTTAAGGATAGGCAATAAATGTTGACCATGACAGTATGAGCACGTCCCATAAAAGAATTTTAAAAATACACCATATAAACAACTTACATTTATATAGCACCTTTAATTCAATACAACGTCTCAAGGTATCATAGGAGCATTATTAAAAAAGTACAATTGGCAAGCCACAAATATTTCATTAGACAATGAAAAACTTGGTCAAAGAAGTAGGTTTTACATAGTGCCTTAAAGGAGGACCTTGAGATCTACAACAACCAAGGTCAAAACCATCAATGGTGGAGCAAATGTAGATAGGAATGCATAAGAAGCCAGAGACAAAGGGGCCTAGATAACCTCAAGAGTTGTGGAACAGACAAAGATTACAAAGGTGGCTACAAGGGATTGCAAAACAAGGATGATCATTTCAAACTTGTGACGTTTCTTAACCGGGAGCAATGCAGGTCAGCTAGCAGGGTTGATAGGTATATTGAACTTGATGCAAGTTAAGTCACAGGCAACAAGCTTTGGAATAATGGGTAGAATGTGGGAGACCTGTAGAAAGTGGATTGGAATAGATAAGTCTGGAGGTAACAAAGGCACGGTTGCAGGTTTCAGCAGATGAGTTAAGACAGAGGTAAAGTTTGCAATGATATCAGAGGCTCATCTTGTGGTCAGGTTTGGGAATAGACTCATTTAATATCAGAATGTTGTGAAGGAGGGAGTTGGAATGTAGGCAACAGAATTTGGAGCAAAGACCAAAAATAATCGTTCCAATATTTAACTGGAGGAAACTTCTTATACAATATTTGATAAGCAAAGTGATAATTTAGCAACAGTGCAGCAGTTGAGTGTGTTGATGGTGAGGTAGAGTTGGGTGTCATCAGCTGTTGAATATTGGGCTCCCTTAAAAACTTAATTTTACTATTATTTACTGTGTAGCATGAGATTTTATTTAACAGCTATTGTAGCAGTAATTAACGCTCCAAAATTCTAGCAGATGAAAACTAAAAGGAAGAATTACAAAAACAGAGGTCATGATTCTCCATTGCACTAGCATCAACAATTTTACTGGTGCCAAACACAGTCCAGCAATGTGAGATAACAATGTGTAGAGCTGGATGAACACAGCAGGCCGACCACCATCAGAGGAGC
>NC_063348.1:38966169-38973864 GCF_021869965.1 Rhincodon typus
TATCTCAGATTCTCCAGCATCGGCAGTTCCTACTATCACAGTCCAGCAATGTGTTGTTTTTGAAAATAAACAGTATTGTTTCTAATAAGAATGGTTAACTAACCCTCAAATGAAGGTGGTCAAGGGGACAACAATCATCCAATGTCATCAGTAGCTGTCCCATGCCCATTAGCCAACGAAGGTTCAGAAAATTGATTGACACAGCACAAGTTACCTGCACCTAAGCAATATGATATAACAGTACGTTCTCAGGACAGAGGAGAGTTCTGTCAGATGGCAGTTCTCATCAGGCTTAAAAAAAACAAACCAAGAACTATGTGGCTGGATTTCGGAAACAAAAACAGAAATTGTAGAGAAACTCAGCATCTGTGGATCCACCCATTTCTGGAATGAGGTAGAAGCAGGCTGAACGAAACTGGGGGACTACAAACTCGGAGGCAGTGGGGAGGAGATCACCAGATTAGTGACCGCTGTGGATAGAACGGTCTGGTGTTCAACAGTGAGGTCATGATCCCAGGGGAGATAGGAGGAAATATCAGAGAGCTAGCCACTGCCCACTGCCTCCAAGCACACAGTTCCCCAGCCTCAAACAACTAGCTTCAACCTCCTTCCCAAAATTCACAAACGGGACTGCCCAAACAGACCCATTCTTTTTGCCTGCTCCTGCCCCACAGAACTCATCTCTTCCTATCTTGCCTTGGCTTTTTCTCCACTTGTCCAGTCCTCCCCCATTTACATCTGCAATTTTTCTGACTGTGTCACTTTCAGAATTTCCAGTTCGTGGGCTCCAGGTGCTCATCTTCACCAAGAACGAGCAATCCCTTTACACCTCCACCATTCCCCCAATCAAGATGGTCTCAGGGCTCTCTACTTCTTCCTGGAAAAAAGGCCCAAATCATTCCCGCTCACCACTACCCTCCTCCACCCAGGTGACCTCATTCTCACTTTGAACAACTACTTTAACTCCTTTCACTTTCTTCAATTCAAAGCTGTGGCCATGGGTACCAGCATGGGACCCAGTGATACCCATTTCTTTGTACAGTACATGGAACATTCCTTGTTCCAGTCCTTCACCAGCCCTCACCCAGAATTCTTTCTCCAGTACAATGACATTGTTGGTGCTACTTCCGTCTTTAGTCCGGAACTGGAAAGGTTAATCGATTTTGTTTCCAATTTCCACTCTGCTCTCACCTTCACCTGGTCCATCTTTGACTCCTCCCTTCTCTTTCTCAACATCACTGTTTCAATTTTTGGGGATAGGCTGGTCCCACCAATATCCATGACAAACCTACTGACTCTCAGCTGCCTTGACATACATCCTCACACCCTGCTTCCTGCAAACACTCTATTCCATTTTCCAAGTTCCTCCATCTCATCTGTTCTGATGATGCCAGTTTCTACTAAGGGTCCACGAAAATGTTCACGTTCTTCGTCAATAAAGGATTCCTCAGCACTTTGGTTGACAGGGTCCTCAGCCACATCCAACCCATCTCGCTTATTTCAGCCCTCACCCACTCTCTTCCCTCCCACAAAAGTGGGAGGTTCCCCCGGTCTTCACTTACTACCCTACCAGCATCCACATCCAAATGATCATCAATCACCATTTCCACCACCTCCAATGGGATGCCAATTCCAGACACATTCTCCTCCCCTGCCTTCTACAGGGACTCTTTCTTCTGGGACACCCCAGTTCACTCCTCCACCACTCCCAACACATCTCCACATTATCAATGACACCTTCCCATGCAATCACACAAAGTACAAGACCTTTCATTTCTTCCTCTCTCCTCACTATCCAAGGCTCCAGACACACCTTCCAGATAAAGCAGTGATTTACCTGCACTCCACTCAACCTAATCTACAGTATTTGCTGCTCACAATGTACAGGGATGAAACTGTATTCACACTCACTGTTTTCTAATATAGGCAGTTGACAATTTGTCAGTAATTTTCTTAGTTTATTGGCTTGTTAAGGAGCATCAGTTTAGATATGATAAATCAATTAGATAAGGAAAGTATACAACCGCGACTGTTGGATGACCACTTTGTAGAACACCTATGTTCGGTCTGTTAAAATGACCCTGAGCTTCCAATTGCCTGCCTCTTCAACACATTACCGTGTTCACCAGGCAACATCTCTGTCTCAGGTTGCTGCAGTGCTCCAGTGAATCTCAGCGCAAGCTGGAATAACAGCACCTCATTTTACTCGGCGACTCTGCACCCTTCAGGGCTCAACATCGAGTTTGATAATTTTAGGGCCTGAGCACCTTCTTCCCTGTTGTTCGTCCAACCCCACACACACCAGGCGTTGTCATCATATGGGCTGCTACCACAACCAACCCACTATCAACCACTAACAGCGGCTATTGATTCTACCAGGCTGACCTTTACCTTGTTCCTTGTCTGCCCAACTGCCGTTCTTTCTCTCTGAGCTTCAACTCCACCTACCGTTTATCCCTTCCCCCTCCTAACATCAGCATACATATCAACCTTTTCTTAGCTACAATCAGTTCCGAAGCAGGCTCACTGGACCCGAAACGTATACTCTGCTTTCTGTCCACAGATGTTGCCAGACCTGAGTTTCTCCAGCAATTTCTTTTTAGTCCTCATCAGGTGGTCCTGAAAGTGAAGCCCTCATTGGGTGGATGAAAGATGGACCAGAATAGGATGAAAATCCAGGCAAGAGTTACCTAACTCTTCAGCTAAAGAATAGGTTGGTGCCCCCACCACTTTAACAGAAGAAAAACGTTCTATGCCAAATGACTATTTGTACTGTCGTATCAGTGAACCATACCCAACAGTCGCAGTTGTATACTTTCCTTATCTAATTGATTTATCATATCTAAACCGATGCCCCTTAAAAGCCAATAAACTAAGAAAATTACTGACAAATCGTCAACTGCCGATATTAGAAAACAAAGAGTGTGAATGCTCTAAAATCAACACAGCAAATATGCAGAAACTTTGTGGTGTCATCAAGGGCCAATACTTGAGAAACAGGCTGGGGCCAAGGATAATCTTTGGAACATACTAGAAGTGGGAACAGGCATGCCATTGCAAGTAATACTCTAGTTGCAATCAGATAGCTGGGAATGAAACCAGGACAGCAATCCCATCAAGTTGGACGTCAATGGAGCAAGGGTTGGTGGAATGAGATCAATTGTGGCAAAGGCTGTGGACAGGTCCAGAAGAATGGAGGAGGAAGTCATATAGGATAGTACCCACGACGTTGATTAAAACTGTTTCAGTACTGTGATATTTTGTGTAATTTTGAAAATTTTGAAAAAGATCTCCACAGGCCTTCCCTCAACCTGCATCAGGCCTTAGTTCCTCTGACACCTCACCCTTAAGTATGTCCAATCTTCATGCACTTTCCATTGCTTAGATACCCACGATTCTTCATACAAAATTTAGAGAAAAACGTATCAGTAATGAACTTCAAATAATGACTAATAAAGCTACAACACTGATACACCAAACTTGGATGTTATCTACAGAGTGACTTGCAGATTAAGTCACAACAAATTGCCAGGGAGTATCTGAACTTCAGACCAATTGCTTCTATTCACCACTAAGTGATAGCACAGGACGTTTATTTAGAATTGTGTGTTAACCCAAAAAGAAGATGCAGCATGCTATTCCCAGTTCTTGTCACACTGTCACGTTTCAGATCAATTTCAAATTCAAGCTCAACTTACCAGCAATTCCTGAATACTTGGGCTGATTTAGAAGCGATGCCGCCAGTAAATGGATTACTGCAATAATTTAAATAGTTAAGAAAAGCGTTTTAAGAAAAATCCAGTTAAAATGATTTTAGAAATTTAAACAGGGGCTGCTTCAATTTTCCCATAAACTTTTAAAAACAGGCAAGAACAGGGAGAGTCAGTGCAACTTTGTAACCAAAAGCAATAAAATTCACCTAACATTTTTCTAAACATTATTTCCACATAACTTAGAATCACATGGGGAAAAACTAAAATGGATTATTTCAATACATTTGTGCTTTCACTTCAGAGAGAAAGCAATTTTTTAAAAATCCTCTCAATCATTGAGGCATGTTCTTGTGGTTCACTGACTACCCGAGATATGCATGGATAAAATCTCTTTCTTAAAAGCTTCAATACAATCTATGAGCCTGTCAAAAATCTTTACGTCTTTACAATTCAACAATAAATCACTATATCCACATTTAGAATGGAAAAAAAAATCAGTGGTTTTGCTACAGTCAGCATGTCAATAACAGTAGGCTTTAACACTTGCCACCAAGTGTCAATTTTAATATCAACGTCAGGCCCTGACACATAACTTTGGAGTCAAACATCACCCCTTGTCATAAAACAAATAAATCATAAACTGGCAGTTAATGACATCTTTGCCGCAACCATCCATCTCTGCTATATCTCTCTCATTCCCAAACAAAACTTCTAAAAAGGAGTGTCCACCTCCTTGCCAGACACACATTTCCTCCTAGGCCTGAGCCTAAATCTTTTCGCAAGATTTCTTAGCCCTCATTCTATCCTCATGATCTTCTGTTCACTCACTCTCATACCCAAGCTGCCCCATTCCATCATTGCTCCAACCATATTTGAAATGTCACCCTCTCTTTAGATGCTGTCCCACTCCCTTTCAAAACTTCCACTATTATCTCATTTTAAAAGCACTTCACTTCTATCCTTACAAGCTATTTCCAAATATGACCTTCTGATCCTTTCCAGTGCCCTTGAAAATGCTGACATCCAAACTTACACCCATCTTATCCTCAGTCCCACGATGAAACTCCACCCCAGCACAGCATTGACGTGGTCATAAATGAAGTTTAAAAACAAAATCCTTTAACTGTGATACACTATCATTTATTCTTGACTTTTTGGCAGCCTTTGCAAAAATGTACAATTTCTCTTAATGTAAACTGACTGAGGTTATCCTAACCGGATTCCATTCTTCTTTAAGCTGTCATAGCCAAAGAAACACCTACGATGTCCTAGCATTTTTGGAGTTGTCCAAATTACAATCTAACTTTAGGTATCAAGATCTCACAACCTTTGAGATCCATCTCAAGTTCAGTCCACAAACCTCCTGGACTTCTCAATCTAATATTGACACATCTCCATGACATATCCCTCCCTCCCCATTTCTGTAACATTTTTCAAATCGAAAGTGCTTCAAGAGGTCCGCTGTGTTTCAATAATAGCTTTTTGTACATTATCTGTTCCCTTTGCAAAGATCAGAAATTGCTGGTAAAAACTCTGCAGGTCTGGCAACATCTGTGGAGAGAAAGCAGAGTTAACATTTTGGGTCCAGTGATCCTTCTTCGCAACCAGTTCTGCAAAGGGTTAACTCTGCTTTCTTTGCAGAACTGGTTGCGAAGAAGGATCACTGGACCCAAAACGTTAATTCTGCTTTCTCTACACAATGCTACCAGACCTGCCGAGTTTCTCCAGCAATTTCAGATCTTGTTTCTGATTTCCAGCATCTGCAGTCTTTTTTTTGGATCTGTTTTCTTTACTCCAGTGAAGGACATGCCTTCAGCCGTTTCAGCCCCAAATCCTAGTGCTCCCTCATCTCTCTTCTGTAGGATGCCTATGAAGATTTACCTCTTTGACCAAGTCTTTATTCACCAGAGTTACTATCCTCTCCTTTGGCTCAGTGCCAATATATCTTCTTACTTGCCACTCAAGTGTCTTTCGATAGTTTATTATTCTAAAGGCGCTATATAAATGCAAGTTGCTATTGTCGTGAACGCAGGAGCCAATGCGGCAGTGAGACAAGTTGCGCCGGCAATAATCAGTTTGGGACACGATTCACAAACTAGAATCTTTTCATGTCCACTTATTAACTGTGTCATTGCATCCTTGCACCAAGAAAGGAGCAACATGCAAGTTAGAGTACCAAACAATATTTTAAATCATTTTTTACCTTAAATATGGAAATTTGACTTCTGCAGTTAAAACAGTGACAAGTACGCAATAAAACAGGAAGCAAAAATATTAAACATGCGAACAGGAAGCAGGAGTGAGCCATTCAGCCCCTCGAGCCTGCTCCGACTCTCATAACGATCGTGGCCGATTTGACAATAACCTCAGATCTGCTCGCTATACGCCGAGCCAAAAATAATTTCTGAAAAAAACAGCCCGATAATGACAGTACAGGAGAGGTGACAGGAACGGTTCGCGTATGGGAGTTTCCCCGGCGCGGGGCGTGAGGGGCAGCTGTCAGAACGGGCAGCCCCCAGCGCGGGGCGTCGGGGAGGGGGGCTGTCAGAGCGGGCAGCCCCCGGTGGGGAGCGTGCCGGTGGCCCCAGCGGGACGCGGATGCGGGTTTGTCTAGAAACGGCCTGGGCGCTTCAGGCGACTCCGATCCCGCCGGCCCCGGGTTTTCGTCCTCGCCTGCCCCGCTTTCAGAGCGGCCGGGTGGTCGCATGGGAATAGAACAGACGTCACCTTGCTGCGCGACGACTTCTGAGGTCGTTGGGACGGTTTACTGCTTTTGTGAGTGATCCCGCCCGGCTTCCTGGTGCCGGAGTCTGCAGACTGCGGCCTCTGCCTCTCCATCAGACCAGCTGTGCTCCGCCCCTCTCACCTGCTTCAACGGCCGCGGCTCCCCTTTCAGTTTCCGCATTTTCCGCACACCCAGCGACCGTTAGGCCACACACACGCAGAGACTGGCGCAACAACGCCTGCGCCGACAATGATCCCACCCGCGCTACTGATTGACAACAGGACAGACCAATAGTTGCCTGAGTCATGCAGATTTAAATTGTGATTGGTCAGTCGGCCTGTCAATTCGGTCTCCAGATGGGTGAGACCCAGACGTCGGAGGCACGCTAATAAAGAGGGCGGTCACTGTTCCTCAATGTCATGTAGAAAGTGCTGATTGACAGTGATGCTTTCCAATCATCTTATAGAGTATGATTGATTGATAGAACATAAATCCAATAGTATCTTGACAGACCGGTAACGGGCAGCGTCTGATCCAATTAAAGAGATGGTAGGCGGGATTGTGCAAGCGGTGGAAAGAGAGACAGTTGACTGACCGGGAATCGGACTCAAGTGAAGAAGAAAGGGAAGGTGGTAATTGGGATTACAAATGGTGGACATTCATCTTTGCTTTTCTTCTGTCTGTTAGCGAATATGTTTTAAATCGACCTCTTTAAAGATGTCATTAAACATTTCTAGTGGAAACTTGTACCCCGGTCTCCTAGTCCAGAGGAAGGGACAACTCCACACTAAGTCAAGGTTGAGGGAGTGATATACAGAAGGTCTCAAATCCCACAGCAGCGCTGAGGGGGGTGCTGTACTGACAGCCGTGCTGCCTGCTGGCTGAGATAGCGTGTGCCACTTTGCGTCGATGTAAACCCGTCCGTGGCAAAGTACTTTGAAGAAAATGAGAGAATTGTCCACTGGGAACTGGACCCGAAACGTTAACTCAGCTGTCTGTCCACAGACGCTGCTAGACTGACTCAGTTTTCTTACAGAAATTTCTGTTTTTGTCTTTTGAAACCTGACTAATATTTATCCACCAACTTCCACACAATATAAACTATTCAGTCACTAGCCCTTTGCTGTTGTGAGATATTTCTTGTGTGCAATTTGGCTGCCACGTTTCCTACATTACAGCGGTGGCTCAACAGTTAGCACCAGAGACCAAAAAAAACAAAGTTGCTGGAAAAGCTCAGCAAGTCTGCCAGCATCTGTG
>NC_063348.1:38974364-38975098 GCF_021869965.1 Rhincodon typus
AAAATTGAAAGGCAGTTCAATAGTCACTGCTGACATAGTTTGCTCAGATGACCTTATTGGCTTGTCAGGACTTGCTGTTTGGCTATCTCAGTCTTCTCCAAGTACTTTTACTTGCCTGAAGGAGGCACAAAGCTACCGGTTCACAATTTATGAAGTGCTTGACTTTATTGGTTTATTGTAACTGGTGAGGGAAAATAAATTGAAAGATCTGGAAAAATTACAGACAGCCTGAAATAGCACCACAGAGACTGGTACCCCATCACCACATCACTCTTTATTTACATGTAGCAAGCCGTTGACACTGATCCAGCTCCCTCAGAACCATTACTCAGAGTGAACACAACATCTGAGACTCCTGTTCTTCTATGTCAGCTAGGAACACCTGATTGGATCAGATTTACTGCCCCAATCAGGGAATTCATATCCTATAGTGTCCACTTGGCTGACCTCGTTACAATCACTGCACAGCCAAAATGAGCTCGTTTATGATGATTGCCTTCAGCTTCCCAAAAGCTGCCTTGCATTCTGCTCAATGTTCCCTTTAGGGTTTGTGGTTACACAAAGAACTTGGAGACCAACACAGCTGGGATCTAAATTAGAGGGAGTACTTATTCTACTAACCTGTCACTTTTCCTGGTTTCTTTAAGAAAATTCATTCAAAGTACAGAAATAACAAGGTGTAGAGCTGGATGAACACAGCAGGCCAAGCAGCATCAGAGGAGCAGGAAGGCTGA
>NC_063348.1:38975498-39003143 GCF_021869965.1 Rhincodon typus
GAAACGTTAACTCTGTTTTTTCCTTCACAGATGCTGCCAGACCTGCTGGGCTTTTTCAGCAACTTTGTTTTTGTTCCTGATTTAGAGCATCTGCAGTTCTTTCGGTCTTTATTTTGAATACATCCTTTAATCTTGGAATTGGGGGTGAATCTGTCTTCATGACTACATTTACCTTTAGTCTGATTGATCCATCCAGTTTGAGCACTAACACTATTGGTGAACTCGAGATGCTTTGGCCAGTTGAGTGAAGTGATTTTCCAGCAGGTCTGCTACAGTGTTCCAGTGAGCCTCAAAGCAAGCTTGAAGAACAGCATCTCATTTTCCACTCGGGCCCTGCAGCCTCTAGGATCAAACATTGAGTTCAATAACTTTAGAGCCTGATTCCAACCTTCCATGTTTTTTACCCACCCCACACTTGGTCCTGTTACAACATGGGTTGCATTTAGCACCATCACCAATTCTTTCCTACTGTTGGCTCTTATTATCACTTATTCAACTTTTCTTCTTTCCTGGCCTGCTATCCGTAATCTCCTGGATTACCTACCCCTTTCATATCTCTCTCTCTCTCTCTCTCTCTAGGCTCCATCTCCATCTACTTACTCCTTAAAGGAATAGCTCTGGAAATTGAATTTTCATACCCATAATACTAAGAATATGTTGATGTACTGTTTTCATTTTCGGTAAGGATCCTACACAATCCTCACACACTTGACAGAATGGTTCTTCAAAAACTGGTACGAGTATCATACCTGCTGGTCTGTTTACATGTTGAAGGTTTCTACATATATGATACATTTTGTAGAACTGCACCATGTCTTTTTGAAGTGCTGGCTTTGTAAAATGCCTATTTATTGCTACTCGCAATGTATCCATGTGCTGTTTGTGTGGTACCACTACTTGACGAACACCTGTCCATTCTTTGTCCACAGGTCTATGAGGATATCTCAAGCTCCTCATAGCACTCCAAAACTACTTCAGCTTCAGTGCAAGCTGTCAGTGCAAATATGGCAGCGCCCCTGAATCTACAGGGGATTGGAAAAATATGGCCTGTTTGTCCATATTTTCCACTTATATCTGTCCCTTATCACTTGGATACAACTCAACTGGTTATGGTGATTTATTAACTTTAAATACAAACTGTCTATATAATACCACATCATTATCAATTTTAAACCCTTTATCAGAACTATCTCCTCTTTCACCACAATCTGTGCAGCATCTTCTTCCTTGGCAAAGTAGACATTTAATACCGCAGCCACATCCCCTGCTTCGTGTATAAATCCCTTTTATGGGTCTTAACCAGTCATGCTACAACTATGTTTCTTTGGTTTCCCAACTCTCCACAGGTCATTCTTTCTCTAGATTAGGTTCAGAATAAGAGAATCAACCAACCAGGTTTCTTTATTAAATAAAAATTATTGATTCATTATAAAACAAAATGAATTCAACATGTAAACATGCTAAACTAGTCGACACAGAGTTTGGAATGTGAAATTATAAATGTTTAACCATCAAAATAATCCAACATATACGCACCACATCAGATAAAGAAAAACAAGAAACGAATTCAGAAATTCATTTTGGGATAAAACATCTTCAGCCTATAATTGTTAGCTCTTGAAGGCAAAAGGGATAAGAAATGGAGTGTTCAATTGCCTGTCAGTCCAATATTCTTGCAAGCATAGGCAAGTGAGTAGACACAAACAGTTGTCTGTAGATCTTTGTGGATGCAATCATTCAGGAAAAAGTGCAACAAACCTCTTCAGAGGTTTGTCACAAGAACAATTTGATTCGTGTTCCAGGTACCTCACTAGATGCACAACTAGGGATTTTAAGGTACGGGACACAGACAAAGTGGGAAGCCATTTCTGCAGAAGGTTTTCCCCAACTGAAAGCCAAACAAACAATCTCCAACAACATGAATAACACTGTTGAAAGTGAAACCAGCTCTCTGCTAGGTCATGGAACCCAGGCAGGTGATCTCTAGCCAGCAAGTCCAGCAATTAGTTGAAATGATGAAAATGGCTTGTTAAAAAATTTCAAGATCAACATGACCCTTGTTAAAAAGAAAAATCCAGATTTCTACACAACTTGAAATAAATCCGCTTTTCACATTCCTTTAAAACAGGTTTTCAAAAGATGAAGTTTACATAATAGTCCCACTCCTCCTTTTACCACCCTTTATACTTTATACATGCCTATTCAAGATTTTTGGATTCCCTTTTATGTTAGCTGTTAGTTTCTTTTCTTTTCATACCAGCTATATGTTTCTCTTATCCGCATTTTCAGTTTCTTTTTCACCTCTGAACTGCCCATATTCAGTCAGATTCTTACCCTTAAGGCCTCATTGGTGGAGTGCGACATTCCCACGGACACCTTGGAATCAGTGGCCCAAGACCGTTCAAGGTGGAGGAGGAGCATCCAGGAGGGCGTCAAGCACATCGAGACTTGCCATTGAGAAAAAATGGAAGCCAGGCCAAAAAACAGCAAAAGGAGTGTACTGCCCCAACAATGCCCCACCAATGCCCTTTATCCCTCCATCGCTTACCCTGTTGACGAACTGCCCCATGTGTAACAGAGCCTGTGGTAGCTGTATTGGTCTGTATAGCCACCTACGGACTCACCCTGAGAATGGAAGAGAGTCATCCTTGTCTGCGATGGACCACCAATTACGATGTTGATGGTGAAAACTGTTTTATCTATTTGACATCTATCAAATGCAGACTTTTTTGTTCATCATTGTAAACTCCCTCTCTTTTGGCATTCAGGAAATTCAGAATATCTTTACCCTACCTTTCCCCCTTATGGAAATGTACCATGACCACATCCAAATGATTTCTTCTTCAAAGGCAACTCATTGTCCAGTTGAAGTTTTGCCTGCCAACCTTTGATTTCAATTTATCTAGGTCACATCCATTCTTTCTCCATAGAAATTGGCTTTACATCAGCTAATTCTTCTTACTATTGATTATTCCTTGACATTTTCCATAGCCAACCTTAATCAGATGATATAGTGATCACTGTCCCCTAAATGCTTCCCTCCTGACCCTTGATCCACTTAGATCACCCCATTTCTAAGACCAGGTCATGTGAGTGCCAGGGACAGAGCTGAGACATGCTGGTATTTCTCTTGTTTAAAATTCCCTTATCCGAACTACTCCTTTTAAAAATTTTAAGTGCCTTCAAAATGCGTTTTGGGTCCTATAGGATAGAATTGTACAGCATTAAGGACATCATTCAACTTTCTGTGTCTGTGCCAAGCAATTCCTAAAGGAATCCAGTCAGTTGGCACTCCATCCTGACTGGGAAATATATTGCTGTTCCTTCAATGTCACTGTGACAGAATCCTGGAACTCCATCCCTCCGAACATTGTGAATCTATCTGCAGCAAATGGACTGCAACGCTTCAACAAGTAAGCGCATCACTAACTTCTCAAGGGCAAATAAGGATCGGCAATAAGGATGGTGAATTGTTTGGAGGGGAACTTGCAGGCGCTGGTGTCCCAATGTACCCGCTGATCCTGTCCTTCTGGAAGTAGTCTTCGGTTTGGAAAGTGCAGTCTAAGGAGCCTTAGTGAATTTCAACAGTGAATCTTTTAGATGGCGTACTTTGCTGATGTTGAGCGTCAGTGCTGGATGGAGTGATTGTTTTTGGATGTGGTGCCAGTCAAGCAGGGTACTTGGTCCTATATAGTGCCATGCTTCTGGTTTATTGTTGTAACTGCACTCATCCAGGTAAGTGGGGAGTATTGAATCACACTCCTGACTTGTGCCTTGTAGACGGTGGATAGGCTTTGGGAAGTCAGGAGGTGAATTACTCACTGCAGGATTCCTGGCCTCTGATCTGCTCTTGCAGCCACAGCATTTTTATGGCTGGTCTGGTTTAGTTTCTGGTCAACAGCAATGTCTAGGATGTTAGTAATGGGGTATTCAGTGAATGTCAAGGACCATTGTTTAGATTCTATCTTGTTGGAGATAGTCACTGCCTGGCACTTGAGTGACATGAACATTCCTTTTCACTTGTCAATCTACAACTTGGATATTGTCTGAGTCTTGCAGGATTTGGATGTTGACTGTCGCAGTATCTGAGATGTTGTGAATGACTTTGTATATTGTGCAATCATCAGTGAAGTTCCTACCTCCAATGGAGAGAAGATCATTGACGAAGATAATTGGGCCTAGGTCACCATGCTGAGGAACTCCTGCAGAAAATATCCTGGAGCTGAGATGACTGACGTCCAATAACTGGAGCCATCTTACTTTACATTAGGTACAACTTGAACCAATGGAGAGTTTTCCTTCAATTCCCATTGACTCCAGTTTTGTTAGGGTTGTTTGATGTCATGCACAGTTAAAAATGGCCTTGATGTTAAGGGCCATCACTCTGACCTCACTGCTGGAGTTCAGGTTTATTTATCCATGTTTAAACCAAGGCTGTAATGAGGTCAGGAGCTGAGTTGCCCTGGTGGAAGCTAAACTGAGTATCAGTGAGCAGATCATTGCTAAGCAAATGTGACTTGATAGCACTATTGATGATACATTTTCCATCGCTTTACTGATGATCAAAAGTAAACCGATAGGGCAATAATTGACCAGATTGAATTTGGTCGATTTTTTTCTGTGCATGTCATAAATGGGAACATATGAAAATAACCTTGGGTCATCTGATTATTGATCTTTTAGTCACTGGAAACAGTTTAAGTTTTTTTTACATAAACTTTTCAGAGTTTTGTGCAAAGCCCCTCAGCTGTCCTAGCTGTAAGAGAACAACCCTACCCCCTCTAATCTCTCATATTTGAAGCCTTACTAGTATATTATTCCAAAGTCTCCATAAACCCTCCACATCCTTCTAGAGCCCAACGTCAGAAACAGTTGTCGTTGTTGGGTTAAGCTATTTCATATGGAATCAATAAAAAAAATTTATAAAGACCATCAGAAACATAGGTTTCCGTATCATAGACTTGAAATACCATGGCTTTGTTCAATAATTGCACACAACATGGTTGTTCCTATTATGTAAATAGCTTTACTTCTTTGAATCTGGTGCTAACTGTAGTATATGTTACAAAGCCTACATATCTTTCTCCATTACTGCAATGCTTTCCTCAATCAACACTGCCACACATTTCCATTTCCTTCCTTTCCTGAACACCTTGTAGCCAGTAATATTGAATAGCTTTTTTAGCTGCATCTCTGTTATTTTGCAACATCATAATTCCATCATAAGTATATGACAGAAGCAATCCTTCAATATGTTACAGATCGATAGATATTGACCTTGAAATTGGTTCATGCAGGTTAACTGTGTTCTGAATGGCAGGGAAACTGGCTACACTGGCATTGAGCCCATGGTTGCTAAAGACCCAATACCCAAGTATGTAAGACAAACACCTTTTTGAGTGCTGGCTCTGAATGCCTGTTATTTTTGCCTATACCACGATGACTGCAGTTGAAGCGTAATGAGTTCATTGGGCCCCATCCACCATATTGGATGCTGAGGTATCTGTTCTACACTAACAAATGACGAGGCCATGATTATTATTTGATTCGGTTTTCATGCTAGATAAAAAGTTGAAACTTGCTTTCTGACCCATACCCTGGAAGTACTTCAATCCTCATCTGTTTGAACCAAATATTGTGGGACATTCCAAAGCAAGGGGGCATAACCTTAAAAAAAGCCGAAAGAACTGCGGATGCTGTAAATCAGGAACAAAAACAGAAGTTGCTGGAAAAGCTCAGCACCTGTGAAGAAAAAGTCAGAGTTAACATTTTGGGTCCAGTGACCCTTCCTCAGAACTGATGGTGGCTGGGAAAACATCAGTTTATATGCACAAAATAGGGAGGGGGTTGGGGTAGGGAGTAAACAACAGGATAGAGCCTAAAGAGAGAGAAGAACAGTTGGACAGACACCTTCCCAGCCATATCGTCATCAACCCCTTTGCCTGTCCAACTGCTCTTCTCTCTCTTCAGGCTCTATCCTATCGTTTACTCCCTATCCCAAATGCCTCCCTATTTTCTGCATATAAATTGATGTTTTTCCAGCCACCATCAGTTCTGATGAAGGGTCACTGGACCCAAAACATTAACTCTGATTTTTTCTTCACAGATGCTGCCAGACCTGCTGAGCTTTTCCAGCAACTTCTGTTTTTGTGGCATAACTTTAACATTATATTAGACAGTTCAGTGGTGATGTTAGGAAGCATTTCTACTCAGAGAGTCATATAGCACAGAAACAGACACTTCAGTCCAACTTGTCTGTGCTGACCAGACATCCCATACTGAATATAAGCCAGCATTCGGCCCATATTCTTCTAAACCACTCCTATTCAGATATCCACCTAGATGCCTTTTAATGTTGTAATTGTACCAGTCTCCACCAATTCCTCTGGCAGCTCATTCCATACACGCACCACCCTCTGCGTGAAAAAGTTGCCCCTCAGGCCCTTTTTAAATCTTTCCCCTCTCAACTTAAACCTATGCCATCTAGTTTCGGACTCCTCCAGCTGAGGAAAAAGACCTTGTCTATTCACCATATTCATGCCTCTCATGATTTTCGAAACGTCTACAAGGACACCCCTCAGCCTCTAATGCTCCAGCGAAAAAAGTCCCAGCCAATTCAGCCTCTCTCTATTACTCACATCCTCCCGTCATACAGTCATAGAGTCATAGAGAGGTACAGCATGGAAACAGACCTTCCGATCCAACACCTCCATGCTAACCAGATATCTTAAATAAATCTAGTCCCATTTGCCAGCATTTAGCCCATATCCCTCTAAACACTTCCTATCCATATACCCATCCAGATGCCTTTTAAATGTTGTAATTGTACCAGCTTCCACCACTTATTCCGGCAGCTCATTCCATACACCCACTACCCTCTGTGTGAAAACATTCCCCTCACCTTAAACCTATGCCCTCTCGTTTTGGACACCGCCACCCCGAGGAAAAGACCTTGTCTATTCACCCTATTCATGACCCTCATGATTTTATAAACCACTATAAGGTCGCCCCTCAGCCTCCGACGCTCCAGGGAAAATAGCCCCAGCCTATTCAGCCTCTCCCTATAGCTCAAACCCTCCAATCCTGGCAACATCCTTGTAAATCTTTTCTGAATCTTTTCAATATTCACAACATCCTTCCTATAGCAGGGAGACCAGAATTGTATGCAGTATTCCAAAAGTAGTCTAACCAGTGTCCTGTACAGTGCAACATGACCTCCCAACTCCTATATTCAATGCACTGACCAATAAAGGCAAGCATACCAAACGCCTCCTTCACTATCCAGTCTACCTACAACTCCACTTTCAAGGAGCTATGAACCTGCACTCCAAGGTCTCTTTGGTCAGTGACTCTCCCTATGACCTTACCATTAAGTGTCTAAGGCCTGCCTTGATTTGGCTTTCCAAAATGCAGCCATTCACAATTATCTAAATTAAACTCCATCTGCCACTCCTCGGTCCATTGGCCCATCTGATTAAGGTCCTGTTGTACTCTGAGGTCATCTTCTTCACTGTCCACTACACCTCCAATTTTAGTATCACCTGCAAATTTATTAACCATACCTCCTATGTTCACATCTAAATCGTATATATAAATGATGAGGAGCAGCGGACCCAACATGTCCTGAACATCCTTGTAAATCTTTTCTGCACTGTCTCACGTTTAACAAAAGGACAACGGGAATGTGGAACACACCCCTTCCCCCAAAAAATGATATTAAGGTGGAGTCAATTAAAAGCTACAAAACTATGATTAATAATCTTTTTTATTATGTGCAGGTATTAAAAGGTACAGCAGAATAGGCAGGTAGGTTGAATTAAGGTGCAGATAGCCATGATCTCTTTGAATGGCAGCATAAATTTGAGGGACTACATGACCTCCACCTGTTCCTACATTCCATCCAGACAACAGTCTTATCAGAAATAGTCTGACGATTATTCCTTGGAAATTCAGCAACAATGTACATTAAAGGAAAAATAAACCAGAGAAATTTATATTTAAAATAATTGAACTTATGTAGCAATATTGAAGAGCCATAATCACTCTTTCATGTTGCAGAAAAGATCAGTGAAAAAGTTTGAGACTTTTGAATTAAATAAAATTCAAAGCACAAATGAGAAATTGTGGTACTAAGGTTGCTTTAGGTATGCTTGTCCCTTTCTCAGTAATTATTTGCTAATTGTAATTTTAAAATACTTCCACATTTACATATTTTTCTTTCTATCTCTTTTTTAATATGTGATTAGCATATTTTTAATCATGTCTTTTATTAAAGTAGATTCCAGACTGTTCTGAGGAACCATATGTATTAAACATTCTTTGGGAATTGTCAATGTAATCCCAGCTCAGATGAAAGTAGTTTTGGAACAAAAAATTCAAAGAAACTACAGAACTTCATGCCAAGATTATGATGGGGGCTGATAGGGTAAACACGGAAAAGATGTAAGGGAGTCTAAAATCAGGAGACATAAATATAGGATAGTCACAGACAACTGCAAAGATATGAGGGAAGAGTTGGGAAGTGGAACTAACCAAATTACTGCATAAAAGAAGCAGTGCAAGCTTGCCAGGGAAAGAACTCCTTCTGCACAATATTACTCCATTACTCTATGATTGCTACAGCTTTCACTTTTCCAATCGTCATGTCCTATCAGAAGATGTTTGATAAAATACCTCATAACAGACTTGACAGCAAAAGATAGTGCCCATAGGATTAAAATGTAAGCGTGGCTCAAAATTGGCTCAAGGACAGAAGAGGAGGAGTATTTGTAAATAGTTGTTGCCCAGACTTGAAACTGAACTGATATACTGTGTTGTTCACCAAGGGTGCATGTTGGGACCACTCCTCTTATATAAAGATGACCTTGACTTGGGCACACAAGGGCTAATTTCAAAGTTTATGCAGATGAGTCAAGACTTGGCAGTCTTCATAATCAGTGAAAAAGATAATTACAGACATCAGGAGGTCAGGGGTAGACTTGTGAAATGGACAGTCACAGGCGGATTTGTCTTACACAGAGAAGTTTACAATGACTAATTTTGGGAAAAAGATGTGAAAAAGCAATTGGTACGTTTTACAGTAGTTGCTGGTCAGAGAGACCAGGAACTGTATACGCATGGATCTTCGCAGATGGTAGGAAAAGTTGGGAAGGCTGGGGAAAAAGCATACCCAGTTTTTGAAAGCAGAGGTAACCGTACAAAAACATAGAAGAAATGCTAATTTTTGAATAAATCGCTGCTTTGGTCTCAGCTGGATTATTGTGCCCAATTCTGAGCACCACATTTGACAAGACTATCAAGAACGTAGAAAAAGAACAGAGGAGATTTCAGTTATGTGAAGAGACTGGAGAAGCTGAATTGTTCTTATCAGAGCAGTAAAGGTTGAAGGGAGTTTTGCATGGGTATTCGAACGATGAAATAAATGGATTATGAATCAGTAAGGGGTATGGTGTGGTGCAGTGGTAGTGTCTCCACCTCTGAGTCAGAAGACCTGGTTCAAGTTCCACCTGCCCCAGAGGTGTGTCATAACGCATCTGAGCAGGTTGATGGAAACAAAATAATGAGCTTGTAAAATGAAACTGTTTTGAATGGCAAAAGGTTACTTACCGGATTGCACACATTTGAAGTAATTGGCGTAAGAACCATAGAAGAGTTGAGGAGAACTTTCATTATGCAGTGAATTGTAGTGATTCGAAAATGCTCTGCCTGTAAACCTGGTGGAAGCCAATTTAAGAGTAAAATTGAGAAGAGAATCGGGTAAGTATTTGAAAAGGGGAAAAAAAATCGTTGTCTCTTTTTGAAACGGGTGAAGAGTTGGACTCATTAGACCACTCTTTCAAAGAGACAGCACAATGGGTCCTAAACACCTCCTGTGTTGTAATGTTCTGTGTCAGAGATTTTTAATCGTCCACAGGAGACAAGTTTGTGAGCGGCACACGTTGCAAATACTGCAGCTGAATGGCATGTCAGTGTCCCAACACCAGACCCCTCGGCCATACCGTATTAGGGCCCTGTTCAGAAACTGGGCCCAGCTGGCGCCTCCTCCAACTGGTCAGGGGGCCAACTATGACTACGGTAGTGATGACCACCGGAGTTTTTCTTTCTTTTCCTTTGGTTTTTCCCTTTAGTTCGTGTACGTATCCCCGGGGTAATCCGGGACGGCTTGGATGACCGGGTAGGTGAAAGTGTGTTTATTTTTTTGTATTTTCTACGAATAAAGTATATTTTTTTAAATAAAAAAAAAGTCAGTGTCCCAACACCTGCGGGACACTCTGCTGTATTAAAGCAAGGAGTAGGGAGCGGAAATCAGGAGCTGATATGCCTGTAACCAGCTGCCCATTAAACTCTTTGAGGATTTCATTGTTTGACGACTAGGAAGAGCCAGAAGGGAATCGCAGACTGCCAAACTCAGTCTAATTCACTCTGGGTACACACGGCTGTTGCCTTTAACGAAGAAAACAATAAAGAACTGATTTCTCTGGGAAAAGTTTTAGTAGTAAGTACTCTTGTCGCAAATCAGGCGCAGACTATTCATTGTCTATTTTTCTATTTCACTGTGCCATGGGGTCTACCGGCTTCCTGATGTCTTGTCTCCTCTATTCTGAAAGGCGGCAGCAGGCAGTAGGGATAACAAGGTGTGGAGCTAGATGAACACAGCAGGCCAAGCAGCATCAGAGGAGCAGGAAAGCTGACATTTCGGGCCTAGACCCTTCTTCAGCAGGCAGTAGGGTTGCTGTCTGCCTTTAAGGGCCATGGCAAGCTTTCGCCACTAACTCGCAGCCAAGCTTACCTCTAGCCCAATACCAATATTGAATGAACAATGTGAGGTTGGAACCTGGAAGTAATCTAGGCATCGAGTTCCCCATGCCATATTGAAAATCCTATGATTCATTCATTCAGGAAGAAGTTGTGTTTATGTGTCACTATTTACAGTCTCACAAAAATGTTTTACAGACTATTAAGTAGTCTCGAAGTGTAGAGCAAATCATGGTGTGTGATGATGCACCATGTACATCAGCAGACATGCACTACAGTCTATAAACAGTTTATTAAGCTAGTCAGGAGAGCAGATTTTCCTGCAGACAAAGAGTTAGAATATGTTGGGATCACTGCCATGAATGATTTCTGGTGCTACCTTATCCATTTCTTTACCTCTGTCGGTGGGTTGTGGGCTGAAGGCTTATTCCATGTTGGTACTCTGTCAAATTGTTGTCTGTTGTCTGTTGTCTGTCAAATGAGTCATTAAACTGAGCCCAAATTATCCCTCTCATCTGATTGCAGCCATTATTTCAAAAAGGGCAGAAGAATTTTTACCAGCATCTTGGCCAACGTTTATCCATCAGCCAATGTCACTAAAACAGATGAGATGGTTATTATTAACTGTTTGTGGAGACTTGCTCTGCACCAATTGGCAGTCATGTTTCCTACATGACAAGTGGGGTTTGGTTTGTGGTTTGGTTTAGTTCCATTCTTGGATCCTATTTGGATGTCTCTTCTGGTACCTATGGTCTGTTTCTAAATAAGAGTTACTGTAGTCTGACCTTAGATGGCTTCTGCAATCCTCTTTTTATTTACACTATTATAAATGCTCTACTGAGGCAAGTTTTTAAAAATATACTGGTGAATTAAAGAAGTTGACAACAAAGATACCGAACTTACTTTTTGGTTAATAAATCAAGTTTTTTTTAAAAATACATGTTGCTTCTGGGATTTTTAATGATGCAGAAAATAATAGTTACTGCCTATTGAATAGTGTTGCTGAGCATCAACCATTGTGCGATGATCTACTGGTTATTTTGTTTCCTTCGGTAGTAATCATATGTTGTAGATCTGTTGTACTCTCCAGTAATTTAATCCTGACAAGGCTTGTTAAGAGGAAGCACATACAGATGCACACAGAGATATAGAGCTCACAATCACGAAGTTCAATTTTTCAAAGTTTGCTAGACGTTGTATTGAATCTCTTTGCGGGATCTGCCTGTGTGATGATTAGCTGCCTTCAAGACAGTGACCATTTCACGAGAAATTCATTGGCTCTGAAGCTTGGTATTACAGAACCTAAACGTTGCTAGAAGGAACTATGAAGTTGAAACTTCATTTTTCACTTATTGGAACAAGGGCAAGAGAAACCAGACTTGGATAAAGGGATATCAATTTATACAGCATGAGAAGAGTGTGCTGATTGGTTGGGTCATTGTTGGCATGGAGATACACAGGAATAGTTAAATCTCAACCTGAGCTTGCAGACCAGACAGGTAGATTCTGATTGGTTAGGATATTGCCATGGCAGCGCAGCAGACATTGGTAGTCTCTATGACCCTTTTACCCAATGAAAAGGAACAAATTCATGCAAGGATTGACACTCTCACTTTTAATCGTGAATAGTACCCAGTCGAGCTCAGTTTATGTTGGAAAGGGCAGGTATCTCATATGTTTGAATAACAGATAAATCTAGCTGTAGAGTGTTTTTCTCCACTAACAGGATGTTGCCAGCAAGCCAAAAAGACATTTTGCCTCCTATGCAAATGAGTAATGTGATATATAAGTTTCAGTACTGCTATGAGGCCAGGTATGTAGGTCTTGCATTGCAATGTTTGCTCAAATGTATCAAGCAATACATTCCGTTGACCAACAACACTGGGCAGTGTGCCACTCATGTTTAACCAGGCTGTATTTGCAAGTCTCAGAAACAACATGCCCAGCAATAGATGAGATTCTGTTATTGGACATTTATTAAAGAATCCAGACTATGCCAAAAATAACCAATTTAGGATTATCATTTGAGTTTATATGTAATGCAAGTGCATGAGTTAGAAGCTACATATCTTTGCAAAGTGTGTGAAGTGTGCAAAAGGAATCAGACCTACATTGCACCATTTTCTTTGGAAAAAGAAGTTATGAAGAATACCAACCTCAGCTGTGTTCCCATGACTATACCCTGATCAATTAAAGTCTACCTGCCTGGTCTGAGAAATAGGTTTCACAGTCTGAAGAAGGGTCCTGACCCGAAACGTCAACTTCCCTGCTCCTCTAATGCTGCCTGGCCTGTTGCGTTCCTCCAGCTCCACACCTTGTTATCTCAGACTCCAGCATTTGCAGTTCCCGCTATCTCTGAGGTTTCACAGTCAGCTGTTCTTGCTGAGTTCCATGCCAACAATGGCCCAAATATTCAGCAACCTCTTCTCATACTGTATACATTGGTATTCCTTTATCAAGTCTAGTTTCTTGAGTCCTAGTGCTTATGAGTGCAAGATGAAAATCTTTAACATTGTGTTTCCTTTTAGTATTTTCTATGAAGCACTGAGGGACAGCCTGAAGCCCTGATACATTATAGAAATGCAAGTAATTTATTTTATTGGGGTGCAAATCTAGAAGGAAATGATTAAGAATTATTTTGTAGTTATAAAGAAAGGCTGGATAGGCTGGCATTTTTTTCACTGGAGTGTAGGAGGTTGAGAGGTGACCGTATAGAAGTTGTAAGTTAATGGGAGGTATAGATGGAGTTAATGGTAGTTGTCTTTTCCCAAGGATGGGGGATTTCTAGTCTATTGGGCACAAAAAAAGACATGGGGGCAATTTTTTTTACATAGACTGTGGTTTGCATGTGGAATGAACTTCCTGAGGAAGTGGTGAATGTGGGTACAATTACAACAGTTAAAAGACGTTTGGCTAAGCGCATGAATAGGAAAGGTTTGGAAGGATATGGGCCAGGAGCAGGCAGGTAGGACTAGTTTGGTTTGGGATTGTGTTCGGCATGGACTGGTTGGACCAAAGGGTTCTGTTTCCATGCTATATGATTCTACGACTCTATGACTCAAACTAATATGAACCCTCATCAAACAGACCATTTGCACCCTGAGAATGTACTTCCATTAGTTTTGACTAGTTGGGTTTTGTCTTTTAGTATCATCCAAACAGTACTTTTTATATTGAGGTTGTCTAAAAGTTTGCTGTACTCCATAATTGTACAAAGAGACGTGGAGCTGGATGAGGAGTAGTGTCTGATATTCCACTCATTCTTGTAGAAAGATTGTGAAAAGAAAGCAGAGTTAAAAGGAGGGGCAAGGAACTTGGAACTGAGGGTAACTTGAAAGAAGCATTGAAAGAAGATGACCAAGGCTGTTCCACTAGGCCTTACAACAATCAGCAGATTGACTTGTCAACAAGGACTTTGCAAATATAACAATGCTTCAACTGAGTGCCTCCCAGCCCTATGACAGCTGGTTCCCAATCTCAACCTACAACACAGAGTCAAGTTTTCCAACCAGTGTACCCATCACTCCACACGCCAGACCATGCATCTGTACCAAGTCAATACTGTGACCCAAGCAACCAGTACCAACCCCACTTTATCTTTTTTTTTCAGTTCTCACCACAAGTCATAAGTACAGGGAAGTCTAAGCGATTTCATCAAACAGTAATTTTATAAATATTAGAAAAGAAAGGCTGATTGCCAAGTTAAGGTATCTTCCAAATACGATATTGACAAACATAATTATGGACTCCACAACGTGGTCTGGCCAATTTTAACTGATTAGCAAAATGAAATATGTGTAATATAAACTGGGAGTAATTACACTAGAGGTAAACTAAGTACAGATTTAAAGCTTTTCCCATGTATATTAATCTGATATTTTAGTCTGCATTGTTAGTCAACCGCAACTGGTTACAAGTGATTTTCCCGTTACCCTGAACAGGCTGGTGCAATCATACTGCTCAGAGTATTTGATTGTTAAAGTGAAAAAATGTTTCCTATTTCTCAGCTATCGAATTCCTGTCAAATCTAGTGGATTGTGACGATACCAACAAGTGATGTACATGTAGTTCAGGGTAAAATGTTTTTGAAAGGAACAAACCTTTGACTTGGTTCAGGTAAATTGAAAGTGAATGGAAGGTGTGGTTTAAAAATAGTTTAGGGTTTTCAATTCCGCTTCATTTGGCTGCAATGCTCTCTCATTAGAAGGTCACTTAAATGAAACTAACTGCACTTCCCTAATGTGGAAATCATCTGGCAATTGTATCTGACTCAGTGACATGCATCAGAGATAAACTACACGAAGAGCACTGCGTGAGTCAGGAAGCTAAGTGTGTCTTCAGGGTAAGTGTGAGTGCTTTGCGCAGACACTACTTCTGTAGTGTATATACAGCTCAGAATGACCAAGAAATTATACCTTGATCTTCTCATTTGCCTGATCCTTTGTAATGGATTGTTTCTTTGCCAGTTTAGTCACCCGCCATCATTGTACTTGCTAAATCTACATTGGCTCCTAGTCTATCAATACCTTGTTTAAAGTTTGAATCCTTGTGTTTAAACCAGATCAAATGATGAATATGTCACTAAACTTGATTCACTCTGATTTGAGCAGTACCTAGGTTCAGT
This sequence comes from Rhincodon typus, assembly GCF_021869965.1. Classification (NCBI taxonomy): domain Eukaryota; kingdom Metazoa; phylum Chordata; class Chondrichthyes; order Orectolobiformes; family Rhincodontidae; genus Rhincodon; species Rhincodon typus. The sequence continues at coordinate 38,990,878 of NC_063348.1, forward strand.
TGGTAGTACTCTTGTCCCACTAAGTCACAAGGATGAGGGTTTAAGTCCCACTCCAGGACTTGAACACAAAAAGAAATTAAGGTCAATACTTCAGTGCAGGCCTGAGGTTGTGTTACATTGTTGGAGATGCTGTCCTTTGATTGAGATACTAAACTGTGAACCAGTGTGCTCTTTTTGGTAGATGTAAAATGCCATATATTACACTATTTTGAAGAAGTTTGAGGGAGTTCTCCCTGGTGCCATGGCTAATATTTATCCATTAATCAACATTATGAGAAACAAATTATTGTTAACGAATACTATTTTTGGATCCTTGCAATGTGCAAATCAGCTGTCAGTCACCATATTAAGTCAGTTCTGATACAATGCGACAGTTCCGTTCTTGTGCAATCTCGCGTTGTAAGAAAATTGTGCAATAGCCACGCCATGGAAACTAATGAGACCAGAATTGCTATAGCCAAAACAGATAAGGAAAGTTTGCATTCTACAAATAGCCGTCTAAGTTCTTCAATCGCGTTAGAGCCAATTCGCATCAAAGCAGAACTGACTGTACACACTTTAAAATTTGGCTGGAGAATGCTTTGGGACTTCCTTCGGTTATAAAAGATGCCATAAAAATGCAAGTGTTTCTTTATGAGTTTAAATGCCACCAGTTGGGGTGTCTAAATTCAATTAATTAAATCAATTTGGAATAAAAAGCTAGAAATTAGTAATGGTGATGACAAAACCGCCAGATTGTTGAGAAAAGCCAATGGTTCACTAATATCTGTTAATGAAAGATCTGACCTATACATGACAGAACACAGAAATGTTGTTGACTCTTAACTGCCCTCGGAAATGACCAACAACTCAGTTGCCAAAAGCAACTTAACATCAAGAGAAAACAGAGAACTCAAGAGAAAAATAGGGACTGGCAATAAATGTTGGCCTTGCCAATGATGCTTCCATGCCACCAATGTATAATAACAATCACTACATAGCACTTGTATCTGTGTACCATTCTCAAGGCCCAACAACTCTCTGAGATCTCTGCATTCCTCTAATTCTGGCCTCTTGCACATCCTAGGCTTTCATTGTTTCACCATCGACAATTGTGCCATTAGCTCCTGAGGCACTAAGCTCTGGAAAACTCTCCCTTACCCTCTCGAATTCTCAATCACTCATTCCACCTCGAAGCTACTCCTGAAAATCTACCTGTTTGATGAATTGTCTTGGAACATTTTACTACACTATATGCAAACTATGATTACAGTAACGCAACTGTTTAGGAGCAGCCTGGGACGCTTTGAAAATGCAAAACCTAATTTGTTTTTTCATTTAGAATCCTTGGTACTTGGTTTGGTTCCTATCTTTGCATTATGTCCTTGAAAAAATACGCAAGTACAAGAGGAGAGGCCAGTGATAGTAATTGAAGCAGGGTTATTCTAACTGTGATTAGATCTTCTAAACTGTTGCCATGCTTTGGTTTCCAAAAAAAAATTAACCGTCATGTTTCTTCATGAAAAGAAACTCGTATCAAAGCTGTTTATTTGCAACTGGCTGTTGTTTTACTGTCCTGGCTTTTCATTTTTAATCATTTTATTCAATGTATTATGTAAAGAGCTTCCTAGGCAGTTATTCTGAAGCTGAAGGCCACAGTTGAAAGAGTTCTGCTTATAATCATGAGTAATGTGAAGCTACTTGCTGCAATTTGGATCTTCAAAGTTTTGCACACATGTTATTCAATGATGAGACACCAACTTTCACCATCATCCCAAACTGTTAATCCACTTAAAATTGATAGATGTAATGAGTATACATAAAACATGATCACTGATGTGAACTGCCACAGGACAGCAACACAAGTTAGGGCGGCAGCTCGCTCACTTAACTTTTGCAACAGGATTGTTCATGCCTGGAAACAGTTGGGGGGTGGGGGGTTTTCTTCACTACTGATCCCTCGCTGGGTTGGCAAGTGGAAAGAAAATTTATGAAAACTAGCATGAGGTTTGAGTCATGCCCAGTTAACCAAATGGGGTAAAGGCAGGATTTTTTCAAATGAGAAAACAGAGTGATTTTTGTTTCCATTATTAATCCAAGGATAATAACCATCCCTCGGACAATGCTGCTGTGATGAATGAAAGGTCAGTATGACCTTGAAGGTACATTCTTACTGCTAGAGAACATTCCAAGGGGCAAGCTGAGAATCAGTAGGACTGTCGACTGCATGCATGGAGGCAAGCAAACTGTGACTCTTGGTAATTCCCTTGTTAGGAATGATTTCCCAGCCATGCCTTCAGCTAAGAAGCCCCTCATTATATGCTCACTGGAGGCAGCTATCCTGCAGCAAGCTGTAAGACCATTGGTGGCTCTATGCCCCATGAGCATTAAAGGTCACAATCATGACTGAACCTGTTCCACTGGAAAGGTTTTCTCTCCAAGACAATGGACCTATCAGCCCACAATTTTGTCTCGTTCTTCAGTGGCTGCAGGGTAGAGAGGCACTCTCCACGTCGAGGTCACCAGTCTTGCCTTGAAATCTCCCACTGTATTGGTGGGGTTGCTGAGGCTCCCAGCTCAATGGTTAGGCCTGCAGAATTGAGGGTTTGCTTGTTGTCTCTAATAGCAAAAGTGCAAACACAGGAATTACATGCTCACTGTCACTAACCAGAGGACACGGATCCAAGATAATTGTGAAATAACCAGAAGGAATTTGAGTATTGTATTTTAAAAGAGTGAGTTGTTAGCGTCTGAAATGTAACACCTAGAAGATCAATGGAATAGATTCAATAACTTTCTCAATGGAAATTGAAAAAATAAATGAAGGGAGATACTTTTTAGGACTACTGCAAAAAACACAGGGATGTTGCTGGGGTAAAGAAGTTGGGAATCATTGAAGAGTTCTTAAACTTGTAAGGGTGATCTGCATCAGAGAAACAGCAAGAAGGGACAAAATCGAAGTCTTTGAAGTGAAAAAGAGGGTTGGAGTGAAAATAATGCAGTAGTTGCAATGGTTCTGGTTTCCAACAGCCTTCTCTAAGACACTGAAGAATAGAAAAATAAAGAAAGTCAGAGCATGTCCAGTCAAGACACAAGTATCTGAATGAATGTCTGGTTAGCTAAAACACAGAAAGCAGCCAGTAAGGTAGATGATAGTCATTCAGAATGGCAGAAGGTAGGAAGTGCTGTTCCAAAAGGATCTGTGCTGACACCACTGTTGTTGACAATTTAGATGAACAAGTTAGGCCTGCATTTTCGCAAACTTGGTGAGATTCTACCAACATTTAAAAATGACGATGGGAACCAGTTCCAACCTATGTTTCTACATCTATTCCCAACGGGCCACATGCCCTCAATCCTCATTATATATTTTTGGCCAACGGCCCTGAAATTCTTTAGTCTGTTGAAACATCTATCCCAAGAGAAAAAAATGCTTGATTGACAGTTCTTTCTCTTAGATCAATTTTGTCAATTGCACAACATTTACATAACGAAAAGTGCTTGCTGTTTCTGCTATTAATAGAACAAAAATTTGAATTGTTAACACTTTTGTAAGACTGTAGAAAATGCAAGGTTTTTTTTAAAGAAGAACGTTATAAATAAATCACTGTTGTTAAAATGTGTCTACATATGCAATTGTTACTATAGGGTTAATTGGTTCTATGCAGAGCATATTCCAGATGAACTGGCATGCAGGTGTCATAATCTTTCATGGTGGTTTGAAAGGATATTGGAAATGGATGCAAAGACATAGGTTGGCATGGAGGACATGAGGGGGTATTAGGAGTGGGTAGGGGGCATATTTTAACATGGAAGGACACAGAGAGGGTGTGGGGATGTGACAAGGTTCTGAGAGGTAAGAGCTCAATAAAACAACTGGGACAACATTCCCTGAGTATCAACGCAGGTCATTTAAATCAACGTACCTGATTATTCCACAGTCCAACTCCAGTTAGGACCCATCCCTTAGAATGAAAACCTTGCCTTCACATATCTCTCAGGGAAATTTACTGATGCCTGCCACTGGCCTCTAAGGTAAAGGTTTATCCCTTAGACTTTCAAATTAGAAGTGCAGTTGCAAAATATGTGGACAAATTGAGGGGTATAGATAACACTGAGTAAAACTAACAAATTACAAGAACACATGAATAAACTTGCAGGCTGAGGATTAATTGGCAAACAAATTTCAACATGCATTAGTGTGGATATTATATTTTGGGAAGAAAAATAAGGGGGTCACTTATTACTTAGAAATTAGGAATATCAGTGGAGTGGGGGCCCCCTGTGAGTACACGTATATAACCACGATGAGTTGGACAAAGTTCAACAAGGTAATAACAAACAGAAAGCAACATTTGTATTTACTTCAGGGAAGATTAGAATTGGAAAATGAAAACAAAACTCAAACTAGTATCAGACTTTAGTCAGATCACACTTGGAGTATTTTGAACATCTGGTCCTGATATTGTAAAATTATATAGAGGCACGAGAGAGTGGAAAAAAAGTTTATATGGAATGGTACCAGATCCAAAAGATGATGCATATTGAGAAGGATTGAACAGGATATGTCTCCTTCTTAGTTAAAAAAAAGCTCAGAGTGGCCTATTAGAGGTCTTTAAAATTATGAAAATCGTTGATGGAGTAGAGCAAAAATTTCCAATTGTGGGAAAGGCCAAAACCAGAGGCCATCAATATAAGTTACCAAGAAATCCAAAAGGGAATTCAGAAGAAACTTCTTTATCCAGAGAGTGGTGGGAATGTGGAAATCTCTGCCTCAATAAATGAATAAGGGGATCATGAGAACATAAGAAACATAAGCAGGAGTAGGCTATTCAGTCCCTCAAGCCTGCTGTGCCACTCACCAATATCATGGCTGATCGTTGCCAAGTCTCAACTCTTCTTTCATACCAGCTTGTCATTAGCCTACTATTTCCCCCGTACTTCAAAAATCTTCATCTTCTTTAAATACTTTCAGTGATCAACCCTCCACAACATTGCTGAGCCATTGTTCCATAAAACAAGGTCAATAATGATAAAATTCCTTGTAGTGTCGCTTTTCCTGTCACCTGTTTCAAAACTACAGAAGCTTTGGGTTTTCACGCCATTTGATTGTTCAATGGACAGTCCTTGAGTTTTTTAATGATTGAAATGACCCTTTGTCAATGTTCCCTAAAATAATGCACTCTGAATTTCTGAACAGAGCCCAGTGGGCTCAACTGTCTGCTTTGGCTGCAGTAGAATCTACATGAGTAGCAATGTGGCTTTTAGGAGCAATTATTCAAAGCTCCTTTGTATCCACTTTTAACAGGAGATTATAGTTTGTTAGAAAATCCTTAACATTATAAGTTCACATTCATGATAATACTCTAGATGCAATTAAGAGGAAGTTAGCTAAATACAGACAGCAGAAGACATTAGAGGGCTTGTGCTGATACAGTTAGATGAGGAAAGATAAGAAGAGACTCAAGTTGGAAGGGACTAGTTGGGCCATGGGCTGGTTTTGTGCTGCATATACTGCGGAAGTCTGTCTCAAGTTGTTGTTGTAATGTTCAGTGGGGATAAATATTGGTCAAAACAGATAGTGAAGTTTGTTCGCAATATCACAACAAGACTCCTGATTCAATAGCAATAGTAATTTTCAAAATTCACCTTTCTACATCTCTTTCTTTCTTTAAGTCATTTCCTAAAACCCTCTTTTTAGTAAAGCTTTTGGTCACCTGTCCTAATATCTCGCTATGTGACTCAGTGCTAAATTTCATTTGATAATGGTCCTGTGAAGCACTTTGGAATGAAATATCACATTAAAGATGATACATAAATGCAAGGTGTTGTCTCACATCCAGGGAGAAACTGAAAGTTCATTTCAAAATATCATAACAAGGTGTGGAGCTGGATCAAAACAGCAGGCCAGGCAGCATCAGGGGAACAGGAAAGCTGACATTTTGGGTCTGGACCCTTCTTTCAAAAGATCATTTCTAGTTTCACAGCAGCTACTTTTCTCTTATTTTCTTCTTTGACTCATTTCATTTTGTGCCCAGTATCATGAGTCAATCTGGATTAGCTCCTGCTGTTTGGCCCCTTTTCCTCTTCTCTGAAGAATTGGTAGGTCAGATTTCATTCAAATTATTGAGGAGATATTTAAAGGGACATCATGTGAAAGGAACACTTTCTTCCTTTTTACTGTAGTGAGGTGAGGAGAATTACTTTTCTGCGGCAAGCTGTTATTATCTGGAATTCTCTGCCTGTAAGGTTGTGGTAACAGATTCAATAGCAACACTAAAATGGGGCTAGTTATTGAATTAGAAAAAAAAACTGCAGAGCTGTAGGGAAAGAGATGTGGCAGAGTCTAATTGGAGGTGAAATAACTCCACAGTCAGTTGTCATCCATTATTTACATGTGGAGGATCCCTGATCCAGCTTCCTCAGAGCCAACTCTAAGAGTGAACAGAACCCCTGACACTCCTGTTTATATCTGTCAACCAGTGCTCGCTGATTGGACCAAATGAACAGCCCCAAGCAGGGAACTCATATTCTATGATATCCTCCAGGCTGACCTCATTATAATCACTACAGATAGCTCTTACAAAGACTTGTTGTGTATGATGGGCCAAGGAGCCTCCTGCTGTTCTGTGGTTCTACAGTTAATGATTCAAAGCATCAGAGATAGCAAGAACTGCAGATGCTGAAGTCAGAGATAACACAGCTGCCTGGCCTGCTGTGTTCCTCCAGCTCCACACTGTGTTATGATTCAAAGCATATTTGATTTTTTTTATCAATAAATAAACTGCAGGTAATACAAACTTTGTGGACTTATATCAATTCTGTATTTGCATGTGATATGATAATTTCTTCCGGTTTTTCCTCATTCTGGCAGTTTATTGCTGCTCTCTCCTTTCATTATCAACAGCCCTTCCTTCTCTCATTTTATTCCTTTTTCTCTGAAATATTTCTCCTTCAGTACCTCGGCTGTACCAGCTCGCTTTCTACTTTTAGAAGTTTGAGAAAGGCCCTTTCCTTTGTCTGGACTTCTGATCTTTCTCTTTCAACCTGCATCTTTCCTACTGCTTGGGGTCCACTCTCTCTGATGACTGTTCAGCTAAGGGCATTGAAACACATTGTTAAAGGTGCTATAGAAATACAGGAAGAGTAGTGTCACCAGTGACTCTGGATAGCATGGTCAACTCTTGATCAGAACATGGTGGGTTTAAACTTCAATTGAAGCTCAAAATCTGGAGAATTTGAATTATCAGGATATTATTTATTTATTTATCATTTATTCAAGATGGCAGCAGAGTAGGACACTGTGGTCAGAGCTCCTCTGCTCAACAGTCCCTTTCCCTTTCCCTTTTTTTCTGCACGTTGTAGCTTCTCTTTACTTCCCCCGCCCTACTGGGACAGTTGAGTCGAGGAGCGGAGTGAGCGGGCCGTGTTCAGTGGCGGAATGGAGCAAGCAGGCCGAGTCTAGCAACGGAACTGAATGATCATGGGCCGAGTCCCGTGGCAGAGCGAACATGGGCTGGGTCCTGTGGCAGAGCAAGCACGGGCCGGGTCCTGTGGCAGAGCAAACACAGGCTGAATCCTGTGGCAGAGCGAACACGGGCCGAGTCCTGTGGCAGAGTGAACATGGGCTGAGTCCTGTGGCATTGCGAGCACGGGCTGGGTCTTGTGGCAGAGCAAACACAGGCCGAGTGCAGCAGTGGAGCGAACATGGGCCAAGTCCCATGGCAGAGCGAACATGAGCCGAGTCCAGCGGCAGAGTGAACACGGGCTGAGTCAAGCAGCAGAGCGAACACGCGCCGAGTCCAGTGGCAGAGTGAACATGGGCCGAGTACCACGACAGAGCGAACATAGGCCAAGTCCCATGGCAGACCGAACACGGGCCGAGTCCAGCGGCAGAGTGAACAAGGGCTGAGTCCCACGGCAGAGTGAACATGGGCCGAGGCCAGCAGCAGAGCGAACATGGGCCGAGTCCTATGGCAGAGCGAACACGGGCCAAGTCCAACGGCAGAGTGAACACGGGCCGAGGCCCGTGGCAGAGACAACACGGGCCGAGTCCTGAGGCAGAGCGAACATGTGCCGAGTCCCACGGCAGAGCGAACATGGGCCGGGTCCTGTGGCCGAGTGAACATGGGCTGGGTCCTGTGGCAGAGCGAACACGGGCCGGGTCATGTGGCAGAGTAAACATGGACCGGGTCACGTGGCAGAGTGAAAACGGGCCGAGTCCAGCAGTGGAGCGAACACGGGCCGAGTCCTGTGGCAGAGTGGACATGGACCGAGTCCAGTGGCAGAGTGAACATGGGCTGGGTCATGTGACAGAGCGAACACGGGCTGAGTCCAGCAGTGGAGCGAACACGGACCGAGTCCTGTGGCAGAGTGAACATGGACCGAGTCCAGTGGCAGAGTGAACATGGGCTGGGTCATGTGACAGAGCAAACACGGGCTGAGCCCAGCAGTGGAGCGAACACAGGCCGGGTCCTGTGGCAGAGCGAACATGGGCCGGGTCCTATGGCAGAGGGAACATGGGCCGAGTCCAGCGGCAGGGTGAACACAGGCTGAGTCCAGCAGTGGAGCGAACATGGGCCGGGTCCTGTGGCAGAGCGAACACAGGCTCAGTCCAGCAGTGGAGTGAACGGGTGAATCCCAGAGTGGCAAAGGAGCGAGTCCTGAGTGGAGGCCGGCATGTGGAGGCAGAGTGGCCTCGTGCTCTGGGGCCTGTAGGCATGGACTAGAACTTAAGTACTTATGGTCACTTATTCTCATTCTGGACTTTTTCACTGTTTCACGCTAATCTATATTCTTTTTTACTCTGTAACAACACTATATTTCTTTACTCTAAGATTTGTATCTAGGTACTTGTACCTAAGATGGCACCATTAAAGGCAGCCATTATAAAAATTTTTCACTATACTCGTGTAACTCTGTACTGGAGTACATGTGACAATAAAGAATATTCTAATCTATTCCAGTAAATTCTGCAGCAGCTACTTCGGGCTACTTCCTGTACAGCGTTATCCAGCTTCCTGTCCACAAATTCTTTAAAAATCTTGCACTTATATTGCAAAAATCCTTAGAATTTCTGAAGTGCTGTCACTGTTGTTTTGCAGGAAACGTGGCTGGGAATTTGTGCCCAGCAAGCTCCCATAATCAATAATGTGATAATCTGATTTTCTCTAATGATGTCACCTGATGGGTAAATTTTGTCCAGGACACCAGAGAGAATGCTATTGGCCTTCTTCAAACTTATGCCAAGGGATGTCTTACCTCCAGCTGATAGCCTTCTGGTTTAACATCTCTTCAAAAGACAGCATCTCCACCTACCATTAGATTGACAAGATGTCTGGAAGTATTTAGAGTCATAGAGGTGTACAGCATGGAAACAGATTCTTTGGCCCAACTCGTCCATGCTGACCAGATATTCTAAATTAATCTAGTCTCATTTGCCAGCCTTTGGCTCACATCCCTGTAAATCTTCCCTATTCCTTAAAAATGTTGGAATTGTACCAGCCTCCACCACTTCCTCTGGTAGTTTGTTCCATACACGCATCACACTCTACATGAAAAAGTAACCTCATAGATCCCTTTTAAATCTTTCCCCTCTCACCTTAAAGCTATGCTGGCTAGTTTGGAACTCACCTATAATGGAGAAAAGATCCTGACTATTCACCCTATCCATGCCCCTCATGATTTTATAAACCTCTACAAGCTCACCTCTCAGCCTCTGACGCTCCAGGGAAAATAGCCCCAGCCTACTCAGCCTCTTCCTATAGCTCAAACCCTCCAACCCTGGCAACATCCTTGTAAATCTTTTCTGGACCCTTTCAAGTTTCACAACATTGCTCCTATAGCAAGAAGACCAGAATTGAACACAATATTCCAAAAATATCTTAACCAATGTCTTGTACAATGAGAGTATTGAGAGTTTGAGCTTTTTGGGACACAGACATTGAAAAGGTTCTGCATATCAGAGGGGTCCATGTTGCATTGGGAGGGCAGTGACTGTGGTGAGTTGTTAAGGGTTGTTTATCTCCAGTGCAGCTAATGTTAGTAAATCAAAAATTCAGCAAAGATTTGAATCAGCTGCCAGATCCTTTACTTGCAGATATAAAATGATGAAGTATTGTGCATAGCATGGATTGAAGGCGCCATTTGTGTGCCTTTCTGTGCAGCATTATCCAGCTGTCCACTATCAATACACGCTTGCTTCCTGCCCACTGTTTTGTGACCTAGTCCAGATGCCTCACACCTCAGATATATTCCTAATGTTTCGTAATTTTACCTCTGTTGTCTCTTGGATGCAAAAGAGTGTAAAAGGTCATTAGGCAGATGTAAAAGGTTGGACATGTGCATTTGGAAAAGGAGCATGAAAGCTTCTCAGTATAACAATCATCTTAACTGAGTTTCCTCATCCTGGCATGTTAACAATTTTCTTTGCAATTTGTGGCGGCGATGTGATGTCATTGGAAAGGTAATAAATATTACCATCCATAGTTGGCTGGAAGGCATTAAAAGTAACAATGAAGAGTCCTTCATTTAAGGCCACTCAATTTTTTACTGAGGGACCCAGGATCAGGAACAGATGGAGCCTGCAGAGAGTCAGGCCCTGCTTTTGCTGTTGATCCATGTTGCTATAATCCTTTCCACAATCTCACTTAATTTTCAGCTTCAGTCTCTTGTGCCTAAGTCCCTTGGTGTTGGCTGGGTGTACTAGTGAGAGCAGACACCACCTCTGCAGTGGCACTCGCTGATGAATGAAGTCCTTATAATTGGGGAAGGTCTGCTACTATTCTGTTCTTGAATCATAGAATCCCCACAGTGTGGAAGTAAGCCATTCAACCCACTGAGTTAACACTGACCCTCCGAAGAGCATCCCGCCCAGACTCACCCCTACCCTATCATGCACTTCCCACCCTAAAGTAGCAGCAGATTTATTGGATTTCATTTGACAACTGCCTCTGACATTATAAAGTCTCAGGTAGTCTATGTATCACAATACGCTATGCATTGCCCCCTCTGCTGAAGTACGCCCCGCACAACTTTCATTTTTCTCTGCGCCTGAATTATTCCAGGTGATAGTAAGCCTTTGTCTTGAATTTTTAGATTCTTTTGATCGATCATCTGTAGCCCTTCAAACACAATACTATTTCCTTAATGTCTTACCACATAGCCACTCAGAGATTCCTGTTCTTATTCAGAGCCATTAAGCTGCTTTTGGATGATCAGTAATTAGAATCTCTATTTGCAAAGTCCGCCACTCTTTTACACTTCAGTGACCACATCTGAACATCCATTACCATTTAAATGCAGCATCTATTACCATAACAAAATATTCAATACTAAAATACCAGTCAATTAAGCATTAATGAATAATGCACAGACTAATGATGAATAATCCGATCAATTTCTTTCCCTCTGGTGTCACAGCCTTTACTGTATGGCAGATGTAAGTACACTATCCACAAAGGGAGGTTTGGCTTATTTTAAACAGCTAGCTTAATTAAAAAGGAATTTTTAGGAGTACAATGGTGCTTACACAGCCTCGCAATACTTGATAGGTTTATAAAGAACTCACACTTCGGGTGTCACCATGGCAATATGAAGGAAAATGCAACTTGTTCAAGGATATTTGATTAAGTTTCGAGAAAGCGTCATCACTTACTTTCTTGGACTTGCTGTTTTACAGCAGAAAAGCTGCTCATCAAGTTTGTGCTGTCTCTTTGCTGAAGCCTTGCAAAAATATCCTAGATTTTCCAATCATTTGTTGCATTGCTGTTTGTGGAAACTTGCTGTTTTTCTTTCCCTACACTACAGCACTTATAAACTAAGAGCAGAAAATGCTGAAAACGTATAGCATGTCATGCAGCATCTGTGGAGAGAGGAACAGTTTTGTCTCAGTTTTGTTTCAGGTCAAGATGACCTTTTATCAAAACTGAAGATTGAAATGAAAGAGTTTGGAAGCCTTTGGGGTATTGGGTGTGCAGGAAGAACAAAGGAGAAGGTGTGTGATAGGATGGATGCCAGGGGAGATTCAATAACATAGACTTAATGATGCAACAACCAATCTTGCCTTGAACCTCACTCAAGTGTAGCAGGCCATAAACCGAAAGGGAGCAAAATGGATAATTAAAATGGCAAAATAAAAAGAAGCTCAGTGTGCACTTCTGAACTGAAGGGAAGTACTCTACAAAGATGTCACCCAGAGACAGTAGGAACTGCAGATGCTGGAGAATCCGAGACAACAAGGTGCAGGGCTGGATGAACACAGCAGGCCAAGCAGCATCATAGGAGCA
>NC_063348.1:39003543-39020888 GCF_021869965.1 Rhincodon typus
TGCTCCTATGATGCTGCTTGGCCTGCTGTGTTCATCCAGCCCTGCACAAAGATGTCACCCAGTCTGTGTTCGATACCACCCAGAATAGAAGCTTTGCAGACCACATTGTGAACAGCGAATATCATTTATTAAATTGAAAGATGTAAATTGTTTCACTGGAGAGGAGTGTTTGTGGCCCTAGACAGTGTAAAAGAAGGGGGCGAAAGGGCAGATGTTGTATCTTCAATGCTAGCATGGAAAGATACTGTGGGAAAGGTAGAGGCCTGGAGGTTATACTGTCTAGTGATTCGGAGGCCTGGACTAATCATCTGAAAATGCATCTTCTATGTCCAGTAAAGCATCTGAGGAATTTACATTTCGTGAATTCGATGAAACTGAAATTAAAAATCTCCTTTCAGTCGTGATGATCATGAATGTACTGGATTGTTGTAAAATCTATTTGGTTCACTTACATCCTTCAAGAGAGGAAATTGCTCTTCCTACCTAGTCTGGGCTTTTGTGTTAGTCAAGGCCCATTGCAAATTGGTTGACTTTTAATAGTCCTTGGAAATGGTCCAACAAGCAGTTGTACATGAGTCCAAAAAGATCTAAAAGGGTTAACACACTGGACTGCCATAAGAACCATGTTCAGTGATGATTCCACATAAACTTGTGGGCAAAACAGCTTAGGACCTCAAAATAGAGTGATTAAGCATATGGTCCTCTCAAAGTCTCCTCAACAGCTATCGCATCAGTGTAACCCATGAGTTGTTGCAAATGTTGTTTGAGCAACTCATACTGCTGTTCATCATGTTGTATGAGCATTCTGTATTATTGCTCACCAGAAGGTTGGTTTTCTGCACCATCCTCTTTCAAGGTTGAGATCTATAGGGATTGCTTGATCTGGTGTGGTGGAGTAACATACACTTGATAGTCTGAGGAAGAAGCTCTTGACTCGAACCAGATGACAAAGTCTTAGTCCTTTGAGATCTTAAGCTGTTTTCTCCATAAATCCATATGACACCATCGTAGTCAGTTGTGATTCAGGTATTCCTCAGTATTAATTCTTTCACACCTTATACGACAGCTAAAATGCAATAAACTATTTCTCGTTTTTTTTTCTATTGAGACCAGGAAGTGACTTTCCTTGACCACACATCAAACGGGCCCTGTATTATCCTACACTTAAAGGAGGACAGTGACAGTTATCTTCATCATGAGCAGCTCATATTGTGGAGAGAGCTGGCATGTCATACGACATGGTAGACAGCATCATGGGTTTGATTTGACTGATCATGCTAAACATTTTGAGCAACAACGTGAAATCTTCAGACCTGATGTTAAGTTGCCTGCTCGTAAGATACTGTCAGTAGCAGGGAAGAGCTGAAGATTGAAGAACCCTACAGACGAACTCCCTCTGGCAATCCTCAACAAGGAAGGGGTGTACTGGAACAGAGGAGTTAGAAACTCCGTGGGATAAAGAGAATTAGTAACGGCAAAGTAGATACTGACCGTCTGATGAATCTGTGGTAGTGGAGCTGAGCTAGAGTTCAGCAGTGAGCAAACAGACAGCAGAAGCTCAGTGAGTAAAACTTAAAATTCCTGGGGTGGGGGGTTTGGGCAGAGAGGAATATTTAAATGACACGGTAAGAAAAATCAATAAGTAAAAAGAATTACTTATGGCTTAGATCAAGCATCACTGTAACAGTGATCAGGGCCCACGAGGTACAGCTATGGAAATGGAAGTAAGCGGACCATGAAAAAAATTAATTCAAGGTCAGATCCAGGGATATTGTAAAGCCAGTAATTAAAGTAATAGATTTAGCCAGATTAAAAAAACTTAAGCAGGCATGGTTTAACGGGGACAAAATATCTTCAAGATTATTCAGGCCACAATAAACAAATGAATATGTGACTTAAAAAGCAATTTTGTGGAATCATTCAGTCAAATTGTAATTAAAGTGGAAACCATTTAATGAAGGTATGAACAGCAGGATTCTTACAGAGAAGCTGCGAAATAAGCAAGAATCCTCTGTTTTACCTGTGAAGGTTGGGAATTCTCCATTTTAGCCATTAAATATGGAAAAACCCTCAAAACAGCAGCAAAGAGTGGTGTTAATTGTATTATTGCAAAATAAAAGTCTTTTAAGCAAGCAAAATATATAAACATGTTCGGAATACACGGTATCAGAAATAATATAGCCATGCAGACTTAATTTCAGATATGTGCCAAATAGAACAGAGAACTGGACATCTTGGAGAAAACAATTTCTGAAATATACAAAGGCTTTTGAATTAGATCATAAGTTAGAAGTAAATACATTTCTATACATAACTGGGAATTTAGCTGATGACTTTTAGCTTGCAAAGGGATAAAAGAAGCAACATATGCTTTTGAAGAGATGGTAAAAATATTTAACAATTACTTTAGCCTCAGAACTAATCAACTCTTAGAAGAACAAAATGTAAAGGATGAGTTCAGATTCCAGGGGAATCCATAGATGATTTCATGAATGATCTCTGCAGATTGATAAAGAATAGCAATTATGTTAATTTTATGTCAGAGTTCATAAGTGACAGAGTTGTTGTAGCAATTGCTCATAAATCTTTGTCAGATTTATTACAGACCAAAGAAGAGATGAGCCTCAAGTAAACCATTCAGATTGTGAGTGAAGTAGACATCTGATGTAACACAGCTCGATCATGGAAGGAAAACATCGATCTTGCAGATCAGATGGTGGTAAATATAATTTTATATACAAGTGTATAATATTAATAATGAAAAAATTCTTCAGGGACCTGTTATATATGGATCTGAAATTGTTTTTAAGGATCAATACTGAAGAGTGCATAAGCAACATTCACTCTGGTGATATATGGACTTGTAAGCAGAGCAGGTCATGATCTTGAAGGAGTAACACCTAGTCCTCCTCAAAGTCTCTGTAACAATGTCTATCACATTAATGTATCCTGTAGTCAGCTGTTAACATGAAATTGACTATTTCCTGGGTAGTGATTGTAACAAGGTCGGCCATGTGGACCTCAAAGAATACGAGTTCCCTGACTGGACCAGATTAACAGCCCCAATCAGGAAGTCCGGGTTGACAGATAAAAAGAGGAGTGGAGCAATTTTGTGGAATCATTCAATCAAATTATAATTAAAGTGGAAACGAATTAATAAAGGTATGAACAGCAGGATTCTTACAGAGAAGCTACGAAACAAGCAAGAATCCTCTGTTTTACCTGTGAAGGTTGGAAATCCTCCATTTTAGCCACTAAATATGGAAAAACCCTCTGACAGCTGGCTCTGATGGAGCTGGACCAATGTCAAAGACTTTCCACGTGTGAATAAAGGGTGACTTGGTGACAGGATACCGGCCTCTGTGGAGTTATTTCACCTGTTCATCACAGGCAACTCTTCTAGTAAAAACCAATGTGTTAGGATGGGCAACAAGTGGTGGCCTTGCCAGCTATGTCCGCATCTCATGAAAAATTAAGAGAAGAAAATGGTTTTGCTCTATCACACTGGACTAAGCATGCCCAGTAGTTTCCTACATTTAAAGAGGATGATGGCTGCAAAATTCATCATAGGCAGTGGCTTTATACAGCATAGCGGACTGGCCATATAACACGAGCCACTGAGTAATTAAGAAGGCTTGTTCTCAAGGGTAATCAGCATTATGTTATGACAGAATAAATATCAGCCTGGCAAGCAAATCCATATCCCCCAAATTAAGTTCTAAAATACATAGTGCAGGTTGACATTTAGTGTATTACTGGGAGAATGCAGCCTTATCAGCAGTGCGATTTTTTGGATGAGACATTAAACTGAGAACCTCCCTGCACAGTCAGATAGATGTAAAAAAAATCTGAACACAATATTTAAAGGGGAGGGGGAGTTCTCCCCGCTGTCCTGGGCCAACATTTCTCCTTAACCAAAATGAATAAAACAGATTATCTGGTCCATGTATTATTGTTGTCTGTGAATCCTTGCTGTGTGAAAATTGCCTGGAATTTGCTTTTCATATGTACAGCAATGACCACACTTAAACACGTCATTGGCTATAAAGCTTTCTGGGACATGCTGAGGTTGTCAAAATAATTATTCAAACATAAAACAGAGACCAATTGATATGTGGTACAATATCAACACTTATATGTTCAGATCTCGGTCTTGTGTGCTAACAGCTCTCACTTGGTATTAACCAGAGGAGAGGAAAAGATGTTTAATCAGTATTTTTCAGCTGGTCTTTTTCTGTAGCTCATTTTGTATGTTTGTTTAAGATAGATTATTTAGAATTTTATTGTCTTGCTATTTGTGGGAGCTTGCTATGCACTAATTCACTGCTGTGTTTCCTACATTCTAACAGTCACTACTCACCTCGCTAGACAGCTGGTTTGCCATGCATACTGACACCAAAAGCATGGGTTCAATTCGTGTAATAGCTGAGATTACCACAAAGGTCCCTTCTTAACCTCTCCATCTTCTGAGGCACGGTGACCTTCAGTTAAACCATCTCTCTCCAGTTAGAGAGCAGCCCTATGATCTTCTGGGACTATGGCAACTTTACAAATTTTGAAAAGCATTTTCCTGCCTGAAAGGCACTTAGGGATATCTCTAATATCCCCCCACATTTGCCATAAAAGGCAAACAGTATAGTTCAGCATCAAACCTGTAATGAAGTTTCAGTCTAGATTAGGTACTTGTCAGTCACTGAGCTTCAAATCCACAATTACATGTAAGCAGAAAGTGCAACCAGCTGATCCAAGCTGGCATTAAAGGACAATTCACAAGGAAGATCTCTCTTTCTGTAATATGTCAGGTGCTATCTTTCTTTACACTCTTATTGTATTGCCTGATGACCCCTCAGTCACATTCTACAAATTTTGTATGTTGAGATAGTAACCTTAGGTTGTAACAGGGAAACTCTGGCATAATACCTTTGTTTGGGTCGTACAAATAACTTTCAAGGTGAAATCAATTGAATAATCAATGAAAAGCATAGGTTTCTAAATTTCACATACAAGTAAATTTAGAAAATATGACGCTATCTTGGAACGTTCCCAAGTCATTTAGCACCAGAATCTTGGCTGCTGCCTAAGCCCATTTGTTTGCTGTACAAAAGCTATTTTATCAACAATCATAGCAAATCATTTTCACAGTTCATTCTCAGACTTATTTTTACATGTACTAAACAAAACCCTTTCTCTATTCACCAGACGTGACTTTGAAATGTTCTCCTTGAAGCAAGAAGAATAACTTGTCCTTATTTTGCACATTCATTATAATCAGCATATTTCTTGAACTAATGGTATTCTGCATTCAAAGTGAAAAAGAAGACTTACATTGATGTAAGGCACTTCATTACCATTGAAGGAGTTTTGATGTGTTGTAATGTCAGAAATATGGCAGCCAATTTGTGCAGAAAACCTCTCACAAGTAGCAATGAAGTTGACCTGATCATTCAGTTTCTAAGTGCCATTAGCTAAGAGTTAAGTGTGGGAAAGCTCCAATGTTTTTCTGCAAAATAGAGCCATGAGACCATAAACTTCAATGTAGAAAGACCCTCAGTTTAAAGTCTCATCTGAAAGTGGCACCTCTGACAGTTCTTGTACTCAAGTCTCCAGAACTTGAAGCCTACTGCCTTTAACTCAGAGCTAAAAAGTGTAAGCACAGAGTCATAGTTAACAACTAAGAACAGGAAGTTGAAGGTGCAAGACTATCCTAAATGAGTTAACATTTGATAAAAGTAATTGGAAAGCAGTTTGGGAGGATATAACTCTTCATAAGTCATCTAAGGGGAGTTTTTCATACATGCACGCTCTTTAGGGTGCATCTCTTTATTTATGAGTATCCTGTAAAACTCAAGTATCAGAATCTAAAATTATAAGTCACTTGGTAGATCAAATCCATGGCTAAAGTCCAGCTAAATGAAGCAAAGATTCGAGTTGAATGAAATTTGTCAGGTGTGAATTATGTGAGGAGGGAGGAAGGGTTTAGAATAGGGAGTTTAATGAATGATGAGGCGTGCAGATGCCTGAGAAATAACACATCCAAGAAATTTTGACTGCCAAGGCAGTTGGAATAATGTACAAGTAGAGGGTAGTGTGGAGCACATCTCCTTTTTGTTATATGCAATTTGGCCTGTATGAACCAGCACTCAATGAACACTAACATTTACAGAGCAGACTGTTCCAAGGTATAGCTATATTTTACAGCTAAATTTAATTCTTCCTAGCATTAGAGGCAATATGTTTTGCAAGGTTTTTAATAGGAAACTAAAAACAGTTCAGAAATCATTGAAGAACAGTTCCAGGGTCACTGTTGGAGTTGAAACAAACATAGACAGAAAGTGGCTCCTACATTACACTGGATCTGTGGAGTGAGAACTTGGGAAGTGGTTCTAAGATATAATAGTATTATTGGGGCTTATTGAGAAGTCAAGAGCTGTTAGATAGCTTTTTACAGACAGAACTCAGGAAAAGTTCCAATAATCAGCACGTATAACTAAGCATTGGATTGAGGTCTCAGGACAAATCCTGGGAGATGTTAGGATATGGATAAAGAAATGTGCCAGTAATGGTTCAGTCCAGTTTTGAGTAAGAATGAAGGAAACCACAATACTAATTGCTTGGTGCAGCTGATTCTGTTTAGAATTTAGGAAACAAACCCAGGTCAGTAATGGCTTGGTGAAACTCATTTTGTGAAAAGCTGGAGTTGTACCTGTGAGTAAGTATGGTTTCCAGAATCCAGGGAATGTAGCCCTAGGAAAGGAAGTTGGAACTACATGCGCAGTCATTGAGGCACTCCATAATGGAACAGCTTTTGAAAGGGTTTCAAGGCTACCCCAAACATCAAAAGTGAGCAATTTGACTTCATTGTAAAGTGTTACTGAAACGGTGAGCTATAATGCCATTCTTGTTGTGGAGATTGTTGACAAATCCATGGAACCTGTCTCAATTTCAACATCTATTTGATGATTTTCATGGAATGTTTAACCATGAAACTGGAATTAAATACTAGTCTCAGTAATGGAGGCATATAAATGCCACCAACAGACATAATACCCCGCTTAGAGTCCTAGAGTTATAAAGCATCTTTCGTATAGCAGGGAGACCAGAATGGAACACAGTGTTCTAAAATGGCCTAACAATGTCTAATGTCCAATGTCCTGTACAGCCTCAACATGACATCCCAACTCCTATACTCAATGCACTGACTAATGAAGGTAAGCACGCCAAATGCCTTCTTCACCACCCTGTCTCCCTGCAACACCACTTTCAAGGAACTATGCACTTGCACCCCTAGGCCCTTTTATTCGACAATACTCACTAGGGTCTTACCATTAACTGTATAAGTCCTGCCCTGGATTTGCCTTACCAAGATGCAACACCTCACATTTATGTAAATTAACCTGACTCTGCCACTCTTTGTTCCATTGGCCCATCTGATCAAGGTCCCGTTGTATTCTGAGATAACCTTCTTCCCTGTCCACTAATTTTGGTGTCATCTGCAAACTTACTAACCATACCTTCTTTATTTGCATCTAAATCATTTACATAAATGATAAAAAGCAGCAGACCCAGCACTGATTCTTGTGGCACACCACTGGTCACAGGCCTCCAGTCCAAAAAACAACCCTTGACCACCACCCTCTGCTGGTCCATTAATATCCCTTAGGGAAAGAAATCTACCATTGTGGCCAAGTTTGTCTTACACATGAGTTCAGACCCACAGCAATGTGATTGTCTCTTACCTTCTCTCTGACCTGGCCTAGCAAGCCATTCTGTTCAAGGGCAATTAGAGATGGACAACAAATGTTGGCCTTGCCAGCACTGCCCATGAAAGAATAAATTAATAAATAAATTTGTCTGTTACTCATATTTGCCTCATGTTAAGTTTGGGATGTTAAAATATAAGTCATATATATCTTTGCATAGTTTAAACTCTTTATTGTCAATAATTTTGCAAATGCGATTGAAAATGTTTAGTTGTAATAAATTAGTTATTCTTTGTTGACCAAAGAAACCTGTTTGACTTGCTTCTAATACAAAGCTAGATGGAGTCTAAAACCTATATAATTGGCCATATCACCACCCCAGTAAGGCTTAAAATTTGTTGTTGTCAATGGATGAGTGGGACAAAAATGAAATTGGTGCACACCCCCACTTCAGTCATAACTGTAGGAGAACAATGAAACAACTGTGCTTTTGCCTTTGATTTCCCTTTGTTGCTTCAGTAAGGATTGAACAGACTGATGTCTTTTTTTCTAGAAAAGAGAAAGTGAGTGGTTAGAGGTGATAGAGTTCTTGTGAAAATGTGCAATGGCTTGGTAGGTAGGCAAAGAGAAGATATTTCCACTTGCAGGTGAAATCAGAAGTGAAGTCAATAAATGTAAGATGATCACTAATAAATCCAACTGAGAGGTCAGGAGAGTGGTGAGAATGTGGAAGTCAGCACTGAAGGACTGATTGAGTGAATAAGACAGTAGATGTCAGGGGAATCTGGGACATAACCTTACGATAAGTTGTAGGCCATTTAAAACAGAGATGAGGAGGTATTTCTTGATTTATAGGGTGGTAAATTTTTGGAATTCTCTACAGCAATGTGTTGACAGTTCAATCATAGAGCAAGTTCAAGACAGTAAACATTAGATTTCTGAAGTCTAATGATGTCAAATGATATGGAGATAGTGTGGGTAAGAGGCATTGAGGTAGATGACAAGCCATGATCAAATTGGTTGATGGAGTTGGCTTAATGGGCTGAATGGTCTGCTTCTGTTTCTATGCTCTTAAAGTTAGGAATAGGAAGAATTAGAAGGATATGTTGTGAGAGTGAGATGATTTGGACATAGAATGAGGCTTGGAATGGAGCATATGCACCAACATGAGCTAATTGGATTGAAAGGCCTGGTCTTATAGTACCTTGTAATCCTTAATGGGTAGGATGGTAGCAGGAGAGGAAGATGATCTATGAAAACGTCACATGAGGTAAGCAAGGAAGCAGAGCTACAGTATTTATGAAGGAAGGGGTGAATGCTGAGACACTGTAGAAAGAACTTGTACAGAAAGGAAGAAATTCATACAACATTAATATGGTGAGAACTCAAATAATAAAACAAGTCAAATCAAAATTAATGAGAGTGAGGTTGATGCCTTGCTCGTTAAGCTGGCTGGTTCTCGTTCAGTCGTTTCGTCACCATGCTAGGTAACATCATCAGTGCGGCCTCCGATGAAGCGATGTTGTCCTCCTCCGCTTGGAATTTATATGATCCTGTCTGTCAAGTTGAGTTCTGCTCTGTGTGGGTTTGTATATGGAGTCTAATTCCACATGTTCGTTGATTGCATTAGGAGTTGAAAACCAGGCCTCTGGGAATTCCCGTGCATGTCTGTGGCTGGCTTGAGCAAGGATGGTCACATTGTCCCAGTTAAATTGGTGGCCTTCATTTTCCGAGTGCACTGAGATGAGGGAAAGTTTGTTGTGTCGTTTTGTTTGTAATGAACACCAGCTAGCAAGCAAGCCAACAGCCTCATCCACAACCCAAGCTACAAATCTTGTGAGAAGCTTAAAAATTAATGAGATTGAAATAAAAGCAAACATATGTAGATGAACAACAAGATGAATGGTGATTAAAAAATGATGTTGGCTGCTTCTAATTGTTTCCTACTCTTCTCCAGAATTTCATATTTAATTAAATGTTCAGATCTTCCCTTCAGTAATGTAGAGCATAAAAGTCAAAGTATGATGGAGCACTGTGTGCAGTTATGGGTCCTACACAATTGGAACAATTTTTGGGCAATAAAGGGAGTATAGCACTTTTTAACTAGGATGTTCTTGAAGATGAGCAAATGCAAAGAAAGTATTGAAAATAGGGAATCTGACTGAGGAGCCTAATGTCATGGCTGAGAGAAACTTTCTGTAATTTGGGTTGTGGACAGATAAATTCTTGGCAAATCAAACTATGGAGGATTATAACTCACTCAGAGATAATAAGAACTGCTGATGCTGGAGTCAGAGATAACACAGTGTGGAGCTGGAGGAACTCAGCAGGCCAGGCAGTAGCAGAGGAACAGGAGCTTCTGAAGAAAGGTCCTGACCCGAAACTTCAGCTTTCCTGCTCTTCTGCTGCTGCCTGGCCTGCTGTGTTCCTCCAGCTCCAAACTATGGAGGGTGCTGTGGCTATTGGAACAAAAGAATTGATAAATGTTTTAGAAAAGACAGGTTAAAGGTGGAATAGAGGTAAGATAGATTGATTATTGTTGATGCGCATGAGATGTGAAATGCAGATCTGGTTACACCTAAACATGGAGTCTGTGAGTGATCTGGTACAGGCTAGGCTAACCACCTCTGGATGGAACTTTTTTGTCAGTAACAGGGAAACAATAGTTTTATCTTGCAGCATGGAGGCCATTTACTGTGTAGGGGAAACAGTGAGGAGATATGGTGTCTTCAGCACTGAGGTAGAAGATGGTCCATCACTTATAGGTGATGACAGGGAAGGAAAACTCTGCTGCTCATGTTCCAACTTGCATCATGTCCTGTTCACCTATCACCCACTGCATTCAGTGGCCTCCATTGGCTCTATAGATCCAGAACAGTATTTTAAAATTCGCCTCTCTGTTGGCAAATCTGCATGAACTCATCCTGCCCTATCTCTGTAACCCTCTTCCCTACAGTGAAGAGGGTTTTTACCTACAACCTTCTAAGATCTCTGTATTTCTACAGTTTTGACCCCTTGGACCTTTTTGGTTTCTTTTGCTTCACCGGAGGCAACTGTGCCTCCAACTGCCTGGACACTAAACTCTGGATCTCCATCTAAACCTCTTCAGCTCTCTATCTCTCTAACGTCTACTGAGATGTTGCTAGGAAGTTTTTTTTTGATCAACTTATTGTCACCTGCTCTGTTATCTCTTTATGCGGCTCAGTGCCAAATTTTGTTGGTTAAGGCTCCAGAGAAGCATTGTGGTGTGTTTTACTGTGTTAAAAGTATTATATAAATGGAAGTTGTTGTTGCTGAAAAAGAGAAAGAATACTGGGTAATGATAGATGCTTGGAGAAGTCGGGAGATACTCTGAGAGAGAACAGTCTTGGCTGATGAGGACTGACACATGTGGATGCAGGAAAATGCCATCCCAAGGAGTTGGATACATTTATTACAAATGAATTAATACATATATTAATGAGAGCAAAATTAATGTGAGTGCAATATATAATATTATTCATCTGTCATTCAAATGATCATCATTGTCTGTTTTCTCTTTTGAAGAACAAAAATATATAAATAGAATTAAGGTTGCTGAAATCCAGGACTGTTTCTGAGGGTCTGAGCATTGAAAATATATTCCCAGGACACTGCTGTGAGCAAAAGCCAGAATAAAAATCACAAGAGCATTAAAATGGCGCATTTTTATTTGTTATTCAACAATCTTGGCGATTGCTCATAAAACTTTCTAAGTGAGAGAAAAATACTGCACCATTGGCAGTCAAGAGTCATCCAACTGAGTTACAAAGAATCTATCTCATTTCTGATTGGCACAAAAAGGTGGAGTTCTCCAAGTATGTGGATGTCAAGTGACCAATGGCCAGGTGGTTGGACAGCATATGATGATATCTCCTGGATACATCCAAACAGAATTGGCAAATATGGAACAGTGACTCTGGCTCTATATAGAAAGCATTTCTGAGAAAAATGGAGCAACATGAGGTTGGATTTTTTTTTTTTACAGTTGGCTGAAATCCTGTCACAGGAGCTGAAAGCGAGATGTGACCCTGGAGAGAAATATTCCCAGTGGTGGCAAATGAATTGACCAATGTTTGGGTAGCCATCCATTTGAAGGATGGCAGCCTGCTCTGCACACCGCTCCCAAACCCCCGCCACCTCCACCTCCCCCCAAAAGAGCTGGCAGCAGTTGAGAATTTGCAGTTCTTTCAGTTTTTATTGTGTTGCATCTGTTGAGTTTAACTTTGAACTTAAGTTTTCCCTTTGTATAATAGTTGCAATTGACAGTCATTGAGTCCATTCAATTACTTACAGCTGTCTAGACTGGTCTGGTTACAGTTTACTGCACTATTCATCTCCTTTCCCTTCCTAAAATTGATGGAAATTCAATCTAATCTGTCCGCTCCCGATCTTGAAATGCAGCCTTTTTAAGTGTACTCAGCTCTGTTTTTCGATGCTACCCCCCAATTCATAAAGAAATTAAGATAAACTTAGAATACTGTATTAAAAATCAATAGATTCACAATGGATTGAGCAGATTGAACTCCAACCCCTGCTGTGTTGATGCTCTAATTGCATAAATCCTTCGTCCCATTCAACTAATATGGTCCTTTCATAATTCTATTGCTTTAGCTGCTTGTCTATTGTCAGAGCAATGCTGTGTCAGCAGTTTTTGCCTATCTAGTGAGCAATGTATTGTTATTATGGATGATGATGGTAAAAAAAGAGAAACCTTGTGACTGGGAGTGTAATTGGATGAAAAATACACAGACTCAACAGGCTGGAAGGGATTCACTATTTGCAACATAAGCAAACATTTCACTGGACTTTACCAAAGCCAGTTGGACACTGAGAAATCCAGCCTGTCCCAGTTGTCAAACACTTGTATCACTTGTGGGTGCCACATTACAGGAAACATGTGAGTGCATTGGGGAAAGTGAATAACAAGCTTCAGTTATGAGGATAGATTGAATAATTGGGACTACTTTTCTTGGAGAAAACAAATGGATTTGATAGAAGTTTGCAAAATCGTGGGCAGATTTGGAAAGAACAGTTAGAAAGAAGATGCCTCTACTTCTAGACGAAAAAAAAATTGAGATGGCATAGATTTAAAGTAATGTGCAAAAGAAAAAATCTTTTTCTCAGTGA
This sequence comes from Rhincodon typus, assembly GCF_021869965.1. Lineage (NCBI taxonomy): Eukaryota > Metazoa > Chordata > Chondrichthyes > Orectolobiformes > Rhincodontidae > Rhincodon > Rhincodon typus. The sequence continues at coordinate 39,016,392 of NC_063348.1, forward strand.
GCAGTTATAGAATGCATTGCCTGGAAATGTGGTAGAGGCAGTTCAATTGAGGCAGTTGCTTAATTGGATAGAAATTATGTGCAGGGGTGTAGGGAAAAGGCAGGAGATTGGCACGAGATAATAGAACCAGTGCAGGCACGATAGGCTAAATGGCCTCCTTCTGCACTGTGATGATTCTTTGTAGTTCAGTGATATCAGAGTCCAGAAAGTTGTGGCTCCAAGACCTAACAGAGACCTGAGCACAAAACCTGCTGATCCTTTGTTGCCTTTTCAAAGAAGCTTTCTCCCCAGTGCCCAGGCCAATATTTATTCCATAAACAACATCCCAAAAAACACACTTTTCTCATTCGTTCACAGGATGTAAGCATTGCTGGTAATGCGAACATTTATTGCCCAACCAAGGTTTGATGAGCTGCCATGTTGAAATGTCGCAGTCCATCTGGTGTAGGTACACCTATAGTGCTAGTAGGAATGGAGTACCAAGTTTTTGACCCAGCAACAATGATAGAATACAGGAGATATATTTCCAAATCAGAATGGCACATGACTTGGAGGGCAACTTGCAGGTTGTGTTCCTATGTGTCTGCTCTTCTTCTTCTTCTTCTAAGTAATAGAGGTCTTGAATTCAGATACTGCCGCTGAAGGAAACTTGGTGATTTATGGAAATCAGCTGTACCTGAACAATATACCCACACTGGCACATCAAAGAAAAGTAAGAGATAATATGAAAGCTTAACAGGAAGACCGAGGCGTGACCTGTTGGAGATAGAATCATAGAGATGTACAGCACAGAAACAGACCATTCGGTCCAACTTGTCCACACCGACCTGATATCCTAAATAAATCAAGTCACATTTGCCAGCATTTGGCCAATATCCCTCTAAACCCTTCCTATTCATATACCCATCCAGATGCCTTTTAAATGTTGTAATTGTACCGGCCTCCACCACTTCCTCTGACAGCTCATTCCATACACGCACCATCCTCTGCTTGAAAAAGTTGCCCCTTAGGCCCCTTTTAAATCTTTCCCCTCTCACCTTAAACCTACGCCCTCTCATTTTGGACACACCCACCCTAGGGAAAGGACCTTGTCTATTTACCCTACCAATTCCCTTCATGATCTTGTAAACCTCTATAAGGTCACCCCTCAGCCTCTGATGCTCCAGGGAAAATAGCTCCAGCTTATGCAGCCTCTCCCTATAGCTCAAACCCTCCAATCCTGGCAACATCCTTGTAAATCTTTTCTGAACCCTGTCAGGTTTCACAACATCCTTCCTATAGCAGGAAGACCAGAACTGCACACAGTATTCCAATAGTGGCCTAACCAATTTCCTGTACAGCCACAACATGACCTCCCAATTCCTATACTCAATGCACTGAACAATATGTTTGAAACTATTAAGTACTTCAGTAAGATGAGTCTAGAGAAGATGTTTCCAATTGTTTCCAATTTCCAAACTGGAGGCCGCAAACAGCAGTTTCCCACTAATGAATCCAATAAAAATTCAGAAAAACATTCTTTTTATCAAGAGAGATAGTAGGAACTACCGATGCTGGAGAATCTGAGATAACAATGTGTAGAGCTGGATGAACACAGCAGGCCAAGCAGCATCAGAGGAGCCGGAAGGCTGATGTTTCGGGTCTGGACCCTTCTTCAGAAATGGGGGAGGGGAAGGGGATTCTGAAATAAATAGAAAGAGAGGGGGAGGCGGACGGAATCCCCGACTCTTTGACCTGTCCATCTCCTCTCCACCTATCTGCTCCTTTATCCATTTTCCATCTGCCTCCCCCTTTCTCTCTATTTATTTCAGAATCCCCTCCTCCTCCCCCATTTCTGAAGAAGGGTCCTGACCCAAAATGTCATCTTTCCTGCTCCTCTGATGCTGCTTGGCCTGCTGTGTTCATCCAGCTCTACACCTTGTTATCTCTTTTAATCAAGAGAATTCTTTTTATCAAGAGAATGATGAAAATGTGGAACTCACTACCACAAATGGTGGTTGAGGCAAAAGGTTTGGATGCATTTTAAAGGAAGGTAAATATGAAGGAAAACAAAATAGGAGGGTTGATCAGTGTAGGTGTGAGGAGGCTCGAAGTGGAGCATAAACAATAGCATGGATCATTTGGGCAAAATGGACTGTTTCTACACTGTAAATACATTGTAAAATCAAACTGGCTGCCTGCAATGATACAGGCTCCTAACACTGAGCCACAGGTAAGTATAGAACAAACAAACACACAAGCAATGGCAGATAAGAGAATATCCTTTGATCCAATCAGCCTGTCCTACACATATCAAGATATAATACTCCTACCTAAACCAGATTATCACGTGAGAAATGTGAAATACCAGGAGTAAATCCAGGCTACTTTGAGGATTCAAAAAAATGTGAAATTCCTTTCTGACCTCAAGATGCACTTTAAACTGGTCGAGCTGGTGATTTGGTAACAATTATTTAATTTTATTTGTAGTTAAAAATGTTCTTTTGAATGTAAGGAATTAATTGGATTTTCTTCCATACAGTTTAAAAATGACAAAATTGCCAGTTATTTACTGTAAGTATATGGAGAGGGTGGGTTAAAAGGGCAAGGGTCTTTTTTTTAATTCTCCGACAGAAATTCTCTCGACAGATCTTTAGTGCTCGATTTTGGCTACGAGGTGGTTCTGTAGAATGATCAAAATATCACCCTTATTATTATGAAACAAAGAATTGCTGATGCTGGAAATCTGAAACAAAAACAGAAATTGCTGGAGAAACTGAGCGGGTCTGGCAGAATCAGTGGAGAGAAAGCAGAGTTAACATTTTGAGTCCAGTGTTCAGAGTTCAGGTCTGAAGAAGGGTCACTGGACTCAAAATGTTAAACCTGCTTTCTCTCCTCAGAGGTTGGCAGGCCTGTTGAGCACCCCATATTAGCAGAATGGCATGACTACAGCGGATTTTAATTGTGTGATCCTGTAACCTGGACTGTGCCCACACCAACTTCATTATGACAAGGGGCAGTTGCCATATTAAGAACACATAGACAAGCCAAAATCTTGGAAGAGTTTGCTGCCCTATGTTTAAAACTGTGCTGAATTGACTAAACTAGTGAACATATTCCATGCTGCAGTGAGCGATTGACTGTTGCAATGTAAACAGTAATGCTAATCAGATTACATATGTTCAGGTTATCAGTTGCGTCACTGCAACACCCCCACCCACACAACAATGACAGTCAGGAGGTGAAAAGAGTAAAGCCTATTTATGTATCTCACAGCATTAGACTTCACAGACAATAAGAATGTTTTTAACATCATCATTGTTGCTATGTGGAAAAGATGGCAGATATTTTTGTGCACAGCACAATCTGTGATTAATGATGTGAAATCAATCAGATGTTCTCTTCTTCAGTGTTGGCTGAAGGATAAATATTTGGTGAAAGCGATGGTGTAGTGGTATTGCTGCTGGGCTAGTATTGCTAGTATTCAATGAAGAGTACAAGAGAGTAAGCAGGAGCAGAACGAATCATACCTAAAAATCAACTTGATAAATCTCCAGCACAGGACTACTTGCATGCCAAACAGCACAAGCAACAAGTGATAGAATGAAGCAATTCCACAACCAAAGGATCAGATCAAAGCTCTGCAGTCCAGCCACGTCCAGTTGTGAACGTTGATGATCAATTAAACAGCTCACTGGAGTAAGAAGGACCCACAGATATCCTCATCTTCAATGATGGGAGAGCCCAGCACATAAGTGCAAAAGATAAGGCTAAAGCATTTGCAACAATCTTCAGCCAGAAGTGCCGAGTGGATGATCTATCTTGGACCCCTTCAATGTCCCCAACTTTACAAAAATGCCAGTCTTCAGCCAATTCACGGTGGCTCAGTGGTTAGCACTGCTGCCTCACAGCACCAGGGACCCGGGTTCAATTCCAGCCTTGGGCGATTGTCTGTGTGGAGTTTGCACATTCTCCCTGTGTCTGTGTGGATTTCCTCCGGGTGCTCCGGTTTCCTCCCACAGTTCAAAAATGTGCAGGTTAGGTGGATTGGCTATGCTAAATTGCCCAGGGATGTTTAGGTTAGGTGGGTTACACATGGGAAATAGAGGGGTAGAGGAATGGGTCTGGGTGGGATGCACTTTGCAGGGGTGGTATGGACCCTTGTTGGGCCGAATGGTCTGTTTCCATGCTGTAGGGATTCTATGATTCAACTGTATGTGAGATTAAGAAATGGCTGAAGGCACTTGATTCTACAAAGGCTATGGACCCTGAAAATATTCTGGCAATAATGCTGAAGACAGATACTCCAGAACTTGCCACACCCCTAGCCATGTTGTTCTAGTACAGCTACAACACATTCATGGAGAAAATTGCCTAAGTGTGTCTTGTACACAAAAAACAGTATGAATTCAAACTGACCCACTACTGCCCTTCAGTCTACTCTTGATCATTAGCAAAGTGATAGCAGGGGTGATCAACAGTGCTGTAAAGCAATACTTACTTAGGAATGAGATAGTA
>NC_063348.1:39021288-39063617 GCF_021869965.1 Rhincodon typus
GTCAGATTTGCTCTAGCTAATCAATAAACTATTTCTTCAGCAGCTAATGCCATGATGTTCCAACAATAAATCAATACATAGAAATTCATCTACAAACACAACTCAACACACACCACCGCACCAAATAAGAAACCTTTCTGAAAGGTACAATAGGACCATTTGAAGTGGAATTGCAAAAACAATAATTAGCACAAATGGAACATCAAATGAAAAATGAGTTAGATTACAAAACTAATCATTTGAAAAATAAATATTTGGTACTTAAAATATTTTAGTAAAACATACTCAATAGTATTTCCAGCTCTCACTGCAAGGAATTATAGCGTGAAATCAAATTTAGTTTACAAAATCTAAAAGATTTGATGCTTGTGAATAGGTTGGGTTTCAAGAGGGCCTATATAAGGATGGCATTATAGTGATATTCCTTCATCAACGTTAACACAGTATCAAATTATTCATTCAAATATTCAGAAAACCTTACTCAAAAGGCATGAATTAGCATAGTTCAAAATCAAACTTAAAGTGTATAAGAAAGCTGACATCACAATTTTCTATGTGGATAAGAGGCTTGGGCATGTTATTATATGGTATTCAGCAATGTGATAAGCTACAGCTCTAACCCCAGAGGTTAATCATGTGTGTCAAATTGCAGGCCACAATTACCAACAGAGATGCTCTGCTGCACTAAACTGGAGGTCATGTTTTGAAAAGCACAATTGTGCTGATCACCATATTATTGATATGGGAAATTCCACAATGTCGAAATGGATCATTGTGCAGAACAGATTAGGATAAATAGAAAAAGGGTAAGTTGTATAGCAGAAAGACTCTTTGATTTCAATGTTTAATTTGCAATGCAGAATACACAATGATGACAGTCTACATAATTATGTATACTAAAGACTTCAAAGTCGTGAATTCAGAAACTTGAGAAACCACAGCCTATTGACCCCAGATGAACATGTTCCTCCAATGAAATATATGGGAACGCCACCTTGCATTGCCTATAATAGTCATCAAAACTGAACCTTGCTATCAACACAAAGGGCATCTTCTAATGCAAAGGATATGTATAAAGAAGGACAACATAACAGTGGTATCAATTTGAAATGCTACAAACTTGTCTATATCGAGGATACCCTACGTTGTGTTGTGTGGTACTATCAAGCAGAGCTAGCAACTCAAGACTGGGCATCCATGAGGCCCTGTGTGCCATCAGCAGCAGCAGAATTGTACTCCATCCCAATTTGTAACTTCATGGCCCAGGATATAGCCAACTTTACCACCACCATCAAGCCAGTGATCAAAGCTGGTTCAAAGAAAAGCGCAGGAGAGCATGCTAGGACCAGTACCATGCAAACCAAAAAATAAGGTGACAATCTGCTGATGTCACAAGCTGTTCCAGTGCACCTAAAATATTGGTTTATACCTGACAACATGGGAAATTGCCCAGATACGTCCTGCACAGAAAACACAGGGCAAATCCAATCTTGCTTATTACCAACCATCAGTCTCACCCATCTCATTGTAAAGTGATGCAAGGTATTGCCTACAGTGCTATCAAACAGCAGTGGCTCAGCTATAACCTGCTCACTGACAATCAGCTTCAGTTCCATCAGAACCGTTCAACTCCTGACCTCATTACAACCTTAGTTCAAACATAGACCAAAAAGCTGAATTCCCTCAATCCGAATGACTCCCCTTGAAACAATGGCTGCAGTTGACAGAGTATGGCATCATGGAGCCCTAACAAGAGAGTCAATTGAAATCAGAGGGAAAACTTTCCACTGGCTGGAGTCACACATGGCACAAAGGAAGATGGTTGTGGTTGTTAGAAATCAGTCATCTGAACTCCAGGACATCCCTGCAGGAGCTCCTCAGGGAAGTGTCCTAGGCCCAACCATCTTAGCTACTTCATGAATGACCTTCCCTCCACAATAAGGTCAGGAAAAGGGATACTTGCTAATGATTGCACAATTCGCAACTCAGATACCGAAATGGTCCATGCCCAAATAAAGCAAGGCTTGGATAATATTCAGGTTTTAAAGACTATTAGCAAGTGACATTTGTGTTACACACGTGCCATATGTAACGAGAGAATCCAAGTATCATCCTTTAGCATCTAATGTCATCACCATCACTGAACCCCCATTATCAACATCTTTAGGTTACAATTGACCAATAATTGAAGTAGAATAGCCATACAATTACACTGTCTACAAGAGCAGGTTTGACTCTAGGCATCCTGCAGCAACTAATTCATCTGCGATTCCCCAAGGCCTGTCCACCATCTAAGTGCACAGAGTGTGATGCAACACTTCCAATTTGCCTTGAATGATACTCCAACAAAACCAACAAGCCTGACACTATGCAGGACAAAGCAGCCACTTTATTGATACCATATCCACAGATATCTAATCCCTTCACCAATCACATTCAGAATCAGTGTGTACCATCTACAAGATGCACTACAGAATTTCGTTAATACTCCTTTGACAGCACCTTCTAAAGTCACGACGTTCTAGAAGGACAATGGTAGCAGATACATGCAAACACTACCATTTGCAAGTCCCCTACAAGCCATTCACCATCCCGACTTGGAAACATATCGCTGCTCCGTCACAGTTGCTGGGCCAAAATGCTGCAACTCGCTCCCGAACAAAATTCTGTTTACACCAAATGAACTGTAGCAGTCCAAGACAGCAACTCACCACCAGTTTCTCAAAGGCAACTATGCATGGGCAATAAATGTTGGCCCAGCCAGTGACATAAAAATAGAACTTGAACATCCAAGCAGCTCCAACAATAGCCAGTAACATCTCTTCTTGGTTCACATGTCATAATATAATCAACCTACTAAATATACAGTGAATAAGGGAAGAGAGGACTTAGTAGAATGCATATCTCAATCACATTGTATTAACACAATGTTAATACAATTACACAGCTCTTCCTTGAGGCTTTTGCCTAGTTGATGCTCTGTAATTACAAAGCTGAAAAAAATTAATGGTTTCCATCTTTCTGAGGAGCCTTCAGGCTAATCCACATCTAACAACTTGCTGTAAAAATTCTGCTTGTAGTTTGACAATTGTGACAAATTCCACCACAGCCACTGAGACAATCAACAATAAATAATCCTCACAAGGCTTTTTATTCGCTCCATGTTAACAGATCCTTTAAAAAAAATTCCATGATCTGGATCCACATCTTCGCCTAAAAAAAAATGATTAGTTCTTCCCTGCACCACACCTTATCTACGTACTAATTTCTGTTGAAAGCAAACCTCTGGTTTTTGAGATATACTGTTTACTGACAAGCAGACTAAAAACTGAGTGAAAACATTGTCAACATCCACCTTTATTAGCATAAGTAATAATGGAAATGGCAGAGGAAGATTGAATATTTCTCTTCATAATGCAATCAGAGGCCAGTTCTTTTTAACCTGAGATAACAAGGTGTGGAGCTGGTTGAACACAGAAGGCCAGGTAGCATCAGAGGAGCAGGAAAGCTGACCCTGAAGAAGGGTCCAGACCCGAAACGTCAGCTTTCCTGCTCCTCTGATGCTGCTTGGCCAGCTGTGTTCATCCAGCTCTACACGTCGTTATCTCTTACTTAGGAATAACGCCTTAACAATAATGACTGACGCTCAGTTTGGTTTTATTGAGGGTCATTCAGCTCGTGACCTCATTACAGCCTTGCCTAAAACATGGGGAAAAGAGTTGAATTCCAGAGTTGAGGTGAGGGTGACTGCCCTTGACATCAAGACCACATTTGACTGAGCATAGTATGAATGAGTCCTTGCAAAATTGGAGTCAATTTTGGAAAGCTTTTTGCTGGTTTGAGTGATACTTAACAAAAAATAAAATGATTGTTGTTTGTCATCTCAGTTCCAGGACATCTCTGCAGGCGTTCCTCAGGGTAGGGTCCTAGGCCTAAACATCTCCAACTGCTTCATCAGTGGCCTTCCCTTCATCATAATGTCAAGAATGGGACTGCTCACCAATGATGTACAATGTTCAGCACCATTCATGACTTCTCAGATACTGAAGCAGACGTGTCCAAATTCAGGTTCAGGCTGAAAAGTAATATTTAAACCACACAAATGTCAGGCAGTGACTATATCCAACAAGAGAGAATCTAACCATTGCCCTTTGACATTCATTATCTTCGCTGAATCCCCCACTATCAACATCCTGGGGTTACCATTGACGAGAAGCTGAATTGGACTAGCCATATAAATACAGTGGCTATAAGATCAGGTCAGAAGCTAGGAATACTGCAGCAAGTAAATCACCTCCTGATTCCCCAAAGTCAGTCCACCATTTATAAGGCACGAGTATAGAGTGTGATGGAATACTCCCCACTTGCCTGGATGGGTACAACACTCAAGAAGCTTGACACCATCCAGGACAAAGCAGACTTCTTGGTTGGCACTACATCCACATTCATTTCCTTCAGCAACATTCCCTTTAATTTGCACTCAGGGGGTCTGCACACAGTGATTGGCATGCAGATGCCATCACCAGTGTTGATTTCTGTTTGTGCAAGTTGCTGCTGTGCACCAACCCGGGACCACTGATACTCAATAATAGCAGAGTGTACCATCTATAAGATGCACTAGAAAAATTCATGAAGGGTCCTTAGGCAGGACCTTCCAAACAAGCTAGAAGGAATAGGGCAACAAATACGTGGAAACACCACAACCTGCATTTTAAAAAAAATTTCAAATATATACTTTATTCATTAAAAATAACTTTGCGTATATGACTACACATATATGCAGTTTGGTTCTGTACAGTAGCATATCAAGGAAATAATCAAGCATTGGATTTTGACTCCATCCAAACAAGCCAAAGTCATCTCTCACACATACAAGACTATATTTACATGGATTTGAGGCAGTAGGATGGACCCCCAACTGACTTCAGGAACATATCTACCATCTTTGAAATAGTGTTATGAGAGCAGAGGAACCTTCATTGATAGTTCATGTGAAAGGACAGCACAGTGCAGGTACCCCACAGAATACTGTACTATATGTGAGCTTGTCACTGACAATTCGCTATCCTGAAAAACAGTGCGATCTCCACAGATACAAGAGCTGATTCAACTCAGGTTTAATCCCCTTTGTCTGAAGCTTGAGATAAGATACTGATTGTGTAAGGTTTGAAATCAGGAGCTTAAGCAATATTTTAAACAGGTCAGTTAATGACTAATGTAAGAGATGCACACCAGGAGCAGAAGGATTTTAGAAATAACATTGCCAATATTTATCAAAGAATGAATTCTCTATGCATGTCACAATTGTGTATCTGCTATTTTGATCTGTCTATTTTAAAGTGGTTGATTTCTCCGAAACGCAATGCAAAGTAAAAGACTTTCCTATAAAAATGTTATGTTGCCTGTGAAATCAAAACAAAAAGGCATTAACACAGCACATTTAACATAATAAAAGGCACCTCACAAAAGCAATTATCGAACAAAAATTGACACCAATTAACGTAGGGTTGGTGAACAATGCTTGATCATGAGGTAAATTTGATTAAGAGGTAGACTAACATAAAAAAGAAAAAGGAGCTGCAGAGGTTGAGAAGTTTCGGGATGGAATTCCAAAGTTTAGGACTTTGAAATCTGAAGGCATGGCCACACTTAGAGGCTGAGGAAATTGAGGATGTTCAAAAAGACAGAATTAGAGGAACACAGAGATTACGAAGGGTTGAAAGGCTGGAGAAGGTTTTGGAAATAAGAAGGTTGAGGCCTTGGAATAAATGTAAATGCCATCAATAGCAAGTTCTGGGGTTATGTCTGATGAACAAATGTGATAGATTTCTAAAACTGAAAGGGATTGTTTCTCAGTCTGACTATATTGATCTTTCAGTTAATCAATTGATCTAATTTTTCAATCTATTACAGTGATTATAGATGGATAGAAAGAAAAGGAGAAAGAGAAGTCTGGGTTCATGGTGAGACAAGTGTCCAGGAGGTAAGTAGTTAATCATTTCTTTAGAAGTGATAAAGTGCTAGCACTCATTTATTTTGTAGGCCTGGTCTATAATTAACTTCTTTTCTATCCAAATAATTTCACTATCAATCATGTGATGTGCATCTGCTATGACATGCATGTTGAGCCACGCTTTGCAGTTGCTATTGTTCCTCTGTGCTTCCCAGGTAAACATGAGATGACATTCCATTACGAGAGGTACTATTGATATGGGGCAGAAGGACCAGTTTTGCGCTCGTGTTCCCGGACTAGGAATTTGCATACCTTCATGGGAGCTACCATCTGAGCAGTTTGCTAAGTTAAATACTGTTTCTTCTTTATTCCCATTTCTGAAAAAGAAAATTGTCTTGGAAAAGTTGGTGGATTGTTATAAAAACTCAATTGGTGTGTTTCCGTCCTCTTTACCTTGACTGGTTTGAGTTGTAGTACGTGTGTCCAGTCCTGCATCAATGGTGTTGACACTTAAAGGCCTGTAAAGTGATCTCATGAGCCAATCTATGTAAAGCAATTAAGGATGGGATATAAATGGCATCCTTTGCCAAAGATGGCCATGTTTTGGGAATAAGTGAATTGCAACGGACAAATTATCAATGGTGAATTACGAATTATATCATGAATTGTCATGATATTTTATGTAGGGAGTTGTTACGATCAGAAATTTACTGCCTGAAAGGAGGGACGAAGCAGTTTCAAAAGGAACTTTCAAAAGATAGTTGGATGTAGACTTAAAAAAGAAAAATCTTGCAGAGTTATGGGAAAAGACTGGAGTTGGAGATTGACCAAATACCTTTTTTTAAAGGTGGCCAAATGGCCTCCTTTTGCTATGAGAGAGGGAACACTTTGAACAATATAATCCATACTCTCCGAAGACTCCACCTAAATACCAGAGTAAAAATCAGCCCCCCCATTAGACAGCCTTGACTGCCTTTCACAGGACACTTGTAGCTATATTGTGTGTACATATATATCATATATTTCACAGGACATTTGCAGCCAAATTGTGTGTACATATATATTCATGATAAGCTTTCCCTAGAGATGAGTCATCTGGAATGTTTGTTGGCTGGGGCCAGATCATCTTTCCCAGCAGATACTGTCAGAAGCATAAGTAAGCAACAATTTTCCTTTGGTGCTATACTTTAAATTTTATCAACACAGCGAGAAAATTGCATCCTTTTAAATGCACAAGAGATTTCGTCAATTTAAATATTTCTGAATTGAAGAAATGATTAGCACCACCACAGTGTTTCTTTTTTCTCAAATGGACACTTGAATGTGGGAAGAGAACATGTGAGTTTTGGATTGGCTTAGTAGAAAAACAGGCCTGGAACATATGGGCCAAATGGCCTTGTTCTGCACCATGAAACTTCCTGCTTCTCAGAGTTTAAATATCTTTTCTCATTATGAAAATGGATGTCTTAAAGGATAAATCAGCTAACAAATGACTGTTGGAGCTATGGTGTGTAAATCTGTGGCCTCTCTATCACGTTCCTTTTATAGCCACCCACCTCCACCTCCATAATATTGTTCATTTCTGCCTCTGCCTTAGGTGATTCAATGCGAGAAGTATAATAGGCAAGGTATATGAACTTAGAGATTTGGTTAGTACTTGGAACTATGACATTATTGCTATTACAGAGATTTGGCTGAAAGAGGGACAGGACTGGCAGCTGAATGTCCCAAGTTTGAGATGTTTCAGGTGTGATAGAAAGGGAGGTAAAAGGGGTGGGGGGAGTTGTATTACTGGTAAAGGAGTATCTCACAGCTGTACTGAGGGAGGATACATAAGAGGACTCGTGTAGCGAGGCAATATGGGTAGAACACAGGAATAGGAAAGGTGAAATCACAAGGGTCGGGGTATACTACAGGCCTTCCAACAGCCAGCAGGAGACAGAGGAGAGAATATGTAGACAGATTTTGGAAAGATGTAAAAACAGTAGGGTTGTTCTGGTGGGTGATTTTAAATTCCCCTGTATTGACTTGGACTCACTACATGCAAGGGGCTAGGATGGAGCAGAATTTGTAAGGACAATTCAGGAGGGATTCTTGACACAATAAGTAAACGGTCCAACCAGGTAAGGGGTTGTACTGGACCTGGTTTTGGGAAATGAACCTGGCCGAGTGTGTGAAGTTTCAGTGGGGGAGCATTTCAGGAGTAGTGACCATAATACCGTGAGTTTGAAGATATTCATGGACAAGGATAACAGCAGTCCTCAGGTGAACGTGTTAAATTGGGGAAAGGCAATCTATAACAATATTTGGCAGGAACTGGAGAATGTTGATTGGAGGCGGTTGTTTGAGGATAAATCTACATTGGACATGTGGGAGTCTTTCAAACGGCAGTGATAAGAGTTCAGGAGCAGCACATTTTTACGCAAGTGAAGTATAGGTATGGCAAGTTACATGAACCTTGGATGACCAGGGATGTTATGACCTTCGTCAGAAAGAAAAAGGAAGCATACGTAAGGTCTAGGAGGATGGGAACTGATGAAGCCCTTGAAATATATAAGAAAAGTAGGAAATAACTTAAACAGGGATTCGAAGGGTTAAAAGGGGTCATGAAAAGTCATTTGCAAACAGGATTACGGAGAATCCCAAGGCTTTTTATACACATATAAAAAGCAAGAGGGTAGCCAGGGAAAGGGTTGGCCTACTCAAGGACAAAAATGCAAATTTATGTGGTAGGTGAGGTCCTAAATGAATACTTTGTGTCAGTATTCACCAAAGAGAAGGAATTGGTGGATGGTGATCTCAGGGAGGTCGTGCCTCACTAACTTGATCGAGTTTTTTGAGGAGGTGATGAAGATGGTTGATGAGGGAATAGGCAGTTGATGTTGTCTGCATGGACTTCAGTAAAGCCTTTGACAAGGTCTTCCATGGCAGACTGGTACAAAAAGTGAAGTCACACAGTATAAGGGGTGAGTTGGCAAGATGGATGTAAAACTGACTTAGTCAGAGACAGAAGGCAGCAGTGGAAGGATGCTTTTTGGAATGGAGGGCTGTGATTAGTGGTGTTCCACAGGGATTAATGCTGGGACTTCTGCTGTTCATGATCTACATAAATGATTTAGAGGAAAATGTAGCTGGTCTAATTAGTCAGTTTGTGGATGATACAAAGATTGGTGGAGTTCTGGATAGTGAGGGGGATCATCAGAGAATACAGTAGGATATAGATCAGTTGGAGGCATGGGCAGAAAAATGACAGATTGAGTTTAATTTAGACAAATGTGAGGTGATGCATTTTGGAAGGTCCAGTACAGGTGGAAGTTATACGGTGAAAGGCAGAACCGTTAGGAATATTGATATGCAGAGGGATCTGGATGTACAGGTCCACAGATCACTGAAGGTGGTAGCACAGATAGATAAGGTAGTGAAAAAGGCCTCTGGTATGCTTGCCTTCATTGGAAGCTGCATTGAGTATAAGGATAGACAAGTTATACTGAAGCTTTATAGAACTTTAGTTAGGCCACACTTGGAATATTGCATACAGCTCTGATCATCACACTACCAGATGGATGTGGATGCTTTGGAGAGAGTACAGAAAAGGTTTACCAGGATGTTGTGTGGTATGGGGGATTTTAGCTATGAAGAAAAGTTGGATAGACTGGGTTTATTTTCAAAGGAATACAGGAGGTTGAGGGGTGACCTTATAAGAAGTTTATAAGATTGTGAATGGCATTGATAAGTGATGGGTGGTAAGTATAAGGCTTTTTCTCAGGGTGAAGGGGTCAAATACTCAAGGATACAGGTTCAAGGTATGAGGTCAGGGGGAGGGAGGGTGTTTAAGAGATGTGCAAGGCATGCTTTTCACACAAAGGGGTAGTGAGTGCCTGGAACACATTGCCAGAGGAGGTGATAGAAGCAGACACAATAGCAGCATTCAATAAGTACCTGGAAGGATACATGACTAGGAAGGAAATAGTGGGATATGGATCCTGTAAGTGAAGACAAAATACGTCGGTGCAGGCTTGGAGGGCCAACGTGCATGTTCCTGTGCTGTATTGCTCTTTGTTCTTTGTTCTTTGATTGCCTGCTGAAATTCTTATCCTTGCCTTTGTTACCTCCAGACTCAACAATTCCAATTCTTTCAGGCTGGTTTCCCACCATCTATTTTGAATTTTTGCTCATTAAAACCTCTGCTGTCTGTAACCTCATTTGCAACAATTTACTCTCATGTGATTGGTGACCTACATTAGCTTCTGGTCTAACAATGCCTTAAACTTCAAATTCTCAATCATGTGTTTCAATCTTTTTGTGAGCCTTACCCTCTCTATTTCCATTACCTCATCCAGTCTTAAAATCTTCTGAGATCTCTGCATTCCTCCAATTTTGGCCTCTTACACACTCCCAATTTTATTCATATTTTCTGCATTACAAATCTCGCCATACAACTCTTGTACTGTCTACGTTAGTGGGCAGCAACTTTCCAAGTAGGTATTATTTAACTGTGGTCTATTTTATGGGCAGGTCCATTAAAAATAAAACTTGCATATGATTACTAGAATGACGAGACACATCTCAAACTGATGGAGTGGAGTTGATTTTTAGTAATGATATGCATCAAAATACATTTCAACTTTTAAATGACTCTCTCAAAGCATAGTGAATTTGTGGAATTTTTACTGCAGAGGTCTGTCGAGGCTGGGTCATTAAATATATTCAAGCCTGAGACAGACAAATTGTTCATCATTAAGAATATCAAAAGTTATGGGGAAAAGGTGGAAAAGTGGAGTTAAAAATAATCAGATCAGACATAATCTCATTGAATGGCAGCACATCAGACTTCAGGGACCAAATAGCCTACTTCTGCTCTCTGGTCTTGTGATTTTATTTATACTGAGGCCAAAGTTAACACGAGAACTGAACATCAGCAATAAGGTGATGGTGACTGCCCTTGATCTTAAGGCAGCATTTGGCTGAGTGTGGTATCAGGGAGACTTAAAATCACTGAAGTTACTGAGAACTTGGAGAAAACTCTCCACTGTGTGGAGTCATAGCTAGTACAAAGGAAAATGGCTGTGATTGTTGGATGTCACTCAACTCAATCCCAGGACATCATGACCAGAGTTACTCAGGCCCTCTTCAACACTGATAATTCCTTGCATCATAAGGTCAGAAGTAGGGATGTTTGCTCAATGTTCAGGACCTTTCGCAACTCCTCATTTATTTAACAGCTTTAGACTGCCCTCTGGTGATGAATGGCATCTATAACAAAATTCTTTTACAAGCATTTAGTGACTAAATCTCTACAGTGCAAAAATCCTTTTGCAATCACAACAATGCATTCTATTGCTCAACAAGAAAGGAAGAACTTGCATTTATGTAGGGCCTTTCATGACTTCAGGAAGTACTAAACTGTTTTACAGACAATGAGGGAGTACTGCCCAGGTGAAGATATTGTATTTAAGGTGCACTGCAACTCAAAGACCCATCTGCTTTCTCAGGCGTTTATAAAACATTCCATGATATCACTTTGAAGAAGAGAAGAGGAATTGCCTATGGTGTGCTGAAAAATAATAATCCCTTCACTAACATTATTTAAACATTCTGACGATCCAGTCATTCTAATTATTATATTGTGTTTTGTGGGATTTTACTGTGAGTAAATTGACCGTTACAATTTCTAAATTAAAGAATTTAAATGATAAGGGTCTGGTAAACAAAAGACAAAAGAGACAATTACTACTGGTAACCAATCCATTTTGGGCCTGATTTTATATCTGAGCAAGACGATGAGTTTTGGATTGACTAAAATTAAGTCCAATCTCATGCAGCCAGAGTCAAAAATCTAGCAGTGCTAATTATCACCAATTCATTAATCGGAGGACGTGAGCCTTCAGAATCAGAATGTGATGTTTGACATATCATCCAAGTTGGTTATTATGCAAGTTGCCATGGCAATGAGGATAGAACATACATAGGCATGGTGACCCAGTTTATAATGGGACGGAAAATGCACTGTGTTGTAGCCAGCTAACAAATAGTAAATGCTTGTTTCCTGACACTCTCATTCATTACTTTAATGAGCACACATCTCGCAACACACATTACTAAGGCTAGTTACATTGGCTTGGCATTTGCCTGAGTATTTGTGTAGCATTGGCAAACAAACCAGAGGCAACATCAAAAAATATTACATTTCATAGAATTCCTACAGTATGGAAGCAGGCCATTCAGCCCATCAAGTCCATACTGACTCTCCGCACAGCATCCCACCAAGATCTAGCCCCTCCCAACCCTAAATCCGCCTAGATTGCACATCTTTGGCCTGTGGGAGGAAACAAGAGCGCTTAGAGGAAACCCACCCAGACACAGGGAGAATGTGCAAACTCCACAGAGACAGAAGGTGAAACTGAACCTGAGTCCCTGGGACTGAAAGACAGCAGTGCTAACCACTGAGCCACCATGCCACCCTTTTTCTGCAGCAAGTTGTTATGATCTAGGCTGCACTACCTGAAAATATGGTGGAAGCAGATTCAGTTGTAACTTTTAAAAAATATATTTGAAAGAGAAACGTTTGTAGGGCCACTAAAATGAGCAGTTGGGCAGGTAATGTAAATAGATATCTCATTCAAGGAGTCAGCACAGGCATGAAGGTTGAATGGCCTGGATCTATGCTGCAGGAGGCGTTATTTCTTTTCCTTTCACATCTCCTGCAAATTTGCAGTGTTTTGCTTTTACTAGGTGTGGAACCGAATTAGATAGATAGATAAATAAGATTGATAACTAAGACAGATAAGATACATATAAACAAAAAATGAATGGCTCTACTAGCTTGTTTTTCCCAGTCTGGAGAAAGTAAACAACACTATGTGTTATTTTACAGGTTACCTCAATTCTTCAGCAGACATATTTCGATCTAGAAATGATTCAGCTTTGGAATGGGAGAACTGCCTGATGCTCCTTCGAAATAGTGCCATTAGATTCTGAGCAAGCAGGCAGGATCTTGAATTCACATCTTATCTGACGTTGTAGAGATCTTGCAGCATCAACGGGGAATTTTGTTGATGGATTGTCACCTGAAACCATGACCTCTGAGGTGGAGGTGAGTAACTGCCCTCTGAGTCACAAGGGGCTCCAATTTTGCACACTGGTTCAGTGTACTGAATGGGCAGCATGGTGGCTCAGTGATTAGCCCTGCTGCCTCAGAGCGCCAGGGACCAAGGATCAATTTCACACCCTTGGGCAACTGTCCACGTGGAGTTTGCATATTCCCTCTGTGTCTGCGTGGGTTTCCTCTGGTATGCTCCGGTTTCCTCCCACAGTCCAAAGATGTGCAGGTTAGGTAAATTGGCCATGCTAAATTGCGCCTCATGTCCAGGGTTGTGCAGACTAAGGGGATTAGTCATGGGAAATGCAGGGATGGGGTAGGGGGGTAGGTCTGGGTGGGCTGCTCTTTGCAGTTGTTGTGGACTCGATGGGCTGAATGGGATTCTATGATTCTGCTGGTGCACAACTTCACATGCCAGTTCAGAGAAGAAGGAAGAGTATGTCCAAACTCTGACCTTCTCCAGTCACTAACTCGGGAATAAAGGCTGTGTTGTGCCATTCAGTACCCTTGTCTTTCTCAGCGGCTCGCTTGAAATGAATAATTCCACACATGCATGAGAGTTTCGGGGGATTGTGCAGTCACAGCATGTGGGAGGAACCTTCAGTGATGACCTTTTCTCTAAGCAAACGTGGGCTGATGAGGCCTGAGTGCCCTTTTGTTTGGAAGGAACGCAAATTGAATCCCCAGTTACTGCCATACATGCTGTTCACAGTGTAGATGGAGATGTACTGAGCCCTGTGATTCTCTCACAGGTGCTTGTTTGGATGAAACAGCTGTCCCTGCCAAAAGCTCTCTTGTACAAATCATAGTTGGTGAGGAATATTGTTTCATTCTGCTTTATGCAGTCAGGCACGCAGAGATGAAACCCACAGATGACCGCAGCTAATTTCATTTTTAAGGCGCAGTCGTACAAGTTAATCTAAAATCAACTGACCTCAATAATTGGATAGAATGGGAAGTGCAACTGTAAGGAAATAGTTTATGGGCTGATAATTTTGTATTATCCTTTTGGAAGGAAAGCTAATGCTCCATGAGCTATCTCTTGCATTCTACAGTCTGATGTTACCCCCATTTGGACATCTGCCTTTCTTTGATTTAGTTGGATAAACTGGACAAACAGTTTATGGTTTTGAAGTTTATGATTTTAAAGACAGAGGTCCACTCAGTTGACAAATTTCTCAAGATGGTCTTATTCCACCAGACAAGTCTCTGCTCAATTAGTATTAACTAGGAGCCAAAAGTCTGCTGAATGTTAAACAACATAATTAGACAGGGTTGAATGCTTGTGTGCTATCTGCAATGCACTACATGAGGGACAGATGGTCTCTCCCTCACTCCCTTCAAAACACAGTGTTAGCACCTGTTTACCTCCGTAAGAAAGCAACACATTCCACAAATCTTTTCAAAGGTGACCATTCTTATGTGTAAATTATTCAGAGTTAATATAAAACACATTAGGCCTTGAAATTTGAGAATCCAACCCTTGACTTTAACAGTGGTGTTCACCCACCTGCTTTAACTGCCAATAAATAGGAATGGACATAATTGTGCATCATGAACCGGTGGCTCTTTCACAATGAGCAGTAAAGCCTCTTCTATGCTGTAGGATTCTACAATTCGAAGCAGCATTTTTGCACATATCAATGAAAAGTCCTCAGATGGCAAAAGCGCGAAGGAGTGAGCTGCTGTCATGGTTGGTTCTGGCATGACTAGGGCAAAAGCCCAGTGATTGGCATTCCAAAAACCCCTCACCCCAATGTTTTTGAGCTGCTGCTACCCTGATTGCAACCTTCAGAAAAAATAAGATGGCTGAGAAAGTTTTTGTTGACTTTAAGACATAACTGTCTTTTGACCATTTCACTAGAAATCATTTCACATTGTATAAGAAATTTTCCAGATGTGTGAAATGGAGAAAGTATGTGCCAATATTTATGGACTAGATACTAAAATGTTATTTCTGAGAGAAAACAGTTTTGTAAGTTAACCAACATTAACTACTTCCTCTTCTCCCCAATATGTCTGCTCCATAGATGGACCACTCATAGGAATGTCAGACTGGATTTTAATGGTTGGGTCATGGTCCCAGTATTGGCTTCAATTCTGGGACAGGAAGTGGCAATAGCAGGAGGTTGCTTCTGTGCCCTGTCTAGTGAAGGATAGATCGTGGACTGGGGAAGAGGGATGTCATGTGAGTGAGCCCACAGTGATGTCCAGCTGGTAGCCCCACATGAAGAGGTAGGCATTGCTGAAGCAAGATGATGAAGCTGAGGCAATCACGGAAAATACCAGGCGGGAACAACTCTCTTATTCTGAAGATGGGAGCCCTGGCACAGGATTTTTGCAGCTGAGACTTTGGCTGTTGTCAGGTCCATGCCAGGCTGGTGGCAAAGAGGTACAATGATCTACTGGTCTTCCACTGGGAGACTGCCTCTAATTTAGTACAGGGCTTCAGCCTTACGGGAGCCCAGCCACTTTCAGGAATATCCCAGCAGCAGCAGCAGCACTTCACACCCAGGGGACCCAGTAATAGGCAAATTACGTACCTGCCACAGTTAGACGGGTAATCTCTACTGTACTCATCATGCCTCCAGCAAAATCACAGTATTAGGAACAAATCAGGGAGCTGACCCAATACACTCCCTTCTGCTTTTGCTTCCAGTCCCTTTCTCTATCCTACCACTGCAGGACAGAAAAATTTTAGCCCACGCTGTTAGGAGTAGGCCATTCAGCCCCTCATTATTATTCATTTAGTTTATGGTTGATCTGGATCACAGACTGAAATATTCTTTCTGCAGTTTAGTTTCTAATTTACTCCCTTAAATGCAGATGGTGTCCACTCTTTCTACAATTCACAGTGAATCAGATTGTTATGGTTCACAGTAAACACAGGAAGAATATCTCCTTGCAACCTTCGCTTAATGCTCTTGATATCAAGAGAAGAGCTGCATCATACACAGAGCAGGATCCACACATGCAGTTGTAGCTGACCGTAAAGCTGTGAACTCCCAAAAATATTACATATAATTTTACAACTCCAAAACATGGCACTTGACCCACCAGGTCCATTTCAGTGTTTATGCTCCACACGAGCCTACAGACATTCCATTTCATCTAATCTTCTCACCATACCCTTTCATTCCTTTCCCCCTCGTGTAATTATCCAGATTCTCCTTAAATGCAGCAGCTATTCCCTGAGGTAGCTGTTGTAACTTTATGGAATGCATCTTTAAAGAGGCAATCTTAAATTACTATCAACTATTACACGTCTGAACACCAGGATGTGATGTGTTATTGCTCCTGACTGAAGTCAGTTTGTAAGTAGCAGGGCAGAGAGCAGATGGACTATACTCAACTTCCCCTAATCATTATCTGTATATCATCTTATCTTCAAATAAAAACTCACATCGTTGTTTCACCAACCCTTCTGTAGGCTCAGTGTCTTTACCTTGAAGAAAAAAAAAATAACCGTAGCAGTTCCACATTCTGAGATAGTAGGAACTGCAGATGCTGGAGAATCTGAGATAACAAGATGTAGAGCTGGATGAACACAGGAGGCCAAGCAGCATCAGAGGAGCAGGAAGACTGACGTTTCGGGCCTAGACCCTTCTTCAGAAATGGGGGAGGGGAAGGGGGTTCTGAAATAAATAGGGAGAGAGGGGGAGATGGACAGAAGATGGATAGAGGAGAAGATAGGTGGAGAGGAGACAGACAGGTCAAAGAGGCAGGGATGGAGCCAGTAAAGGTGAGTGTAGGTGGGGAGGTAGGGAGGAGATAGGTCAGTCCAGGGAGGACGGACAGGTCAAGGGTGCGGGATGAGGTTAGTAGATAGGAGATGGGGGTGGGGCTTGAGGTGGGAGGAGGCCATAGGTGGGAGGAAGGACAGGTTAGGGAGGTGGGGACGAGCTGGGCTGGTTTTGGGATGCGGTAGGGGGAGGGGAGATTTTGAAGCTTGTGAAATCCAGTTTGCAGGTTTCCCAGGCGGAATATGAGTTGCTGTTCCTGCAACCTTCGGGTAGCATCGTTGTGGCACTGCAGGAGGCCCAGGATGGACATGTCGTCTGAGGAATGGGAGGGGGAGTTGAAATGGTTCGCGACTGGGAAGTGCAGTTGTTTAGTGCGAACCGAGTGTAGGGGTTCTGCAAAGCGGTCCCCAAGCCTCCGCTTGGTTTCCTCGATGTAGAGGAGGCCACAACGGGAACAGCAGATACAGTATACCACATTAGCAGATGTGCAGGTGAACATCTGCTTGATGTGGAAAGTCTTCTTGGGCCTGGGATGGGGGTGAGGGGGGAGGGGGGAGGTGTAGGGGCAGGTGTAGCACTTCCTGCGTTTGCAGGGAAAAGTGCCAGGTGTGATGGGGCTGGAGGGGAGTGTGGAGCCGACAAGGGAGTCCTGGAGAGAGTTGTCCCTCCGGAAAGCAGATAAGGGTGGGAAGGGAAAAATGTCTTTGGTGGTGGGGTCGGCTTGCAGATGGCGGAAGTGTCGGAGGATGATGTGTTGGATCCGGAGGTTGGTGGGGTGGTACGTGAGGACGAGCGAGATTCTGTTTTGGTTGTTATTGCGGGGAGGGGATGTGAGGGATGAGTTGCAGGAAATGTGGGAGACACGGTCGAGGGTGTTCTCGACCACTGACGGGGGGAAGTTGCGGTCCTTGAAAAACGAGGACATCTGAGATGTACGGGAGTAGAATGCCTCATCCTGGGAGCAGATGTGGCGGAGGCGAAGGAATTGGGAATAGGGGATGGCATTTTTGCAGGAAGGTGGGTGGGAGGAGATGTATTCTCGGTGCAATTCCACATTCTACCCACTTTGGTAAGAAAAAAGTATTTTTTGTGAATTTTCTTTTGGATTTGTGGCTATTTCTTTATTATAGCTTTTTCTTTACTCTAGCCACAAGTGGAAACATTTTTTCTATCAAACCTCTGCATAATTTTGAAGGCATGTACTCAGACACCTGTCTTTTTAAAGAATAGAATGGCTTTCGTCAGCTGAGGACATCACAAAATACAACCAATTAACAACCACATTTTAAAATGGCAATGTAGAAAGTACAGAAGCCAACTTGAGTCTCCTACAAACAGCAGTGCAAAATTATCAGATAATTTGCTTTGTTATGTGCATTAACAGACGAACTTTGACCCCAAAACACAAAGCAGATAACACAATGGGGGATAGCAAGAACTGCCGATGCTGGAGTCAGAGGTGACACAGCGTGGAGCTGGAGGAACACAGCAGGCCAGGCAGCATCTGAGGAGCAGGAAAGTTGACGTTTCGGGTCAGGACCCTTCTTCAGAAGATTCCAACCCGAAACATCAACTTTCCTGCTCCTCTGGCGCTGTCGGGTCTGCTGTGTGCCTCCAGCTCCACATTGTGTTGTTAATAACACAATGGGACCTTTTACACTCAACTGAAAGGGTGCATAGGGTCTGGCACCTCTGACAGTACAGCACTGGGCTGGGAGGGTCAGCCTAGATTTCATAGATCTCAAAAGCAGGATTTGAATCCACAACATCCATCTCAGAGGTCAAAGTATTGCACAATGAATCATAACTAGCACCGAACTAGAGAGTCCTTCCAGCAGTGTCAATGGCCCAAATCCATTGTCAACACGAAGAAAACAGGCTTTGATTGCTGACTGACATTTTTGATGGGAGGGAGCTGCAGTTGACAAGAGTTGGATCGAGGAAGAGAAGTCAAATGAATGGACCAGTGAGCAGACACAGGGAGAGGAGCAAATCCAAAGCATGGAAAGGTAATTCAATTCTGAGCAGGGGATGACGGAATCAAACCAGATCAAATGTTTGGTAAAAGGAGTGAAATTTGCATTGGATATTTTGCACATGTCTGCTTTAAATTTGTACTTTCTCCAGTGAAGTACTTTTTCTATCATGCACTGGTAGTGTTGCAGTAATATTCCTGTAGTTTTTCTGTATTATTTCAAGAGCAAACCATGACTGATGTTGCTGTTGCAGACTGGCTCATCCAAAGGTTAAGGACTACATGCTGCTGGACACACTAAAGCTTGGAGCAGCCTCCACCAGGTCTTGATGGGGAAAGGCCACAGACTGAGACTCTACCAACATAATACAGTGAGGTGCTGGAATCCATGTGAAACTCCTTGAGATATATGCTCCAGAGGATATTTCACCTGAAACAATGATAGTAAAATAGCCTGTAAATGTAATAAAAAAAGGAGATGATTTAGGCATAGGCAAGATATATTCTCTCAAAAGGGAAAGGTAGGACAAATAAATCAAGGTTTCCTTGGCAGATAAAGAAATAGAAATGAAGCTAAAGAAGAAAAGTGGAGTTAAGACTGTTGTTGGAGAGTAAATGTAATTGAGAACAAAGTTGAATCCAGAAGGTTCAGAGGCAGGTGAAGAAGCAAATATAAGAAGCAAAGTGGGATTATGACAAAAGGCCAGCAGCTAACAGAAAAGGAATTCTAAAAGTCTTCTGCACCACATCAAAAGTCAAAGGGTAGTAAAAGGAGGAGTAGGACCTTGAGGGAGCGAAGAGAGGATTTACGCTCAGAGACAAGAGGCATGGCTAAGGTGAGAACAGGCAATGGTGACAGAGCAGGAAACTCAAAGGTAGTGCCAGTGGGTTGGAGAATTGCAAACATTAAGCCTTTATTCAAAAAAATAATCTAAAGATTGTTGCAACAATGACGGACCAGTCAGTTTAATTTTGGTGGTGGAGAATTGTTAAAGACAATCGCTGCATGGAAAAATGTGGATTTATTCAGAAGAGTCAGCATGGATCTGTTAAGGGAAAATGGTGTTTAACTAACTTGCTGGAGTTTTTTAACGAGGTAGCAGGGACAGTTGACGGAGCAAGGCTGATGATGCAGACTAGGAGCAAATTACTGCAGATGCTAGAATCTGTACTGAAAACAACAAATGCTGGAGATCACAGCGGATCAGGCAGCATCTATGGAGAGACAGCAAGCTGACGTTTCGAGTCTAGATGACTCTCCGTCAGATCTTTGGCATTTTTGTGGACTACATGGATGTCCAAAAGACACTTGGTATAGTGCCACACAACAGACCTGTGAGGAAAGTTATAGGTCATTGAATAAAAAGGACCGACCAACTGCATACAAATTGGCTGAGGCATACAGTCAATTGTGATCTTATTGGCTGGAGGAAAATTTGTTTCAGTTTCCCAGGTGCATGCTTTCCCTGACCTAAACCTTGGTGTGCACTGTGGAATACAATGCCTGGTTGTGTGATGGAGGCATGTTCACCTGAATCATTTAATTGGGCATTTGATGATTATTTACCTAGAAATAATGTGCAGCATTACAGGGAAAAGGCACAAGATTGGCACTAAGTTAAAATACTCAGAGAACTGGTGCAGACATGATTGGCTGAATGGCCTCTTTCTGGACCATACAAATTCTGCAATTTTGTAAGTGTGGTGAGTCACCTTGGAGTCCCACTTACCTAATTAAAAATGGAATTGTAATGCATTTTATGTAATGCCAAATTTCAGCTGTTACATAATATGTTTATATGAACTTTATGAATAAGTTATATTTTTTTAAATAAAAGTCTGCATTATATTTGATAGTGCCCTCATCATATTCCTGGAGTATGTCTATAGTTGTCACATTGTATTCTTTCTGTGTTCCTCTAATTGTTTTTGCACTGAGTTATTGTGTCCTGGAATGTACTGTCTGAAAGGGCAGAGGAAGCAAATTCAATGGTAAGTCTCAAAAGGCAACTAAATAAAAACTTGAAAGAAGAAACAGTCTCAGGACAATGTGGGAAGCATTCCAAAGTGGACTAAGTTTTTAGCCCTTTCAAAGAAACAGTACGTGAAGTGATGGGCCAGGCGTTCTTTTTGCTCCACAATTCTATTCTGCTTTGATAATATATTAAACTTCAGTAGAGAAAGCCAGACTATTCTGTCTCAAGTCAGGTAATTAAAATGTTAAGCATTTTCAATAAGGGATAGTTTAGCATAGATAAGAATCGAGATGAATTGAAATGAGTTTCCTCAGAGCTCCATTAGCCTCTGTCTGTTTTTTTTAACCCTCCCTCATCATTCTATCAACATTGAATTTTTAAATGAGACGATTGAACCCACATGTCTCTGTCAGCTCTTTGAGAGATTACCTCGTTCCTCCCATACTCTTTCCCCTACTCTTTTCTGCAGAGCTATGCCACTCCTTTTTATGTCCTTCCCATTTAAATTTGATGAAGGAAATGCCAGATGCATGTAAATATTCAGATTTTATACAACAAAAAGACTAACATTTATGTGGAGCTTTTAATGCTGCAAGCAATTCACAGGTGTGATTATCAAATACAATTTGACACCAAACCACATAAGATTATGTTAAAACAGACAACGAAAGAGGTAGATTTTAAAGGTTGTGGGGGGGTGGGGTGTGGTTTAAGGAGGGATTTCCACAGCTATCCATACTATATAATGGTAAATATATTGAGCCATGTGCCGGTTGCATCCTGGAAGGGACCTCAGATCAATCCTGTATATGTGATAACATCCATAGTAGAATGGACAGAATTCACTTCTATAAATCTCAAACAAAGGACCTGATGAGCTACTTAATTATAATTTGAATTCTACATCAGTTTAAGATGGTGTCCATACATTTGTTTGAATCACAATAATGACAAATGACACACCAATTTAAGAAAGATTTCTGTCTCTCCCTGATCTCCCTCATGAAGAAACTTCTTCCTCCTTTCATATTCTGGTTGCTCAGCACTGAGCAATCCAGTTTTTAATCAAAACACAATTCCATTATGTAGTACTCTTGGAAAGTAGGGAAATTAGAACATGTTATGTCATGGACCAGAAAGATCCCCTCAAAATATTTTAAGAAGCTAGCCTAGACCCTAACTTTTTCTTATTTTAAAGGCAAATATAAAGTATCTGTTCCCCTTGCAATGCAACTGGTGAAACTATTCAATGTTAACCAAAACACAATTTATTTAAACACTGTAGTTAAAATACAACCAAAGAAAGAGGAATTTAGAACAACTTAACTTTATTGGAAAATTAATAGAATAATAGATACAGTAACTATCACTAATTAACTATTCCAATATAGTAACATCCACACCCCTTGGCAAAAAAAGGAAAATTCAGACCCAGATTCTCACATGCAGTTGTCCAATCGAGGATGGAAAAGCCATCAAGAAAAGATTCAGACAGAGTAGCAGCCAGGAGACATTCACTGAAGCTGCAACTATTTTGAGACCCCAACAGCTTCTGCTCCTACTCAGAAATCCTGAAGCAGATTATTTAAATGGTAAGAGATTGCAGAAGTCTGAGAGGCAGAGGGATCTGGGTGGCCTAGCACATGAATTACAAAATGGTTAGCATGCAGGTATAGCAAATAATTAGGGACGCTAATAGAATATTATTGTTTATTGTGAGAGAAATTAAATATAGAAGTAGAGTAATTGTGCTTCAGTTATGTAGGGCACTGGTAGGTCACATCTGAAGTATTGTATAGAATATTGGTCTCCTTATTTAAGAAAGGATATAATTAGAAGCAGTTCAGAGAAAGTTTACCAGACTAATACCTAGATTGGGCTTGTTGTCTTATGAGGAAAGGATGTATCCACTGGAGCTTAGAAGGTTAAGGTGCAACTTTATTGAAGCATATGAGATCCTGAGACGTCTTGGTGGATGGATGTAGAGAGGATGTTTCTTCTCATGGGAGAATCTAGAAGTTGATCTTAATGAATGAATAATTATACAGGCTCAAGGCACCAAATAACCTACTCTAACTCTTAAATCATACATTCCTATTTCAATATTATTCAGATACTGAAGCAGTCTATACCCATTTCCAGTAAGAACTGACAATAATCTGGATGGTACTGATTCTTGGCAAGTAATATTTGCAGAACATATATGCCAGGCAATGGCCATCTCCAACAAGAAAGAATCTAGCCATGTCATTGAATGGCATTTCCATTGCTTAATCCCCCAGTATCAAATTCATGGGGATGGTTGGGGGTAGGGTGAGAGGGGGGTGATGTTGGAGAGGAAGGGATGTTACCCAGAAGCTTAACTGGATAAGAACTGTAAATACTATGGCTAGACTCAGTGGCAAGTAACTTATCTGTTAAACAAAAAAAGGACAGTCTTTGTGGAATTATGAGGTGTGAGCATTAGTGGTGTGCTTACATTTATTGCCCATGCCCAATTGCCCAGTGGGTAATTAAGGATAAGGTATGTTGCTTTGGGTCTGGAATGATGTGTAGACCTGATGAGGTAAGAATGTCAGATTTCCTTTTCTAAAGGCCATAAGGAACCAGATGGGTTTTTAATGACAATGCTGTCATGGTCATCATTAAGCTAGCTTTTTTAAATTCCAAATTTAGATTGAATTCGAACTTCACCATCTGCCATGATGGCATGTGAACTCATGTTCCTTGAATATTAGCTCAGGACTTTAACTGACTTATTCAATGGTATTACCACTACACCACTGCCTCGCCATCATTTAAAAGACACAAGGCAGGAGTGCGATGAAATACCTTCCACATATCTGGATGAGTGCAGCTCTAAGAACGCTGAAGAAACTCAAACACCATCGAGGACAGTGCAGCCCTTTTTTGATTAGCACCTCATCCAGCATCTTCAACACTGACTCTCTCCACCACTAAATCACAGTGCCAGTTTCAAAATGCACTGCAGCAAATCATTGAGGCACTTTTGACAGCACCTTCCAAATGCCCAACCTCTATTACCTAGAAGGACAAGGGCAGCAGATGCATGGGATCACCATCCTCCAAGTCACAGTGCATCCTGACTTGGAACCGTATCACCATTCCATCATTGTTGCTTGGTCTGAATGCTGCAACTCTCTTTCTTAGAACATGTGGGCTGTAGCAGTCCATCACCATCATCATCATCATCATCACCTGCAGGTGGACTACATTACTTTCCCAAGGGTAATTATAGATAGGCTTCAAATGATGACCTTACCAGAAATGTATACAACCCTTGAAAGGTTTGTGCTTCAGACGTACTGCACCTCAAGGCAAACTGTTTCAGTGGGTCTGGCAAAAATCATGGAAAACAGCCCAGGTATGTCCTATATACAAGAAGCAGGACAAATCCAATCCAATCAATTAATATCCTATCAGTCTACATTTAATCATCAGCAATGCAATGGAAGGCACAATATCTGCTCAATGGTAGTCAGTTTGAGTTCATTCAGGGCTGCTCAGTTACAGACCTCATTACAGAATTCAAAACATTAGGGTGAGAATACTGATTACCCTAGACATCAAGGCAGCTTTTTACCAAGTATGGTGTCAAGGAGCTTAGCAAGAGTGTAGACAATGCAAACCAAGAGGATGAATTTCCACTGGTTAGAGTCACATTTAGAACAAATTAAAGACAGTTGTGGCTGATGAGGTTAATCATCACAGTCCCAGAATATCATTGTAGGAGCTCTTTATGGTAGAGATAGTAGAAACTGCTGATGCTGGAGAATCTGAGATAACAAGGTGTAGAGCTGGATGAACACAGCAGGCCAAGCAGCATCAGAGGAGCAGGAAAGCTGACATTTTGGGTTGAGACCCTTCTTCAGCTCTTTAGGGTAGGTGTTCTCCTAAACAACCTGTTACAGATATTATTACATACCTCTGGAGCAGATGGGACTTGAACTTGGGCCCTCCTGGCTCGGAGGTAGGGATAATTCCACTGTACCACAAGAACACTCAAAATCAATATTTTGTCATTAACTAATAAGGTGTTTATTTCATGTATGGATTCTTGCTCTGTATTTTATTTAACATGAAGATTTATCATTGTCATTATTTTCTGAGGACCAGTGTTCACAGAATCGTAAGTACAGAAGAGGCCCTTTGGCCCATTGAGTCCTCACAGACAACTACTCTATATCTACACTACTCCATATCTACACTAGTCTCACTTTCTGGCACTTGGCCCATAGCATTGAATGTTATGACATTTTGAGTGCTCATCCAAGTACTTTTAAAAGTTTTAAGGTGCTCCCCTGAACTACTCTCCCAGACAAATTCCCACCACCCTCAGGGTGAAAAAATGTTTCCTGAAATCTCGGCTAAATCTTAAAATTATGCCCCTGTTTAATTGACCCTTCAACTGAGAGGAACAGTTGCTTTCTATCCACACTGTCCATGCTCCCCATAATTCTATACACTTCAATCAGGGTCCCCTCTCAGCTTTTTCTGCCTCTCTTCATGGATAAACTGCTTCATCCCAGGCAACATCCTGGCGAATCTCCTCTGCACCTCCTCCAGTGCAATCACATCCTTCCCACAGTGCAGTGACCAGAATTGCATGTAATACTTCAGCTGTGGCCTAACCAAAATCCTGTACAACTCCTACATAACCCTTAAGGTTCTTGTGAAGATTTGTAGCTCAGGTTATGCGTGGGGTTGTTGGCTTGCTCGTTGAGCTGGCTGGTTATAGTTCAGACATTTTATCACCATGCTAGGTAACATCATCAGTGCAGCCTCCGATGAAGCGATGTAGGTCTACTCCGTTTAGTATTTATATGATCCGGTCTGTTGAGGTGTTTTGTGTCATTTCCGGGTTTTTTTTTGCATTGGTTTGTATATGGGGTCTAATTCCACATGTTAATTGACAGCATTCCGGGTGGAGAACTACATCGCTTCATCGGAGGCCTCATTGATGATGTTATCTATCATGGTGACAAAACGTCTGAACTACACCCAGCCAGCTCGGCGAGCAAGTCACCAACCTCACCTACAACCCGAGCTACAAATCTTTGCAAGAACCTTATGGGCGCAACATGCTCAAAATAGCCCGACAATGGAAAACCTTCACCAACCGACTGAATGCTACCCGTGAACAATTTCATTTTCTCCATGAATGCCTCAGGAACCAGGTACTGCCCCGCAGTGTGAAATACAAACCTCCACTCAACAACCCACAGGGGCACAAAACAGCCAAACAAAATGGCCGCAGAATGCTTCGGGTAATGATTAACGATGCCCATAACTGGCTCCACAAGTATTAGCGAGAAATTTCATGCCAAAAATCATTATACCAAAACGCTACCGATCAGCAATGGACTACAACCCTAGAATAGGCCATCACCACCAAACATCACAGGACCAGAACTAAGAAAACAGGCAAAGTACAGGGAAAGGTGACCTAACTGATCTGCCACAAAGACAAGGACAACAACAAACCGGACTCATGGGTAAGAAACCTATCCAACAGATGACTTACAAAAACCGAGAAAGCTGTTCTAATATTGGACTAAACTATAACCACTGACATGCGAACAGAGCAAACTTCATGGCCACACTGGAAGCCAAACTAAAAAACAATGGACTCACGGACAAAATTCAACAGGCCATCTGACAGACTGCATTGAACAGGAGGAATAATTGGGACACCCTAACCACATCAGAGAGAAAAGCACTCGAAGAACTCAAGAAAGACAGGAACATCATAATCCTACCAGTGGACAAAGGGCATATGACTGTCATTATGAACGAACCAGACGACATTGAAAAAGCACAGGCACTGCTTGCAGATATAGACACTTACCAACAGGTGGAGATAGACTCAATACTGCAGCTCAGAAATAGGATCACCCAAACACTGATGAGACCAAAGAATGCAGGAAAAATAACCAAGAAAGACTACATAAAAATAAAACCAGAAGGCTCGAACACTCCGCCCACTTATACGGACTCCCCAAAGTACGCAAACCAGACATCCCCCTCTGACCCATTGTCTCCTACCGGCCACACCTACATATAGGCTCGCCAAGGACCTACAACAAAGACTAAAACACCTGGTCGACGGATCCCCCCACTCCACCTACTCAACCCAGGAATTCCTTAATAAGGGCAAGAAAATCAAAATTGATGACGAGATTATGGTATCCTTTGAAGTTACTGCGCTTTTCACGTCCAAACACTGGCCACATTACTAGAGGAAACAGGAACGCTGACTGACAGCTCCATCAGCAAGGACAACCTTCTCAGACTACTGGACCTATGTCTCACCACACACTTCACATTTAACGGTCAAGTATACAAACAGATTAATGGCACGCCTATGGGGTTACCCATTTCAGGTCTTATTGTAGAGGCTGTCATGCAAATATTGGAACACACAACCCTCCCCCGCACACAACCAAAACTGTAGATACAATACGTAAACAACACATTTATCAAACACACTAAGTTAAAAGAGACAGATCACCTCATCAACAATGTATTCACTGGGATCAAATTCACAAGAGAAGACGAAAACAGGTCTAGGCCTGAAACGTCAGCTTTCCTGCTCCTCTGATGCTGCTTGGCCTGCTGTGTTCATCCAGCTCTACACCTTGTTATCTCAGATTCTCCAGCATCTGCAGTTCCTACTATCTCCAATCAACCTCCATTCCTAGATATCAGGGTAGAACAAATGATGAGTGGGGAATTCTAAACCACAGTATATAGAAGGACAACCCACACCGACCAAATCCTCAATTTCCACAGCAATCACCCCAACGTCCACAAACAAAACTGTGTAAGGACACTATTCAAATGGACTGCAACCCACTGCAACATACTGGAACTTCGCAAGAAGGAGGAAGAGCACCTATACAAGGTCTTCGCTATAAATGAACACCCCACCAACTTCATTGCAGATGCCTACCAGATAAATAACATCAAAAGGACACAATACATCCTAAAACACTGGCCCCACTATTGCATATCAAGAATGTATCAAAACTGACAACAAGACTCCTACAACCACTAGGAATCAGGATAGCACACTAACCCACAGCCACACTATGACAAACACTCACAAGGACCAAAGACCCCATACCCACGACACGCAGGATCAATGTACGAAATACTGTGCAACGACTGCCAAAGATATTGTATCAGCCAGACAGGAAGGAAACTAGCCATCAGGATACATGAACACTAGCAGCAAAATGAAACATTAAACTTTTGCTCATTTCAATACACTCAGACAATGAAGGCTATCAATTTAACTAGGACAACGTGATCATCCTAACTCAAGCCAACCATAGACACAAACAGGAATTCCTAGAGGCCTGGTTCTCCACCCATAATGCTATCAATAAACATGTGGAATTAGACCCCAAAAAAACCCCAGAAATGACACAAAACACCTCAACAGACTGGATTATTTAAATACTAAGCAGAGTAGAACAACATCGCTTCATTGGAGGCCACACTGATGATATTACCTAACATGGTGACAAAACGTTTGAACTATAACCAGCCAGCTTGGCAAGCAAGGTAATAACCTCATCCTACATAACCTTCCCACTCTTATAATCTATGCCATGACTGATAAAGGCAAGTGCCTTATCTTTTTAACTACCCTAATTAACCTGTCTTGCCACCTTCAGCGATTTGTGGACAAGTACCCCAGGATCCCTTTGTTCCTCTGAAATTCTTAGTGTCCTGCCATTCATTGAGTAATCCCTTGTCTTGTTACTTCTTCCAAAATGCATCACCTCACATTTATCAGGGTTAAATTCCATTGTTCCTTTTAATATACATTAATTATCTAAATTTGGGTACAGGAGGCAGTTTGCAGTGAGTTCAAAATTTAGAAACACTGTGAGCAATCAGAAGGATAGTAAGAGACTTCAGGAAAACATAAATAAACTGGAAAATTGGCAAGACACATGGCAAATTAAATGTTACAGAGATTAAATGTTAAAGAAAAGGAGATTTAATGTCAAATGGAATGACTTTAAGAAGTTGTGCAGGGGAGATAACAGAGACTGTTAGTACACAAAACTTAGAAGATGGGAGGACAAGACGGTACATGTCTCTACCTCTCACCCAAAAGACTTGGATTCAAGTCCCACCTACTCCAGAGGTGTGACATAACATTTCTTATCAGGTTGATTAAAAATATCTAAAATATTATTTTCTTATCATTCGTTACATAATTCAAATACAATTATACACCTGTTCTAATACCCTTAATAAATATTGAACAAATGGAATATATTAGAAGGAAATTATTGATGTAAAGTGACAGATTACCAATATCTAAAAGTATAAGTGAAGGACAAATAATGTATTATAAGTCATCAAAGTCATATTGGTATTAGGTGTTCTGAAGCAACTGACAAATCGAATGACCCATATTCCCTGGATATAAATAACGGAATAAAAGAATAATCCCTATTCATCACCATTAATTGGTTCTGCATGTAATTTGAACAACTGGAAACATAGGTGATATAACGGTAGCAGTTAATAGGTAAAATCTGCCACGGGTGATTTAGCGGTGGTAAAAGCCATTTGATTGTGTATGAAAGTACTTCCAGATATAGAATAAAATGACCCATATTCCATAGTGGTAAAAGCCCAAACATAATTGAAACGTTTTCAGGATCATCAGAGTAAGATCTGGCTTCCCCTGGTTCTAGTACCTGAGCAAAAAGCCAGGACACCATCTGGTGCTTGGAGACATTTACATTTTATTTGGTTAGTTATAGAATTGTAGAATGGTTACAGTAGAGAATTTGATCCATTGAGCCTATGTCATGTCTCTGTGAGAGCAATCTTGTCTGTTCAACCCTTTCCTGAAGCCCTGCAACATATTTTCCTTTCAGCTCTTATTTAAATGCTTTCTGAAAGTCATGACCTATTCTGCCAGTAACACCTTTTCAGGCAGTACTGTCCAAATTGTAATCACTCACTATAACATCCTTTTCTCCTCTTGTCACTTTTAATTTTTTGGCTAATGACATGAAATGTGTATTCTCTGGTTTTGAATCCTGTCAACAGGTGCTATGCTGCAGAAATTCAGCTAGAGACTTCCTTACAAACTTTTCGTAGAATCATAGAATCCTTACAGTGTGGAAACAGGCCCTTCGGCCCAACAAGTCCACACCGACACTTGCAGCATCCCACCCAGACCCATCCCCCTATAACCCACCTAATCTACACATCCCTGATCACTACGGGTAATTTAGCATGGCCAATCCACCTAGCCTGCACATCTTTGGACTGTGGGAGGAAATGGGAGCACCCGGAGGATATCCACACAGACACGGGGAAAATGTGCAAACCCAACACAGGCAGTCGCCTGAGGGAGGAATCCAACCCAGGTGCCAACCACTGAGCCACCGTGCTGCCCCACTTATCAGCATTTATTTACAGAGATAAACATTTCAAACTTGTACTTTCCAAGCCGATAACTACAAAGTATTCCAGTTAATGCCTACTACCTGCATACAATTGGATACAATTAATATATAACAACAATGGGAACAGTTTCCTCTTGTCTATTCCAACTTGACCCTTCATGATTTTGAATAATTCTGTCAAATCTCTTTTCAATCTTCAACCCAGGGAGAACAACCTTAGCCTATCCAATCTGTACAATTAACTGAATTCTTCATAAGAATGTTTCCAGGGATAAGTGTCCTTTACATTCTCTCTTAGACCTTCACATCTTTCCTAAATTGAGGTGCCCAGAACAGAATATAAAAGACCAGTTTTTAACATCTGGAATACACTGCCTGAAATAGTGGTGAGAAAAGATTCAATGTTAACTTTCAATTCTTAAAATGGAAAATAATGAAGCCCTTGAGAAGAGGAATGACTAGGATCAATTGGATAGTTCTTACAGATAGCCAGAGAGGCATAATGGGTGGAATGCCTCAGTGTGTGTTGTACCACACTGACAATTTATATTGCTTCTGGGCTCAGAAGTCAACAGATTCCTCTCTATTTCTGGGCTGTGCTTGGAGGTGAATAGGACATCCTTGAAGAGCTGCCAGGTCAGCAATTTCAATATTTAGAAAGGGGCCTGATTGTTTAAGGCCAAAATTGTGGCTCAAATTTACAGACAGTACACAAATTTGGCAAATTATGAGGAACTCATTAAGGTCAATAATGCGAGAGTGTAGGAGGGAATCAGTAATCAGTGAAACTGACATGTTGGAAACCCTTTAAATAAAGGTGAAGCCAACTGCTGCTGCCCAGTGTACTGGAAAAGCCAGTCCTTACAGTTCTTGTTCAGAGAGACTGACTTCTTTTTGCTTCAAGGTTTTTGGAAGTCAATTTACTTCTCTTGGATTTCACTCAACTTGCTCAGCGTCAGCTGTCACTACACCATATGTAGCACTAGTTTGGACCTTGCACTAAGATGAAGCAAAAGAGCAGAAGCAGCTGCTTTCTCCTCAGCCATATGTTCCTCAGGACAGAGGGAATTTCCGCATCCGGAAGAAGGTAAGACCCTCAATACAAAATCAGGTTTCGCAGAACACCAGTGCCTCAGAAAGCTCAGGTTTTCACACTTGGTCATGATGACCCATCCTTTGCAGTGGATCCAGTAGGCATACATTGCCAATGGCTGTCAAGGTGTTCTTCACTGAAGGGCTAGCCTCATCTCTACCTCCCCCTGATGTTTTGTATTTGCTTCACATTCAAGGACAGAAAACAGAGCAATGTTTGTTAGAAATGGATTAAAAGGAGAGGATGGAATAACAACAGTGGTAGACAAGGATTGTGAGGCATGGTGCATGACAGCAATAAGCTGAGGGTGAACGGGAGTCTTAGCTGTTTTGATTGGGATGTGAAAAGATACGTTGTCAGAGGAATGGGCAGAACTGGAAGATGTGTTGTTCTGAGGAGCCCATGAGGAGAATGCTGGGGAAGTGAGGAAGGTGGAGCTTGATACTTCAAAGTGGAAGTCATTTGCCTTTCCTGCCCTTATGAAATTATTGAATCTGTTAGTGCATAGTCTCCAGGATTGAGGAACCACATTCCTCACTTCCTTGACCACTTCCATTGTTACCTGCTTAGTCCTCTTTTTCCCATTGCAGGAATCAGTACTTCAGGGAAGAATCCAAAAGCAGTGCAATATTCAAATTTGGTTTCCTGAGTCTCCAGTTAACCGCAATGTAGAAATCAGCCACACTGAGCACACTGGGGTCCCTTTTAACTACAGATCCTTCTTTTTACAGGAAGGAGGATGTCATCATTGCGTCTGTCCTCAGAGATTGTTCTGGGAAATGGAAAGCAGAATGTTAGTGCTGTGGCTGAGGTGAAAAGACACAGAAAATCCTGCCAAGCTTCCTTCAATAGCACCACCTAAGCATGCATTATACTACACACCAAATTGACTTGGAACTATAACACAATTCCTTCAATATCGTTGGGTCAGAGACCCTGGAACTCCTATCCTAACAGCCCTGTGGGGTACCTACACAGATAATCGCCAACAATTCAAGGAGGTGATTCACCACTCAGGAGTAAGGATAGAAATCACAAGTCCTGGTGCTGTTGCTCTAACCAGAGCATAATCAGCTCCTAGAGCCCTGAGTCCAGTTATTGGAGCTTAAAGGTACCCTCTTCTCCTGGACCAGATATTTTCTACAACCTGATCAGAGATGTTGTAACACACCTCTGGAGCAGGTGGGATTTGGAATTGGGTCTCCTGGCCCACAGGTATAGACATTACCACTGCATGAGAAGAGCCCCAGTCCCCTCCTGGGCCATGTTACCAATAGTGTTTGAAGTGCAATGTGTAAGGACGGGCAATAACCATTGGCATTGCCAGTAATGTGCGCATCTTCAGAGTGAATAATACTTTTAAATATTGACATGCTACAACTGGCTCCATTTAGGTCAATTTTTGCTGTCTGTTCCCTTCCTCACCTCCAATAATTCTCTAACTAATACAATGGAAATATTCAAAGAAATGTCTTTGTTGGATCCCTCCTCTCCTGTAATTGTTTTGGAAGATGAATCTGCAACTTCCTGGAGAATGTAGACATTCGTGGGGGAGCGGGGTGGTTAACAATCCCTAGTGACTGGTTTTCAATGAATTCTCCGCCAGCTGGAAGCACGGGTTGGTTGGGGTGGAGCTGTTCCAATTCTGGTGTCACCCCCATCACGTCGTATCACTGTGCACCACATCAGCAGACACCGTGCCTCCAGCTTCAACAAGGGAAGGAAGTGTCTCTTCGAAGGAAGGCCTATGGAGTGTGTGGACCCTCTCGCGGTGATAGGTGCCGGTGTGCAAAGTGGTTTAAAGCTGCTCGCTTTGCATTGAAGTCTGCCCCGGTCTGACGTAGTGAAAGCGCCTTTCGGGGGCTCTGTATGGAGAATGGCGGATGCAGAGTCCATGAACTCGCCGGCTGCCTCTCCCTTTCTGGGACTCCACATCAGCTCGCCTCCCAATTTCAGGTAAAGCAGAGGTACTACCACTACCACCGATTTCAAGTCGTGGCTTTTGTGCTGTCCGTGCTCTCCGGCAATGTTTGATCTGAAATGCAAAAGCTGATGAGCCAAGGGAGGAGGAGGAGGAGGAGGAGGAAGGGACATCTTTGAGCATTTAAAAGGGGTGGGAAATAAGATACAGAAACAGCCAGGTTTGCTATAGCAGACACCGGGAGCTTTTCTCCAATCCCCCACTGATGCGTGAGTAACACTGAGAATTGGGTTTAATTTGATTTAATTGCAGATTATTTGTGTATGTGCGTTTCTGGTGGTGGCTGGAAGTGGCAGAGATTGTGTTTCAGGGCGTGGACAGCTCCCAGTTAGAATGGACCAGGAAGCAACAGTGGGGAAGGTTTTATTTTAAATGTGAGGTCTTTTTCTTTAAGAAGCATCTTCGGAAATGTGTTTTCCCTGCGGAGATTACAATCCAAAATAACGTTTGGACCTTCTTTATTTAAAAAAAAAAGCTGTTAATCTGACGTTTGTTTCTCAAACTGGAATCGGGACGGCCAGGTTATTTCGTGGGTTGATGAGCCAACCTCATGCATTTGTGAGTCTCTGTTTGTAATGTAAACGTGATGTAGATGTTGGGAAGTGCAGTGCTTAATTCGGGAAAGGACAGCTCGCCTGAAAGAAACTATGGAATTGCGTGGTATTTGAATTTCAGCTCTGAAGTGGTAATTAGGCTGTCTGCTTCTCGGGACTCGAAAGATTATGGATTGAAGTCCCGTTCAGAAACTTGGGCGCAACATTTTGGTTGAGGTGCGCCTCTCTGATGAGGCGTTACCTCAAGGCTCTGTGTGACCATAATGTGAAAGATCCTGCGCTTCTATTCGTGGGGGAAAAAAATACTGGGGACTTTTCCCTTTCACTACTGTTTATTTAGGGCCCAAATGAGATGCACATTTTAAACACTTAAAACCTGGTCTTCTATTGTTGTTTGTGTGAATCAGCTTTGTAGGTTGGCTGCCATGTTCCTGAGCTTGCAACAGTGACTACCCTTCGTAATCATTTCATGGTAGCTTCTGATTAATCCCACCTCTGGATCAGGTAGGACTTGAACCAGGCCTTCTGGTGCACACTACAGTATGCCACAAGAATCCTCTAGCATTTAATTTTATTTTCTCTTTAAATCTGGAAGTGTTATTGTACACTCAGCCTGCCCCATAAGCTTCTAATTGGCTGTAAAGTGATTAGTGATGGCTGAAGATCAGGAAAGGCACTATATAAATGAAAGTCTATCATTATTAAATCAGATGTAGTACAATGACCCATGTTTTGCTCTTAATATGTGGGATTTTCTTAAATCTTATCGGTGGTGTTTTTGTTTTGGTGAAATTACTTCCTGCTGTTTTGACCCTTCATGATTGATTGTCTATGAGTTCCTGGAGGCATAAATATTCCTTCATTCTATAGAATTTCCCCAGAATATTTGAGTGAGTGAGACTGTATAGTGGTTTCTATTGTTCTATCTACTGGCAATTGGGACCATTACTCACTGGTATAAGGTATCTTCTATGAAATTTAGAAAACCTGAGGGATGACCTGTTTGTGACCTTTGACAGGTGTAAAGAAAATGCTGCCACTTGTAGGGTGGTCGGAACGAGGGTCGGTGAATGTGAGATAATCACTGACAATTCCAGATAAGAATTCCAGGGGAAATTTCTTTGCACCGAGTGAGATTGTGGAACTGCTACCGCGTGGAGTGGTTAAAGTGAAGAATGTAAATGCATTTAAGAAGAAAGTGGAAAAATACAAGTGGAGGAAAGAATAGAAAGCTATACAATGGAACAAGATTAAGTTGGAAGGGTCAATACAGTGTGGAGCTGGATGAGCACAGCAGGTCAAGCAGCATTAGGGGAGCAGGAGAGTTGATATTTTGGGTCATCCTGATGAAGGGTCCTGACCTAAAACATCAGCACTCCTGTTCCTCTGCTGCCTGACCTCCAGTTCCACGATGTATTGACTCTGACTCCAGCATCTGCAGTTCTTGCTATCTTGAGTTGGAAGGAATTGATGTGACACATGAATAACAGCCTGGAACCAAAGAGATACGTGGCCAGTTTCTTGGCTGTAAATTCCATTTTAAAATTGCATCAATTGTAGGATTTCCCCCTCCAGCCCTAAAAAATTCAGAGCTCAGTGCTCCTTCACTTCTGGCCTCTTAAACATCCTGTTTTTAATTGTCTCACCAATGTTGTCGTCTTAAGCTTTGGAATTCTCTCTTTAAACCCCTCTGCCTCTCTTGCCTCCTTTTGAGACACGTTTAATACCTCTTTCTTTGAAGCTTTTGCTTACTTGACCCATCTCCTCCTGTGGTATGGTCAAATTTTAACTGATAAAGCTCCTGAGAAGGGATTTCTGTCGGTGTTTTGGGAATTTTATTTTGTGATTTCCTTCTATATTGTTTTTTTTCATATTTTGTGGAACCAGTATCACCAATAACTACAAGAGCTTTTATTTAAAAGGATAAGAATCATCTGTTTGCGGGACTGTTGTAAGATGAGGTACAAATGGCAAGCTTTCCGCCTTTTCAATAGGGGAGAAAATCAGATACCTTGCCTGGTATGGCCTGGAGTCTCCAGCCCCAAACTTATGGTTGGATCTTCCCTGCCATCAGAAGCAGCTGAGCATGCCCCTTGTGACAAAAGTCTTACTTGCACCTTCTCAAGCAATTGGCAGGTGATCTCTTCACTACCAGCATGAAGTTTTGTAAAAGTTCAGTAAACGGCAACTTGTATTTGTATTGTTCCTTTCAATTTAATGAACTGTCTAAAATATACTGTTTGGGAGCATCTTAACCCCTAACCTGACACACATCCACCGGATGACTAATGGTCAATCAAATTAAGCTTTAAGAAGAGTTTTAAAGATGGAAAGAGAGCTGGCAAGATGAAAAGGTTTAAAGAGAGAATTCCAGAATGTAGGGTTCAGGCAGTGGGTGCTGTTACTGATGGGGAGCAATGGAAACTGGTAATCCATAGGTCACTAGGAGTAAATTCAATAGAACAACGGCATCTGTCTAATTCTAAACACAAATAGCCCTGTCACTTAATACTCCTTCAGATATCTGGTCAGTCCCACCATTGATCTGCTTGGCCAGTTGCTGTGGCATCAAATGGATGCAGGGAACGACTTTATTTTACCCAAAGCCTGAAGATTCATGAGAAACTGGGCTTCGGGTTTCATTATTGTCAGGATGAAGCTGCAACTGCTTCTAGGTAGTAACTCCATTTGGAGATGCAAAAGTTCAATTTCTACCTGGCTGCCTTCCTGGTGATGCTATTGACAAAGTTCCAGTGAGTGGCAGCTGCTGGGGTACTGGAGTCAGACAGAACACTCTCTCGCTGTATCAATTTTTTAAAAAGTGTAGCTGAATTCAACTGTCACTGACTCAGTGACATCACACCCTAATGTTTTAAATTTGATTAGATCCCAGGGCAACCACAAGGATTCTTAAGACAGGTACTGCAGTCTGTCTTTCCAAATTGAAAGAAACTAATGCCTATTTTAGGTAGCCACCCTAGATGCCTAACAAGTGGGCTAGTGAAGTTTCTCATTGGACAGTGTTCAGGCATCTGAATGCCATTGTACCATAAGAATCTACTTCTATTGCAGTCTCTGTCTCCAGGCCATTTGTGGTACAGTTTCACTAACCTTTGTGTAAAGCAGTTAATACTATCACAAGAACTGGGGATTACTTTGACAATTGTAGTCACTGGTCTGTCTGTAACAGGCACCCAGAATTATACACTGTATTTCAGATGACTGTACTATCATTCTAAAGAAGGAAGCATTCTTTAACTGCTTTAAGAGATGCAATTACAACTGATGTCAGTTGTTTTGCACCTTTTTTGTTTAAATTGGGATTTGTATAATTAAAGTCTGCATATAAAATAAAAGTGATATTCCATCAATTGATGTAAATAGTGTCTGTTACATGCGGATGTTACCTAAATTAGAATATTGTCTGAAGTTACACAAGAATTTGTGGCTAACAATTTGAAGTGCCACTGAGCTTAATAGTGAAGTTAAAACTCTGTCCCATGACACAGTGCAGCATGGTAGGTCAGTTGCCCTACGTTGTATTCTAATAGCAGTGACTGAGTGTTTTTACTGCTTTAGTGAAATAAACTGTTTTAGTCAGATTTGACAATTTGTAAATAATTTCACAATTCACAATGGATTGTAAGTGGGACCTATTAAATTAGAAAAGAGTCAGAGATGGTTCATCAAGTCACACTTTCTCACTTCTGAGTCAAATTACTCTATGTTCAAGTCTTTCACTGGAAAATTAGGATTACGACCAAAACTGATGCACGCAGGGTGGTATCTAGAATCAGCACTTCTGACGGTGAAGTGCTTCCTAAGTGAAATGTTGGACTGAAACATCACGCCTGCTGTTGATTATCAAGTAATTCTGCACATGGTGGCAGAATTTAGTCTATAGTCATACCGCAACTAGTGTAATACATTAGCTCTCAATTACCACACTTCCAATAATGGAGGTGTTTAATTTGATCATTTGTATTAGTCTTGGTTCTGGATAGCACTGGCACAAAATTTAGGTGCTCACTTTAGTGAAGTCTGAGCCTTTCAACCTCTGTATGGGTCAGTTTACAGGTAATGTCTAGAATATTAATGGTATGTTAACTGTATTATCAAGGTTAATGATAAATGGGTGAAGGGAGTTAACTAAGTTGAGCACTTAGTTTGTGGGTTCTAGTGTCCCTTTCCTTTGAACCAGGAGGTCTAGCTTCAAGCTCACATCCAGTCCAGATGTGTGCAAGAATATCTTTGAACAGTGTTGATTGT
The DNA here is from genome assembly GCF_021869965.1 of Rhincodon typus. Lineage (NCBI taxonomy): Eukaryota > Metazoa > Chordata > Chondrichthyes > Orectolobiformes > Rhincodontidae > Rhincodon > Rhincodon typus. The sequence continues at coordinate 39,059,396 of NC_063348.1, forward strand.
CAAATATCTGTAAAGAAAGGCTGCCTTCCATGACTGGCACCATAGGGGCTGAAGAATATCAACCTCCAGGAATTTTATCTTAGGTTTAAGTTGCCTGTGAAATTTAATTTCTGTTACAATACACCCCTCTTAAGGGCTTGTTCATAAGTTAACTAACTAATTAGTTCATGTCAGCATGCAAAAGATTTTGTAGAAGAGAACTTTTCTTCATACTCTGAGGGACTAGAGTGGATCACCATGTCTCACCACTCCATTTAAATGTTATTTAAATTTGATAAGTTTCTTTCAAAGATTTTGTTACAGTGGCCCTTTTTAAGGTGTTATTAACTAGTTTGTTTCTATGCTCAAGACTAAGAAATGCTGAAAAGGCACATGTCGTCCATAGATCATAGAATCCCTACAGTGTGGAAACAGGCCCTTCAGCCCAACAAATCTACACTGACCCACAGAGCATCCCACCCAGACCCATTCCCATGACCCACCTAATCTACACATCCGTGGACACTATGGCAATTTAGCTTAGCCAATCCACGTAGCCTGCACATCTTTGCACTGTTGGAGGAAACCAGAGCACCCAGAGAAAACCCACGCGGAGAAAATGCAAACTCCACACAGTCGCCCAAAGGTGGAATTGAACCCGGGTCCCTGACGCTGTGAGGCAGCAATGCTAACCACGGAGTCACCATTGTGCCCCATTTAAAGACATCCTGATTAGTGAATGTGGTTAGTTGTTTTTAGTTTGTTCAAAAGATTATAAAGAAGGCTTGAGGTGAAGTGGTAGTATCCCTACCTCTGAGCCAGGAAGCCTAGGTTCAAGTCCCAACTGCTCCAGAGGTGTGTCATAACATTTCTGAACACTTAGTGTTACGTACAGTACAATACGCAATGTGATTTGATTGTTTTAAAAATATCCACAAAACAGATTTGATTTGGCATGGAGGATGTTAATTACAGCAATCGTGTGCAATCACAGGTTTGGAATCCTGGACTATCTTAAATCTATGTTTATATAGGTTGGGCAATGTTGGAGCTCCTGTTTCATTATTTGAAGAGGCCACCCCTCAGTCTTTAGTTGATTTCAGCTTCATTCCCCTGATTTTTTTTTTTTACACGGTGCAGACGTCCAAGTTTGCTATTAACTGGAGCTAGCAGCAGGCTTGTAAAGTGTGGTGGGAAGTGTCATTTAACCTAACAGCATTTCTCTCTCCTGTGCTCGCCTGGACAAGAACTACCGGATGCATGGGAATGCAACTAACTCTAAGTTCCCCTTCAAGCCATGCACCCACCCTCACTTGGGGAATTGTACTGTCATTGCATCACTGTTACTAGATTAAGCTCCTGGAACTCCCTAATGCCTTGCCCCTTTGAATACACTTAACACCACGTGGGCAGCAGAAATTCAATAACTTAGTTTGCTGCCATCTTTCCAAGGGCGGATATGGATGGACAATAAACACTATTCTTGCAAGAATGCTCATGTCCTAGGTCTAAGTAATCTCTGCATATCTGGGGGACATGTGAGACCTTCAGAGGTGAAAGGAATAATTTTCGAATGGTTAGGGGCCGAGGGATCAAATGAAGCTTGGGCCGTGTTGCTTCACAGGTCTCCATTCAATTTGACAGTGATCTCAGCTGCTGCCTGTCTACAAAGAAATGACAAAAAAGTAAATTCAATTTAATCTAATCTGGGTTTTACTCAGCCCCAATTTCTCCTCCCACCAGATTTCATCCAAAGCTTCTTTAACTAAAATGTGGCTGCCTCTGTATTACAGTAACAGATATCTGACTTTAGTGTAAGTGTCCATTTCTGTGATCTGACTTGGTGGAATTCAAACAGCAGTGGATGTGAATGTGCAACATTTTTTTACCCCATGCCTTTGCTCCCACTATTTTAATCGCATTCCTGTCTGGTCACTGGGTTAACATCTGGCTAAGAACTTGGTAGGGTACTAGTTTATTGGAGCTGCATACTATGGTACCAGGTCAGCATTAGTTACTGTAGGGAGAGGATATTTTAATTGATGCGTCTCATATCCACCCAGAACGACAGAAATGATCCATCTAGAGAGAGAAATTACTGCTAGCTCATTGCGTTATTCATACATTACAAAATCTTTTTTTAATATTAAAGTGTAAGTTTCTAGCTGTGCTATTTTGCTAGGGGATTAATTTTATTTTATTCTGTAAATGTTTTAATGTCTCTGTTTAAAACGTCAGAGGCAAAAGGATTAGTTGATGGTATGACCATGAGTGAGCAGACTTTCTAGCCCAAGAAGAGGGTGGAAGCAGCAGAGAGCGTGTTAACAGAGAGACTGATTGCAGAGGTTTAAAGAACAAAGAGCATTGTTATTGTTACAATCCTTTGGAGACACATTGAGCTGGCACTGTACTATTCAGAACAAAGAGCCCTAAAGAGAAAGTGATTAAAGAGAGAGGCTTCTGAAGAAAGGCAATGCAGAGGGAGGGAACGTGGTGCAGCACATTACTCTACTCTAAGCAGTAGAATAATCAAACAAAGGGTTTCTAAAGAAATCCACAGTCCCATGAAAAATCCAGAAGTTGGGGGCAGACAGCTGAATCAGACAACAAGAAATCATGCCTATTCATTAGGCAACCAATCATCTCTTTAGTGGAAGCAATTCTCTTCAAAGAGTCAGCCTTCACCTGTGGCTAAGATAACAAGGTGCAGAGCTGGATGAACACAGCAGGCCAAGTAGCATCAGAGGAGCAGGAAGGCTGACGTTTAGGGCCTAGAACCTTCTTCAGAAATGGGGGAGGGGAAGAGGGTTCTGAAATAAATAGGGAGAGAGGGGGAGGCAGATAGAAAATGGATAGAGGAGAAGATAGGTGGAGAGGAAACAGACAGGTCAAAGAGGCGGGGATGGAGCCAGTAAAAGTGAGTGTAGGTGGGGAGGTGATAGGTCAGTCCAGGGAGGAGAGACAGGTCCAGGGTGTGGGATGAGGTTAGTAGGTAGGAGATGGGGGTGGGGCTTGGGGTGGCAGGAAGCACAGGTTAGGGAGGCGGGGATGAGCTGGGCTGGTTTTGGGATGCGGTAGGGGGAGGGGAGATTTTTGAAACTTGTGAAACCACATTGATACCATTGGACTGCAGGGTTCCCAAGCGGAATATGAGTCGCTGTTCCTGCAACCTTCGGGTAGCATCGTTGTGGCACTGCAGGAGGCCCAGGATGGACATGTCGTCTGAGGAATGGGAGGGGGTGTTGAAGTGGTTCGCGACTGGGAGGTGCAGTTGTTTAGTGCGAACCGAGCGTAGGTGTTCTGCAAAGTGGTCCCCAAGCCTCTGCTTGGTTTCCCCGATGTAGAGGAGGCCACAACGGAAACAGCGGATGCAGTATACCACATTAGCAGATGTGCAGGTGAACATCTGCTTGATGTGGAAAGTCTTCTTGGGGCCTGGGATGGGGGTGGTGGGGTTTTGTGTAGGGGCAGGTGTAGCACTTCCTGCGGTTGCAGGGAAAAGTGCCGGGTGTGGTGGGGCTGGAGGGGAGTGTGGAGCAGACAAGGGAGTCCCAGAGAGAGTGGTCCCTCCGGAAAGCAGATAAAAGGGTGGGGAGGAAAGAAAGAAGAAGTAAGCGTCTTTGGTGGTGGGGTCGGATTGCAGATGGCGGAAGTGTCGGAGGATGATGCGTTGGATCCGGAGGTTGGTGGGGTGGTAACAAGGACAAGGGGGATTCTGTTTTGGTTGTTATTGTGGGATGAGTTGCGGGAGACACGGTTGAGGGCGTTCTCGACCACCAAAGGGGGGGGGCGGCGGAGTTTCGGTCCTTGAAAAATGAGGACATCTCTGAGATGTACAGGAGTGGAATGCCTCATCCTGGGAGCAGATGCGGCGGAGGCGAAGGCATTTTTGCAGGAAGGTGGGTGGGAGGTGGTGTATTCTAGGTAGCTGTGGCAGTCGGTGGGCTTGAAATGGATAATCGGTTTCTAGGTGGTTGCCGGAGATAGAAAGAGAGGTCCAGGAAGGAGAGAGAGGTATTAGAGATGGTCCAGGTGAACTTAAGGTTGGGGTGGAAGGTGTTAGTGAAGTGGATGAACTGTTCGAGCTCCTCGTGGGAGCACGAGGCAGCGCCGATACAGTCATCAATGTAACGGAGGAAGAGGTGGGGTTTAGGGCTAGTGTAGGTACGGAAGAGAGATTGTTCCACGTAACCTACAAAGAGGCAGGCATAGCTTGGGCCCATGCGGGTACCCATGGCCACCC
>NC_063348.1:39068617-39089726 GCF_021869965.1 Rhincodon typus
AGAAGGGTCTAGGCCCGAAACTCGGCCTTCCTGCTCCTCTGATGCTGCTTGGCCTGCTGTGTTCATCCAGCTCTACACCTTGCTATCTCAGATTCTCCAGCATCTGCAGTTCCTGCTATCTCTTCACCTGTGGCTACCTGGTATCAGTTTCCATAATTATTGTTTTCATTGGATTGTGTAGTATCACAGTGCAGAAACAGATCAGTCTGCCCATCGAGCCTGTGTTGACACTTTGAATGTTTAATCAAAAAGGTCTCACTTCTCAATAACCCTGTATATTGTTTTCACTTTAAACATTTGTCTCGTTTCCTATTTGTGGGCATTTGCTATTAGTCATAACCTTAGCTTTGAATTGTCACTCCAGCTCACTGAGTGATAAGAACATAAGCACTGGGAGCAGGGTGGGGCAATTCAGCCTCTTGATCCTGCTGCCCCATTTAATACTATCATAGCTGATTCCATCTCAGTCTCAACTCCTCTTTCCTGTCTGCTCCCCATAATCCTTCAACCCAAAATTCATTAAAAATCTGTCCATCCCCTCCTTAAATTGTCTCAATGTCCTGACAGCCACTTCACTCTGGGTACTGAATTCTGCAAATTCATGACCCTTTAATAGAAATAATTTCACCCCATCTCAGTTGTAAATCTGCTACCCCTTATCCTGAAACTGTGACCTCTCTTACCCCAGCTGAGGAAACCTCCTTTCTACATCCACTCTGTCAGTCCCCTTTAGCATCCTGTATGCCTCAATTAGATCTCTTATTCTCCTAAACTCTAGAGCGTATAGGCCTAAGCTAGACCATCTCTGTTCATAAGACAAACTTTTCATCTCTGAAATCACTGTAGTGAATCTCTTGTGAACTACCTTCAATAAAACTACATCCCCTCAAGGGGACCAAAATTGTGCGCAATACTCCAGATATGGTCTCAGTAATGCCTTGACCAGTTGCAGCGCATTCACCTACTCTTAGTATTTAATTGCTAAAAGGAATAAAGTATAAAATTCTAATTTGTTTTCTTCATTACCTGCATATCAGTTTTCTGTGATTCATGCACAAGGATACCCTCTGCACCTAAGCATTCTGAAGTATCTCCTCCTTTAGATAAAATTCTATTTCTCTGATCAAATTGGATTACCTTGCATATCCAAATTAAACTTCTTCAGCCAAATTTTGGCCCATTCAGCTAACCTGTCCATAACAATTAGTAAATTTCTTATTTCTCCATTGCAACTTACTTTATTGCATTTTTGTGTCACCTGCAAACTTGCCTATAGTACTTTTTATTCTTACAACCTACATCAATGACTTGGATGTAAATAGTTCGGGACTGATGACTGAATGTCAGGGCATCCTGCTAGGTGCATCTTGTCAACAAGAATAAAGCCTCACTTATCCCAACTCTCTGCTTTCTGTTGGTAACTCCATCTTCTATCCAAGCTAATAAATTCTTCTAGTCCCATTTGATTTTTACCTTGTGTATGAACCTTTTTGTGCAGCACCTCATCAAATGCCTTCTGGAAGCCCAGATATACTACTACTACACCGTCCCAATCAGCCACATTACTTGTCCTTTCTCTTGACATTAAAACAGTTGCAAGAGTAGTTCTTCAACACCAGCTAGAAAGGAGAGCTTGCATTTTGATAGCACCTTTTCACCATCTCAGGACATTGGCTGTAAAGTGTATTGCTATCAACTATTTTCGTAGTGTAGCAATTATCGTTATTTGGAAAATGTGGCAGTTAGTTGTGCGCAGCAAATTTAGTCAACCAGTTACAAGATAATGACTCTGTTTTTTTGTTTTGATGTTGTTGGTTGAAGGATAAATTTTAACTTGGGATACACCTGCTCCCTGTCACAATGGTGTTTACATCCATATTGGAGAGCCAATGTAGCAACGTTTACTGTCCTATCTACAAGATGTCCCCTCCAATAGGTACTGTGCTCACTATAAGCTATGCTGGAATGTCAGTCATAGAACATTGTGCTCAAGAAAGGCTTGAACCCACAACGTTCTGACATGAGATGCTATCAAGTGACCCAGGCCAACATCCAAAGTCCTAAATCATTTAGTTAGACTGTGGAATAGTAAAACTACAGTAAAATTTAATCAGTCCTATGATTTTTTTTTTTCGGTGAAATATTGTTCAAGACTCTCACCAGGCTGTGTTAACTTTGGCACTGCTGCTTCGACATATTTTGCATCCTCACAAGTTTAGGAGGATAAGGGGAAGCATAATTGAGGTATCTAAGGTGGATTAAATATTCAGAAAGGAAAATAGACAAACTATTTTCTCTCGTGTGTGAACTTAGAACAAGGTGGCAGAATCTTCAAATGAGAATTGGGCTGATCGCTTCCTGACTTCTTCACACAAAGGATCCTGAAAACCTTCAGGTTTCTCTCAAACTGCTGAGGATGGGGTCTGTTGAAAATGTTGAAGCTGAGCTTAGTAGACTTCTGTTAGCTAAGCATACTGGAGGAGTACAGAATGGCAATGTGTGGATGGAATTATGATACAGATCAACCATGATCTAATGTAACTGAAGAGCAGTACAAGCTTGAGGGGCTGAATAGCCCGGCTTCATTCCTCTGTTGCGGTGCAGATTTTCGTTGGCAGTGTCCAACCAAATTCCATTCCCCAAATCTCTTATTGTAAAATGAGGAGTAAATTTAGTTTTTTTATTTGTTCAATTTTTAGTGTGCTGCTGTAACGTTGGGCTATTTTAGGAAGGTTTCAAGGACACTCCATCAGCTATGAGGGTGCAAAGTGTTAACAGAATTGCCAAAATTGGAGATGCTTCCATATTTCAACGTGTTTTAGTTGATGTCTTTTGAAGTTGATTTATAATTGAGCATTAATTTCCCTGAATACATGTTGCATAATAGTGGGTATAATAAGGACTGTACTCATACTTTTTCCAAGTGTTTAAAGTTTCTGGTTTATTTGTATGTTAGATACAGTTCAGAAGAAAAACGCAATGATGGCTTAATAAAGCTAGAGGAACAATAAATGGTAAATTGGATACATTGGTATAATTTTCCTTGCAGCAAAACCTATTAGCAATTTTTAGGTGTGAAGCTTCATAAGATGTTCAGGATGGGAGTAGACGGTTCATTGCATCAAGACTTACAATGAAATTGTACCTGATCTGTGATCTCGCTCTGTATACCTACCTCTGCCCAATTTTCCTTCTTTCATTTGGCTAAAGAAAAATCCATCAATTTCTCACTTTAAAATGTTCAGTATTTCCTAATTTCTAGCCTGAACAGTCTTCCTTTTTCTCATAGGTAATATTGCACTTAGTGTAAATGCTATTGTTGATGATGAATCTAGACTGGAAAGACTGAGAGCACTTTGACACAAACATTGGATAAACATGGTTTTGCCTTTGAGTGAGAAGTTGTGGGCTTAAGTCCCATGCGAGAGACAAGAATGCATAAACTGGACTGACCCAACATAAAGAGGACATTAAACTCTGAAAAGTGTGCTTTTGATTCACCAGGATGGTATTGGCGATAAGAATCCTTTAGTTTAGAGTAGAGGCTTGAAATAATTGGATTGCTTTCACTAGAACAGACCAGACTAAGAGGACAGCTAGTAGAGGTTCTCTCTCTTTTAATTATTAAGAGATTTAGAATAATAAAGCAAAGAAGAATATTTCTTGAGGTGCAATGGCAAGGGATACTGCCTTTTAAATTATTGTGAACAAAATAAATAACCTGAGAAATTTGTTTTGAAGATTATTGGAGCATGGGATACTATCCCACAGGAAATGGTCAGTATTCAGTATCAAGGAAAATAATTGATTTGGTGATGAAGAATATGTTGAGCCTTGTGAAGAGAGTAGGTTAGATTTGAGTTACTTCAGCAAACAGCAGTCTGTCCATTGAGTCCGTGACAAGCTCCTAAGCTGCAAACTTGTGCATTTACTTTGAATGGACTAACCCCTGCCATAAAAATAATGTAGAGAGCAGCACCTATGCACAGTGTGGTCAGTTTTTGTGTAATAACATTGCTTAATATCGCATCTATTTTTAAGATTTTTCTCTCCTCCAAAAGCAAAGATATGATTTGTAACATTGAATGTTGCTATGAAGTTTGGCAAACACACAATATTAATGTTATGCTAATTTTTTTTACCAGAGGATGTTTGTTTGTTTTTGTTTTTGAGTGTTGCAATTAAATTGCTGTAAAAATAATGTTACCAGAATCAATTGGCTACAGTTCAGCTGGTAGTTGAATATTCCTGGTGGGGCCACGATGGGAATGGAATTAGTTTGTGTGTGTGCATCTGCTGCAAGCCTGACCTACTGCTCTGGGAGATGGCTTTACATTACATGGAGCAATGCAGGCTACTTCTGCACATGGCAACTGGAATAGGTCTGTCGGATGTAAGCAATCTCAATCCTGTTCAGCGGAAATGTTCAACAGTGTGAGCATGCTGCTTCGTCTGCTCTCATTCACGCTGAATGTGTGAAATGCAAGTCTCACTGGAATTTTACAGCAAAGGAGGAGGCTTGTTGGCCCATCAAAGGCTGTACTGCCTCTTTGAGAGAACAAGCAAATTAGTTTCCCTGTTGTTGGTCGTTGCTTTGCAAATGTTTATGTTCCAAATATATACCCAACATTGCCAACTTTGTTTCTGCTATGCCTTTTAATATAGCAAAACATTCTAAGGCACTTGAGGTGAGCGACTATGAAACAAGATTAAAACTGAATTGCATGAAAGTGAGGGCAGGTGACCAGATCTTTGGATAAAGTTGGCTTTCAATAAAGGAGCTTTAAAGTAGGAGAGAGTGTAAGACTTTAGGGATGGAATTTCATGGTTTAGGGACTAGCACTTGAAGGCATAATAACCTGATGAAGTAATGGATTTGGTTTCAGTACCTTTCACAGCTGGGGTCCATTGTCTAAGAAGTGCATGAGGTAAATTGTTACCCATTTAAATTCAGAAGTTATGCCGAAAGGTTTGGGAGGTGAGCCATTCATTCGTTTAAGATAATGTGTCTCGTGCTTTACTTTCAGACAGCCTGTTTCTATTCTGAACACTTTTTGAATTGTCAGTTACGATTATGTAAATGTTCAGTCATCTTAAACTTCAATCACTTAATATTTTTAAAAAATTGAGTGCACAAATACTGCAGGCTCACTGAAGTCATTTTTGACATAAAACATGATTTATAATAAAAAGTTACACAGGTGTTTTGTCACAAAAGCAAAATTCTGTGGACGCAGGGAGAAAAATGAGCAGGGCAGGCAAAACCCATGGAGAGCAACAGAGTTAATGATTCAGGTTGTGTAACCTTTGGAAATGAAGAAGGACCGAAATGTTAAACCGATGGAAGAACTGAAGGCAGGTTCTGTGCTAGGGTGGAAGACGGGAAATGCACTCAAGATTTTCATGATGCATCAACCCAAGGGAGTGCTGATATTGTAGTTAAAAGAAACAAAGGTTGCGTTTTGTTATTTAATCTCCCCTGCATTTGAACCTATGACCCTTTTTTTTGTTTTTTTTTGTTGCTCATCTTACCATACCTTCTCCTCCCAAACCCCACCCCAAACTTGCACTTGAAATCTCTCTCTGTATTTGCCTTCAGTTTGGATGGGAATAGTCAACAATGCAACCAACAATTAATTTCATCTCCATAACCAGTAAGATTGAAGGATTATGAAATCAACAGAGGGACAAGTGAAATTAAAAGGAAATTAGGCAAACTTAAAGTCTAGTCTAATCTAGTCTAATCAAGATATTGGGTTGAGTGACAAATTGGGTTAAGAGACAAAAGGGAACATAAAGAAGTAATGAAGAAAAAATATTCTTTTCTCAGAATAAACATCTAGGGCAGTTTAAATTGCTCCCTTTCTGGACCATGGCATTAATTGACATTGCGTTAACAATAATCACAGTGAAAGAATTACCGAGCTCTTATTTACTGGCCCCAAATTCAGAAAACCTGTTAATGGGTAGACGATGTGGGAGATTAAAGGTGAAATGTGGCTTATGAGAAGCCACGACATACTGACCAATTAATCAACAATTACTAAAAAATCAAATCATGGTCTCTCTCTTGAACTTGTTAGAATAATAGGAATATGATCCAGCTTGTACTCCTTCCATCAAAAATGCCAGTCTTCAGCCAATTTGATTCACGCCTCATGATGTCAATTCTTGTGCTCCCAAACTAGCTATACTCCTCACCAAGCTGTTCCAGTACAGCTACAACACTGGTATCCACCCAACAATGTGGAAAACTGCCCAGCTATGTCCTGTTCACAAAAAAATAGGGTACATAGAATCTGGCCAACATTTATTGCCTGTCCTGGAGGACAGTTTGAGAGTCAAAGGCATTGCTGTGGGTTTAGTCAGGCCAGACCAGGTAAGGATGGCAGTTTCCTTCCTTAAAAGGGCATTAGTGAACCAGATGGGTTTTTTCCAATAATCAACAATGGATTCATGGTCATCGGACTCTAAATCTAGATTTTCCTATTTATTGAATTCAAATCCCACCATCTGCCATGGTGAGATTCGAACCAGGGTGTCCGGGACATTACCTGGGTCTCTGGATTTTGGTCCAGTGATAATAGCACCGGCCCATTTCCTCCTGAAATAATATTCTCCCTCTCTGAAAAGTGATGAAAGGTGTCCTTGGTGAATTAAAGTGACACTTAGTCAGCCAAATTGACTTTCGTGAGAACTGGGGACAGAGGCCATCTATTTAGATTGATAGCAGAAATGAAGATGGTTCTGGTTATAAAGGGTTAATCATCTCAGTTCCAGGACATCTCTGCAGGAGCTCCTCAGGATAGTATCCTAGGCCCAACCATCTTTAGCGGCTTTATCGAAGACCTTCTTCCTGTATGCCCTGCTGCCCCTCACCACCCTGACCTCCAAGGTGGGAATGTTTGCAGATGACTGCACAGTGTTCGATACCATTCATAACTCCTCAGATACTGAAGTAGTCCGCTTTCAAATGCAGTAAGATCTCAATATTCAGGCTTTAACTGATAAGTAGCAAGTAACAATTATGGTACCCAAATGCCAGACAATGACAGACTCTAAGAAATCTAACCATCTCCCCATGTCAGGCAATAAGTCTCACTGTCTCTTTTCACATTTGAAAGCTACTAAAAATGTAGCTTGTTCCCCGAAAGAGACAAGATGCTGACATCTAACAACATGGAGAAATATGGGACATGTTGTTCCTCGCTCTTAGCTGTTCTATGACCTTTTGGGTAGCCCATTCTGTGTTTTTATAACCAGTGAGTTTTGTACATTATTTTTTTGAAGACTTCTTCAGTTAATACTGCTTTTAGTAACTGACCAAAATACTGGGCTGTGATTCAAACTAGTAATTGTGACAAGGTAAAGTTTGCATTTGTAATTTTTTTGCATTTCTTTTTGGTTTTTGTCACCTGTTCTGCAAGGTTTTGAGGAATTTGAATTACTTTCAGTCATGTATATCTGAGAGAGCAGTTGAAAAAAGCATCAAAGTGAACATTGGAAAGACTGAGGCCATTTTCTTTGTCTGCCATAACTGCTGTTCCCTAGCCACTGACTCCACCCCTTTCCCTGCCAAATGTCTCACACAAAACCTGATTGTTTGCAACTTTGGTCTTGTGTTTCACCATGAGATGAGCTTCCAAGCTCATTAATGCCATCACTAAGACCACCTACTTCCCACTCTCTGCACCCACCTCGGCTCATCTGCTGAAATCCTTCATGCTTTTCTTGCCTCTACAGTTGATTTATTCTGACGTGGCTTGCTGGTCTTGCAGAATCTACTCCTTCTGACTTTAAGGGTGTCTGTAGTATTGAATACTAGAATACACACATCCTAACTTGAACCAATGTGTTTGACTCTCACTGGCTCCTGTCTAAGCAATGCTTCAAATTTAAAATCCTTGTTTGTGACTCCCTCCCTGTGGCTGGGATTGGAAGTTCCAGCTGGAAGAACACACTGGTTGGTTCTGAGTGCAGAGATCTTCAATCGGCGGCAACTGGTCCAACATTACCACAGACAGGAAGGTTTGGGCCAATATTGCTTACTGTGCCACCTACCTCCATGACCAAATTGACTGTCTGCTGTTGAGCTCTGCAGGTTTATGCAGAGGTGAGGCACATCTGACAGCAGAAGGTTTTTAAACTCTGCGTATTACCCACAATGAGTAATAATGAAGCATTTTGCTATTTTCTGATTGAAACCGGATGCACATTTGATTTACCCGACATCCCACCCCCACTCCACCCCCCACCCCCACCCCCAACATGTGGGACTACTTTAGTTTAGGATTATGTTCGGCATGGACTGGTTGGTCCGAGGGTCTACTTCCATGCTGTATGATTCTATGATCTCATTGAATGACAACAGGTTTGAGGGGCCAAAAGACCTATTTCTGTTTGTATAGCACCTTTGACAACCTCCAGATGGCCCGACGATGTTTACCGCTGTTTTGATACTCTCTTGAAGTCCAAGCACTGTTTAATGTTGTAAAACGTAGCAGACAATTTGAACTCAGTAAGATCCCACAAACAGCATTGTGATATTGACTGCATGGACTGTTTGCATACTGCTCAATTTTAATTGAAGCCTTCAGAACTTTGAGGTTTTAAACTCTGCATATTACCTACATTATGTCCACTTAGCTGTTCCGTAGATTGAACATCCTTTATAAGCTTAAACATGCACTTAGAGAGAAGTCCTGTTGGTTGGTGAGCCAGTTAACACAAAACTGTTACTCTTGTAATGGTTTTTGTGCTCAGAGGTTGTAGAAATCTGGCAAGATCTTGCCTCGGAAAGCTATGGATGCTGGTGGACAATTGGAGCTTTCAGCACAGAGATCGATGTATGTTATACAAGAGTAACAAAGAATATAGTTAGGTCAGTACAATTGAGACACAGACCACCTGCAATCTGATTAAACTGGCAGTAGTAGGTTTAATGGATTGAATGACCTCTGAATTCTTGTGGATTTGGGAAAAGCGAAGTTTCTTGTTCTGTGGGTGTCTTTCATTTGAGGACAGATTGTACATTCACTAACTCTCCCACAGGAGGGTAGGCAGTTTGCAGTCTTGATCAGAGCTTGAATTTTAACCTTTCCAACCCCGTGGGTATAACTTGAATGGAAATATTCAGGATAGATGCCGAGCTCCCCATTTGAAATTAACAATTTTTTTAGCTGTTAAAAGGAAGCTGACATTGTTAATACCAGAAATTCCATGACATGTCCCACTTACTACTCAATGTCTGAGCATGTGCAAATATAGCTGTTGTGAATTAACGTTGCTGTACACTTTGGTCTGGAGTTTACAAGCAGGAATGTTATGTGAGAACTCCACAAAGCGTTAGCTAGAGCAGAGCTAGAATGTTGTGTATACCTCTGCTTGTGGCATTACAGGAAGGAAGTAATTAGAGGGCACAAAGGAGGTTTAATAGGATGTTGCCACAAATGGGGAATTTTAGCTAAAAGGGAGCTTGAAAAGACTGGGATATTTTCCTACAGAAAAAATGGAGAGATTAATGAGGTGTATAAAATTGTGAAGTCCACAGACAGGTTCAACCTATCCAGGTTATTTCATTTGTTAAACAAGTCCACAATCTGGGTAATGAATTTAAAGTACCTGGCGCAAGGATTAAAGTGAACTTGAGTTTTTTAGTCGGTGACTGGAATCACAACTTCAAAGCAGGCAGAGACAGAATCACTGAGCACTTTAAACAAAACTCTTAGATCTGTACTTGAAGTGCTGTGACCAAAAGAACTACAGATCACCACTGACTGGAAAGTTGGATTAAGCTAGTTACCTTTATTTTAGCCAGTATTGACATAATGAGCGGAATGTCCTTTTTCATTTTGTGCCATAGACCATTTTCTGTTGCTATGGTTTTCAGTGGAGTAGGGGAGGTGGAATGGGTAGTGGGTAGTCTGCTGTTTTCCTCTGCTGCCCGTCGGGTTGAAGGGGAGCTGATGGCACTGTCACTGGACCACTGACTCAGACTCAGGTTCAAATCCCATCATGGTAGATGGTGGAATTTGAATTCAAAAGAAATCTGGACTTAAACATCTAAAGTAATAATCTGAAATGGTTTCATGCTTGTAAAACTCCATATGGTACAGTAACGTATGTTAGGGAAGGAAAAATTGCCATCCTTTGGTCTGGCTTACATGTGACTCCAGACCATGTGATTGACTTTAACCGTGTGCTGAAGTGACCTAGCAAGTCACTCCCTTGTATCAACTGTTAGGAAGACTCAAAGGAATGAAATCAGACGGACCACCCGGCAATGACTAAGGGACCAAAAATGATCATTGTCAAACCCAGCCCTGTTGACTCTACAAAGTCTTCCCTACTAACATCAGGGAGTTAGTGCCAAAATAGGAGAGTGTCTCACAGACCAGTCAAGCAACAGCCTGACCCAGTCGTAGTGCCGCACAGCATGATGAAATATCACCATGCTAAATGCAACAGACTTCAACAGATCTAGCAACTCCAATCTGAGCATCCATGAGGCACTGTGGGCCATCACCAGAATTGTTTCAAACAACTCGAAGGGAACAGGGGGAGATTAAATCTACGGTTAGGGTGTGGACGTGTTATGACACATTTTCCTGGCCTTGAACCCAATCTTTTGGCCTAGAGGTATGGACACTAAGACTGTGTTGCAAGACTCTCAAACGTCAAGTGTTTATGGTAATAGGACAAGTAAAGACACAAGATGTAGTGAAGTTTGAGAGAGAGAATCATAAGCAGCTGTAGCCAAAAGCACAGATAGGAGGGAAAGAGTAAAACCAAACCTGAAAATAAAAAATATGGTTTGAAATTGTTGATTGCTGAGGAATATGTTGAAAACACAAGATGTAAACTTGAGCTGCAGTATCTGTGTAATTGATGCAGAGAGAGTTACAGATTAATATCTGGTGATTCACCAGCTTCTTTATTTAGCTAGTCGAGAAAAGAACTTGCATCATTATCATAAACAAAAACAGAAATTGCTGGAAAAGCTGAGCAGGTCTGGCAGCAGCATTGGAGAAAAATCAGAGTTAATGTTTTGGGTCCAGTGACCTTTCCTCAGAATTTCAGAAGGGTCACCGGACCCAAAACATTAACTCAAATTTCACTCCAAAGATGCTGCCAGACTTGCTCAGCTTTACCAGCAATTTTTGATTTTTGTTTCTAATTTACAGCATCTGCAGTTCTTTTTTTTTTATTTTGCATCAATATCGTATCTATCTTGACTTCATGACATCCCAAAATACTTTGTAGCAATGAAATGTTTTTGAAGTGCAATCAGTTTTGCAACGTAGGAAGTATCGTAATCAATTGGCATGTAGCAAGCAGCTACAATCTGTTACAGGGAAACTGTTAGACTCTTGGGATATAATAGCAGGGCATTTAGAAAAGCATAATATAATCCAGCAAAGTCAACGTGGCTTTGAGGTGAACATTATGCCTGATGAATTTAGTAGAATTCTTGGGGGTAATTGGCAGGATAGATGAAGGTGCAATAATGGATGTAATATGTTTGGATTTCCAGAAAGGCATTTCAAAAGTAGCCTCATATGACACTTATTGAAGATTGGAGTCCATGGTCTTTGAGGTAGTATACTAACGTGGATAGAGGATTGACTGACTAATAGAGTTGGGATAAGCGGGGCATTTTCAGGAAAGCAACAAGCAACCGGGAAGTTCTACAGGGATCACTGATTATTTACAATATATATTAATGATTTGGGTAAGGTAAATGAATGTATTATTACTAAGTTTGTGAATGATGCAAAAAAAAAGTGGGAAGGCAAGTAGTGAAGATGACGCAGAATCTGCAGTGGGGTATGGACAGGTTGAGCCTATATTTTGCTCAATGGTGGCGGATGGAATATATTGTGGGAAAATGTGAGTATGTACTCTTGGCAGGAAGGATAGAGTTGAATATGATTATTTAAATGGAGAAAGACTGCAGATAACTGAAACTTAGAGGGATTTAAGAGTCTTCATGGTTAATTCAGAAAAACACGTGCAAGTTCATCTGTCTTCACAATTACCGATTTGAAATGTTGCCCTTTTTTTTTTGCAAAGGGAATGCAGTATAAGATAAGGAGGTCTTGTTAAAACTATGCAGGATGCCAGTTAAACCACACCTAGAAAAGTATGTACAGTTTGGTCCTTTATCCAGCACACAATTTTCTGGCCTTGGAGACAGACCAAAGGAGGTTCTCGGACATGAAGGGATTGTTTTAAGAGGTGAGTTTGTGTGTGTCGCGTCTGTTCTCATTGGAATTTAGAAGAAAGGGAGGAGATCTTACTGAAGTGCATAAAATTGAGGGCTTGACAGGGTAGATATGGAGAGATTTGCTTTCCCCTGAAGAGCCTAGGACTACAGGAACAGAATGAGGGGGTCACCCATTTAAGACTGAGCCAAGGAGGTGTTTCCTTTGAGGGCAGTGAATCTATGGAATTCTTTATGGCAGAGATTTGTTGAGTATATTCAAGGCAGAGCTAAATCTTTTAGTAAGAGAGTCAAGGGAAAGTGGATTTAGGGATTATCAAATCACCTTGAACAATGGAATGGCTTGATGGAAAGGGAGTGCTATTCATAAGGCCATAAAACATAGGAAAAGAAATAGCTCAATGATAACCAGCTGATCTGTTTTTATGGTATTGGTCCAGCGACACTTATTGGCCCAAGGCACTGGGGATATTGCTTCCTTTTTACTAAGGAACAGCAATAGGCTCGGATAGGTTCTGTTAGCAGCCTGAAAGGGCAGGCATGGGTTCAGTTTGACATCTTATCTGACACTTCTGTGCAACACTGGCAAACTATACATTTCATGTTCAGCTTTCTGTAGTGGCTTGAAGCCTCAATCTTTAGAGGTGAACATGCTATCCAGCAAGCCATGACTGCCATTCTTAAGGTTGGGTTAGTGCCTAGTCACAAGGCTGCATGCCATTTATAAGGTGTAGGGCTGCTGAACGAAGCAGCAGGACTTTATCACACAAAATGCTTTTCTTAGCTGTCAATGTGTTGCTGAGAAATACCTTGCAGTTCTACACAAGTGGAGTTTGCACAGCATGGTGTTTCCCAGCTGTGGCGATTTAAAAGCAAGGCTCAAGCACGGTTTCCCTGCTGTCAGAACACTCCAACTGCATCACTCCATTCTGAGAAAATAACATCATTGACTCAACCTTGACTCAGTTTTTTTCCCCACCAATGATGCCTTACCTGCTGAGGGATTCTCTACACTGGAGAAACCAAATTTAGTCTGGGTGACTGCTTTGTAGAACGCCTCCAATTAGTGCACAAGCAAGACCATGACCTTCCTATAGCTGGTCATTTTAACACAGCACCCTGCTCGCATGCTCATGTGTCTGTCCTCAGCATGCTGCAGAGTTCCAGTGAATCACATTACAATCTGGAGGAACAACATCTCATCTTCAGAGGATTAGGCACTTAGCAGCCTTCTGAGCTTAATATTGAGTTTAACACCTTCGAATTGTGAAGCTTTACATGTTACATTTCTTTCTGTTAACATGTCTTCTCTGTTTTTTTTCTTCCTCCACCCCCCCCAAACCCTTCCAATCCCAGTGGGACTGTCTGGCCTTTCAAGTCTGGTAGGAGGCACAGCATTGTTATGCCATTCTCTCATTCTAATCACTTTATCTGAGCCATCAACATCTTTTCTCTACTGGTACCCTGTACCCACTATCCCCCAACCCCAAACTGCAGCATAAGTGCTGCCCCCTCCACACTTGACTTCAACTCTAGACTTGAAACATTAACTTGCGCTCAGTCTGTGGATGCTGTCTGACCTGCTGTGAACTCCAGCACATGTTTCTTTTGTCAGAACTTTTTTCATTTGTTTGCCAGCTTCTGCAGGAATTAGTTCCTCTGTGTCAGCTTTCCATATGCTGCTTCAAGTAAGTGCTCTTTGAAGATACTTTATCCCCTCTAATGCTTTTTCTCTCACCCTGGTGCTCGGTCTCCGTTCATCCACCCTGCAGGGTATTCTTCAATTTTTTTTTTGGCAGGTAAAATAATTGGAGGCTTACCTTCATTACATATCTCCACAGCTTCAGTATACCCCAAAATACTTTGCAGCCAATGAAGTACCTTTTGGCATATTTGATAAGATGCCAGTGTAAGACTTTGTTTTCTCTTTTATAATTGACTTGGGTCTTCCAATTATTACAGATTTGATTGAGCAGCAAGGACCAAAGATTGACCAATTCTAATGAGTTACAGGCCTGCAGTCTATCTATATTGAGATGTTAGTTCAAAGCACAGGTTTCTTGTGTTGATTGAAGTCCCCCTTCTGTATTCAATCTTGTTCCTTCTGCAACAAACCACAAACACCCAGGCCTTATGAGCCCTTAATATCCACTACGTGCCTGTGTTTGGTCAGAGACATCCTGAGCTCTGACTTAGTGCATGAACAGTTCATGGTCAATCTTGGGTTGGTTATATAGTGTCTACCTAGCTTCTAATTTTTTTAAAATTTGTAGTCATCTAAGTGACCTCACTTCCTTCTGTCTCGTTGCTTTCCTAAGATATTGTTTATCGTGAGACTGGCCTCTTTTTGGTTTGTTTGTAATTTTTATAACTTCTCATTAAGAGAATACGGGACAATTGACAATATCTGTTTTACTTCTTATCTCAAAATTCGAGGATGTGTGCTGTCATATTCTAGAACTGCTTTAAGTTTGTCTCTACAGTTTTGTTTAATTGGTGAAAGTTCCTCATTAACTCAAACTCCTTACCAGTAACTTTAATTTTTTGAGACCATCAGCTAAGGACTGTGTTTTTACTAGTAGTTGGTGCTTGGAAGAGTTAGCTTTCTAACAATAAATGTTTGTGGTAAAGTAGCATATCGTCCTAAATCTATACAATTTTAGGTCAACACAGAAACTTGCAGGTAGTACTTAAAATCATACAGTATGGATAAAATATTGGTGCATAATGGAATTAATGCAAAAGACAGGTTATGATGTAGACTTGGAGACAAAGGAACTGCTGGTGCCAGAATCAAAGGTAGACAATACAGGAGACTGGAAGAACACAGCAAGCCAGGCAGCATCTGGAGGAAAGGAGCAGCCAATGTTTTGGGTAATACCCATTGACTTCTCCTTTCCTCCTGATGCTGCCTGTCTTGCTGTATTCTTCTGGCCTCCTGTTTTGTCTAGAATGTGAACTTACCCTTTCAACGTTGAAAGGGTGCTTGTTCTCATTCTGAAATATGAAACTAAGAGTAGCAGCACACCCTTTCTGCATTGAGTGAAGTTGGGTTACAAGTGAGTTAGTTACATGCTTAAATGCCCTACATTTGACTACAATTAAACAGGAAAAACTTTTAATTCCTTGCTGGCTCAAGTCAAAATTATTAAACTGAAACTTAGACATTGACCTTCTACACCAAATCAAAATTTATTGCAGAAAGTTTTCATGGTGTAGGGGTTTACACCTGAGCCAATCTTCAACCTGTGCTGGCTAACAGGAAGCTGAGTGTATGGACAAATGGGTCTGTTTCTATTTGGCAAGATGTAACCAATGGTGTGCTACTTGTGCAGATGCAGTGAGCAATTAGGAGAGATAATAGAATGTATTGTTTATTGCAAGAAAAGTTGAACGCTAAAGAAGGTCATGCATCTGCTATGCAGGGCACAGCTGAGAACACATCTGGAATACCATATACAGTATTAGTCACTTCATTTAAGGCAGGATGTAGATGCATTGGAAGCAATTCAGGGAAGGTTTAGTTGACTGCATGGAATGGGCTGGTTTTCTTAAAGTATGGATAGACTAAGCTTGTACCTGCTGAACTTTTAAAGAATAGGAGGTGATTTGATTGAAACAAGATCTTGAGGGGGGCTTGATGGCGTTGAGAGGGTGCTCCCTCTTGTGGGAGAATCTAGCATTTGTGATCAGTATTTTTTAAAATGATAAGCATGGAGCTGGAGGAACGGAGCAGGAAAGCTGACGTTTCAGGTTGGGACCCTTCAGAAAAATGGTGTTCCTTTTTTTTTTTCCTCGGTGTTGTCAGTTTTGACACTGTCTCAAAACGCAATTGAAGTGTAACCTTGTACAAATACGAAATGCCTTCAGTTTGTTTGCTGGATAGATTCAAACTCCAATGTTTTACTTCTTTATTTGCAACTGTACTGCTTTAGCAACTACATATGTATATAAAGATATTTTTATGAATAAAGTATATTTTTGAAATAAAAAAAGCAGAATCTTAGCACTTTTTAGGCAGAGCATCTTGTCAAGCAAAGGTGAGAGAATTTCAGGGATAGACAC
This sequence comes from Rhincodon typus, assembly GCF_021869965.1. Taxonomy (NCBI): domain Eukaryota; kingdom Metazoa; phylum Chordata; class Chondrichthyes; order Orectolobiformes; family Rhincodontidae; genus Rhincodon; species Rhincodon typus. The sequence goes on from NC_063348.1 coordinate 39,084,906, forward strand.
GAATGTGGAGGATACAATCGGTTGTTTCTAATTGGCGAAGCAGGTTTGAGCAGCCAAATGGCCTACTCTTTCTTTCCGGCATGTTCAGTGTATTGTAGGAATGGCGGCACCCAACTTGCACACAAGCTTGCATTTATAACCATGCAATAATGACTAGATAATCTGTTTCTTGTATGGAGGTTGAGGGATGAATGTTGGCCAAGAAACCAGTGAGAATGTTCCTCCCTGCCTCACACCCACCCCCCCCAAAAAAAAGTCCTGTTCATTATCCAAGTAGTGCATTGTGATATTTTACATGTACCAGATCCTCACTTTAACATTTCATCTAAAATTTGGCATCTCCAGCAGTGCAGCACTCCCTCAGCACTGCAGTGGAGTGACAGCCTGGATTTTGAGCTCCAACAAAAACAAGTTGGTGCTATTTGAGGATGCCTGCTGCGTGACTTATTGAAGCTTTGTGAACAGAATTGACATTGTATTATAACCTGGCAGGAAGCTATTGTTAGGTGATGAAATATGTCAGCCCTGACGGTGGAGTGGCAAAGCCGTTCAGTGAAATGAAGCTATCAAAAATGCTTCATTTGAGAGTAAAAGAGTCTCTCGTCAGATGGATGGATTTAAACAGTGCATGATAGCAATTTGATGATGCCCTGGCTTTTAGCAAAATTTAATCCCTAACAATATTATTAACAAACTAAGATCTTTTTGGCTCTCCTGTCTTTTGTTTGCAGTTCCTTTAATTAGGAGCTGAGCAGAAGCTGGGACTTGCAGCAGTCCACGAAGGTTTGGACTTGAAATAGGAATGTAACAAGTGATAAAGGAACCAGCAGCCACGTGAGCTGGGTGCTGCTTTTTTGTTTTGCCTTTCCTGCATCGCTAGCTCCGAGAGGTTTGCATTTATCTAGCAACTTTCACCTGACGAGGGGGCAGCTCTCTGAAAGCTTGTGGTTTCAAATAAACCTGTTGGACTATAACCTGGTGTCATGTGACTTCTGGCCATGTATGTTGTGGTTTAATGAAGTGGTGATAATTATTGAGGAGATTATTGAATTCTTCTATTTCTTCTTTGCAAGTCCAAAAATGTCAACACATACGCAAGGTAATCTTGTTGTGTGACTGCATTACCAATTTAAGAGTTAGTATGAATCAGAGGAGCCTTGGAAAATCAAAAATAGGTTGCCAGAAACAAAGTATTTTGCAAAATTAGCAGCTGTATATTATTTCAAATTATATCCTTTTGATTAAAGAGTAGGGAAGGAGTTTGTTTGTTTGTTAAGTCTTTAAAATGATGATCTGGAACAGAAATTTCTTCATTTGCAAGACTGAATCTTTTGAATTCTCTACCTTATTTTTAAAGAATTGTAGATGCTTAGTCACTGAATGTATTGAAGACTGAAATTGAGAAATTTTTGGATAGTATGGGAATTGAAGGGCTATAAGGATGAGGAGAGAAAGTGAGGTTGAAATTGAAGTTCAGTCATGATTGTATTGAATGGCAGAATAGGCTGGAGGGATTTTATAGTGTACTCTCATTATTTCTTTGTTTGGGCATAAAGTTAGCACTGACCTGATGTGCCAAATTCTGCATTCTGTGCCAGCACAATTCTACAAAGTCCTTATGCTCATGGATTGGTAGGGAATGTTCACCACTAATGCTGAAGCAATCTTCAGATGTCACATTACCATAACTCCAATCATAATCGTATCTCAGTTTTATTTTTATTTGCCCTTGGCTTAGATTTTTCTCTTCGGTTACAGATTGTTTTTCTTCTTCTAATCTTATTAATTTCTATCACTACTTTGTTGCATAGAATGGTGAAGGAAGCAATTGGCTTTTGTGGATGTCATTCTTCAGTGAGAGGACAGGATGGGGTGGGGTTGTATTTGTCAACAGCAAAGGATTGAAGGAAGACACTAAATCACTCGTGTCCACTTTCCTATGATACCAACTTTTGTGCACCTACCTTCGGCATTACCAGCTCCAAGAGGAACAATTTTCATTGTTGGAATGGGTGGCTGCTGAAGTCAGGTAAAATGACGCCAGATAAAATTTGGCCGCAGCTACTAAGGTGGTTAAGTACCAAGTTGTTTTTAAAAGCCGACCTTGGAGTTGTGGGACTTTATGCCAGATGTTTGAAAAAAGCTCCTGTAGCCCTTTGACTGACATACCATCTCAAACTCACCACCCTGCCCTGTGCCAAGTTGTGCCACCTCTCTCGGTCCATCATGCTCTGGCCAAGGTATGGACTTTTCACCTACTTATACTCCCCATTATCAGCTTTTCTTTCTACCTGGCTTACAATTATCAATCTCTTTTGTCTACCTACCTGTGTGCCCTCCCTTCTGGGCTACATCTCCAACTATCTTTGCCCCCTACGACCACCCCCACACTGTGTGTGTGTGTGTGTGCGTGCCGCCTTCTCGCTGACAGCCCTAAAGAAGGATCACTGGATCCGAAACATTAATTCTGTGCTCTCTGTGCCGATGCCAGTGCATCGGCGCAAAAGGCTTTAAAGTAAAAGAGCAAAGGGGAAAACAAAAAGCAGAAGGGAGTGGGTGAGCTCTGTACTCGGCTCTGCTACTCCCCTGCCGTGTTGAATGTTAGAGTCATGAAAGCACTTCAAACTATTGCAATATAGACATAAATTCTTCATTTTTAGGTCTGTCTGATTTTCCGAGTAGCTGCTCATTGCAATATGGAAAATCAGTCCCTAGGGAGTATTCCCAATTAACTGCTGAAGGTTGTTTGCAAATTGGACACTACTTAACTTAACCTGGTTTGGTAATCAATGCTAACGATAGATGGATGAGAACAATTTATTCACGGATTTGATATCTGGACCTGTGTTAACAGCAACTACAGGGTGTCAATTGGAAGAGGTGTTGAAGACTGTACGTGAAATAGTTTCTTCTGAATTTTCCCTGAGATGAATCCCAAAGGTGCTCACTAAGCAGGATTTCACTGCTGTTTATAATTGAGCTGTCTGGTGCTTTTTAAAAAATCTTTTCTTTTGTGAAAGCCCATTCATGTATAGTTTATTTTCCAGCCAGGAAGCTAGAAAGTCATTGACTCAGCCTTTGGCCTTGGACTGATTTAATGCAGATTATTCTGTTGGAGATGGAACCACTGCTACCTTGCCCACAGTGTCGTTGGGGATTAAGACACTGCTAATTTGCAACTACTGTACTATCAACTCTGTCCTCGTCACGCTTTCACATGACCAAGTGCCACACCCCATTGTTGGTCATCTAACATATACACAACCATGCCAATCAGACTCTAAAAATGTTTTTCATTTACCATTGCCCATCTGCACCAAAATTGCAATAGCAGCCCCACTGAACAGCTAGAAACAAACATTGAGATAGTAAGAGACAACAAGGTGCAGGGCTGGATGAACACAGCAGGCCAAGCAGCATCATAGGAGCAGAGAGGCTGACGTTTCGGGCCGAGACCCTTCATCAGAAATGGGGGAGGGGAAGGGAGTTCTGAAATAAATAGGGAGAGAGTGGGAGGCGGATAGAGGAGAGGATAGGTGGAGAGGAAACAAACAGGTCGAAGAGGCGGGGATGGGGCCAGTAAAAGGTGAGTGTAGGTGGGAGTTAGGAAGGGGATAGGTCAGTCCAGGGAGGACGGACAGGTCAAGGGCGCGGGATGAGGTTAGTCGGTAGGAGATGAGGAGGGGATAGGTGGGAGGAAGAACAGGTTAGGGAGGCAGGGACGAGCTGGACTGGTTTTGGGATGCAGTAGGGGGAGGGGAGATTTTGAAACTTGTGAAATCCACATTGATACCATTGGGCCGCAGGGTTCCCAAGCGGAATATGAGTTGCTGTTCCTGCAACTTTCGGGTGGCATCGTTGTGGCACTGCAGGAGGCCCAGGATGGACATGTCGTCTGAGGAATGGGAGGGGGAGTTGAAATGGTTCGCGACTGGGAGGTGCAGTTGTTTATTGCGAACCGAGCGTAGGTGTTCTGCAAAGCGGTCCCCGAGCCTCTGCTTGGTTTCCCCGATGTGGAGGAAGCCACACCGGGTACAGCGCATGCAGTATACCACATTGGCAGATGTGCAGGTGAACATCTGCTTGATGTGGAAAGTCTTCTTGGGGCCTGGGATGGGGGTGAGGGAGGAGGTATGGGGGCAGGTGTAGCACTTCCTGCGGTTGCAGGGAAAAGTGCCGGGTGTGAAGGAGCTGGAGGGGAGTGTGGAGCGGACAAGGGAGTCACGGAGAGAGTTGTCCCTCTGGAAAGCAGATAAGGGTGGGGAGGGAAAGATGTCTTTGGTGGTGAGGTCGGATTGCAGATGGCGGAAGTGTCGGAGATGATGCGTTGGATCTGGAGGTTGGTGGGGTGGTACGTGAGGACGAGGGGGATTCTTTTTTGGTTCTTATTGCGTGGACGGGGTGTGAGGGATGAGGTGCGGGAGATGTGGGAGACACGGTTGAGGGCGTTCTCGACCACTGAGGGGGGGAAGTTACGGTCCTTGAAAAACGCAGACAACTGAGATGTACGGGAGTGGAATGCCTCGTCCTGGGAACAGATGCGGCGGAGGCAAAGGAATTGGGAATAGGGGATAGCATTTTTGCAGGAAGGTGCGTGGGTGGAGGAGTATTCTCGGTAGCTGTGGGAGTCGGTGGGCTTGAAATGAATATCGGTTTCTAGGTGGTTGCCCGATGTGGAGACAGAGAGGTCCAGGAAGGGGAGAGAGGTGTTAGAGATGGTCCAGGTAAACTTAAGGTTGGGTTGGAAGGTGTTAGTGAAGTGGATGAACTGTTTGAGCTCCTCGTGGGAGCACGAGGCGGCGCCGATACAGTCATCAATGT
>NC_063348.1:39089826-39121367 GCF_021869965.1 Rhincodon typus
TGAAATGAATATCGGTTTCTAGGTGGTTGCCCGATGTGGAGACAGAGGTCCAGGAAGGGGAGAGAGGTGTTAGAGATGGTCCAGGTAAACTTAAGGTTGGGTTGGAAGGTGTTAGTGAAGTGGATGAACTGTTTGAGCTCCTCGTGGGAGCACGAGGCGGCGCCGATACAGTCATCAATGTAACGGAGGAAGAGGTGGGGTTTAGGGCCGGTGTAGGTACGGAAGAGAGATTGTTCCACGTAACCTACAAAGAGGCAAGCGTAGCTTGGGCCCATGCGGGTACCCATGGCTACCCCCTTTGTCTGTAGGAAGTGGGAGGAATTGAAGGAGAAGTTGTTGAGGGTGAGGACGAGTTCGGCTAAGCGGATGAGGGTGTCAGTGGAGGGGGACTGGTCGGGCCTGCGGGACAGGAAGAAGCGGAGATCCTTAAGGCCATCAGCATGGGGAATGCAGGTGTAGAGGGACTGGACGTCCATGGTAAAGATGAGGTGTTGGGGACCGGGGAATTGGAAGTTCTGGAGGAGGTGGAGGGCGTGGGTGGTGTCACGGACATAGGTCGGGAGTTCCTGGACCAAGGGGGAGAAAATGGAGTCTGGATAGTTGGAGATCAGTTCGGTGGGGCAGGAGCAGGCGGAGACAATGGGTCGACCAGGGCATTCAGGTTTGTGGATTTTGGGAAGGAGATAGAAGCGGGCAGTGCGAGGTTGGGGAACGATGAGGTTGGAGGCCGTGGGTGGGAGGTCACCTGAGGTGATGAGGTTGTGGATGGTTTGGGAGATGATGGTTTGGTGCTCAGGGGTGGGGTCATGATCAAGGGGGCGGTAGGAGGTGGTGTCGGAGAGTTAGCGTCTGGCCTCGGCGATGTAGAGGTCAGTGCGCCATACTACAACTGCGCCTCCCTTGTCTGCGGGTTTTATGGTGATGTTGGGATTGGAGCGGAGGGCTGCACGTTCTGTGGGTGAGAGGGGTGGAGAAGTTGAGGCGATTGATGTCTGGACGGCAGTTGGAGATGAAGAGGTCGAGGGAGGGTAGGAGGCCTTGGGGTGGTGTCCAGGAGGAGGGGGTGTGTTGGAAGCGGGAGAAGGGGTCAGTAGAGGGAGGGTTAGGTTCACGGTTGAAGAAGTAAGCGTGGAGGCGGCGGAAAAACTGCTCTATGTCCAAGTGTGAGCGGTATTCGTTGATCTGTGGGTGGAGGGGTCAAAGGTGAGCCCTTTGCTGAGGACTGACTGTTTGTCCTCAGTAAGGGGTAGGTCTGGGGGGAATGGTGAACACTCGGCAGGGCTGGGTGCTGCTGTCTCCTCTGGAGCTGCTGGCTATGGAGGCTGTGGGCGGAGCGACGTTGGCGTCGGCTGTGGGCGGAGTTGCGCCGGCGGTAGGAGGAGCAGGGTAGGCGGAGGCTAGTAAGAACTGCTGATGCTGGAGTCAGATAACAGTGTGGAGCTGGATATAAACACACAAGGCCAGGCAGCATCAGAGGAGCAGGAAAGCTGACATTTCAGGTCGGGACCCTTCAGAAAATTTGAAATTTCTTCAGAAATAAACATCCTTCTCAGTCACCGGCATTGCACTTGACAACAAAAATGTTCAGTGTATCGCGTATGTTTGAAGAAGAGAATGCAAAGACAGCCAAAATTACTGAACATGACATGGATACCTAATGGTAGTAGCATGGTACTATGGTTAGCACCGCTACCTCACAGGACCAGGGGGTTCTGGGTTCGATTCCTGCCTTGTCTGTGTGGAGTTTGCACATTCTCCCTGTGTGTGTGGGGGTTTCCGTCGGGTGCTCCCGCAGGTCAAAAATGTGCACATTAGATGGATTGGCCATGCTAAATTGCCCTATAGCATTCAGGGATGTGCAGGTTGTGGTAAATGCAGGACTATAAGGATGGGGTGGGAAGCTGTTTGGAGGGTCAGTGCAGACCTGATGGGCTGAATGGCCCCTATCTGCTAGGGATTGTTTTGATTCTATACCTGGCTAACATCCAGATTTACTTCAGAATTAAATCACGAAACAATATTGCAGGTCCTGCATTTCTGAAATAGGTTCAAATCTCTGCAGTCATGGAACTGGGAAATAATAGAGCATTGAGTTTGGAGTAATCTTGTCATTCCACCAAAAGCTTACAGATGCAATGGTTTGGATAGGCTACGTTACCTCTGAAAGCCTCTAGCCTATATCTGAGGCAGTGTCATTCTAGTCATGGTTAACTGGAAAGTACTGTGTGACATTTCTGGAGGTTAATGAGATTTAATAGCAGAGAGGTCAAACCAGTTTTCCTAGCAGCTGCCTGTTCCATGTGCTTTTAAAGATGGCATTTTACCTTTGGGAGATATCACCTTGTGCATTTGTAAACTGATACTTCCCTTGACACTCTGCATCTGAGAGAGGTTTTATTTTGTAATGCTTTGTATTCTCTCCATTATTACTACATTTGAAAGAATGCTAGAAAATTCTGCACCTATTCCTGCTGCATGAGTTGGACCTCTTACCTGAAACTTTAGTTTCAGCTTTTTTTTTGGTTAGGAATTGCTCAAAAAGTGAAGGTGACTGAGACAGATGGTGTCCTTAGTGAACAATGGGACCCAATGCTTTAAGGATTGAGAAGAAACAGGAAAAGCAGAGCATAAAATAAGTTGAGCATCAAATTGGGGACAGGAATGGAAATAGAGGGAATTAACGGAGTATCAGATAAGTGATCAAAAGGAAAAAGTGTGAAAAACTTTCAAAATCTGTAAGAAAAATATATTGCTGTCTGGATTAAGATTCCAGTTTAAATTGTACCCAAAACAAAAATCTGAAAACTGCAGATGCTAAAAATCAAAGAAAAACAGAAATTGTTGGAAAAATTCAGTAGGTCTGGCAGCATCTGTGGGGAGAAAGCAGAGTTCAGGTTTTTGGGTCCAGTGACCTTTTTCTACTGGATCCAAAACATTACATGATTTCTCTCCACAAATGCTGCCAGACCTGCTGAGTTTTTTTTTCCAACAATTTCTGTTAAATTATATGCTTGTGTTCCAGAGAGTGATTTGCAGACCTGGAGCACTGCAGAAGCTTAAATCTTAAGTGTAAGGGCCCTTTTCATGACAAATGCTAGCCCCAACTTTTTGTGTAGAATTCATTAGGCAAGAAATGCACATATACAACAATTTCTTGAAATTCATGGGGAGCTTTAGGGTGAGTTGTAGTAGTGATTGGTTTAGCAACTTTTTCAACTCCTTGCCCATGTCTCCTACAAGCATCTGCCCTACTTACCCGTGCACAGACACCTTATTTTAGCATCAAAGTCTGGACCAGCCACTCCAATTGAGGTGATGTTAATAAACTACTTTTTTATTTCTATGCCCTCAAGTTCAGCCGAAGAATACAGAAAAGTGTCACAAGGAGTGCAATTATTGCAATGCATCTCCTCTTAAAGCTTCGTAGGTCGCAATTTGTTGCTACCATAACTACAGCCCTTAACATTGTCACTTTGTTTATTTTGGAATGTTTGCTGTTGCGATATCTGTAAATGACAAAAACGCCATACATAATGAGTTTGCCTCACTGACTACTCTGGTAGTTCAAGCAGACAAATGTTTGTTTCCAATTCAGTCCAATCATGATGTGTCCCCCATTTATTATTTTAAGACCTTGTACCTACTGCATTGTTGGATTATTTTAAATAACTAACAACAATTTCACTAGCTCCACTCCTTTCAACTACTCCATCCCTCACTTTCTTCAACTTGCCAGACAGTTTCTCCTTATTGTTGTTCCCCATGCACTTTTGGGGGGGGTGGTGGTGGGGAGAGCAATGCTTTTTTTTAGATGGAATTTACAGCGTTGAAAGAGACCAGTTGGCCCAAATAATCTGGACCACGGTTAAGAACAGAAAGAGATTTGTATTCCACACATGACTCATCATACCCCCTCTTCTTTCACCCCATCAACATATCCCACTATTCCATCCCCCTTCATTTGTTTATTCAGTTTCCCCTTAAATGAATCTTTTGCTGTTTAGTTTTATGACTCCAAGTGGAAGTCAATTTCATGTTTTCACCACTCTGCAGGTAGAGGACTTTCTCCTGATTTTCCCATATAGATGAATTAATGATTATCTGATACTTATCATCTCTGGATTTGGAATCCTCCACAAGTGGTCACATCTTTGTCAGCTATATCAAAATTGAATAAGAGTCATATTGGACTCAATGTTAACTCTTTCCCTGTGTATAGATGCTGCTAGATCTGCTGAGTTTCTCCAGCATTTTCTGTTTTGCTTCTTTCAAAATACACACCATGTTGGATTGTAGAGAATAATGTCAGCTGAATTTGCACAGAGCAATGCTGCAACCTTTAATTAGATACATACTTAATAGTATTGTTTCAATAGGAGATCCTGTGATGCAGTAGTAGCATCCCTGTGTGGGACACAAATCCAGACCTTCTGCCCCACACAGACTTGGTTGTGGAAGGTTTTTTTTTCATCATCGAACAGGTTGAATGTCAGCTTGTAAATCCCCATAGCAGATGGTAAAAATGGCCAAATCTTCTGATCTGCAATTTTGCAGGCAGAAATGACCAAATCGCCATTGAACCTAACAAGGCAATTGGAGCCTCAATTTAAAATCTCATATGAAAGAGAGACCCCTGAATGTGTAGCACTCCCTCCCTACTGTACTGGGAGTGACAGGCTGAAATATGTGATAGGATTAGACTTAAGTCTCTGAAGTTGTCCTTGAAGCCACAAACTGATGACTGCAATGTAAGGGGGTGATCAGCTGAGCCACTGTGAACAATGGATACTTGTGTGTGCAGCAGAAAGAGTTTTAAATCCAAGAACTTAACCTGTTTTTTAAAGCTACTGTTGAACACAACGGATTTTGGTTATCTCTACTGGAAGATTTTGAATGGGGATAACAGTGGCCATGAATTGAGCAGAATGCCCGATTGTGTCTCTTGACCCTACATCGTTCATGGACCAGTTTTGTCTTTTCCCCGGAACTCTGGTTGGCTGTAAGCTGAGTCCAGCAGAGGGAATGCAGAACATCGATTAGAGTAACAGGATCTCCCAGACTGCAAGGGTAAAGCGAGAGAGAGAGAGAGAGGGAAACAACAGCTCTTAGAAAATGTAACTTATTGATTTTAGTGTGTAAATAATGAATGAGGATAGCTTTGCCAGCTGGCTGTTTTGAGCTGGGCCAGGCTGCATTTCCTGTTTTTGGGCTGGTTATATATAGAGGCTCATATCATAACGGTTTCTTTTCCGTAGCGCTTTGTGCAGCGAAGGGCAGGTTCTTTTGTGCTAGAGAATGGATTTGAATTATGAAAAAAACCCAAATCAAGGACACTGAAGGAAGTGGGATCTTCACCTGCATTTGTTTATTTCATGAACATGTAGAAAGAAAAGAATCAAGTGGCTGATCGATGTCTCCTCCTGCTTCCAAAATGAACTCTGAGGAGGAGGAGGGGAGTTGGATTGAGGATCACTGGGAAGAATGGTAGGAAAACTATCAAATCCAGTCTGTGGTAGTGTGGAAGGTCGCAGGCAGGCAGGCGGGTGGCTGTTTTGATTTTTCTACTAAGACTGATTTTGTTGGGAGTCCTTTAATCAGCAAATGAGCAATTTGTTACTCAGTGTATGCTGAATCTGTCTAACTTTTTCCGTCCTGTCTTCTAAAGGATTGTTTTATGCTTTGTATGAAATCAATAGGATTTTCTGGAAAGCTAAGTTAGAATTTCAAAGGAATTTTTCTTCTGTAATTTTCCTGAGATCCATTCCTGGCTATGATCCATCTAGTACCTCTGTTACAATGCAAACCTACAATGTATATACTTCATAGCGTGAAAGAGGAGATTTAGTTCCATCTCATGGAAATGGGTATAGCTCTCGTTATGCTTTAAAGTTTATTTAGAAAAATTGTTACACTGTTTTTCCTTGCGTCGTGGTCAAAAAAGCTTCATCTTGTTGTCAAAATCCTGGCTGTGCTTTACGTTATGTGCCTAATGGTGATTTGTAATATGTGGTTGAGTTTCATCAACTTGCCCATGTAGCAGGAACTGGGGTCTACAAAGTATATAGATCTGCTGAGTCATTCAGGAGATATGCTCAAAGGTTGAATTTTCCCCGCGTGATCAGTGGCAAGGTTTTGACAGTGAGGAAGTTGTGAAATGGACACTTTAATACTTGTTTTTAACAACTGATAGCCAGTGTGTGTTTCACTGCCTTTGCACCTTCTACAGCTTTCTCTCTCTGACTGTGTTTGTGAATATTAGTAGTCCAGTGATTTAATCACTACACCTCTCTCCTCCTTTTCTTCCCTGCCTCACCTGAGGTAACATGTCTTGCACAACTTCAGATTTGATTAAAGATAACAAGGTGTAGAGCTGGATGAACACAGTAGGCCGAGCAGGAAAGCTGACGTTTCGGGTCTGGACCCTTCTTCAGAAATGGGTTTCTAAAGAAGGGCCCAGACCCAAAACGTCAGCTTTCCTGCTCCTCTGATGCTGCTTGGCCTACTGTGTTCATCCAGCTCCCTCTTCGGATCTGATTATCTTTCTTTTTCTCAATTCCTTGGCATTGAAAAATTGGAATAGAAGGAGATCACTTATCACCTCAAGCCATTTGTTGGGATTCATCTTATCGATTTCCAATTTTAAAATGAACAATTGATCTATCATCAATTGCTCTTTTCTGAACAGAGTCCCAAACTTCTGCATGTAGCTTAGCAGGCCAAACAAGGCTGCCACTTTGGTACTGAGGCAGTGTAGCACTGCTGGAGTTGTCTTTTAGATGATCTCCTTCCTCATCAGTGGAGATCAAAGTTGAAGATCCCATGACCGATTTCAGAGAAGAACAGGAATGTTCTCGCTAATAATGTCCTGGCTAATAATATCACCCAATAAACTTCTAAAAACTGATTATCTAGTTGTTAACACTTTGACATTTTCTGGGAGCTTTGCTGTGTACAAATAGGTTGCTTGTGTTTCTTAAATTTTTAAAAATTCACTCTATTGTAGGCATGGTTGGACCTAGACGTATTGACCGTCCCTAATTACCCTTTTAGATGCTGCCCTGAACGCTGTAATCCACTTTGGTGTAAGTAACAGCACAATCCCTTTTAGGAAGGGGATTCTGGGATTTTGACCAAGTGACATTGAAGGAATGGCTGCACTTCTACTCCTAGATAGTAGTGATTGTGGCTTTGGAATGCACTGTCTAAGGAGGCTTGGTTTACTTTTTGCAGTGCACCTTGTAGATGATACACACACTTTTTTTTTCTAGTGAGTGGTCATGTCAGAAGTGAATGCTTGAGTATGGTGGGTTGTTTTGTCCTTGATGGTGTCAAGCTTCTGTGTAGGTGTTGGAGCTGCTCTTGTGTAGGTCAGTGGGGTGTATTCCACGACACTCCTGACTTGTGCCTTGGAGATAGTGGACAGGGCTTTATAGAATTTGGAGATGAGTTAATCCATGCACGATCCCTAGCCTCTGACATGATCTTGTCACAGCATTTGTATAGCTAATCTACTTCTGTTCCTGGTTAATGGTAACCCTGAGGATGTCTCTAGTTTGGCATTACCATCTTGGAATCCCAATGAATGTCTAGGGACCATGTTTAGATTCTGTCTTGTTGGATATAACCATTGTTGGCACTTGTCTGGCTGGAATACTTGTCAGCTGCCAGAGGTGGTGGTGGAGGCAGATACAATTACCACAGTTAAAAGACATCTGGATGGGTATATGAATAGGAAGGCTTTAGAGGGATATGGACCAAATGCTGGTAAATGGGAGTAGGCCAGACGGGTCAGTGTGGATAAGTTGGATCAATAGATTTGTTTCCATGCTGTATGACTCTGACTTTCTATATTTATCAGCCCAAACCTGGATCCTGGATGTTTTCCATGTCATGGTACTTTTGGACAAAGGTTGCATCAATATTTGAGTTATGAACATTGTTGCATCGTCGGTGAACATCCTCACCTTTTTGACCTTCTGATCGAGGGATGGTCATTGATGCAGCTGAAGATGGTTGGGCTTGGGACAGTCCACTGAGGTATTCCTGCAGAAATGCCCTGGAACTTATTAACCTGTAAAATGGCTGTGCAGTAACAGTATGCCATGTATGACATCAACCAGTAGAGATTTCCACCCCCCTCCCCCTGCCCAATTGCTATTGACTGTAGATCTAGTTTTGGTAGGACTCCTTGAAGCCGCATGCCTTGATATCAATGATAAACGTTCTCCACTCTTGTCTGAAATTCAGCTTCTGTATCCGTTTGAGCCAAGGCTGAAATGAGGTCACAAGCTGAGTGTAAGTGAGCAGGTTATTGCTAAGCAGTTGCTGCCTGATAGCAGCATTGACGACACATTCCATTACTTTATTGATGATCAAGAGTAGATGGGGTGGTAATTGGCCGAGTTGTAATTGTCTTTTGTGTGTGTGTACTGGACATAACTGGGCAATTTTCCACATTTTTTGGGTTGATGCCAGTGTTGTAGCTTGGCAGAGAGTTCAGCAAGTCCTGGAGTACAAGTCTTCAGTGCTGTTGCCAGTGCCCCTAGCCTTTTCTTGATGTCAATTGGATTGTGGCAGTGAATTAACTTCGATTATCTGTCTCTGGGTGTAAAGCACTTTGAGACATTTGGCTGTGAAAGCTTCTAAATGAACGCACTTTTTTTTTCTTTTAGTGAGGATCCAATCTGGAGTTGTGTAGACATCTTAATTCACAGGAGAGTAGTGTAGTAGTAAACTACTGGACCAGAACCCCAGGTCAATGTTCGCGAGGTATAGATATGAATCTCTCCATGGCAGATGGAGAAATTTGAATTTAATAACAAAGCCTGTAATTGCTGTGGGAACTAGTGGACCCCATTTTGTGGTTCAGAGTGATCACATCTGTAGTAAGTGTTGGTTGCTTGAGGAACTCCAGCTCAGAGTTGATCTGGAGTCTGAGCTTTGACCCATCAGGAAGCGTGATGCTGTGTTTCAGGAGGCAGTTGCACCCCTGAGATTAACTGTCTCAAATTTGGTCCGTGGTCAGGGACGGGAAGGTGTGACTACCAGCAAGGGAGGTAGTGCTGAAGGACTCTCAGCACTTGAGCTTGTCCAACGAGTTTCAGATTTTTGCTGTCTGTGGCTGAGAGTGGGGGCTGGTAGGAGGATGAGCAAACTGACCATAGCACAGTGGTACAAGGAGCCATTTAAGAGTGGGGTGGAAAAAAAGAGAAATGTAGTTGTAATTGGGGATAGTTCAGTCAGGGAAATAGATCCTGTGCTTTGTGGCCAGGATCAAGTGTCTCAAAGGCTGTGTTGCCTGCCTAGTGTCTGAGTTCGCGATATCTCATCAGGGCTTCAGAGGAGCTTGGAGTGGGAGAGGAACGATCTAATTGTCATGGTCCATATAGATGCCAATGATATCAGTAGAAAGAAGAGAGGTTCTACTGAAGAAATATGAGTGGCTAGGAACTAAAATTTAAAAAGCAGAACCAAAAAGCTGGTGATACCTGGATTACTACCTGAACCATGAGCAACTTGGCACAGAGTTAACAAGATTAAAGAAGTAAATGTGTGGCTCAAAGGTTGGTGTGGGAGAAATGGCTTCAAATTCATGGAACATTGGCACTGGTATTGAGGAAGGAAGGAGCAGTTCCAATAGAACCAGTACCCCCTGAGTCATGCTGAGAGTCCTGGTGATCCTCGTGTAATTAGGACTGTGGATAGAGCTGAACTCTAAATAGGGAGGTTGTGGGCTCAGTTGCATGGAAAGTTATAGGAAAAAATTAAAGGGGAGGGAGGGCTCAGCAGAAGTCAAAGTTTCTGTAGCAAATAATAGGACAGTAGGAAAGGGTCAGGAGTCTAACCAGTCATGGCAGATAAGGAGACAACTGTCAGAAGGGGGCAGTTAACACAGGACTGAGGATGTTGTTTTAAAATACACACAATATGTGTAATAAGGAAAATGAGCTTGCCGTGCAGATTGAAATTGGCAGGTATGATATCGTGCATATCACAATAGCGATGTGTCTGCAAGGATCAGGGTTGGGAACTAAATATGTAAGGATGTATCCTATCAAAAGGACAGGCAGATGGGCAGAGGAGATGAGTTGCCTTCTTAGTAAGAAATGAAATTAAATTGAAAGTAAGAAGTATAGTTGGAAGACATAGAATCTGTGGGTAGAAATGAGGAACTGCAGAGGAAACAAGAACCTGATGGGAATAATGTCAAGGCCTCCCAGCAGTAGTCAGGATGTGGGGAAGAAAACGAGATAGAAAAGGCATGTGAGAAAGGCACTTTAAAATAATTGTGGGGGACTTCAATATGCAGGTGGCCTGGAAAATCAGGTTGGTAGTGGGCCACAAGAAAAGGAATTTGTGGAATGTCTACAAGATGTTGTTTTTTTTTTTTTTTTTTTTTTTTTTTGGAGCAAACTCGTGGTGCAGTCCAGTACGGAAAGACAATTTTGGATTTGGTGATGTGTAATGAGACAAACTTGATTAGGAATTCCCTCACCTTAAGCTTCCTTGAGGACAGTGATAGTAATATGATAGAATTTGCTGTGCAGTTTGAAAGGGAGAAGCTGGAATCGGATGTAATGGTATTATTGAGTAAAGGTACCTACAAAGACATGAGGAAAGAACAGGCTAGCCTTGATTGGAAGAGGATCCGAGCAGGAATGGCAGGTGTTTCCAATGGTAATTTGGGAGGCACAGCAGAAATTGATCCCAAGGAAGGAAAACTGTACTCCGGGGAGGACAAGGGACGTCAAGGACAGCATAAAAGCCAACAAAAAGGTACAAAATGTTGTGAAGATTAATGGGAAGCCAGAGAATTGAGAATTCTTTTAAAAACCAGAGAATAACTAAAATTCCAATAAGGGAGGAGAAGATTAAATTTGAGTGTAAGCTAGCCAGTGATGTATAAAAAATAGCAAGAGTATTTTTAAACATAAAAGGTGAGCGGGGTGAGTGTGGATGTTTGACTGCTGGAAAATGAGGCTGGAGAAGTTGTAGTGGAGGAATTGAATAGGTACTTTGCATCAGTTTTCACAGTTGAAGACACCAGTGGCAATGCTGGGAAAGTGAGAGATTATGCACTTCAGTAGGAAGAATAGAGGTTTAGACCATGTTCTAAATAAGGAAAGGCTTCAGAAATCGGAAATATTTTGGGGCTTTGGAGCCCTAGTTCAGGATTCTGTTAAGGTTAACATGCAGGTTCAGTTGGCAGTTAGGAAGCCAAATGCAATGTCAGTATTTATTTCAAAAGGGCTAGAATACAAGAGCAGGGCTGTACTGCTGAGGCTGTAATAAGCTGTGGTCAGACTGTATTTGGAATTTGTTAGCAGTTTTGAGCCCGTGCTTAAGGAGGTCTTGGAGGGGGTCCAGAGGAGATTTCCAAAAATGGTGCTGGGGAAGAAGGGCTTGTCGTATGAGGAGCGGTTGAAGACTCTGGGTCTGTATTCTATAAAACGTAGAAGGATGTTGAGGGGCGGGGGAGGGAGTGCAGATCTGGTTGAAACTTAGAGGAATACTGAGAGACCTCGATAGAGTGGATGTAGAGATGTTTCTGCTAGTAGCAGAGACCAGGACCCGAGGGCAAGACACACTGCTTGGTGTGAGTGATGCTTGATTTGATAGTTAAATCTATGTACGTAGCAAGCAGAGTTTGTCTAAGCAGTGCTCTATGTAAAGATTCTGTAGTCTATATAAGCAACTGTGTAGCATACAGTTAAGAGAACCTATTTAAGCAGTGCACTACAGCAGGTCGATAGAGCCTGCTTAAATAGTGCATTGGTAAAAACAGTCTTCAAGATCTATTTAAATGGTGACCCACAGCAAAAAGTCTACAAAGTCTATTTGAAAGAAGTTTGTGAACTCTAGCAAAGAGAATTAACGACAGAAACTGACCAATATTTCATAGGAACATAGGACTTGGAGCAGGAGTAGGTTTTTACTTAGCACCATTTTGTTCTCCACCTCCTATCTCCATATCCCATGATGCCAATATAATCCAGAAACCCATTGGCTTCACTCTTCAATATGCTGCATGATTTGAGCTTTCACATTCCTCTGGTGTTGAGAACTTAAAAAGCCACCACCCTCTGAAGACCTTCCTCCTTATCTCATTAATAATGACTCCTCTCTTATTTTGAGACCGTGAATCTAGAAAGAGAAGACTGTCTTGGGGAGACATCCTATCCACATTTTATGCTGTCAATCTCTGCAAACTTTAACTTTCAATGAAATCATCTTGTTTTTCAAAACACTAGAAAATACAGGCCAAGAATGTTTAGAATCCGTCTCAGTAATGATGACCATAAAACTATCATTGATTTTGTTTGTTTTTTTTTAAAATTTGTTCCACCAGTGTCTCTTTAGGGAAACCAATATGCCATCCTTATCTAGATAATGCCTACATGTGACTCCAGACCCACAATGTTGTGGTTGACTCTTAATTGTCCGGTGAAATGGCTGAGCAAGCCATTTAGTTTTAGTAGGGCAACTTGGGATTGGCAACAATTGCTGGCCTTGCCAGTAATGCTTGCTTCCCATTGTAAAAAAAGGAAAAAAAAAACACTCGAGACAATCCCACTTCCCAGACATTAGTCTGGTGAACTTCTGTTCCACTCCCTTTATGGCAAGTACATACTACCTCGGGAAGGAACACTGTACACAATACTCCAGGTGAGGGTACACCGTGGTTCCCTACAATTGCAGCAAAACATATTTTTTACTCCTCATTTCAAACCCTGTTAGGATAAATGTTAATGCTCCATTTGCCTGCCTTATTGCTTGCTGTAACTGCACATTAGCTTATGTTGACACATAAACAAAGACATCCAAGTCCCTTTGGATGTCAGCACTTCCCAACCCCTCAACATGTTAAGAAATTCCTTTTTTATTCCTAACCAAGTGAGTAACCTCACAATTAATTATTCACATTATATTACATCTGCCACATGCATTCTTGCCTGTGCATTCGGCCTGTCCAAATCCCTTTGAAACCTCCTTGCACTGCCCTCCCATTCCTATCTAGTTTTCTCTTCAGCAATCTTAGAAATAGTAGATTTGAGCCCCGTAGACAAATTGTTTGCAATGATCATTGCAAATGTCCAAGTGGGACAGGTGGGATGCAAACCCAGACCTTCTGGCCCAGAGATTGGGGCACTACCAATGTACAACATTCCATCTTGAGAATGATCTGATTGATCTTTATACTGTTTCCAATCTGTTAATCTCCAAGAAGTTTTATTTTTAACTTTAAAAAGCAATTTTCTAAACCGTTTAAGCTTTGGTCTGGTCTACATGTGATTCCTAACACATTGCAATGTGGTTCACTCTTAACTGTCACTTGGGAAATAAATACCTCCCTGGTCAGTGACATCCACATCCCTTGAATGGATTTTAAAAAGAAGACACAGATCTTAACACAAACATCAAAGGAAAGCTTCATCCTATTTCCCAACACTTTCCATAACCGAACATCTGAATAGGGAACTTGAGTAGTCCCTTCTGATCTAATCTGCCATTCAATGAGATCATGGCTGATCTGATTTTAAACCTCAACTCTACATTTCTGCATAATAATCTTTCATCACCACAAGTTATGTCTAATTTGGCTACTTTTTAAAAATCATCTCTCCATGTACTGAAAGAATGATTTAAACTTTATTGCAAGTAGCAACAAAATAAGACCCCTCAAGTAAGCATTTATATAAAATATAGAGAGTTGAGGGCCCAACACTGACTCCTGTGGCATGCTACTGGTGACATCTGGCCAGCCTGAAAAAGACCCATTTATTCCTACATTTTGCTTCCCATTAGCCAGCCCATTTTCTATTAATGCTATTGTGTTACTCTTAAAATCATGAGCTTTTATTTTCCATAATTTTGTGGCACCTTTTCAAATACTTCCTGGAAATGTAAATGCAATACATCAACTGTTTCCCCCTTATCCACAGTACCAGTTACTACTTCAAAGAATTCTATTAAGTTCCTTGATTATGATTTTGATTCATTTCTCTTTCCTCTTGAAAAAAATTAATAATTCTGTCCAATTTCGACTTCCACCTATCTTTGTAGAATCCTATGTCCTTTTGAGTTTGATACTACCTTTTTCCTTTTTGAATAAAGGAGTTAGATTGGAAAATAGCTAACCTAAAGGAACATTCCCTGAAACTAATCAACTTGCTATTTCACTGACTATATTTCTTTTCAGATCCTAGGATGAAACCCATCAGGACCACTTGTCAACTCTATTCTAACAATTGACACAGTGGTATTTCCTTAATAACTACAACTTTCTTCAGTTCCTTTCAATTCGTGATTTACTGCTATTTCTGGGACTTGACTTTATCCTTTTCTAGTGAAGACTGACATCAAATATCTTTTCAATTCATCTGCCATCTCTTTATCCTCCATTATGGATTTATACACTCCATTCTGTGTAGGGCCAACACCCCAAATGTTAATTTTCTTTTTAAATATTTGAATAAACTTTTCCTGTCTGCTTTTATATTTTTTGCTAAATTTCTCTTCTACTTTAATTTCTGTCTCCTTTATTAATCATTTAGTAATTTTTTTATATTCTGTCCAATCTCTGACTTCCTGTCTTTTGTAGAATAATATTTCCTTTGAATTTGGTACTATCTTTGACTTTTTTAGTTAACCATGATGTTGGGTCATCCCTCTTTTAAATTTTTTAGTTGTTGCAAGTGAAGTGTATCTATTCTGTGCTTTCTGGACTACTTTAAATGTTTGTGACTGCATCTGTGTTGACTATTCCTTAACCTAAATTGCCAATTCACATTCATTAGCTCTGCTTCCATGCCCTCCTAACTGTTCTTGTATGAATTCAAAATAATCTGTGGCCAGAGGGTAGTTAATCTGTGGAACTCATTGCTGCAGAAGGCTGTGGGGGCCAAGTCATTTAACTGTGTATTTAAGACAGAGAGAGATTCTTGATTAGTAAAGGGATCAAGGATTACCGGGAGAAAGCAGGAGAATGAGGTTGAGTATCTGCCATGATTGAAGGTCAAAGCAGACTCAATGGGCCAAATGGCTTAATTCTGCACCTCACTTTAGTCTAAAACCTACCCTACTTTCCGAGTTGGTGTTCTTGCAAACCACAGTTCCAGTCCAATTGAGATGTAGACCATCCCAATGGTGCAGATCCTAGTCATGATGCCAGTGACCCATGAACCAGGGCTCCCTGCTCCTACACTAGTCTTTCGGCCACACATTTATGTCAGAGTCATACAGCATAGACATTGTCCGAAGGGCCCGTTTCTATGCTGACCAACAAAGACCACTAACCCCATTTCCCAGCACTTGGTCCATAGCTTACCATGTCCTAGTATTTTAAGTGCTCATCCAGATACTTAAATGTTGTAAGAATACCTGCCTACATCTGCCTCTCATTCAGCACAGGCCATATTTCTACCATGCTCTGGTGAAAAAATGTTTCCTCAGATCTCCTTTGAAACACTTGCTTCTCACCTTACATTTATGCTGTCTGGTCTTAGACACGTCTGCCACGGGGAAGAATTTCTTACGATCTACTGTCTCTGCCTCTCAATTTTGTATATATCAATCAGATTCCCCCTCCACCACCTCTGCCCAAAGGAAAACAAACCCAGCCTGTCAGGTCTGTCCTCATAACTGAGGCCTTTCATCCCAGGCAATATCCAGGTGAATCTCCTCTGCATCCTGTCCAGAGTAATCTCAATCTTTTGATAGTGTGGCAACCAGAACTACACATGGTATTCCATCTGTGGCCTAACAATGTGTTTTATAAAGTTGTAACAAGACTTCTTTGCTCCTATATTCTGCTCCCCGGCTGATGAAGGCAAGTATCCTGTGTTCCCGTCTTCACCATCCTGTCTACTTGTGCTGAGACCTTCAGGGATATATGGACTTGTACACCAAAATCCCTTTGTTTCTGAGTACACCTTAGGGAACTGACATTCATTGTGTATAGCCTTGTGTTATTAGACGACCCAAAATGCATCACCTTTTACCAGGATTAAATCGCATCTAACACTGTTCTGCCCAACTTGCCAGCTGCTCAATTTCAGATGTAGCCTGAGACCATCCTCCTTACTAACAACAACACCCTCAATTTTTGTGTCACTGCAAAATTACTATTTGTACCTTCTACATTCCAGGATCAATAACTCTCCGCTGTGTCTTGCACAAGTTCACTTGTTTCACCTCCCGAAAGGTGAACTAAGGCCCTGAGTTTCACACTCTCTCTCTTTTACCTGCTACCCGAGTAACAATCTCTCCCTCCCACAGTCTAACTATACCCTACTCCAGGAACAATTCTATCTCAGAAGGATCGCCTGTATCTTTTCACTTTTTTAAAAATCTTAACTGCTGTTTTACAGTCCCTTTCCCTCACACTGCTGAGATCATTTTTGATTCTTTTTCCAAGTTTAATTGCCTGAACCTTTCACAACTCTGATCTAAACTTTCTCAACTTGAAGACTTCTAGTCAAACTTTACTGGCTTGGTCAGCTGGAGTTACTGTTTCTCCTGAACTGACTGGATTCAGTCAGAATTCGCTTGACATGAAGGAGAAACTGTTCTCCATGTTCTTCTGCACTAAATCATTGAACCTTCTGTTCCAAAGTCACATCTGGTTAAATTGATTTAATGTAAGTATCCATCATAAATTCAACAATAACACACAGGCAGTTGACTAAAGACATCTTCCTCTTAAGAAATAATGTAATTTAGTTACTTCAAAAACGATCCTCAGAACTAACCGAAATCCATCTGCCTCTATTTTTGGAATTTTGAATGTTTTTAAAGTGATGTTATACATATGTATAACACTTGGACGCAAAGTGACTTGACTTTCTGTGAAAAGTTTTTTGTTCATATCAATGTGAAAATACAGCTATGTCACACCATTTCAGTGGTGAACTAGACAGTGCAATATCAATTAGCTTCTACTAATGTATGCCAACCAGTACCTTCTCTGGAGCTGGCATTAATGCATCACCCAGATGTTAAAACCAGATTTAAAAAAAAAAGCCCCCTTCATTTTTGTCAGAGACTTGACAAAGAATCTGAAATGCGCAATTAAGAATATGGAGCAAGGAGAAGAGTTTAGATGATGCTGAAGGATTCCAGAACAATCTCGAGCCACTTTCTTAGCCTATGGTATTGCCCCATGAAATAATTCACCACTCTTTCAATAACCTTTACTAAAATAAATCAACATGTATGAAAGGTAGCATTGCCTTTTTGTACAAAATGTGGTATTGCCTTCCTTGTATGAATTACAAGTTAAGCAATCTGGAGACCATGATGTGAAAAATAGGAAAAAAAAAATTAAATCTAATTCATTCTTTGGGGACTGCTGTGGAGGGAATTTGAAGAACTAATTCAATTGACAGAATTTAGTGGACATTAAGAAATCTCCAGAGCATTGCCTGCATGCTTGATTGTCGTCAGAGGCGCTCAATGTGATTACTGATCTTGTAATTCTTTTGAGGCAGCCATTACTTTCTTGTAAAGCAGACACAGTGTCTGCTTTATTTGGAGCTGAGGTTCAGTGTTCTGCTTCAAACACAATGAGATTGCTCATCCACTTGTTAATAGTTGGTGCCTTACGATTTGTTTGTGTATCTCAGCTGGCACAATCTGGAGAAGGTGCAGACCATGTCAGACTCCTTGTGAAGGTAGCAAGTTTTCAAGCGCCCTTGCTCAAAATACACTATTTTATCATTAAATGTTATGTGGTCCACAGTTTATAATTCTGCTACGGTGGAGTTGTATGCCTTTTTAAGGTGGCAAAATTTTAAGTAAACACAAGCCCAGGTCAGTCAGAGTTTAATTGCTGTTTGGTTAGATAACTTTAAAGAGCTTAACAATTTTAGCCGTAATCTGAAAGAACATAGCTATAAGAAGCAAATACTTAGCTTCATGGTTGTTTTTGCTATCACAGCAACGTGTTAGAGCTTGAATGCGCAGTCTGTAGTCTGTCAGCTGGTTGTGTTGCCATGCCATTTCTAATGCATTGTGGGAAGATGTGGCCAGATAATGAGGACATTTTCCCCTGTAGAAAGTTGCCTGATGAGAGAATTTCGCTAGTGCCACATCCACTGTGCATTGGATGTAAATTCAGTAAAGTGTCGGTGATGCTGACTTATGTAGAATAGGTCAATTGGTTTATTTTGAGAGTTTGAAAACTGATTTCTCTGTAATGCATTTTGATATTTCATGATTTATAAACAAGATGGCCTTGTACGTTTACTGAGTCTATATATAGGCACAACGCTGTCTACCTGCTACTAAGTCCCTCCTCTGTTTGTTTCTTATCTCCCGCTTCAACTATTCCAGTGCCCTCCTGGTAAAGTCTTTGCCTTGTATCCACCTTTTAAAACTTAAGTTCATCACTGTTGCCTGTTTTGAAACTTGTGTTACCACTATATTCACTGATCTGCATTCCAACTCTTGTTATCACTGTATTCATTGCCCTGCACTGGTTCATGTTCATGTTTTGGACAGTGTGAGTCTTCAAAAAAGTTTAATCTTTTGTCCCTGTTCCTACATGGTCTTGGCCCCCACCCCTTCCCCCAACTACCACTGCCACCAACTCCCCACTTATTTGTAGAATGTCCATTAGCTGAAGGGCTGTTTTCTCTGCATTAGTTGCTGGTAGTAGAGATTTGTACTAAAATCTTCACTCTGAAGATGTGGTCAGGTTGATCCCCTTGAAGACTGTACACTTGGGATTTCCCCTTTATAAACTGTCTCATTTTGCAGCAGCATTTAGAGAGGCTTTCAAGTCACTAGCTCAGCTTTTGAAAAGAGATCTTTCAAATGAAGAGGAGTGAGGGTGTTTCCCTTATTCTGTGAATAGCTTTTTTTTTTATATCTGTTCAAAATCCAGCAGCTATTTTACACTCCAAGGGCTGGGTTACAGACATGTCACTGAGTGCTTCCTTGACTCTAATTCTCCTAAATAAAAACAAATGGAACATTTTGGCCTGAATTTTTCCACTGGCCAGTCAGCCTTTATTCCAGTATCGATCAGAGGGTTTGGATCCTACCGAAGACCCACCATATCACACTCTGAATTGAACCCCCTCCAAAATATATCCAGAAGATAGCCTAGACCCTAACCTTTTTTTCTTCTTTTTAAAGGCAAGTGTAAGGTATTGTGTTCCAGATGCAATTCGATTGGTCAAAGTATCAGCTGGAGGCAAAACACACTTTTTGTTTACACTTTAGTTAAAATACAAACAAAAGAAAGAAGAACTTTGAATAACTTTATTGGAAAACTTAACAGAATAATAGATTATTTTAAGTACTAACCAGCAACTTCCAATATAGTAAATTTCAATATAGTAACATCACACAAACAATGCTTGGCAAAGGCAAATTCAATAAAATTGTCTCTCATGCCATTCTAGCAGCAGGAACTTTTAGCTGTAACAGCTTCTACATCCAGCTTCAAGATTCCAGAAACTGCTGACAGCTAAAACTACAACTTCTCGTTCTGTGGGAGCTTGACACCATCCATTCATGCTGCTTCTGTTGTTCCAACTTCATCTACTAAAACATCTGAGGCCCCTCAAATTGCTTACATCATTGGCTTAAAATAAACCACTCAGCACCTGTGTCTCAACCGCGCTTCAGTGTTTTAAAAAAAAACAGGAAAAATACTGCTTAAAGCCATAATATTGTCACACCTGCCCCTTTTGTCAAAAAAAGAACCATCAGTATAATAAGATGGCTTCATTTTTAAAAACCTTCAGTGTCATGCTATTACACTACATAATGCACATACATTGCATTGATTATAAGCATACAAGCATTCAATTTGACAGTCCACTTCTTCAGCCACCGAACACCTTTGGCTTCCTTCATCACAGGAGTGATGCCGCATCTGCAATGACACTGTCTCATCCTGTCGTGTATAATTTTCAAACTGAATGGCTGAAATAATAAACTCCATCTAAATAGTCTGGGATTTTTATCCTTAAATTTATCCAAAGTCTTTAAGGGGTTGTGACCAATATGTATAATTCTCATATGTTGAAATTTTGCAATTATGGGATACTTCTGATGAATTCTTGACTTTTTAGGAAAATACCCAATAGATCTTTCTATCTTATCTTGTAAGAGTCAGCAGCAAAACTCCCATCACTAGCATCGGTAGTCACTTTGAATGGCTTTGCGTAGTTGGATGTGGCTAACACAATTTTCAGCTGTCGAATGCTTTGTGACACTGTTCTGTCCACTGAAATTTTCTGCACTTCAAGAAGTCAGTCAGCAACCACACTGCTAAAATTTGGTACAAACTATCGATTTAAAAATAAATACTCCAAGTCCAGGAATTGTAGTAGTTCCCCCTTCTTTGCTCTGGGAAACTCCCCAGTAGCCTTTGTTTTCCTGTCCTGTGGAGCTATCTGTCCATGTCCAATGATGCTGCCTAGAAACATGACTTAGGCTTTTGCAAACTCACTCTTAGCCAGGCTTATCGCTGAGCCTGCCTCCTAGAGTCAATAGAATAATTCTGCTGGATGCTCCAAATGTTCCTTTCATGTGTGACTAAGAATAACCAGATCATCTGTATAACACACAATTGGGTAATCCTGAAATGACTTTATTGGTTAGTTTTTGAAATGTGGCTGGCACATTTATCATACCAAATGGGATGACTTGAACCTGGTATAGTCCATTCGGTGTCACACAGGCTGAAATTTCCTTTTGTCCTTTTGGAAAAAGGTACTTGCCAGTATCCTCTGAGTGTCCAAATTAGAAATACAACTTGCTTATCCGACCTTCTCCATGCAGTCTTCCAAACGTGGAATAGGATACGAATCAGACTCTGTAACTGCATTGACTTTGTGATAATCCACACACAGTTGGGTGCCATTTTGGTTTTGGCGCCATTACTATGGGTCAGCTCCATTCACTGCAATTCGCTTCAATTATGTTGTCTTTAAGCATGCTTTCAATCACTTTTTGAACTTGTGGCAACTTTAGAGGGTTAAGTCTGAGGTTGTTGCTTAATTGGAATGGCATTCCCTGTATCATAACATTTAGATTTGTACTTCCCCAGATTATTCCCACATCTCCCCGTGTGATTCTAATAACTTTTTTTTTCAGGTCATTTTGATTTTACACTCTAAGGTAACTGAATTTTATCCCAATTTTTGAGCTTCCTCCATTGTCCAGCTTAATTTTGAGGGATATCCAATTCCAAATCCTCTGAACTTGGTTCTTCACTCTATATTGTAACCAGTAACACGCTCTCCTTTTGCATTCCTTCCCTATCAAAATACCTTTTGAGCGTATTCACATGATGCAGTGTGTGAGATTTCTTTCCATCTGGCATTCTTATCAAATATTCACCTCCATTTCCTTTCAATTTGATAAGCCCCACCAAACCTTGCTTTTAAAAGTTCAACTACCACTGGGACTAACAGTAACACTGTTTCTAATAGCAAAATTATGGATTTTTGATTTCTTGTCTGTTTCCTGTTTCATCACATGCTGTGCTATTTTTAAATGCTGTCGAGCCAACTCACCTGCTCAATTTAATCTTTCCCTAAAATTTGACACAGCCCAAACATGTAGTCTCCGAATTCTGACTTGACAATTTTTCCTTAATTTCACTGGTCCACTCTCTCCTCACTTTCTGTAAAAGTCCAAAAGTGTCTTCCACCCCTGAGAAACTTTTCATGACTGATAGTGCCATTTAGTACATGAGGAAAACCCTATTTAAATCAATCAAATGCAATACCCAAAAAGAGAACACCAACACTCGCCACTCACTGCCTTTTGAGTCTGATTTAATTCTAAACCCAACCTATAATTAGAATTTTGATCCTGTGAAGAGTCCCCACAAAATACACCTCTTTAAAGCCATTGTCATCACACTCAGGAAGTGGAATGTTCCACCAGACAATTCCTCCGTGCTTAGAACCTCTTTTCGAAAGTCCCTATCCAAATCTGAATTTGGACAGTTCTGATCAAACGAAGTAAAAATATTACTCAGGAAAAAGTTAGTCTATTAAATACATAATTTTACCTCTAAGCATTTGACATAAACCATACTTGCCTCTCTCTCATCCCCACCCCCTTCCCCAATCCCCAAAAAAACTGCATGACTATACATCCTTCAGACCCTTTATACATCCTGCCACGGATCTTGACACCCACGCCTCCTCCACCCCCTCCACCTCCAGAACCAACAGCTCCCAACCGAGAGATCTGGAATCTGACATTGCCATTCCTCAGAAAATTGGGCCCTTTAGTTGCTCTCGGGTTGTTTGGTTTGAAAGTTGTTCTTTTCCACAATTCCACTACATCTGTATCTCTGATTTGTCGTAAAATGTGTTTCCTGAGATTTGCCTCCAGCTCTCTTGCCAATCGATTCAAATCTGTGCCTTCTGGTTTTTGAATTTTATTCAAAAATGGGTAAAACCTCAAATGTTAGAATGTCCCCAGTGAATATTCTTGGTGACATAGTTAGATACTGCATAGGATCACTGATACATTATGGGAATCTGTTTTAAGCAGACACAGCATATTCGGGAAAAGAAAGTAGAGAGGAGATTTCTTTTAAATGTTTCCAAAATCATGAGGGTTTGGAGCAGAGTAGATGTAGTGAAAATATATTTCCATAGGTGGAATGGTTGAGAAATGAAGGAAAGTTGTATTTTAATGCTGCAATTGGTAAGGATTTGGAACACTGCCTGAGAGTGTAATTTTGGCATGAAGCGGAAATATTTACAGGGTTATGGGAAAAAATGGGTGTGTGGCACTAGATCAATTGCTCTTGCAGACAGCTGACACAGGTAAGATTGGCTGGATCTGTTTAGTGATTCTACCTGAGGTACTTGATCCCACGGGCCCATACAAAAATCTTTCTGATTAAGTTCATGGAGAAAATTCATTGAAAAGGTTATGCATTTATGGAGTTGTAAGACCTAGAAGGAGACTGTTCTGTTCATTATGCTGTACTAGCCCTCTGAAGATCTATCCAACTCGTCCCACTCTGTGTGCTTCACAAAACTTTACAAAAGTTAGAATATTCTTCATGTGCACTCTAATTTCTCATTATAAACATTACAACAGGGTAAAAATGCTGAGAACAGAATCAAAATATATGAAATGTACACTAACTTGATTAACTTTCTAAGTAAAGAAGAAAAGAATTTTAATTTCTACAACACCTTTCACAGCTTTAAAATTCCAAGGAGCTTTTGAGCCATCGGTGGACTAAATGGCCTATTTTTGTTCTATTGTCCATTTCTGTTGAGGTACTTTTTGAAGTCACTGCTATAATCCATGAATGGCTGCAACCAACTTTCACACGGCAAGATCCCACAAACAGCAATGCAGCAAAGACCATATCTATTTTTAAAGGTTAATTTAAGGATAAAAATAACTACAGGATGTCTTGTGCCCACCTGAATATGCAGATGGTTCAATTCCTGAAGTGTTAACCTAGATTTTGTCATTGAAGTTCATGGAGTGGGATTTAAAACAAAATGTTTTGGACTCAGATGACTCTGTAATTCACCAAGCCAAAGTTAATACTTGAACACAAATGTAAATACAAAAGACTTGTAGAATTTCATTGCTGTGAAAGATTATGCAGGAGAGCAATGTATCCTCCCATTTGGTCTTGTGCTGACTCATCAATTGTCATTGCAGGTTAACCCATGACATAAGCTTGGAGGAGTTTGAAGATGAAGACTTGTCAGAAATAACAGATGAATGTGGGATTAGTCTGCACTGTAAGGATGGCCTGGCTACAAGGGTAAGAGTCTGTGAATGCCGGCGCCATGATTCAGCAAATTGATGGGATGCAGGGGTTGGGTGGGGCAACATTGATAACCAAAGCCGTCACTGCACCAATAATGTGTCTGAGTGATTTCAGGTCCTAACCAAAATGGATGGAAGTTGCAAATGTTTTAGTGTAAAGTCATTGAATGTGTTTTTTATTTCATTGCTAATGCATTAACTGCAATTCAAACATAACCTGGAAAAATCAATTGCTTGTAATTGTCTAAAGTATTAGACTTTAGAAACATCTGTCCAGCATGTTACATGCAATAATCAGTACAACATTAAAACCAAAGCATTGATGTGGTCTAAGTAAGTATTAACTCTGCCTGGCTGAGTACCACTCATGTCTGTGTTAAAGGCTGAGGATCCAGGTCCAACTCTAGCACTTGAGCACAAACTAAATCAAGGCTATTGATCCAGTAGAGCACTGAGGGAGCACTACATTGTTGGAGGTGCTGTCTTTCAGATGAGATGTTAACCTAAGATCTAGTCAGCCCTTGCAGGTTGATGAAACGTGTCCAGTAGCACCATTTTTGATAAGAGCAAAGAAATTCTTTTTTTTTCTTTTAATCATTAGGGTGAACATGCAATCAAAATAAGTAAATGTGTGTCAACTAATTCCATGTTTTGATGTCTTTGGTTAGTGTTGGAGTTCTGCATTCAGTTCTGGACATGGCACTAGAGCTGTGAAAAGTATACAGTGGATTAGAATGATATATCGGTGAAGAAATTGAAATTCTTCAGTGGAATTGGAAGTTGAAGAGGATTCTAATGTGCCTTCTGAAAGGGTGAAGTGTAAAAGATTATTTTCTGTGCCATGTATCCATATCAGAGAAAACATAGATTAAAGACTGGGGTGACAGTAGCAGAGTGATTGTGTGATAAGTAATGAGTAATCTGAAAAACCTGAATTTGCATTCGTTCTGTCACATCATTTGAATTCTGTCAATTGAACAAATCTAGAATAAAAATCTCTTACGCTGTAGCCTCTTTAGATCAGAATGTTTGGGACCAAGGCATTTTTAGGATTTAGGATTCTTCTAGATTTTAGAATGACATTTAAAGCCCTACTAGTGTGTGAATCAGATATAAATATGTACCTGAGATGTAAATGAGTGATAATACATTATAGTGCAATATGAAAAGTTGTTTTATTTATCCATGTACCGTATTCAGTATATTTCCAAAGTACTGTGCTCTTCAACGTTGGAAACTGCACTTAGTGCTGAGTGGGCCTGACCTGTTTGTGCATTGACTTAACACAGGCAGATGCAGGGCAAGTGTGTCTCGGTAACTAAGTGTGGGGGAAAAACTGAGGTCACGTGGCTGTGTTGGAGGGTTAAACAGCAGCTTCAAATGTGTTTCTACTCCTGTCTAGCCTGTTGTGTATGATCCATGTTTTGGTTTTACAACGCCTAACTGCAGGTAATGAAAACTAAACAATGCAGAGTGAGGGGCTGACGAATTGCTCTGTACATGCGTGGAAAGGGTCAGGAGCTGATTACTGTCTCCGAGCCAGAAGGGCTGATTACTGTGTGTGAAACCTACCTCTACCCATCCTTAAAAACCCTTTAAAACAATTCTTTGCATCCCCTTGTATTTCAACTCCTGCTTGGATACATTAGACATTTGTACTTGACAAGGTCAATTTAAGATGCTGGAGTGGCTCCCAATGTTCAATTAGCAACCATTAGGGCCATGCTGTTAACCTTGTTGCAGTGTCTCAAGTGGCCAGCCCCGGAGCTCAGTGTACGCTCTGTTTTTGAAACTCTGAGTTAGTACTAATACAGCTGAGACATTGCTCAGACTGCCTGCATATTGCTGACTGAGTTCTGAGCAGCCTGATGTTATGGTCTCCAGTCCACCTTTTCTGAGCAAGACCTGCACATCTTGATTCACTTTGCAGTGTAGACTGTTATCCAGCCGTCAAATTAGCAAAGCCAAACGTCAGAGTTAATTGCCAGGCGGACAGTTGTATCATTGAAACATTGCCTGATATCAAGACACCTGGCCAACTTTGCAATGCTCCCTGGTATCAGTGAATTACAACTCACCTCAACTATGCCTGGATTTCTGTTGTGTATCTCACTTAAAGTCACTCTTACATCCTACATGGTGAATCCGGAGGACTAATCCTGTCGTTTCTCAGAGGAATTCCGAGTAAAAAACTTGTTTCCCAGGTTGGGAATGTTGTGATTAATCTCCGAACTATACATCTCGTGAACATGACTTTATGTTGCTCGCACTGAATCAGGCCCTTGTTTCTCACGCCAGTTGTTCCAGATTTCAAAGTTTTAGTCCTCCATTTCCAAAATGCCAATTAAACAAATGTCTGACTTAACTGAGCTTTACATCTATCATGTCTGATTTCATCCTTTCAATAAATATTGGCCAGGGAAAATATTTCCTTTTGCAGTGTGATCTATCTTCTCTCAGTTGAGAGGGACCTTTTTTCAAGGAGAACAGGATTATGGAGGAAGCCAATCCCAGCTGCATTCTCCATGGCAATGCCTTGACCAATCAAAATCTGCCCGCCTGGCCGGAGTTTAATTAGTTAACTTAGTTAACTAACAGTTCCTGCTCTGACTCCATATTGGCCATGGTCCAAGCAGTGCCCTCTTGTCTTGAATGGATTGTTGTTCCCTTTTTCTAAATTTGGGTTTTTTAATATCTCCGTCCTAATGAGTGCCTGACAAAATGCTATATCTTTGTGTCTCATTAGCAAACCCATTCCTTTGTAAAAGCAAACATATATTTCTAGTCATTTCTGACACAACTTATCTTTCAGTAACCTCTCCAAACCTATTAATCAAAGGATAACTTACAGCCCACCCTCTGTGTTAATGGCAAGTTGTCAAACAGCTGAGCGTTACTATTGGAAAAACATGATAGTTCCAAATGCCATGTCCAACAAACAGCCATTGACATTGCTAGAACACTTTTTTTTTTCAACTGGCATACTTTGACAAGTATCTTTTTTTTTAAAGGGCTGTCCATTTAAAAAAAAACTTGGCCTACCTGTACTTAACAAGAATTCAGCACATCTCTGAAGATTTGTCACACTCTCAATGACTCCCTCCCTCTCTCTCATGAAAATGGCGACTTTTTGAACTCCGCACTGATTTCAAATGATTCTGCTGAATTTGTATTCTCTCAAATTTCGAAGTCCCTTCCTCCTCCTCATTCACCTCAAGTGTTCTGCAGGGTATGGTCATCATAACACAAAATCAAAATTGATCTTCTTGCCTTTTCTCATTATGGGCATCTCTGGCAAGGCCACCATTTATTGCCTAGAGGGCAATTAATATTTGACCACATTGCTGTAGGCCAGACCAGGTAAAGTTGGCAGCTTTCTTCCATAAAGGGCTTTAGTGAACCAGATGAGTTGTTTTTTTTTTTCAACGATCAACAATGGTTTCATGGACGTTATCAGACCTTAAATCCAGATTCCTCATGGAATTCAAATTCCACCAACTGTCATGGTGGGATTTGAACTCAGGTCCAAAATATTAGCTGGATTTTTGGATTAATAGGCTTGAGACAATAATACTAGGTCATTGTCTCCCCTCAGAAGGGTAAATGTTCTCTGTACAACAGAGCGGAGGGTGGACTTAATGTTGGATGTGAAGGTTCTCCATTGCATAGAGTTTTTGTGGTTTGGGCCCACGTTTAGATGAAGGAGATGTGATGCGACTGCAACGTAAAAGATTCTTAGAGGGGAAAGGCTGTTTTCCCTGGCTGGAGACTCTAAAACTGAGGGGTGTAATTTCTGGATAAAGGGCTAGATATCGAAAACTGAAACTAGGAGGTCTCTTAAGCTGAAAGTTGTGAATGTTTGGAATGCCATACCAAGAGCACTGCAGATGCTCAGCTTTTTCAGTCAGCAGTGAGCCTTATTCAAGACATGGATTGATAGATTTTTGGACTCCAAATGAAATAAAGGATATGAGGGTATTGTTGGAAGGTGGAGCGGAGGTAGATCAGTCATGATCTTGTTTAATGGTGGAGCAGTTTGAAGGGCTGATAAGGCAAATTTATGTAGGATAATGATTTTATCAAATTCTGCAATGTTCATGTTATAACTGTTATCTAGGGCTTCATTTCTGGCTTGTTAAAAGGCAGACAGTTGTTTAAGAACATACTGAGCTAATGATGGATTGACGTTTGCCGAACAATGCTGATTGACCAGTCTGCCTGTTCATTTTCTATCACATTATATACATCCACCACTCCACTCAAGCTAAGTTATATCTTCAGAGGACAGGCTCAATTTAAAAAGAAAACATCAAAATCAAGTGAACGTCTCAAGTGTGTCACTAAATTTTAAAGGTGTGACATTGAAGTGTGATTAGAAGGATCATGTGACTCAACTCTGCTTTCTCGCCACAGATGCTGCCAGACCTGCTGAGTTTCTCCAGCAATTTTGTTTTTTTTTGATTTCCAACATCTGCAGCTTTTGCTTTATTTTATGACAGACTGATCACCCAATCAGACAGGACTTGATGGGAAAATTCCCCATGTTACATACAGTACTAGTTTACAGCTCCCACTACTGACTCTACAATGCCCTGCAGCACTGCCTCAAAACATAGCTTTTGGCTTCTTGACATATTTTTCATGTGAATCTGATGGGATGTGTTAATTTGCAAAGTTTGTTTTTCTGTGCGAAGAATGTTCTGGAAAAAAGTTATTTGGGGGTGACACATTGATTTTGATTTTGTTTTAGCGAGAGATTTTGTTAATTGGTGAAATTCTCCAATGCTTAACTCAGACACTTTAAACGGTTCCATTAATCGATAGATGAGGATTATCTTGCACATATAATGTTGATACAGTGCTTGTTCAGGGAATGGTTCTGACTACCTAGCAGTTGGATGGAAAGTTCCACTTCAGGTTAATTTTATCGTTGGATTTAAGTTTTTTTTTTTTTTTTTTTTAAAAATGGGAATACAACACCTTTTTGAACTTTTTAAACAAGACCATTTCAGTTAAGTAGATGATTAGTTACCTCCGAGGTAACTATCTGAGATGATTGTAGGTCACTTAGGAGTAATCTGACTGGAATCTTCCAGCTTTGTTCACTGTTCCTGTTGATATGTAAATGTTCTGTCTTCCCTTTCGAGTGCTGACCTAATTCTACAACTCTGAAAAAGCGTATCCCCTTCCAGTGGGGGAACTGAGAAGCAGCATGATTAAAAATATTTTTATGTAGTGAGTGATTACAACCAGGATGCACTGCCTGAAAAGGTGGTGGAAGCAGGTTCAATCCTGGCTTCCATGAGAGAACGTGATAAGGACCTGAACTAAAAGAATTTGCAGAACTCTAGGGAAACAGGCAGGGAATGGGATGAGTTAGATTGCTGTTACAGTAAGCCAGCACAGACTTGATCGCCTGAATGGCATCCTTTTGGTGGTTCTATTAATCAAATCCCATTTTGAAAGGTACTGTTGAATCTGCACCCACAAGTCTTTCACACACGGCAAGTTCTTTTTGATCTAGAATGCAGTGTAAAAATGAAGGCACATGCTTGACTGGTTGTTTGAAGATCCTGCATCCTAAGTGGTTTTCTTGACACTTTTTCTGTCAGTGGTGACTTGCAATTGTCCTCCACTTCAAGGGCAGGATGAAGAAGCAGGCCTCAAAAGTCGGTCTTAGAATATGAATCCAATCTTCATCACTGGCATTATTCTACACCATACACTTGACATCTGAACAACTAAGCTACCTGAGCGTCTAACATCTAGCACACAGTTTGTGAAAGAACTTGTGAACAAACGCTCCTGTGGACATCCATCTTTAAATTGGTTCATGATGTGTTGATGGTTTTCTTCTCGGGTGTAAGGAATGCATCCCATGACTTCATTTTGAAGAAGATCAGGGGAAGCATGCGCTCGCTCTCGTGCGCTCTCTTGCTCTCTCGCTCTCGCACTCCTTCCCCCTGGGCCAAACTTTATCTCTCAACAGCCCACTTTTTATTTTAGAAGGAATGCTGATACTTTGGCTGAACCTTGGTAGAACCTGCAGATTCAGGGCTCTGCCAGCTCTTGTGCATTCAGAGAGCAACTTCCCTTTGTTCAAAAATTGAGGCCACCTTCACAGAATCATGGTCTTTCAGACAGTGTCCCAAACAGTTCCACTTCTGGGTTTGTCCTGTTCAATTGCAGGACAGACCTAGTAAGGGTCTGTGGAGGAAGTGCTTGTCCAGAACATTGATTTCAGATCCCATGAAGTCTTATGGCATCAGGTCAAACATGGGCAAGGAAGCTTCCTTCTGGTTACCACTTATACACACCTGATGCTGAGGGTAGCAAGGATACTATATACTTTGGTGAGAGATTTTAATATCCATTACCAGGAGTAGTGCAATATCACCAAAGCTGACCAAACTATTCAACTCCTGAAGGATAAATCAGCCAGACTAGGAATATGATTGGTGACGATGTGATCAAATATTTTTCA
Source organism: Rhincodon typus (assembly GCF_021869965.1). Taxonomy (NCBI): domain Eukaryota; kingdom Metazoa; phylum Chordata; class Chondrichthyes; order Orectolobiformes; family Rhincodontidae; genus Rhincodon; species Rhincodon typus. The sequence goes on from NC_063348.1 coordinate 39,120,089, forward strand.
TATCTTTTTCGTCACCATCTGCCTTCCACTGATTGCATCTGCCTTGATGTGAAGGTGAGAGTAGTTATTGCACAGTTCTTGTAGAGGCCATGTCCTGACTTGACTGACAATACCTGCCTAAGTGTTTATGTGGCACTAGCACCATATTAAATAGGACAGATGCAGAGCAAAACACTCCACCAAACTGCAGTATCCTTAGTGCTATCAGTAGTATAACTTATCAGCTACGTTCAGTAATGTCATGGCCTGAAAAGTCCCTCACTCTTCCATTGAACCTGGTTTCAAAGAAGACTGTAGGGGAGTGTGGAGGAGAGGCAACACCCTGGCCAAGTTATAACATGGGCCTACGTACAAGCTTAGCACTAGAAGCTAATGCACAACTAATGCATCAGACTAAAATTCTGCAGTCATGCCACATTCAGTCTGAAAGGTTATGGTCAGTAAAACAATTAACTGGAGGAGGCTCCAAAATAATCTTCAGCCTCAATAACAATGGAGCTCAGAAGTCAGAAGTGAATGATCGATCTTGGGCTCATTCAGAGGTTCCCAGCATCACTGATGCCACTATGCAGTCAATTTGATTCACTTTGTGATCTCAAACAACCGAGTGCTCTGATTACAGCAAAGGCAGTGAGCCTAAACATCTCACCTTTAGCCTTGAATACTTGTGTTTCAGAAATCTGTTCCTTACTGAAGTGTTTCAATACAGCTACAACACCAGCATCTAGCCAGCCATGCAAGGAAATTTATTTGGGCAAGTCCTCAGTGGAAAAACAGCAGGAAAAATTCAATCCTTGCAATTTACATTCAGTCGTCACTGCTGGTATCACATTCCACTGTTGTCAAGTGGTACTTCTTCCACCCACTAACCTGCTTACTGATGCTCCGTTTGAGTTCACCTAGGGTCACTTAGCCCCTGACCTTTTTTGTTTTTTACAGCCTCAATCCAAACATGGATAATAATAATTGCTGAATTCCAGAGGTAAGTTGAGTGACTGTGACAGCCCTTAACATGGGAAGCAGCAGTTTGAGAGTGTGACATCAAGGAGCCCTAGTGAAAACAAAGTTGATTTATAACTGGAGGGGAGCATTCTGTTGGCTGGAGTTCAACCTGGCACAAAGGAAGCTAGTTGTAGCTGCTAGAGGCCAGTCTTCTCAGAGCTGGGCCATCATTGAAGGAGTTTCTCAGCCGTTCCTCCAACACACTCACCCTCTGCCTCCAGCAGCAGTGTGCGTCATCTACAGAGTTCATAGCACTTTCCTGATCTCTCTCTCTCTC
>NC_063348.1:39121467-39152306 GCF_021869965.1 Rhincodon typus
TCTCTCTCACACTCACACACAGTCTCTCTCTCTCACACACACACAGTCTCTCTCTCTCTCACACACACACAGTCTCTCTCTCTCTCTCTCTCTCTCTCTCTCTCTCTCTCTCTCTCTCTCTCTCTCTCTCCTAGAAAAGCAAGGGCAACAGTCACATGGAAATGGCTACACTTACAAGCATTCCTGCAGGTCTCACACCATTCTTGACTTCGAAAAACATTGTTTGCTGTAAGAATCCTAACCTTCCTACCCACACCGGTTGTGCACCGCACAGACTGCAGCAGCTCAATAAAACAGTCTGTTGCCATCGTTTTGAGGGCATATAATGCTGGATAACTAATGCCAAGGGCATTGACATTCAGTGATCAACTAATAGGATAAACAAGCGGGCTTAGATTATTTAAGGAAGGGTCCCTGCACCCGAAACGTTAACCCTGATTTTTCTTCATAGATGCTTCCAGATCTGCTGAGTTTTTCCAGCAACTTCTATTTTTGTTCAGATAAACTAGGATGGGAGGAGGTTTACATGGAGCACAAAGAGCATCACAGACCTGTTTGACCAATTGGCTCCTTCTATGCTTGCTGTATATACTTTGTAATTCGATATAAATATAAACCTAATTGGATCAAACCATTTCCTGTTGCATTGACACCATTTCAAACTGGGTCAGTAACTACAAAAAAAAGTAAATCAGACAGCTGAAAGTCATTGGTTTTCTGTCAAGGGGTGTATTGATTTTTGATGTTACTTTCCTGCTCCTCCAGGACTATCAGAAGATCCTGGGATTTGCCTTCCAACCTGAAATATGTTCCAAATCTTTGAATCTGTTCAAAGTGACAGATTTTAATTATTCGCACAGCTTTTATTTTCAGCATTTTTGCATTGTACATTTGCATTTTGTTTGTATACTAGGAACATGAGTTAAATCTGGGAAGTGTCATTGACAATCGGGATCATGCCTTTTCAGAGACAAAGCAAATATTTTAATGGAGAAAAGAAACTGAGGACGGAAATGGGGAGATGAGGATTCTTCTTTTTTTCTTGAGCCGATCAGGACACCCCTGTAATAACCTCCATGTTGGTAAATTCTATCACTAATTTAAGGAAAGGAACCAGAAGAAATGCAAATTAAAACAATGCATCAACTTTTATTGTACTTAAGTAGGCTATTTGCCTTGACAGGACTGGTGCTTGAGTTCTACATAAGCATCCTCTCACCATACTTAACTTATTCTATCAGCACATCTTTCTATGTTCATGTTCTGTTTGCAGCAGATGAATTAAAGGCCACTGATTTTATTTTAATTCTTCCCTTGAACCTGATTCAGTGTCAATGGAATGATGCTGCCATTTTGGAGCAATTTTGATCAGCTCAGACTCTCTTCATTCTACCTTAAATCAGCATCAATGACTATTCCCTAAATTTTCAACATACTTCATTGGATTGTCCTGTTACCGGCTGGGTTTTGAATTGATTGACTGATGACTAATTTGTTTTGAAGAGAATAACTACAGTTCTAAATCTGAGAAAAGCCATCTGGCTGTTCACACTCTGCATTGGAAATTCAAAGGCATCATCTGCTTTAATTGCTACATTCACAATAATAGGAGCAATTTGTTTTTTTTTAAAAGAATGAAACGTTCAGTGAAGTATAATGTTCTGAGGCACTTCATGGGGACATTATCAACAAAACTTGACAACACGCCACAAAAGGGGATATTAAGGCAGATGATCAGAAGCTTAGGCAAAAAGGTATATTGCAAAAAGAGCTCTGAAAAAGGGAAGATGCATCTCTATCGGTATCACAGTATATCACAACTGGTTAGTACCCCCCCCAGCCGATATGATATTGTATTGTAGGGCAGCAAAGAGAATCCTAGATATGCAAGAAGCAAGAATTGGAAGAGTACAGATATATCAAAGGGTGTTTGGGCTGACGGTGAGTTCACAGATGGGAAAAGTGTCAGGAGGTTGTGAAAACAACAAGGAGAATTTTAGCATGAAGGTATTACATAACCAAGAGTCAGTCTTAATGAGTGAACAGGCCTTGGTGCAGTTTATGGAGGATGAAAGATGAGGCTTATGTGGAAAGCACTGGGCTATTAAGTCAGTGGAATGAAAATCAAATGAAATTTGAGCCCCATTTGCTTGTCAGTCTGTTGTGGTTCTCTCATCAACCCAACCTCCATTCATCTCCAAGTCTGGACATAGCGAAGCCATAATTGAGGGTTTCCAGAGTAGTTGACCTGAGGGAAGAACAACAGATTTCAAAACTGCAGAAATGCATGCAGGACAAGGTTTCTGTTATACAAACTTCAGAAAGCCCTGTATAATCTGAGGCCATCTTGGCCTCTATATATTCTAGAAAAGCAACAGAAGCATTAAAAATAGATGTGTAACAAATTTACAAAGATGTTGAGCAAACTGTTATAAGCATCAGAAAGGACCTGGCAAACCAGGGGTCACCGTCTAAGGATAATGGATAAACCATTTATGACTGAGATGAGAAATCTGTTCTCCCAGAGAGTGGTGAGCCAGTGGAATTCACTTCCGCAGAAAGTAGTCATGGCCAAAACATTGTATGATTTCAAGGAGTTGAATGTAGCACTTTGGGCAAGGGATCAAAAGATAGGAGGTGGGGGGAAAAGCAGGAACAGACTATTGAGTTGGATGATCAGCCATGGTTATGTATACTGCAACAGGTTGGAAGGGCTGAGTGGCCTACTTCTCCAATTTTTGATGTTTCTAAAGCAGAGCTCCTTTCTTGGCAATAAAAGGCTGAGGAATGGCCTAATTGAGGCTTTAAAGAAAAAGGAAAGGTTTGAAAGGGTAGGTACAGAGAAAGTGTTTCCAGGGCGGTGTGGTGGCTCAGTGGTTAGCCCTGCTGCCTCATAGCACAAGAGACCCAGGTTCGATTCCCATCTGGGAACTGTGTGGAGTTCACAGGTCCTCCCCATATCTGCTGTAGACTACAGGAGGAAACCGGAGTAACCGAAGATGTGTAGGTTAGGTGCATTGGCCAATGGGATTGGGAAGGGTGGTGGTAGGTCTGAGTGGGATGCTGTTCAGAGGGTTGGTGTAGACTTGATGGGATGAATGGCCTGCTTATCCACTGTAGGGATTCTATGATTCTACTTGTGAGCAAGTCTAAAATTGGGAGGCATGATTACAAGCATTAAATCCATTAGGGGTACTTGGTGAAACGTATTTACTTGTAGAGTGGTAAGAATGTGAACCTACCACACAATGCAGCAGAGGCGAATTGTAAGTGGAGGTTAGATAAGCATAAATAAGATGAAGAAGGGAGTAAAGGGGTCCACTGATAGGCTGAGATTGAGGCAGCTCAGGAGAATAGGCACCAGTTAAGTTGAATAGGCTGTTTCCTTACTGAAGATTTGATGTGACTCTACCATTGGTAGTTCATTTTTCTCTCGTGTTCTAAACTTGGCATCCATCATCTCTAATTAATTGTTTTTTCATTACATTTGCAGCTGATCCAGTATTGACTCTTGTTACAGATCACTGCTTAATACACAGCACGCTGTGACTCCTCACACCCACCCCACCATTGGCATTGTTGGCATCAGTAGACACACAACATCAATAGATAAATAAAGTCTTTAATACTCACAAGTGGGGAACAGCTGAATAAAGCAGGGAGAATACTGTGAATGCTGGAAAACTGAAATGCAAGCAGAACATGCTGGAAAATAGTCAGCAGGTCAGGTAGCTTTTCTGTTATGGATTTGTGAATTTTTAAAAAAACCTTAGTAAAGCTCCATGTTCAATGACCTTTATCAGAACTGGAAATGAAGGGATTGAACAGTTTACAGCAAATACAGCCGGGGAGGAGGGTTGGGAAGAATAGATATGAAGGTCTGCAACAGAGTGGAAGGAGGAATTAAATGACAAAAGTGATGATGGTGCAAGACCAAAGCTTTACATAAAGGAACATTATTTTCCACTTAGAAACAGATGCATCAAGCGGGGTGGGGAGGTCATAATATGATTGTGAAAAGGGGATTTGATTGTTAGTTGAACTCCATGTCCCATTTTGGGTACAGGTACAGCCAGAATCAGTAAATTAAACATTCCTTGTGAAAGCACAGCCGGGGGCTGAAATATCCCAGTGCTTATTCTTGCAATTTATCTCCTTTACAAGAGCAATGCTGTGACAGAGGAAATGTCATCTGGGGATAAAAGGGTCAGATAAACATCGAAGACTGATTTTTTTTTTAGTTTATTGTGCATCTCTGTCATTGTTTGTTTGTTTGTTTGTTTGTTTGTTTGTTTGTTTTGGACAGTCTCACCAGGATTAGTCTCTCCCAATCCTGGGGATTTTCCCAGAAGCAACTGCAATTTCCCAGTTTCCAGCTTTTGAGTTAATGTAATGTGATTGATACCCTGCTCTTGCCAAAGTGTCATAATGGCACAGAAAGAGGCAGTTTGGTCCACTGAGTTCATGCTGGCTCTGGCATGGATGTAGAGCAGTTCAATTCATTCCATTCTCCTACTCTATGCCTGTAGAACTAAGATTTTATTTCCCTCTTAATTTATCCAATTAATTTTTTTTCAAAATCATTGTTCCCCTCCACTTTCACCACTGTTTGTAGGTAGTCTGTTTCAGAACATTACTGCCTACTCAAAATGATGCTTTACCTTATATGTCTGCTGTTGCCAAAAAAACTTCAACCTTGCAACGCCTAGTAAATGCTCTGTACCGTCAGCTAAGGAAACCAGCCTTCCTTTGTCTAAGATATGGCAAGAACTGCAGAAGCTGGAGTCAAGAGATAACAGTCTGGAGCTGGAGGAACACAGCAGGCCAGGCATCAGAGGAGCAGGAAAGCTGACGTTTTGGTTCGGGACCCTTTTTCAGAAAGGATCTGAAGAAGGGTCCTGACCCAAAACGTCAGCTTTCCTGCTCCTCTGATGCTGCCTGGCCTGCTGTGTTCCTTCAGCTCCACACGGTGTTATCTTCCATTGTCTAAAACTGTCATAAATCTCAACTCTCAAATGTGCCACCAATCACCTTTTTGTTCGAAGGGGAGCAACTTTAGCCTCTCCAATCAAACCTTTTTGTATTGAAAATCCCTTATCACTATGACCATTCTGCTCAGTTTCTTCTGCACTCTCTTAACCTTCCTAAGGTGTAGACTCAACCCACCAAACGTTTAATAGAACAGAGTATTCTAAAGAGATTTCCCAGCCTAGTACCAGCAATGAGGGACTTGAGCTGTGCGATTGAGTGGAGAGAAGTTGTTTAGTCTACTTAGGCTTTTAAAATTATTGAGTTTTGACAGATTCAAGGAGAAACTGCTTGCACTGGTAAAGGATAGAAGTTTAAGATAAATTGGCAAAGAGCTGGAACAGGTGATTGAGTAAACATTTTACACAGCCAGTTCTTTTTTTGAAGTAGAATGCAATGTATGAAAGGCTTGTGGATGCAGATTCAACAGTAGTTTTCAAAAATGGAATTGGATTAATAGAAACACCAAATATGCCATTCAGGCCATCAAGCCTCTGCTGGCTTTCTGTAAGGGCGAACTAGCTCATCCCATTCGCTGTCTGTTTTCCTAGAGTCCTGCAAATTCTTTTTGTTCAGGTCCTTGTCCCGTTCTCTCACGGAAGCCAGGATTGAACCTGCTTCCACCACCCTTTCAGGCAGTGCATCCGAGTTGTAATCACTTGCTACATAAGTGTTTTTATCATGTTGCTTTTCAGCTCCCCCACTGGAAGGGGATACATTTCTTTCAGAGTTATAGAACTAGGCCTAGTGGGACTATATCACAGCTGTTTCAAAGAGCTCACACAAAGATAATAGACTGAATGAGAGGAGAGTGGTGTTGTAGGATGGTGAGTTGGGGAGTTGTTCAGTTGGATGATAGGCCTGTGTCACCATTCACTCCCTCCTTGTTGATTTTTTCTTAAATCTCTCAGCAGGGACTGGATATTAAGTGGTCCCACAATCCCAAGACCTGATTCTGCCTGTATCAGTGCAGATGCCACATCTTTACCAGCTCAATGTCAATTCAGACAGTGATCCTGTGAAATGTCAAGTACTAACCTTTCTGTTAACAAATGATTGTAGATCCAAAGACACACACATTAGAACCTGTTAAAATACTGCATGCTATACATATATAACATTTCTTCTTACATTAAAATATTTCCATTTCACATTCTCATGGCCAGTTGTTAAAATGCTAATTACTACCTGAAGTGTATTCTGGGTTTGGAAATGGATATTAATAGTCGCTTTTTAAAGCGTCCTCTTATTTGCTTTAAACCAGGATCCAGCTCCCTCCCAACACAATAGCCCTATTTCAAACATAGGCTTCGGTTATGTTACGTTGAAATGAAGGCAAATTGATTCACCGCTTCAGCTGACCCAGCATGACAGTCTCCAAAAATTAAAACAAACAAACTATTCTCCAGATGAGTACAGCTCCAGCAGCACTTTAAGATTGACCCCACCCAGAATAACAGTCCACTTGATCCACCATCTTCAACCTTCACTCCCTTGAACACCGATGCTCAGTGGCGGCAGTGTGTACCAGCCACATGACTTCGATAGCACCCTCCCAAGCTCCCCTCTAAACAACACTCTGTCCTGACTTAGAGTCATAGAATCATACAGCACAGAAACAAACTCTTTTTGGTCCAAACTAGTCCCACATGCCTGTGTTTGGCCCATATTTCTCTAAACCTTATAAAACCAGTTCTGACAAGCCTGAAATGTTGACTCTGATTTCTCTTCTTAGATGCTGCCAGACCTGCTGAGCTTTTACAGTCATTTCTGTTTTTTTGTTTCCTTTTTAAAACTTTCCTATTCATGTACCTATCCAAATGTCTTTTAAATGTTATAGTTGTACCTGTGTTCCACATATGAACCATCCTCTGCGGAAAAAGTTGTGCCTCAGGTGCCTTTTTTTTTTAAATCTTTCTCTTCTCACCTCAAAACAAAAAAAAAATGCCTTCCTAGTTTTGAACAACCCCAACCCAAGGAAAAGACCTTTTTGCTATTCACTTTATTTATGCCCCTTGTGATTTAATAAGCCTCTATAAAGTCAGCCCTCAACTCCTATGCTCCAATGAATAAAGTTTGGGACTATGCAGCCTCTCCTTGTAACTGCCTCTCCAGTTACTGTTTTAACTCCAAGGGTTAATTTATTTACTCAATCCCTGACAAGTGATTGTTCATTAAACTATACCTTAATGAATATTTACTTCAGTATTCACCAGTGAGAAGGACCTTGACGTTCGTGAGGACAGCATGAAACAGGATGATATGCTTGAACAGGTTGATGTTAGGAAGGAGGATGTGCTAGATATTTTGAAAAACATGAGGATAGATAAGTCCCCTGGGCCAGATGGTGTATATACCCAAGGTTACTACAGGAAGTGAGGGAAGAGATTGCTGCCCCTTTGGCAATGATCTTTGCATCCTCACTGTCCACTGGAATAGTGCCAGATGATTGGAGGGTGGCAAATGTTATTTCCTCATTCAAGGAAAGGAATGGGGATTACCCTGGGAATTATAGACCAGTCAGTCTTACTACTGTGGTGGGCAAATTATTGGAGAGGATTCTGAGAGATAGTATTTATGATTATTTGGAAAAGCACAGTTTGATTAGAAATAGTCAGCATGGCTCTGTGAGGGGCAGGTCATGTCTCTCAAGTCTTATTGAATTCTTTGAGGATGTGACAATACACACTGAAGGTAGTGAAGTGGATGTGGTATACATGGATTTTAGCAAGGTATTTTATAAGGATCCCTATGGTAGGCTCATTCAGAAAGTAAGGAGGCATGGGATTCCGGGAAATTTTGGCTGTCTGGATACAAAACTGGCTGTCCAATAACAGACAGAGGGTGGTAGTAGATGGAAAGTATTCAGCCTGGAGCTTGGTGACCAGTGGTGTTCTGCAGGGATCTGTTCTGGGACCTCTGCTTTTTGTGATCCTTAAATTACCTGGATGAGGAAGTGAAAGAGTGGGTTAGTAATTTTGCCGATGACACGAAGGCTGGTGGAGTTGTGGATAATGTGGAGGGCTGTTGTAGGTTGCAATAGGACATTGACAGGATATAGAACTAGGCAAAGAAGTGGCAGATGGATTTCAACCTGGAAAAGTGTGAAGTGATTCATTTTGGAAGGTTGAATTTGAATGCAGAATACAGAGTTAATGGCAGGATTCTTGGCAGTGTGGAGGAACGGAGGGATCTTGGGATCCATGTCCGTAGATCCGTCAAAGTCGTCCCCCAAGTTGATAGGGTTGCAAAGAAGGCATATGGTGTGTTGGCTTTCATTGGCAGGGGAATTGAGTGTAAGAGCTGTGAGGTTATGCTGCAGCTCAATAAAACTCTGGTTAGACCACACTTGGAATATTGTGTTCAGTTCTGGTCGCCTCATTACAGGAAAGATGTGGAAGCTTTAGAGAGGTTACAGAAGAGATTTACCAAGATGCTGCCTGGACTGGAGGGCAGGTCTTATGAGGAAAGGTTGAGGGAGCTAGGGTCTTTCTCTGTAGACCACTAATAAAATAGTTATTCAGCCTGTCATGTTAATGCTAGCCACTTCATCAAAAGTGCAAAGTCTCAAACTGAAGAAAACCATGGAATTTAAACTTAAACTGCTATCATGTAATCTTCTAACCTCCTACCCTCCTCATCACTCTGTACTCAACACAAGAGACCATTGTGTTATAGGTATACATAAAGTTGTCATAGTCCTGGTGGACCATAGCGCTGCTCTCTCATTAGAGAGAGAGAGGACTGATGACTCTCAGGTTAAATCATGCCTCAGGTGAGGGAGAGGAGCAGTCGAGAAGGAGTGTCCTTCATGGTAGCCTCAGCCAATGCAGGAATTGATTCCTTGCTGTTGGTGTTGGTTTGCAATGTAGAGTAACCATCCATGTGTCATAACATAAAGGAACAATGACTGGATTTTTTTTTGGTTGCTGGAATTCTGGAAGTCACATCCTAATGGCAATGTGTGCCTTCTATGTCAAAATGGCTACAACTGTTCAAGATGGCAACTTACCATCACCTTCCCAAGGGCAATTAGAGATGGACAATAATTGCTGGCCCTGCCAGCAATGCCCACATCATGTGAATGATGATTGCCTAGAATTCTAGGCAATCCACACACGCTGTGACATTTACATAACCTCCTGTGAGAGATGAAAGGCCAGATCAAATTCCAGGTCAATTTTGGGGACATTGCTTCTTGAGGATCACACTGGTTCAGACCATTCCCTGCTGCACAAGATTCCCTTTTCACAAGATGATTTCAGCGTCAAGAACACGACCCTGCTTTTCCTTGAAGGAATTCAACAAATCTGCATGAGCCAGGAGCCGGTGGTTCTATGTTCTGGGAAGAAAACAACCTCCGTGGTTCACCTATTATTCAATTTCACTATAAACAGGATGTCTGGTCGTTATTATGTGGGTACTTCTGGCAGCTTGCTGTGCACAAACTGGTTGCTGTGTTTCCTACAGTACAATAGCATGTAATTTTCAAAAAGCATCATTTATTAGCTGTAAAATGCTTTGCTGTGTCATGAGATTGTGAAAGGTGCCACATAGATGCAAGTCATCTTGTCCCCTTATATAGTGAGAGTACTTGTGAGGTATGGTAATGTAAAGGGAGGAACAGCACAATCTATAATGGCTCCTATAACTGAAAATATTTATTGAATTAAATTGGCTGTGGGTGATTGTCTTTGTTTATAAATGAGGCTGAGGCTGAAGTTTCTGTTAAAATGACAAATATTTAACCTCCAGAATAGTGAATATTCGTACAACAGCATCTTTGACAGCAATTTCTGTTCTCTGTCTGTGGAATAAACACCAAAACAGAGACACTTTTATGTTTAGTATATTACATCGGAGGTTTGCTTTGCGTCCCTATGATTATTTACTTCATGCTTTGAGAAAAGAATTAATGAGATCTCTGTTCTCCCACTGAAAGCTTGTGATGTTTAATGGTTTCCTTGCTGCAGTGGTAACAATAAGTGATCCATAGACTGTTCCAGTCACCCAGTATCCCCACTGAGCCATTCTAAATCTGGCTTGGCCAGCGCTGACCCATCACTACCAATAAAGGATGGGTGGGTCCTGTTTAGTTGGAGAGAGCTTTAGAAAGCGATGATCTAATGCAGTAACAGATGAGGTAATGAAATCTGCTGGGGCACTGAGCTTAGCTGTGCGTGTGTGTGTGTGGCTGATTGGAAGAGTTGAACTGCATTGTTTTTTTTTTGTCAGTCCCTTGTATGACCCTGTGATAAATCAGAAGATGAGCTTTACATTGGCAATGAATTAAGGCTGAGATGTGGATCTTAAACTGAAGGTACGTGGTTATGGCCTTTTAGTGGTAAATTGGACCACTATTGCTCTTGTCAGCTTCTTTATGAATAGGGAGGCTGTTGGCAAAATCCAGTAAGGCTGGTAAATTAGAGACCTTGCCTATCTCAGCGGGAAAGTGATTGTTTTGTTAGCATTCCTGCCTGCTGGCCAGGTTGGTCAAAAATGTGGATGGGGGCTGGAGAGTCAGGAACTAGAATAGGACTTCACATCAGAAGCAGCAACCAGGAATCCATCGAGCTGGACTGCAGGCCCTTCCCCTGAGAGAAGGGGAAGATTCAGAGCCTCGATTTGACAGAGAGAGATGCAGGTTGTGGCTTTGAATGCTGCCATGATTGGGATTGTTGTGAAGGTGCACATCTGCAATGGGCGTGGGCAAGGTGGAGTGGAAGGGCTTTGTGTCTGATCCTAATTGAGGGATGAACTGGGTAGCAGGACTTGGGTTTGTCAACTGGGGTAGGGTGGGGGCAGTGAAAAGAGGTAGGGTGGTGGATTGTGAAATATTAGAAGAAATTAACAATGAGATGAGTGACTTACAAGTGGATAAACCTGCAGGCCTGAGTGAGGTGTATCCCAGGCTGTTAAGGAGACAAGGCATTAAGTACTGCAGCCCTGACAGTAATTTTCAGGACTAAGCCTGTACTTACCAGGCAGGAAGCTCTCAGAACATTGCACTCCTCAGGGATATAATTGTCTATGTGCAGGACAGAGGGGCTGGACACCTGTCTCATCAGCCTGGACCAGGAGAGGGCCTTTGATGATAGAATATCGTTCACCTATGGGAGGGGTTAGCTCTCAAGAATGGGCTTTGGGGAGGGAATCCACAATTTGATTTGACTGCTCTACAACATTGCTAGTGCAGTCTCAATCAATGGTTGGGAATCAGAAGGCTTCCCGATCAGATCTGGAGTTAGGCAGGACTCCCACAAGTACCCTGCCTTGTTTGTGTGTTATATAGAAACCTTGCTGAGTCCATCAGGAAGGATGAGAGCCTGAGATGAGTGACTATTCAAGGCAGCAGAGGCTAGCAGTCAAAGCCTCCCTGTACATGGATGACATCACCGTTTTCTGCTCCGATCTGCTGTCGATGCGCATCTGTGAGCGGTTCGAGCTGGCCTCAGGAGCTAAGGTAAATCGAGGCAAGAGTGAGGCCATGTTCTTTGGGAACTGGGTCGATTGATCCTTTATCCCTTTTGCCATCAAGTTTGATTTTCTGAACGAGCTGGGAATGTGGTTCAGAGGAGTTGGGGTGTGCACAAAAACTTGGGAGGAGCAAATCCTCAAGGTGAGGCAAAAATTAGCTGTATTGGAGCACCACTCCCTCTCTCTTTTGTGGGTAAAAACCTGGTCATTAGATGTGAGGTACTCCTGGTGTTGCTGTATATGATTCAAGTCTGGCCCATTCCCTGAGCCAGCACCGTTGCAATCACCTGAGCCACCTTTCACTTCATCTGGAGGTCAAAGATGGACACTGTCTGCAAGGACACCATATATAAAGCTCTGGATAAGCAGGGGAAGAACATACCCAATGCTGCCCACATCCTGATGGCTACCCTTGTGTGCAACTGCATCAAGCTGTGGGTAGATCCTTGGTGTGTAACCACCAAGTGTCACTACATATTGAGGTTCTGCCTGTTCCTGATGTTACAAAGGATGGGCCTGGCTTCATTGCTGCAAAATACTCTAAGTAGTTGGGCCATATCGTATCACTTATACCTCATGGAAAATGCCTTTGACCACAAGTCCATCAGACAGTGGTCAGCATTTGGCTTCCTTGAGACCCTGCAGGAAAAGGAGAGGATGGCTCCTGTTGGGTTATTCCCTGAGCAAACTGTCAGTCATTTGGCAGAATACTGCATCACCAGAGCTTTCTAACAATCGTCAAGACATCACTTGGCTGTGGTGAGTAGGGCACAACCTGTGATATCCCTCTTGTATGCCTGGGAAAGAGACTGCCACACGTCTGGGATGTGCCTTCGCAATGAAAGTCGGGAGAGAGATGCAATGGCATTGTCAAGGTTTGTCCTGAGTAGTTCCATGATGCAGGATGCGGTGTGCTTTTGCTGGCTGTTCCCCAGGATGCACACCAAGACCAGCATCGACATGCCTGGAGGGCCATCAACTCGGTGAAAGATGCTCTTCAGTCTGCCCGAAAACCTGTCAGCCTTCCAGTGCAAGGAGTTGACCTCAATAGAGTATTGCAGACTGGCACATTCCAAGGGGCCAGGACTACATGCTGAGGGACACACAAAGGCATGGGGCAGCTGCTGCCAAGCTACAGTGAGGAAAGACCACTGTCAAAAGTCTTTCTGCCAAAATATAATGAGGATCTGCTCAGTTATCAAGACCCCTCTTTGCATCATTTGTATGTAAATAGTGTCCTGCATGAATAGGAAATGCCTTTTGGTTTTTGCAACTGTGGGGATGTCACATTCCAATGTTTGTTTTTCCTTGATTATGGAAAGACTGTACAGAACTGCTTTAGTACCTGTGTATGTACATAAAAGATTTGAATAAATAATAATTTTGCCATTAGAACAAACTTCAGGTCCTCTGGTCACTGTTGAGGTGCTGGAGGATTGGAGGATTACTTGTCCCATTCCTTTTTTAATAAAAAAGGAAACTGTAGACCAGGAAACTTACAGGCCAGTCAGTCTAACCTTGATGATGGGAAAGTCGTTTAAAAAGGATTCTTAGGGACATAATACATCTGATCTTAGAGACCAGATCAACTAGGGATAGTTGGCATGGATTTGTTAAGGGAAGGTCTTGTTTCATGAATATGAAGGAGTTTTCTGAGCAGATAACCAGAAATGTTGATGAGGGTAATGTAGGTGATGTGTTCAACCTGGACTTTAGCAAGGCTTTTGATAAGGTTTCTCAAAGTAGACTGATCAAGGAAGTAAGAGCCCATTGGATACAAGGCAAAGCATTACACGAGATCCAAAAGTGGCTGATAAGCAGGAAGAAGAAGGTGATGCCAGAAGGATATTTCTGAGACTGGGATTCTGGTTTTAGTGGGGTTCTGTAGGGCACTTTGCTCTGGCTAGCTGATTGTGGTGCACACTAATAATCTGTACTTCATTGTAGGGGATAAGATCAAGACATTTGCATATAACACAAAAATTGGTAGGATGGTAAATTGCTTGGTGGGTAGCTATGAACTTCAGGAGGATATCAGTGGACTGGTCAGACGGGCAGGGCGGTGCCAAAGGAATTCGACCTTGGAAAGTGGGAGGTAAAGGACGTGGGGGTGGACCAACCAGGCAAGGGGTAATACTACAAATGGTAGGACAATGGAAAGTACTAAAGATTTGGAGGGAATTTGGTGTGCAAATACACTGAACCCTGCAAGTAGCAGGTAGATAAGATGGTTAAAGTAACATAGGGGATACTTGCATTCTATGGCTTGGTTAGTTAAAAGCAAGAGCAGAGAGGGGATGCTAGAACTATATAAAACACTAGTGAGACCACAACTGGAGTACTGCATTAAGTTCTGGTCATCACATTTGTAGGAAGGATGTAATTGCAGTAGAGAGGGTGCAGAGGAGATTTTACCAGGAAGCTGTCTAGGCTGGAGGGTCTGAGCTATGAGGAAAGATGGGATAGACTAGGGTTGTTTACCTTGGAGCAGTGAAGATCGAGAGGGGACCTGACAATGATGTATAAGGTTGAGGGTTATAGAAAGGGCAGCTAGGAAGGCACTTTTTCACTAGTAAACTCTATAACCAAGGGTTATAGTAAGAGGTAGAGGCCAAGAAAAGAGTTTTTTTTTAAGAAAAAAGTAAGGGTAGTGGATGTCTGGACCTCACTGCTTTCAAAGGTGATTAAGTCACGAACTCAACATTTTTGAACGATATTTATGCATTCTCAATCTTCAAACGGTTTGGGCCAGAGGTGAAAAATTGATTAGTGTAGTCAGATCTTTGACTGACAAGGATATATTGGGCTGAATAATGTCCTGTACTGTAAACGTTCCTGAGTCTATCTAACTTTTCTAAAGTGCCCTGCTTTAACATCATTAACAATGACAGATGTCAGACAAACTGGTGAGGTCAGTTATAGAGTCATATATCATGGAAATAGATCCTTCGGTCCAATTCACCCATGCTGACCAGGTTTCTCAAATTAAACTAGCCCCATTTGCCTACATTTGACCCATATCCCCCTCAACCTTTTCCTATTCATGTACCTCTACAAGCGTCCTTTTTAAATGTTGTAACTGTGCCTGCGTCTACCACTTCGTCTGTAGCTTCTTGCTTTCTGTCTCTCTCCCTCTTTGAACAGAGGAGCTAGGTTCATTATCTTCAATTCTATTGGAACCTTCCCCAAAATCTAGGGGATTTGGAAAATTAAAACCAACACATCAACTATTTTACTGACAATTTCCTTCAAGACCCTATTGGGATCTATGTTCCCGCTAACTTTAAGTCAGCGCACAGCAGAGGCTTCCTGAACTGGAAGTCGGTGGATCTATATGCGAATTGGTGTGCACTGATCCCCTGCTTAGAACGTTGATCAGGGTTCTGCCAGCTAACAGTTCTAACAATGTGCTTATTATCACTTCTCTAGTGATTTGTTATTTTCATGTTTCTCCCTCCTTTCGTTTCCTGATTCACAACAAACCTTGGGGTGTTATTTGTATTCTCTATAGCGATGACTGATGCAAAATGCCTGCTAAGATCAGCTACCGTCTCTTTTCATTCACAGTCTGTTAAAATATGAAGAAATAATGTGTCTCAGTTATGGATTGGTTTATCTTTGGAGTGGCAGAGCAGTTGGTTTCGGTATTTGTTGCTCGTCACTTACCACTTACTGATTCTTTCTTCCAGTATTGAAATGTGTGTGGCCCTTCGTGATGAAGTATTTATTGCCCATCCTTAGTTGAGGACATTGAATCAAACAGATGGTATTGGACTAAAATCATGTTGAGTTGACCAGGGAGAGCTGGAAAATTCCTCTCCAGAAAGACAGTAATGATGCAATTAGCTTCTTGTATATGTCTCTCCAGCTTTTAATAAATGTATTGATAAAGGTGATGTCATCAGCAAGAAAAGTTACATTTGTACAGCACCTTTAACATAGTAAAACCTCATGAGCTGCATCATAGGTGTGTTGAACAAACACAATTTGACACTGAGTCAGTTAAGGAGACATAAAGATAGGTGGACAAAGATGGTCAAAGGGATAGCTTTAAGGATAGTGTTAAAGGAGCGAGAGCTCGAGATTGAAACAGTATCAGAGCTTTGGGCCCTGGGGCCTCTCAGTGGATGTGTAGGAATTTTTTGTAGAAATGTTGATTGAAAGGATGTTGACTGAAATAGGAGTGGAAGCAGATTCAATGTTATTTTGCAAAAATGGAAATGGTTAATTAATTGAAGAAAAAGTTTAGAGATCTAGGGAAAAGCAAGGGAGTGGGACTAATTGGATAAGTTTTTCAAAGAGTTAGTCCATGCATGATGGGCTGAATGACCTTGTCCTGGTTCAGTAAGATTAGATCATCTAACTCTGGGATAATGCTACTGTCCTGTTTTGCTATCCATAGATGTCTCATTAAGAACGCAAATTCAATTGTTTCTTGATCTGTTAAGAGGCATTGCTAGAAGAAATCTTCTTTCTCCCTTGTGGTATTCTTTACCCACTAGCCGAGGTCTAATTGACAATGTCTAGGCCTCTGAAATTAGTGTGTTCATCAGTTGTACCTATTCATACCCAGCAGCTAGAAAGTTGGTGATTTTGTTGTTTTTTTTAATCATTTTTTTAGTGGTTGTTTTTCATGTCCTCTTCAGACACCATCAACCCTTCACACAAATGGCTAGTCTTTGCTCTTAGACTGTGCGTGTTGGCAGGGTACACAAGGGGGGGTGGGAGCCCCTCCCAACTCAGTCCTCATCTGACATGGTAATGTAGTAGGATAGAATTCAGAAGCAAACTCCCTAGCTCTGATAATATCAAGGTCAATTGTAGTGCAGTTGACTGAGATCACCTAAGTCTTTCACACAGTTGTGAGGAAGGCATTTTAATTTACTTGTGCAAATCAGCAGCATTCACAATCTGATTGAATCATGTCTGCCTGTCTGTCTGTCTGTCTGTCTGTCTGTCCCATGTCAGTTACATGCATGAATTGGCCATGAGCTATTAAAACAGCTTATGTTCGTCCATTAAAATGGCTGCTTGTATTATTTTAAAAAAATAGGTACACAGAAAATAAATAAGCCGGTGGGGGGTGGGGAAGAGGTGGAGCGGGGACGCAATTAGTTTGCCTTATTAGTTCCATGCTTCCTCCAGGCTTAAAGTATAATAATTGAAATAAATTAGTGCTGGAGCATGGGGATTGAGGAGAGAGACTACGTTAGTCTCTAGTGCAGGAAAGGACAGTGTGGAGAGGCTTAGAATGGCATGGAGGTAATGTGGTGCACATGAAGTGGCACGGATGGGATGCCCACTAAATTCTGTGTTATGCATGACTGATTCATTTGAATACGCATGCATGCACGTGCACACACCCACCCCCTGTTAAGACTCCCCCAAAACCTACTGCTTTCCTTAAGCTTTTGGTTGACTGGTCTAATTTCTTCCCCCATTATGACCGATTTTGTTTTGTTAATTTTCTTCTGCTGTGGCAAAAGTCTGATACCCTCAAAGCAATCGGAGAGAAAAGCTTGATATAGGTTGGCAGGAAGTGAGGAGTGCTTTTATAAAAGAGAGCTCAACAAATCATTCTAAACGTTTCTGATAACACTGAATTATCATCCACTTATGTCGTAAACCTACCCTATTTGTGCCAAAGATGCAAAGAGTGAGCTATAAATCCATTTGCTGTGTTTTAACATTCATCCTCCAATGTTCCTTAGCAACGGAATCATCATTGGATATTAAAAAGCAGCCTCACAAAGAGAAAAGAAGTAACAAACTGCTCATCAATACTTCATGTGCGACAGGAACTTTGAATTTTCAATCTGCTTCTGGCATAATACAGAGCCATTACTTAACCCCTTTTGAATGCTGGAATTCCTTCATAGATCTTACAATGCATTTGTTTTCAGTCTGGTACATAATGATAAATTGACTGTTAAAAATCACAAGAAAAAACATTCCTGTTCTGTTTTTCCTTCATCAGTCTCTAGAAAAGAAGCTTGTGCCCTTTAGGATTATTTCAAACTAATTCTCTGAAGACTGTTGACTTAGCCTGCAGCTGAAAACCTGAAGTTATTTTTAAATGTCTCCTAATCTCTAATCCCTAGATTTATTTTCTGTTTTATCCAATTGCTAACTATTTTGCCAAATGGACAGGCTAGTTGGATTAGAACCTGGGGAAAGACTGTCTGGAGGCCCAGCTGGGGAGAGCTGTGACCATGGATGGCGTGTAGCCATCCCTTCTATCATAAACCATGAAGAGATACAGAGTGCAGTGTGCTACAGAGAGAATCTAACAACCTTGGTCACTCAGCAATCATAGGAATTCTCCGGCAAGTAGGATTTTTGAGTCGCTTACCATTATGCCATTAACCAAGTTTCTATACGCTGGATCCAATGGGTTGGTTTCAGTTTTACTGAAGTCGGCAAGCATGCCAGCTGTCTGATTTTAGAGTTGCATAGAATTTCCATTGCAGAAATAGAGCATTCGGTCCAGTTGAAGTTTATGCTGGACATGAACCTTGGCCGTCCCTACTGCATTTAAATCTGTCAACATATCCTTCCATTATTTCTTGCCTCATGTGTATCTAGCTTTCCTCAAACACATCTATGCAGTTCATCTCATTCACCCAAGCCAAGCCTAATTCTGCCCAGATCCCTTGCACTCACTGGATACTGAGGGATCACGCCCTGTGCCACTGGACCTGACACCACCATCTTCCCAATTCCAGGACCTGTCATCACTTTTCTGCCACCCAGACCTGACATCTCACCCTTCCCCTCTTCGCTTGCCATCAGAGCCAATTCCACACCCACTTCACCCAGACCCACCCTAACTGTCATTGACCTGGGCATCTTCACTATCTTGAACCTGGTCCCCTATTTACATGACACCCCAACCTTGCATGTTACTCCTTTCACAGGAGCTGTCAGAGTTTCTAGATGAGCCATTACAGTGTGGAACTGGAGGAACACAGCAGGTCAGGCAGCATCAGAGGAACACGAAAGTTGCAACTCACTGCCCTGCACGAGGAAGGACCTATTAGTTATAAACTATGCTTCACATTTGTGAAGGAGCCATGATTGGAATCTCGTACCACAGCTAGGGAGCTCTGCCTTAATAAAAATGAGTAAGACTGAGGGGCCACTCTGACTGGAATTGTCACTCCTTGTAAAATCAGCCCATCTTTGCTGAGTTACTCCTGACTTAGTAGCATGAAGGCTGGGATTGAATCCTCAGCTTGCACAGGACTCCATGTAAACGACAAACAGTAAAGGGACTTTACCCATTTGTCTGGATTATTTCACTCTTTTCTCTAATCAAACTCCTTACCTGCATCTCAGAATTGCAGGCCATTATTTATGATGTGAAATGAGAATGCAGTTTAAATAAGCATCAAAACATTGTCCTACAGCACAGAAGGAGGCTATTCAGTCCATTTGTAAATCTCCATAATGTCAAGAAAATCAGTGTACATTGTTAAATTACTTTTTGTTTGTTTCTGCCTTTGATAAGCTTAAGAAGATTTAAAATCTGTGTAGTTTAAGCTAGTTCTGAAAATAGCTTCACCAGTTGCCCAAGCCAGGTGAGCCTTCAGCGTCAATCTAGCACAAATAGCTGAGTGGCGCTGTAAAGTCTCAAGGCTTTTCAATAGCACTTTCTGTTGATTGCTGATGTGCATCTCGTGGTGAAGGAGCTTCTCGGGTATTGAGAACGATCACTGCCTTTTATCCTGCTAAGTATCATTAGCCTGGTTAACAGAGCTTGTCAGTGCTGTTAGCCCTGGTTTTGGGTCTTTTTCCTGGTCAGTGATGTTAGCTTGGTTAAGGGTCAATTTCTGAGCTTGCAGAATTTGGGGCCAATTATTGACTTGGTTAAGACATTGACTGAGTGTAAGGAGTCCGCATCATGGAAGGTAGTCTAACTGACTGAATGTAAATAGGATGCCCTGCACTGATCTCTGTTGGGGTCTCAACCATTTACTACTTATTAACAACTTAAAGGATGAGATAGAAAGTTGTGTGTAAACTTGTTGGTTATACAAAAAAAGTGGCATTGTAAACAGTATGGCTGGAATTAAAGCATTCGAACGATTTACAGAGGGATTAGGTGAATGGGCAAAATTATGGCAAATAGATTTCAAAGAAAATTCTTTCTTTTTGGGCCAAGAATGGATAGAACATGGTGCATTGTAAATAGGGAAAAGTGAGAAATGGTGATCCAATGAAAGACTTGTGCAATCCAGATAAACAAGTCACCGAAATGTCATGAAGGAGGAAAGAAAATTCTCGAAAGGGCAAATGGAATGCTAGCCTTTTATGTTTAGAATGCTAGTGGATGGGAGTAGTGCTTCAGGCATGCAAAATCCTGGTTGGAGTACAAGTCAGAAAGCTGTGTGTAATTCTGGGTGCTATACTTTGGAAGGAAGTATTAGCCTTGCAGGGAGTGCAGTATTAATTAGAACATTACTTGCACTCTGAGTATTAAGTTGTGAACTGATTTTTAGTTTGTGTATTCTCTGGAATTTACGAATGTGTGAATTAGGATCACGTATAGACTAAAGCACATCCTTTATGCAAAGGGTACTGGAAATTTGGAACTCTTCCCTGCAAATGGCAATTGATGCTACGTCAGTTTTTTTAAATTTTAAAACAGAGATTGATACTTAACAACTAAGTTAAAGGGTATGGATCAAGACAAGATGTAGAGCTAACTTGTAGATCAACCATAATTTCATTGAAAGGTGGAGCAGGCATCAAGGACTAAATGGTTCCCCTTCTGTTCCCGTGCTCTGACCCCTGTTTTCCTGCTTAGATCACCTGCTAATGGGAAGAATTCAGCAAAGTAAAAGGACAGACTAACTTGTACTAAGACTTCTTTCTTAGCAGTTTAACATTCCAGGTGCCCTCCAAACTCTGAACAATGTTATTAACAAGAGAGTCATAAAACCCATACAGTGGCAAGTATGTGCGTATTAGGATCTATTGAATCCCGAAACCTATGGCAAGAGAATCTGAAGGAATGGCTAATATCAGGGTATTGGATTGAGCAGTGCTAATTTGCACACTGCCAACCCCAAATAACTGGAACCAAGATAATGACAAGGTAATTTGTTTTGTTAGCAATGTTGGTTGTGTTGAGTGTTGACCAGGACAACAGAATGAATTAAGAACATTAGAAATAGGAGTGGGAATTGACCATTTGATCCTTTTAAGCCTGCTTCACAATTCAAAGATGATCATGGATGATCTCATTGTGGCTTTAATTCCACTTTCCTGCTTATTTCCCATAACCTTTTGAGTCCCAGATCAAATATCTATCCAACTTAGATTTCAATACATTCAGTACCCCAGTCTACACTGCTGTATGGGGCAGTGAAATTCAAATATTAACAACCTTCGAGAAGAAATTTCTCCTCATCTTCACCTTAGTTGGAGAAGCCTCAGTTGAAACTGTATTTGAAACTACTTTGAGATTTTCCCATGAAGGACACCACCTCTCAGCTGTATCCTATCACACCCCCTCAAAATCTTGTGTTTCATAGAAAAATAGAAAGTTGGTGAAGGAATGGGCTATTGAGCTCTTTGGGCCTGCTCTGCTATTCAATATGATCATAGCTGATCATCCAACTTAGTACCCTGTTTCTGCTTTCTCCCATACCTTTTTGATCCCTTCAGTCATAAGAATTATATCTACCTCCTCCTTGAAACCATTTAAATGTTTTTGTCTCAACCATTTCCTGCATAGAGAATTCCACAAGTTCACCACTATCTGGGTGAAGAAATTTCTCCTCACCTCATTGCTAAATGGCCTACCATGTATCCTTAAACTGTGATCCCTTGTTTGGATTCTTGGTAATCAGGAACATCCTTCCTGCATTTACCCTGTCTAGTACTGATACAATTTTATAGGGCTCGATTAGATCAATAATATCTTTTCGTGTTTAGAATGAGTGTAAAAGCCCAAACTGCTTAACCTTTCCAAAATGGCAATCCTTTAATCCTCAGAATTATCTTAGTGAACATTCTCTGAACTTTCTCCGATCCAAGTAGATACCTCTCCTTAAATAAGGAAACATAAACTGCACATGATGTAGGCTTGTCCATAACCTGAATAGTTGTATCAAGACTTCCCTGAATTAATATTTCACTACCCCCCCACCCCATTCCATTTGCCTTTCTAATTACTTGTACCTGCTTGCTAACTTCTTGTGATTCCGATACAAGGATCTCTTTGTGCTACAGAGTATAACACTTTTTATAATTACACAATTATAATGCTGGTCTTTGAAAAAGTGGCATGGGCTATTTTATGGCCCTCATCTGAAAGGGCAGCAATGGCCTTGTTTAACTTACCATCCCAATGTATAGCCACTAATACAGAAATGGAGAGTCATACTTGATTTTGTGCCCATGTTTCTGCAATGAATCTTTAAACCCACATGATCCAACCCAGCAGTGAGAATGTTGCACACTGACTACCTACTGACAGTTTTCAAACTTAGCCCCAGTTATAATGAAACCAATTAGCACAGCAAAGTCACTCAAACAACGTACAAAAATGACCATATATGTTGTTGTAAGTAATGTTTGCTGATAGGTCACCAGGGAGTATACATTTCCCATTCTTCAAAAACTGCTGTGGGATCTTTGAAGGGGCAGACACGTCCTTGGTTTAGTGCCTCATCTGAAAAATGGCACCACTGACAATGCAGCATTCCCTCAGTATTGCAGTTGGTGTGTGTCAGTCTAGATGAACAGTCAGGTATTTCCCACAATGTGCCACACGATGTCTTAAAAAAATACTCTCAGCCAGTTTTGTGCAGCTGCTGTTACTGTGTGAAAGAGCCCATAACTGTGCAGCCCTCACATGAACTTCCAATAGGAACAGCTTTTATTGTCATAGCACAGTCCTCAGTGAGGAAAGGGGAGTCCAGGAATAATGAAGAAACAGACTGTCAAAGTGGAAGCTATCCACACATGCCTTCAGGTAATAAACGCACTGTGAAGTTATTGGTTTTCTATTGGCGTATGGACCGGCGATTCAAAATCGACATTAGTTTTGACCATTTTGTGTTACTGTAGTGAATTCAATCTACACTGGATTTATACTGGCCTAGCATTTCGGTTTTGGCAATCTCTTGCTGGCAGTGCTGCTGACCTGTATTGACTTATCCAACCTATATTCTAATTCACACCCAAATTCTGTTCACCCATCATTCATACAAGCTGATTAATCTCCATTGACTGTTGGTCCACTGATGCCTTGATTTTGAAAATTTCAAACTTCTCTGAAACCCTTGCTCCTATTTATGCAATCTTCTCCAACTTTACAAATCTCCAATAATTTTCTTTCTCCAATTCTGCACACTTGTGCATTCCCAATTTTAATCACATGCTTTCAGCTGCGTGGCCTAAACTCTTGAATTCCCTCCTTCAACCTTCAGGTTTCTCTACCTCTCCTTTTTAAGATGCCTATTAATCCAACATCTTTGACAAAGCTTTTGCTTCTCTGTCTGAAAACCTCTTTGTGACTTGGTGATAACATCGTACTGTATTAATGATAGATAGATGGTCTTTCAGTTGTTGGGAAAAGTCTGATTTTGTTCTTATTGTGTGTAACTTTGGCAATTGTTTTGGGCTTTGGAGCATTGTTTCTAGTTTTGCAGATTTTTCTGCAAGAACAACTTATGACAATTGGCAACTGGTTAACGAGCAGATAACCACACCTAACGTACAGAAGGGCAGGGTGGATATGGGAAGTGTATGCTGACTATTTGGAAAGGAAAATTTTCAGGACTATGGGGAGAGGGCAGAGGAGTGAAACTAATTGGATGAGTCATTCAATAAAGTATAGGAAGGATATTATTAAACTTGAGGGCTCGGAAAAGATTTACCAAGATGTTGCCGGGAATGAAAGGTTTGAGTTATAAAGATAACCTGGGATTTGTTTTACTGGAACGTAGGCAGTTGCGTAGTGACCTTTTTTATAGAGGCTTAGAAAATTGAGGGGCATAGAAAAGGTGAATAGCAACGGTCTTTTTCCTAGGGTGGGGGAGGGAGTTCAAAACAAGGGGGCACACTTTTAAGGTGAAGGGAGAAAGATTTAAAAAGGATGTGAGGGGCAACCTTTTCCACATAGTGGCTCATGTGTTGAATGAACTGCCAGAGGAGGTGGTGGATGTGGGTATAAGTACAACATTGTACAGACCTTTGAATAAGTACATGAATAGGAAAGATTTGGATGGGTATGGGCCAAATGCAGGCTAGTGGGACTAATTTGGTTTGGAGATGTGGTCGGCGTGGACTAGTTGGACCAAAGAGTCAATTTCCATGCTGTATGACTCTGCCTGAATTAGTAGTACAGACATGATGGGCTGAATGGCCTTCACCGATGTTCCATATTTCAGTGGTTCGGTCAATGTGCGTTCTGGATTAAAAATAAATGTGCTTTGCTGTGTGTGAATTGTCAGCATCTCCCAGTGATGAGAGCTATGATTTTTACTAGGTTAACCTGGAGGATATTTCCACTTGCTCAGATAGTAGGAGAGCAGAGAGATTTTGAGCCTCTCTGGCACTGAATTGCAATCTTCTATATTGTATGTATAAAATTTATCTACTTCCATATAAACAATTGACCCCTTACTGTCCAATCTCCTTCTCTCCTTAGTCCCATGTGACCCTGGAGACCAATAATGCTGCAACGACAAGCGGAAATGATGCCTGTACTATCCAGGCAGAGATGCTGCAGCTCGACCTGATTGATGCTGTTGATGATATCGAGGAGGAGGACAACGGTCCTCTGAAGGAATCAAAGCCTGACAGCATGGCATCTTACAAGCCCAAGCGGCCCACGACCTTGAATCTTTTCCCACAAGTTCCTCGTACTCAGGTAAGACGGAGGAATGTGGCAGTGTTCCTCTGGTCACCGATTTTTAAAATGACCTCGGCAGCTGATCCCACTTTAATCTTGTTTCTTGGACGGCACATCATGTACAGAAAAAGATTTTGTTTTTGATTTTCCTTTCTTGCAGCCCAGCTGAATGGCAATAAAGATGGATATTAAACTTTTCTAGGTTTATAGTCAGTCATTAATCATGCAATTCAAATATCTCTGTGCCTTCATAATCACTATTGCTTTCCCTGGTTACTTAATCCAAAAAACAAACTGTAGAAGATTGCAAGGATTGCCTTCAGCACTGAGTGTCTAATCAGATTACTGTACCAGTAGACAGTAGCATCAGTGAAGTGCAGACTTGACTACTGGGTCAAAACATGTATTACACCAGTTGTGTAATCTGTATGTGGAAGGAATTCAATGATACATTGATGATAGAAACTGCAATTAGTGCTTAAAATTGTGGAAGTCAAACAACATGACAATAGAAATCCATTTCTAATCAAATTGACTGGTCTTAATGGTTCTTGCAGAAAATCACTTACAAATCTGCTTTGCTAGTAACAAGTGAATGACTCATAACTGTCTGTAAGCTGTAAAATAAAAATAGAAGGGTCGTGTTTGTACATAGAGCCGTTCACAACCTCAGGATGAAAAAATACTTGACAACCAACAAAATACCATTTTGATATATAGTCATTGCATTGCAGAAATGCAGCAGCTAGTTTGGACACAGTAAGCTTCCACAAATTGAAATGTAATAATGACAAGATAAACTCATCCAGTGATGTTGATTTGAGGGTTGAATGTAGACCTGGATGTCAGGGAAAACATTTTCCTTGCCTTAACAGCCATTGGAATCTTTTACGTGTACCTGACATGTACATCGGCCTCTGTTAATTGACTTATCTGAAAAGTGATGATTCTAATGCTGCGGCATTACCTTAGTATTGCAACTGGGAGCGTTGGCCCAGATTTTTTGTTCTGAAATCTCGGGAGTGGGAGATGAATCTAACACTTTGTGACTCCGGGGCAAAAATGTGTCACAGTCTCCCATGCACAAATACAAATGTCATGACTTCGGTGACTGATTTATTCCCATTGCTGTCACTCTGCTATTTGCTATTGATCTGGGTGAATGTGTGTAGAGTCAGAGAAGACTTGCTGTCCCCACACAGATTGGCAGATTTCAAATGGAGATTTTGCTTTTATTAACCTGTTGGTATACTAACAAATTTAACATGGTAATTCCTGGTAAAGTGACAATCAAACCATTTTGGTGGGTTAGGAGGGAATGGAAGAGAGGTGCCAATCTCCTCTGAATGAATTGAAAGGAAGTATCAGAAATACTTGGGGGTCAGGAAAGTGAAGATTTTTTGATTTGTCTCCTAGGGAAGAGTATTTTCCTCACCCACCGTAGAATGGAAAATAAATAAACTTTATTGGTCTCATCGACATAAGCCAATAAATCACCATTTTTCTTACTATGGGAACAGCACTTTAGAATATGAAAGGGTAAATAATGTCCCATCTCTCTTATTTTAAGTTTTTCCTCTTTTTTTTTCATGGGGGATGTGGGCATCACTGGAAAGGAAAGAATTTGAAGTGAGAATTTTATGTAGCAATTTGAAAATATGCAAGAAATTCTGCAATCTGCATTTTTCTTCCTTACCAAATATCCCTCTGAGAATATGTCGAATTTTCTTTCAGAACTATGTGCCCTCTAAACCTGAATAATGTCACCATCCTCCCAGGATCAGGTGCAGTTTATAACTTTTGGGCCCCTTCCTTTGCCTGCTACTTGACTTCTGAGATAAAACTAACGGAAGTGTAAAGCTGTAGCCCATTTCAAAATACGAGGATGGTGACTAAAGTAGGAGCAAAATTCCATTTTGTTTGTTTTTATTTAACAGAACGGGAGCAGAAGTAGCAGAAATGATCCAAAATCCATATAAATAAAACATTTTAATGTAGAATTTCATAGCTCTGAAACAACAGGCCACTCAACCTAGCTTCATGATCGTGTATCTACTCTTCATTAATCTCCTCCCAGCCCACTTCATCTCACCCTATCAGTATATCTCTCTTCCTTTCTCCCTCAGATATCGCTTAAATGTATCTAAGCTATTTGCCTTGACCAAAATTTATGGCTGTGAAGTTGAGATTCTCACCAGCTTCTGTGTAAAGTAGTTGTTTCTCAGTTTCTTATTGAAACGTTGAAAATAAGAGGAGGAGTAGGCTATTCAGATCTTTGAGCCTGCTCTGTCATGCAATATGATCATGGCTAGTTATCCAACTGAACACCCTGTTTCCACTTGCACCCTATAATCTTTGAACTCTTTTTAGCCCCAAGAATTACATCTGTCTCATTATTGAAAGGGTTCATTGTTTCGGCCTCTATCTTACTTGGCAGAGAATTCTACAGGCTTGCCACTGTCTGGGTGAGGAAATTTCTCCTCCTCTCAGTCCTAAATAGTCTACCCTGTTTTAAGTATGAAATAACATCTCTGAACAGGTTGATTTAGAAAAATATCTAGACTATGACCCCTGGTTCTAGAGTCCTGGTTGTCAGAAACGTCCTTCCTGCATTTAATCTGTCTGCTCCTTTAGAGTTTTAAAGGTTTCTGTGATCCCAGCCACACCCCCACACCTCTCATTTTGTTCACTTGTGTTTACACCAGTCCAAACTGATTCTCTCAACATCATTTTTTACTATCCCAGGAATCATTCTAGTAAACCTTTGTTGCACTTCCTCCATAGCCAGAACATATCTCCTCCAATAAGGAGATCCAAACTGCACACAACACCAGGTGTAGTCTCATCCAAGGCCTTGTACAATTGCAGCAAGACATCTCTGCTCCTGTACTCAAGTCCTTTTCCTATGAAGGACAACATACCATTTACCCTCTTCTTCACCTGCTGCACCTACACGCTTGCTTTCAGAGACTAATATGCAAGGACACCTAGGTCTCATTGCACTTCCCCTTTGATAATCTATCACCATTCAGATGATAATTTGCCTTGTATTTTTATTATCGGAGTGAATAACTTCATGTTTATCCAGACTATATTTCAACTGTCATGTATTTTCACCTTCACTCAACTTGTCCAAATCACACTGAAACATGTCTGCATCCATCTGTCAAGTCGTCCTTCTACCCTTTTTTTTCGAACCAGTGAGGGAGCAAGTTATCGTAGATCTAGTCCTGTGTAATGAGACAGGAATAACTAATGATCTCACAGTTAGGGATCCTCTCGGAAGGAGCGATCACAGTATGATCGAATTTAAAATACAGATGGAGCGTGAGAAGGTTAAATCCAGTACCTATGTCCTGTGCTTAAACAGAGGAGACTATGAAGGAATGAGGGAGGAGTTAGCTAAGGTAGAATGGGAGCAAAAACTTTATGGTGGGTCAATTGAGGAACAGTGGAGGACTTTCAAAATGATTTTTCACAGTGCTCAGCAGAAGTATATTCCAGTGATAAAGAAGAACTGTAGGAAAAGAGAGAGCCAGCCATGGACGTCTAAGGAAATAAAGGAAAGAATCCGATTGAGGGAAAAAAAAACACACAAAAAAGCAAAGAGTAGTGGGAAACTAGTAGACTGGGAAATCTTTAAAGGCCAACAGAAAGCCACAAAAAGTTGTAAAGAAAAGTAAGATAGATTATGAGAGTAACCTGGCTCAGAATATAAAAACAGGCAGCGAAAGTTTCTATAAATATGTAAATCATAAGAGTGGCGAAGGTAAACATTCATCCTTTAGAGGATGAGAAGGCCAATTTAATAACTGGGAATGAGGAAATAGCCGAGACATTAAACAGTTATTTCGTGTTGGTCTTCACAGTGGAAGACATAAATAACATGCTGAAAACTGATGGCAAGAATGTTATAGCAGGTGAGGACCTAGAAACTATCATTATCACTAAGGAGGCAGTGCTGTGCAAGCTAATGGGGCTAAATGTAGACAAATCTCCTGGCCCTGATGAAATGCATCCTAGGGTACTAAAAGAGATGATGGGGGAAATAGCAAATGCACTAGTAATTATTTACCAAAATTCACTGGACTCTGGGGTGGTTCCCGCTGATTGGAAAACAGCCAATGTGACGCCACTGTTTAAAAAAGGAAGTAGACAAAAAGCAGGTAACTATAGGCCAGTTAGCTTAACTTCAGTAGTGGGGAAAATGCTTGAATCTATCATTAAGGAAGAAATAGCAAGACATCTGGATATAAATTGAACCCATGCTGGGTGTTCCCAATGGGACATGAAGGGTAGGTCATGTTTAACTAATTTGGTGGAATTCTTTGGGGACATTACTTGCATGGTGGACAATGGGAATCCTGTGGATAGGGTGTATCTGGATTTCCAGAAGGCATTTGACAAGGTGCCACACCAAAGGCTGCTACATAAGATAAAGTTGCACGGTATTACAAGTAATGTATTGGCATGGATAGAGGATTGGTTGACCAGTAGAAAGCAAAGAGTAGCAGTAAATGGGTGTTTTTCTGGTTGGTGGTCAGTGGCTAGTGGTGTGCCTTAGGGATCAGTGTTGGGACCACACTTGTTTACAATTTACATAGATGATTTGGAGCTGGGGACTAAGTGTGGTGTGTCAAAATTTGCAGATGACACTAAGGTGAGTGGTAGAGCAAAGTGTGCAGAAAACACAGTCTGCAGAGGGATATAGATAGTCTAAGTGAGTGGGCAAAGGTCTGGCAGATGGAGTACAATGTTGATAAGTGTGAGGTCATCCATTTTGGTAGAAATAACAGCAAAATGGACTGTTTTAAATGGTAAAAAATTGCAGCACGCTGCTGTGCAGAGGGACTTGGGTGTCCTTGTGCATGAATCGCTGAAGGTGGGATTGCAGGTGCAGCAGGTGATTAAAAAGGCAAATGGAATTTTGTCTATCATTGCGAGAGGGATGGAGTTTAAAAACGGAGGCTATGCTGCAGCTGTATAGGGTCCTGGTGAGGCCACACCTGGAGTACTGTGTGCAGTTTTGGTCTCCTTACTTGAGAAGAGATATACTAGCACTGGAGGGGTTCAGAGGAGATTCACTCGGTTGATTCCAGAGTTGAGAGGGTTGGATTATGAGGAGAGACTGAGTAGACTGGGATTATACTCATTGGAATTCAGAAGGATAAGGGGAGATCTTATAGAAACATAAGATTATGAAGGGAATAGATAAGGTGGAAACAACCTCCCTGCCTCCACTAGCAGGTGAAACTAGGACTAGGGGGCACAGCCTCAAAATAAAGAGAAGCAGATGCAGGACTGATGTCAGGAGGAACTTCTTCACCCAAAGGGTTGTGAATCTGTGGAATTCCCTGCCCAGTGAAGCGGTTGAAGCTACCTCGCTGAATGTGTTTAAGGCAAGGCTAGATAAATTTTTGAACAGTAAAGGAATTAAGGGTTATGGTGAGTGGGTGGGTAAGTGGAGCTGAGTCTCAAAGAGATCAGCCATGATCTTATTAAATGGTGGGGCAGGCTCGAGGGGCCAGATGGCCGCCTCCTGTTCCTAGTTCTTATGTTCTTACCCAGTTTTGGATTTATTAGGGATGATTTTACCTTAATGGCTCTTAGCTTTGGTCTCTTTTTCTGTTCCCCACAAGAGGGGAGCAACTTCTCTGCTTCCTCTCTACTGAACTGCATCTTAATTCTAAAGACTTCTATGGGATTACTCCTGGGATTTCTCTCTCAAAAGAAGAGAGCTTCAACCTGCTCAGTCATTCCTGAGAGCTGGAAGCTCCAAATTCTGGCATGTCAAAAATACCCCTTGATCGTGTTTCTTGTAGAAGTATTCACTCGTTTTCTTTAAAATGACAAAAGGAACAATTTCGGATGGGCAAACTGGGTGCTTGTGCATGTCATTTGGTGTTATTTTGAGGCTGCGACCACCAGCACACCAATATTGAACCACTCTACATCCAGGCTTACTCCCCTTCAAGTTATTTATTCTTCCCAAATCAATGCTTCGATTGATTTGGCCCTAATCTCAAGTCAACAATCTACCAACTTGCTTAACTCTGTTGTGCAAAGTTGAGATCTGCAAAAAGTAGACATTGCAAGACTTGTGGAGCTCCCTGCAATTTTCTATTATTTCATTGTAACATTTTGCCAATTGGCAAGGGGACATTAGCCATTTGAGCTCTTAAGGTCCAATCATTATGGAAGCCACGTATTTTAAAGTTATTATCATTTAGTTTAACTTTCTTCAACTTTTTATTTGAGTGTGTAAGTTGTAAACTTTTGGAGTCATTATTGAAGGAATAAAACACAACTATAGTCTTGTATGCCCTGTGAACTCCACAAAGCACTTCATAGTCAATGATTGTATCAGAGATAGTAGGAGCTGCAGATGCTGGAGAATCTGAGATAACAAGGTGTAGAGCTGGATGAACACAGCAGGCCAAGCAGCATCGTAGGAGCAGGAAGGCTC